>NC_090276.1:16417500-17082500 GCF_040414725.1 Anabrus simplex
TTTCTGTGCATTTATAAAGTATCTGTATTTATATGAAATTGAACTTTCTGTGAAAGTAAATATTACTCTTAAATTATACGAAAAAAATCCAAGATGGCATCATTACAAAATTCTGTTTTGATGATGATGATGATGATTACGATGTTTGTTGTATAATGGGGCCTGACAGCTAGGTCATCGGCCCCAATTCTGTTTTTCGTTTACTTAATGCAGTATTATGTCCTTGGACATGCATAAGATAAGTTACGCTCAGGCGGACCTCAGATTTTTTTTCTTTTTCGGAAACCCTGTTCTAGAAAACCGATTATTTCATTCGTGGTAGTAATAAAAGTCTCGAGTCAATATTCCGCTTTCGATGTATTGAAATACTACACTCGTCGACTCCAGATTCCATACACCTCTCGAGAACGATTCGTTAGATCAATTCGTTATCAATTTAGAGTTTCATTTATTGAAAGACATGATCATTTGATTTCCCAAAGGAAATTTGACACCATTTCTTACAATTGTTTAAACTACTTGCACTTCGCACCACCACAGACCTGCCTAATTCCGACGATGAGGAACGACAGGGCTAGGACGGGGAAGGAAGTAACCTTGGTTTTAATAAAGGTCGAGTCCTAGAGTTGACTGGAGTGAAAATTAAGCAAACGATTTCTAAATGTAAGGTCAATCAATCAATCAATCAAGCAATCAATCAATCAATCAATCAATCAATCAATCAATCAATCAATCAATCAATCAATCAATCAATCAATATTCTAAAGGCTAATGCCTTGTCGATCCAACCACTCTTTACTTTCATTGGCTGTTCCTTTCAGTTCCATGGAATTGACACAACCTAACCTCTTCTTGATGTCGTCCAAATACTTAATCCTAGGTCTTCCTCTGCCTTTCTTTCCCAGCACTTTACCTTCGAGTATGTTAGTGATGAAAGTATTGTGTCTGATGACATGTCCAATAAATTTTAATTTTCTGTTTCCATTTCGTTTAAAAATCTTCTTTCTTCTTTAACTTCTCTTAAGATTTCCAGGTTGGTTTTCTTTCCGTCCAGCTCGTTCTGGTCATTTTCTGCCATATCCACATTTCAGCAGCTTCAAGTCGATTCCTTTCTAATTTACCCAGAGTCCAACTCTCACTTCCATACTGAAGTGTACTCCATACAAATGATTTTGCAAAGGATTTTCTGACATCTATATTCATGTGTGTGCTGGTTAAAATGTTTTTGCCAATACTATTCTTCTCTTTACTTCCAGGTATACAAAAATATTATTGTAGTGCAAAAGAAACAGTATTAGGCAAAAACTGCCGCCCCCCCTATATTATAAATCTGCCTCTGGCTATCACGCCCCTGTTCTTCTTCTTGTTATTACTATTCTGCGCGAATGCGTTACTTAGGACCACGGGGGTATCAACATTTGTTGAGCTTTCCTCCTTGCCCAACAGTTCATTTTCATCGATCGTTGTAATTTCTTTTCCTCCGACGAAGTACGTCGTGTTTCTTTTTTCTCGTCTTCCTCAAATCCCCTAGTGTGAGCAATTTTCCTGATTATATTTCTATCCTGAAGATATGGAGATCCCAGTTCAGTGAGGTGGGACTCCTACTTGCTTATACAATTTTGATCTCGTACGTTTCATTTGCAAAAATCTGTGTATTCGATAAGTAAGTCTGTTGTTATTCATTCTTTCCAAATGGCTTAAACTGGCGCAGTCTCATTGTATCAGTAAGTTTACCTATTTTTAAATATAATTCCGAGTTGGGCTTGGAGTAAAGTATTCCATTTCTAATTCTTGGCCGTAAAATTTTCTCATGATTTTCCTTTCCTTAATCTCTAATTGTTCCTTTAAATTTTTATAATGTAAATTGAGTGTTTCTGAAGCATAAAGATCTTCAGGTTTGGTCACTGTTCAGTAATGACTAATTTTACTGTTCCAGGACAAGCATTTTTTGTCATAAACATTCTTCGTGTGTTGAAAAGCAATTTCCATTTTCTGGATTCTTGAAACTACTGATTAATTTTCATTGTCATTTTCAGTAATTCATTCACCCAAGTACATAAATTCCTTTACTCATGCAATTTTATTCCTATCATTGGTTAGTTCAGGTGGAGCAGTTTCGACATTTGTCATAAATTTAGTTTTTTTTCACACGAGATTTTAAGTCCTATTTTTGCTGCTCTATTTCCGTGCATCAGGGATATATTTCGCAGTTAGTGCCATATTACCAGCAAACAATAGACACTCTATGTCAATGCCCATCATTTTTGGTCCTAGTCGGTGACAAGGTGCACCTGCTTTTCTTCACTCTCTGACAACACATTCAAGAACACACACAGTAAAGAGGAGAGACCCATCACCTTGGCGTACACCTGTATTTGTTTCAAACTCATCACTACATCCATCCATAAACTTTAGCTTTATTTTCAGTCAGCGTATCCTTTAAAATATTTCCTCTTGTTTGGTCACGTCCAAATTCTGTTAAAACATTAAGTAGTGATAAGCAGTGGTGGTTCGTGCATGAAGGGCTTTTGAGCGCCGCCCCGCCACCTTTTCAAACAACCATTAAACGTTATATCGCTCTGTAAATTATTACATAAAGGGACGGACAAATGTAGCGAAGTCGAACTTATGCGGTGTGATGCTCAATTATACGATGCTGTCATAATTTCAAGAAAATGGCAAAGGCTTTCAGACCGTGGCTGTTGTCCAGCAAGCACGATGGTTTCTCTTTAGTCGGAGGCGCTCGGACTGTATCAGGAGAGCCCTCAGTAGGTCCATAGAGTGTGCGGGGTGCGGGAGGAGCAAGGAAGGACGACGTGTGCTTGTCAGGGTAGGAAGAGTGAAGGGCGGGTGTAAGCGCTGAACGGCGGAGCCCTCAGCAACATCGTTAACCACTTTACAATGTACCTAGGCTCCCCCCCCCCCCCCCCGCCACGTCTTACATTTATATTTGTTAAGAGATAAACAGTGCCTTTGCTGGCAGGACCTAGTGTTTACAGTGCACTATGTCTTCTGGTATGGGCTAGAGCAATTTTGTTACTTTCATCGATCTGTCGCTGTCTTATCCCTGGCTTTAACAATATGAAAGTGACTGAGGTATGAGCGATGCTAGTAATGCCATTCCTTGTGCAGCCAGTCCCTGCTATGAATGGTGTGAAAACGTTGCTCATAGGGTTGGTTGGTGCATGCATTTCGGTGGACTTGGCACACTGATATGTAATAGCAACTTCTGGCTCGGTGAGGAAAGCAACGGGAAACTGCCTCACTCCTCATTTCCCTAGTACGCCTCTTCAGTGATGCCAGGCCATCTATGACAGCTGATGGCAGACTGTTGAGGATCCAACCAGCTTTAGGGCTGAAGACTGAACATACATACAGAGATTAATTCTAAAACAAAGCAATAATTTCCATTAAACTGACTATTTAAACAATTCAGTTCCATAAATAAGCTACAATAAACATTAAAAATGTAACCATAACATGACGGCACCATTTGTAGGGTGGTCAAATTGTTAAATACCGAGCTCGATAGCTGCAGTCGCTTAAGTGCGGCCAGTATCCAGTATTCGGGAGATAGCGGGTTCGAACCCCACTGTCGGCAGCCCTGAAGATGGTTTTCCGTGGTTTCCCATTTTCACACCAGGCAAATGCTGGAGCTGTACCTTAATAAAGGCCACGGCCGCTTCCTTCCCACTCGTAGGCCTTTTCTATCCAATCGTCGCCATAAGACCTATCTGTGCCGGTGAGACGTAAAGCAACTATCAAAAAAAAAAAAAAAAAGTTAAATACGTTTCCCTGCTTTGAAATTTGAGCAAGGGAAGAGAAAATCGGGAGTGCACTGTTTATTTGTTTTCATGAATGTTGTTATTATCACTTGTGATTGTGATCAGTGAACCAGTGCAGTGCCATAGTAGTCGGGATTTTATTCAGCCAGTGTCATCTGATTATTATTATTATTATTATTATTATTATTAATCTAAAAGTATCGTGGTGGTGGTCAGAGAAAAAATGGACCGATTGGAGAGAAGGAAGAGTTGGCGACACAGCCCTGCCAGAGTAAAACGTCACGAACCGCCAATGGTGAGAATCAATCACAAGCTTTCTTTTTGAAATCGACAAATGTGGTGACGATTTTTGGTAGATGTGTTTCGAAAATATGTTCAAATGGTTTTTTAAAGTCAAAATTGTTTTTCGTGTCATCTCTAACTCCCACAGTCATAGATACTATTATGTCATTTTATTCTTTCACCACGAACATGGTGCGTGTTGTCAAGAATGACATTAGAATGAGCAATGGTCAGTTCGTGTGAGTCAGCAGCTTGGAGGAAACTTCTGGTCTGTGTTACCCACCACAACCTACTTTATGATAAAACATGCGTAATGCAGGTCTAAATTTAAAGTAAGCTACATAAAGTATAGAGGGCATTTATTTATACTGCCAATGTTTCCTTTCGTCTCACACATGAAGCTATTTTTATACACAACACAACGGAATTGGAAGTGGCCTTGGTCCGCTCCAAACTTCGCTGGTTAAAACGGCAGGTCATGGGTGTCCGAATAAAAATATATATTAAAAAAGTCGTTGGGTGCCAGGAAGATAAATTTCCAATTAAATAATAATAATAATAATAATAATAATAATAATAATAATAATAATAATAATAATAATAATAATAATAATAATAATAAATACAATTTACGCATCTGAAAATATAATTGGTAGCAAATCTTCAATAAAGATGATCGAAAAACAAGAAAGAAAATTCCTTAGAAAACGTTACGACCAAAGTGTGAAAATGAAATTTGGATGAAAGAGATCACATGAAACTGATCGAGTTACAGAAAAAGCTATCACAGATACAATCAAGAAACGGCGATTACAAATTTATGGTCACCTATATAGAATGGATAATAACAGGCTCACAAAGAAAATTTTAAACTTAGCCTTACCAATTAAAAATCAGAATAATTACCTAAAAGAAATCAGTGAAGACCTAAATGAAATTGGCATTAATAAAGAAATCATTCAAGATAGAATAAAATTCAGAACCTTAATTCACAAACACACATTTTCTGTAAAGCCCACCGGACTAAATACAGGAAGGAATAAACAACGTTAAAAAAAGGATACGGCGTGAGGACGGAGAGATATTGGGAAGAGAAGACGAAAAACCAAATAAGTTGAAACGCGCTCCTTATTTGGGCATAACAAATCAATAATAATAATAATAATAATAATAATAATAATAATAATAATAATAATAATAATATGGCAAGATCTGAGAGAATGAAAAAGTACTGGGAGGACAGGAAAACCCGACTCACTAACCATTGATTGATCTATCGTACCCTAAAGTGGGTGAAACGGACAATAATAATAATAATAATAATAATAATAATAATAATAATAATAATAATAATAAACGGTCTTACGTCCCACTAACTACTCTTGCTGTTTTCGGAGACGCCGAAAAAGCCTTCCGTCGACACGGGCTCAGAAGGCCAGCGCTTCTACCACTGAAGCTACCGAGCCCGACAATCATATACATATTCAAAATACAAAATTAAAATAGTCACAATTCAAGTTAATAGATCCCAGGACGTGTCCGATGATATGGGAATCAATTTCGGATATCAGACTTTACTTCATCCACACTTGAAAACGGCTTTTGGAGACGTTACAGACCTCCAGTGCAATATATAGTCGCTGCCAGGCGAAAAAAAAACCTCCTTACGTACAGAAATCGATGAAAGTGAGATTTTGGTACTACTACTCTACAATCAGATCTATGTGACCTCCTACCTGACAGATTATTATTACGTAGATATTAACGATTTGCTTGACGTCGCTCCGTCACAGATACGTCTTATGGCGACGATAGGACAGGAAAGGCCTAGGAGAGAGAAGTAAGCGACCGTGGCCTTAATTAACGTACAGCCCCAGCATTTGCCTGGTATGAAGCAGGAAACCACAGAAGACCATTTTCAGGGCTGTCAACAGTGGGGTTCGAACCTACTATCTCCCGAATGCAAGCTCTAACAGCACGGCCAGAAAGATTATTACATTAAAATGAAATGTCGTATGGCTTTTAGTTCCAGGATATCCTAGGACGGGGTCGGCTCGCCAGGTGCAGATCTTTCTATTTGACTCCCGTAGGCGACCTGCGCGTCGTGATGAGGATGAAATGATGATGAAGACAACACATACACCCAGCCCCCGAGCCACTGGAATTAACCAATTAAGATTAAAATCCCCGACCCGGCCGGGAATCGAACCCGGGATCCTCTGAACCGAAGGCCAGTACGCTGACCGTTCTGCCAACGAGTCGGACATTATTACATTAATCCATGCTAACATAAAAGAAGTGAACTAATGTATTGTACAAGTAACATGCTGAGTGGGAGTTTATAGCATGTACGAATCTGCAAGCACAGTTTTGTGTATGTGTGTGTCATGTACTCATCTACTATACCATTATTCCTGCTATTATTGTAATCTGAACTATTAATTCAGTAAACATTTTAAAATAATCCAATGAAACAAATCTCCTCTGCGTCGCTTATCTAACAAAATTATATTAATTTGGTAGCAATTATCAACATTCTGCAGATATTTAAACATGTCTAATGGTCCACGACTTATACGGATGAGAAGTATTTTTTTTACAAGTTGCTTTACGTCATCGATACAGATAAGACTTATGGCGACGATGGGATAGGAAAGGGCTAGGAATGGGAAAAAAGTGGCCGTAGCCTTAAATAAGGTACATCCCCAGCATTTGCTTGGTGAGAAAATGGGAAACCACGAAAAAAATTCAGAGATGCCGACAGTGGGGTTCGAACCCACTATCTCCCGAATGCAAGCTCACAGCACGGCCACCTCGCTCGGTAAGAAGTAATCTTCGGGAAGTATGTTCCTGTGGAAGCTCTTCTGTGGAACTGTTTACTTTTGCTAGTGACTGTATCGTGTGAAGTAAGTCCGGACTGGCTGATCGCTCGATTATAGATTTCTGTACAGCAGTTGCAGTCCTGATCGTGGGAATGTAAGTCGCTCCACCGTTCCACACTGCTAGTTTGTATTATTACCATCTGATGCTTTCTCCCTGAAAGCGCTGAGTACTCACATAAATTTAACCTCATCAAATATTCAGTTTCCAAGTTAGGAATATTCCTCACGCCATTTTGTTGATAATTTTTAGGATCTTGGAACATTGCAGGCCATCACATTTTGTTTTCCTCCACCTCAGTGATATTTGGGCTTCTGAGACCTAAGTCTTCAAAATTCTGAAACCCGAACCCTATTTACGATTCATCTGTTTGATCTGCAATATTTTCCTCATCAATGCAGCTAATAGCCACAACATGTATCACGTGCAGTTAACCCTCTACTGCCCAACGTGACTTTGAAGTCACACAACATTCTGTACACATTTTCTACTGTTAGAATGCAATTAAGCCACTACTTCCCAGTGTAACATTCAAGTTACAGTATGGCTGTGTGATTTTCAACTGTTTATAGTTTAATAGTTATATGCATAAGCCACCAGGAAGCGCCAAATGTATGGTTGGGAGCATTTCCCAGGCACATGGCGGATAGCTAGTTTTACAATTATGTTTTGTGTTATTACTAACAAATTATATGCATAAAAAATATAGAAACCAAAGGTAAGCATCTTGAATATTTTATGAGACTGTTATTTTATAAATTAGTCAATTTTCACATATCAGAACATTACTGCCCAGTGTGACCTCGAAGTCACAAACCTAATTTTTGAAAATCAAAAATAAAAATTCAATAAAAACTGCATTTATGTGTAGTTTACAACATATTTACTTAGTCTATAGCAGAGAAAATTTTTTAAAACACAACAAAATAATTTGGGCAGTAGAGGGTTAATATAAACAGAGAAAATGGCATTTGCTACTTTAAAAAAAAAGTAGCTTTAATTTTGTCGCGCTTAGGATTTCCATAATTATTTCACATTGCATAATCGTTCTGGGTATTCGTTTTGTTGCAGATCCCGTTTCAAAATTAAACCTATTTCCTAAACATATGATGAAATGGGCTTCATTTCCCAATTTCAAGCTGGTGCATTTGACGCACGGTAAAAACAAATTTTCTCGATGACACTCCGCCTCTGACAACATTTAGCAGCCACCTTTCAAACTAAGGAAATTGTACTGAAAACAAGAGGCGACACTCACAAGAAGACTAAATTAGATGGCGGATAAGATTTCAATAGTTACTATTAAAGTTGTTTTTAGTGAAGAGTAAGACTCTTAAAACTGTATTTTAAAGTGTTTTAATGTGTTCAGTGTGTTTTTTCATATAAGTATAGGACAAAAAACATAAGGTTTTACAGTGTAAAAATTGATATTTAAGTGGTATTCGTAATTCAGGAAGACGAAACCTAAAAAGTCAAGATTTAAAATTTATAATACAGCTTTTATCACTGACATCGTTTGAACGACGCATAGTTTTAAGTTTAAGTACCGAAACTGGTACTACTGTAAAAAGGAGATAAAATAAATTCTACATAATTGTTAAAAGTATTAAGTGGAAGTGTCCTGATGTAAAATCAAAGCTACTGAAACTGGAAATCAACACGGGAATTATATAACAATTTGACTCCCGTAGGCGACCTGCGCCTCGAGATGAGGGTGAAATGATGATGAAGACGGCACGTACACCCAGTCCCCGTGCCAGGGGAATTAACCAATTATGCTTGAAATTCCCGACCCTGCCGGGAATCGAACCCAGGACTCCTGTAACCACAGGGCAGCACGCTAGCCATTTAGCCATGCATCCGAACACGGAAATTATGAAAATCATAAATTATGACTTTTGCTGTTTTGGTGACCTGAATTTTGCTAGGCTTCACGCATAACCCTATTATCAATGAATTTTACATATCGAGTATCGTTTTCCCGTGATGTAACAAGCAGACAAAAATCTGAACTGAACCTGCTTTTGGCCTCTGTATAACTAAACCAAACGAAACCCCATGCCGCAACAGCCCTGAAGGGCCATGGCCTACCAAGCGACCGCTGCTCAGCCCGAAGACCTGCAGATTATGAGGTGTCGCAAGGTCAGCAAGACGCATCCTCTCGGCCGTTATTCTTAGCTTTCCAGTTCGGGTTTATATAGGTAATCCGAGACAGAAAATGAACTGCGAGGCAAACATTTCAACTGTACGAAGTAAATTACACTTTTATTTACGTAAATAGATTAACATATGTAGGCTGTTTTAAACACATTTTTGGACATCTCTAAACTAGTTCCTTCTTTTTCAGTTATAAAAAGGGGGTGGGGGGCTGTTTAGGGTCCACCAGACCGACTGCAATGGAACTTGTTAGGAAAGCTTGGACGGTAATTAAAACAATCGACTACGCACACATCGACACCAGGCATTCCGATTTGATAAAATACGAGGGTTAGGGCACACGTCATGGCAACTGTGTTGTTTTTCTGCATGAATATGGAATCTATGAGACAAATGGGTATATAGGCCTACAGAAGGGAGTGGGGAGTGTAAGGCGCTGTGGAATGTATGAATAATGTGGAGTATTTATTTATTTATTTATTTATTTATTTATTTATTTATTTATTTATTTATTTATTTATTTATTTATTTATTTATTTATTCATTCATTTATTTAACCGAGTCCGAAATCACTACAATATTTTTACAACTATTTTATTTACACTTTGTTTTTCCAGTCTTCAACTGTCGAAATGGCACATTCATTGACTTTCACCAAATCCTTCATACTACATGGTTTATCAGTGGCGGTGAGTTCTCAGGAGCACATGAGCACGCGAACACCCTGTTCTAACGCATATTCACGCATTCATGGATATCGGTAATTCAAAATTATTTCGTGTTTTCGACCTGACTTCGTCAATTGATCGAAAGCATTCGACTTATCTCGAAGCTCCGTTACAATGACAGCTGTTCGTTTCGACTGGCAAAGCCAGAGAGCACACTGGAGATTTTGCTAGGAGCCTTAGGACTATACGCATGCGCATGGAGATTATGTCATGGTTTATGCACAGACATCGCCATAAGCGAGGAGCACGGTAAGAAACGTGCCTTTCCATCTACAACTACCCTCAAACCAGACATAGGCCTAGTACTGCCCTTGACCACAAGGGTCCGCCACCTGCCTTGTTACTGTTGGCCACAGCTTCCAGAAGTTACTGTTGCATTACATCGCTGGAAGATTTCGCTAGTAGCTAATTCTGAACAGGAGTTCGTAATCACGAGATCAGAAAGTCAGAGCCTCAGACAAAGCCAGAGAGACTCAGCCCGGCAGACGTAATTTAAGTTTTTTTGTACACTCACAGATTCGTCTCGGAAAAATGCATGCTCGGCTTTAAGGGTTCTACCATATTATGAGTAGAGAAGCAACCACACAAGGAACTTTTAGTGAAATGGTTTAAGTAAGTGATTTTGTACTTATTTACATTCTACTTTGGTATATTTGAGACGTGAACACAAATTTTGTTGTGAACCCCCGAAAATTTGGTCACGAGCCGCCACTGTGGTTTCGGCAGATTTCTATAGATAGGGTACACGGAAGATGCCTCCACGAAGATTGTAAAGACAACCGGACGGACCCTGGGCAACGTTGAGGAATCCTCAGCGGCTGATTCTTCCATCACCGAAACACTGACTTATCAGTTATAATGTGGAGTAGGTTTACCACTTGTAGGATATGAAGCAACGAAACTGTCAGCCATGAAATCCTTGTGCTACATAATGTTTATTCCAAAACAGAGCAGTAACCCTCAAAGTACTCCTCGAGATTGTCTACAGTACGTTACCAACGATGCGGGAGAAGTCGCTTCACCACGTGTGAATTTTGCAATGTCCTCTCGTGTCCTAAAACGTCTCTCACCCAACGCTTCTTTCACTTTGTGAGATGAGGTCAAAATCGCACGGAGGCATGTCCGGCAAATACGGAAGGTGTTCCAGTACTTCCATTCCAAACAGAGCCTGACGCACTACTCCAGTCCCATCGCCTGTGCGTGGTATCTGTCCAATGCACCGCGATCTCGTGCTAGGTCGATGTACAGTACTATGAATATCATGCTTTCCAGGGCATATGACCACTGTGTGGTAGCACCATGCCAATGTGAGAAAAAGAAAAGATGGCATGACTTACGCCCTAACCCTCTTAATACTCGCTGCTGCAGTTTAAAAGGAACGTGGAGTATCAAATATATCGACTTCAATGAAGTAAGACATCATAACATCGCTGCACGCCTGCCTTGTTATACAGGCTGTCCATAGCATGACGAGATGAGTACTTCTGAACAGAAATATGTCAGTGTTTTCGTTTGTGCTCATAAAACATATTATATTACTAGCATACACGTTTATATATTATATTATATAATAGCTTAGCTTCTATTATAAACGATTCGCTAGCAATTAAAATGTAATATGATAAGTTTCAGATTGAGCTTTTACCACAAATTACGCCAATTCAGGAACTTATTTCAACTCTATTCGAATTTTTTTTTTTTGCTAGGGGCTTTACGTCGCACCGACATAGATAGGTCTTATGGCGACGATGGGATAGGAAAGGCCTAGGAGTTGGAAGGAAGCGGCCGTGGCCTTAATTAAGGTACAGCCCCAGCAGTTGCCTGGTGTGAAAATGGGAAACCACGGAAAACCATCTTCAAGGCTGCCGATAGCTATTCGAAATCATCGTCAAGCTACAAATGTAAGAGATTCTGTTACATATCATAATTACAGACTCCACACATCTATGAGTATATAATATTACAAACTAAGGTAGGTACATTAAAATATTAAAAAGGGACAATTAAATAGAAAACAACTGAACATACGTACCTTCTACAGAGTGAATGTTTGACGTCAATACAAGGTTCTGACAAAGGAAAATCGGGCAGCGGAAATAAGCTTTCCTTTGTCACCACCCCGTGTTGACGTCAAACCTTCACACTGAAAAAAAAAAAAAAAAAAAAAACCCACACACCTATGTCTAGTTGTTTTAATTTGTTCTTTTTTAATAATGTACCGCAGTTTGTATTTATTTTTATTGCTTGTTAACAAACAATATGCTTTCTCCATTCAGGGACTGCCATAAGACAAAGGTTACTGTACACTATGATTTCATAATTAAAAATAAGGAAGTTTGGAAAATCATTTTTTAAAAGACTTCGTAGTTTAGGATCCGTTAAAATGATTGCGTCATACTGTAATTGCGCCTTTTAGAGCAGTAATTGCAATTCTTAGAACAAAGGCATTGTCCAGATGGAAGTCCTTGCAGAACTTTGCGATGAATCCTGGGATTGCACCTCTTACACCGCCCATTAAACTGATGACTTCAATGTTATGAAGTCGTTACTTTGACTTGTACAAAGAATGGTTGGATTACAGATTCATCATTTTACAGTGTGCACATCACATGGTCGTTCGAGGTACGATTCTGTTCTTACGGTTGAGTCTATTCCCGTCTCAGGGTTGATGGCTTTGTGCTGTCTGTTTTGGAGATTTCATGGACTTCTTCGTGAAGAAGAAGAAAACCTTTCTATGTTAAAGCGTCAGCAAAGGCAGATCTTATTGACATAAATATGTATTATGGCTTGGGGACATCCATAAGTGTAACGTGACGCGACAAAACGTTTGACGGAACCAGCCGTACAGGCTATGTCTTATGGCTAGCAGCTGTTGATGCTGACCATGACTAGAAGACATACTTATGATCATTTGATTTCGCAAAGGGAAAAGTGGTTTCTTTTATATGGTGCCTCGAATTACGCAGTTATCATTTTGGGACCTGCCAGATGCGGTTCTAACAGCACTGATATTGGATGTTATCTTGATGGCTTCTTCCATTCCCCATCTTCTTGCTTAGTCACCCATATATAAACAGGCGTACACTCCTGGTAAAGGATGACTCCTTTCCCTTTGTGCTGGAAGGGAACACCAAGAATGAAATTCTCTTTCTCGCAGGTCTTTTCTAGCTTTACGAATAGTGATGTACCTGGTATCCGCGGCAAGCTTTTCCATATCGACATCCAAAGCAAGTTGATCCATACAGGTTAAAGCTTCATGAACCAAGTCACGAGTTTGGTTGACGTGCTTATTAGATGTTGACATGCTTTTCTGTTGTATTAAGGTAGTTGCTTTCATTTTGCTCTCTCAGTCTCATCTTTGACTTTGACGGTATGAAAGTAACTGAAGTATGAGCTATACTAGTGATACCATTCCTTACGCAGCGAGCTCCTGTGAGGAACGATATGAATTAGCTCATGGCAGAATAAATGAAAGCATGACGCCCGGCTATATCGGCAAACCGCTAAACGTTTGTGTTAAGCGGTGTTGCATCCCGACTATGAAATAATGGCCCGAGGATGAATGTGAAGGAAGTCGAAAGTAAGTCCCTGAATTGAAGTAATTCATGGTAAAACTACATCTCAGACTTATCATAAGTAGTTAATACATCATCATCATCATCATCATCTGCATTACAACCATTAAATATTTAAAACAAACCAATATTTTGAAATATTCATACAATGTATGTGTTGGTAAAATGGTTTTAACTTCACAGTAGAATTAAGTTGCTTATAAATGCGTATTTCGGCCGTCTCCGTTGTTTCCATCATATTTTGCTCATTTTAATTATATTTATTTATTCAGCGTATGGCACACAAATACATTGTTTCATTACAAATGAACAACAATAATCAATGAAGTAAACTACAAACAAATATCTAGATCTTGTATGTACTCAATACATTTTGGGGTTGCTAACAAAAAGTCTTCATATGGACCTCTATATGCTCCGATGCTGCAGTCCTCCCTAGTGTGTTCAATAGTTTGTCGCGGTGCACCACAGTCGCATGCCGGCGAGGACAGCATTCGCCATTTAAAAAGTAATAATAATAATTTAAAAAGTGAATCCCCACATCTCTCGTGTCCCATCCTGTGGCGGTTGAGCATTGACATACCTTGCGAGGTTGATCAAACCCTGGAACTGTATTAATGATGCATATTTGTTATATTTTGAGCATTTTTTCTTAGATTGAGGCGTTTTTAATAAGGCGCAGATTGCAGATTTAGAAGACCAGATTCCAAGAAAGAGTTGCTGTACATACGTCTCATTGAGGAGGATGTCATTTCAGTATATGTATTTAGCTCAGAAGCAATTGACAAGCAAGGAAACTCCATGTTTTCTCTCGCTCAATTTATCCTTGAGGGGTCCAGTTACAGCCTCTTCCCCTTACACCACCCTATCATGCCTAAAGTGAACCGTTTCCTTGTAAGCTAAACGCACGAATCGACAACTAAGGAAGAGGGACGCAGTAAATTAGTTTTGTAGAGTTTCATCTTTAGTACGTTACTGGCTATTGTAGAACATGTCCTTGTACTAAGAATGATACTAGTTGCGTGGATTACAATGTATTGTTTCTGTGATAAGTGTAGTGGATATCTAATCTCTATAGATACTGATGTAATACTTCCGGGTTGCCGGGTGACGTGTTATGTTATTCGATAAAACACGAGTCGTGGCTTTACCCTTTCCGACAAATGAGTGCTTAGCGCTCGGATGTTTTAAGGAATATTCGAGTAACCAAATTTTTCTAATGACATTCGAAATACGGAAAGTAGACAGAAATTTGCAACAAAACAGATCCTATGACATTTTGAAGTAGCTTTCTTCCAGCATTCGGAAGTCCTCTACCACTTACCTCTTCGTAAAATAGACAAAAGAAGACGGAGAGGGGGAATACTTAGCATTTTAAAACATTGGAAACAGGACGTTTCTCAGCCAAAGTTGAAGGTTAAAAGTTTGAAATTTATGATTTAAAAAATACATACGTGTAATAATGTTACAAGGCAAACAATGCAGAGCCTAGGTTTTGTCTGAAGTCTAGCCGAAACGGAGGAAAAAGGAAAACAGACACACATATTCGTATTCTTTATTTCATTTATACAGATATCGTGGATGTTATTCTACCGCCCCCGTCCACGTCACCTAAGATTACTCCAAAGAAAAAGTAACTTAAATGCAGAAAACTATCGCATTTAGGTGTCGTGATAATCAACTAAGTCAGTCTTTGAGGTTTTTTTTGTTATTGGTTTTACGTCGCACCGACACAGATAGGTCTTATGGCGACGATGGGACAGGAAAGGGCTAGGACTGGTAAGGGAGCGTCCGTGGCCTTAATTAAGGTACAGCCCCAGCATTTGCCTGGTGTGAAAATGGGAAACCACGGAAAACCATCTTCAGGGCTGCCGACAGTGGGGTTCGAACCCACTATCTCCCGAATACTGGATACTGGCCGCACTTAAGCGACTGCAGCTATCGAGCTCGGTTTTTGAGTTGTTCTCACCAAGGCGGCCCTGATTCGAATCTCGGCCAAAGCATGTGAGATATATGAAAAGAAAAGTCAATCCACTGCGGTCCAGATTCCACCTAAAATTGCAAGTCTTAAGTCAGGAACTGTGAACTACAGATTTCTGTACGGCTCTCATCAGATAGATGGGCAGCTGAAGCTTCTTCACGGTCTGTTTCAAGTTCTCATGCACCAGTCATGTCGCCCTGATCACAATTGGAACTTGCTCCACACACACAGGCCTACCTTGATATTTCTGTATTTTCATTCCATAAGTTGACTGAATGTTTGAAGAACGGGCACTACAAAATCATCCATCCAAACACATTTGGTAGTATGGTCCCATAGAATGCTATCTGGTCTATTATGTGCTACGTATTATGTGCTCTTGTTTTCTAATGCGTTAGCCGGATTGGTAGGGATCCACTGGTGTTGCGATCAAGCCATACTTGATGCATTATCTTACTAATGCACTCGTACTGAACATACACATATGTCTTATTGTTCGCTATTCCATATTGCGTGGGCTGCAGCCATCATTCCTTACTTAAGAATGTTTCACCACGTATTTCATGTAATTTATTTTGGTCACCACTTGATTCTGGACAGCAATCATGTACTCTTCTGTTTCAAGAAACATTTTTTTAACGCTTGTTCGACGACTTTTTTCCATCACTGACATCGGTCACTTCAGTTGCAAAATTTACGATGCATCTTATTCCGTCTTCCTCTAATGTGGCGACCTTGGGGTGATAACCCTTAACTGAGATTTAATGGCGCGTAGCTGCATTACTTAATGCAGTAGTGAGTATAAGATTTCTTGATAAGTACCGCCGCGTAACACTAGATCTCGCACTTCCCTCGCTATTCCCGTCAACCACTCATTAATGTATAGCAGATCCTTTGTTGCGGCTGGGTCACGACTTTGGAATTCACTTCTAACTGCTGTCAGAAATTCTACGATAATATCAGAATTTAAGACTGCATGCAGAGATTATCTGCTGAATATCGCTGATTGGTGACGTATGATACGTTGTGTGATTGTGGTAGGTAGGCTCGTAACATTCTCAGTTTACTGTACAGCGGAAGACCACTGTTGTTTCTTATAATTAACATTAGATTGTTATTATTTTTATGTTATAACGTAAATGCACTTAATATTTAGCTTTTAGCTCATGCACATAGATAATTGTTTTTCCGTTACTTTGTTATATATTGTGTGTGTTTATCGAATTAATTTTCTATTTGTTCTTCATTATGACCTTTTCTCTTTCTTTTTACTTTTATGATCTGGATTTCTTTTCTTTTATTTGTTAAGCTTCATTATATGTTCTTCAAATCGGTTAGTATTATTTTAACTTAGTTTGATTTTGTAATAGAAAAGTGTATTTCTTTTATTTGGCGTCAGGAAGGGCATTCGGCCGGAAAACAAAGCCAAATCCTCAAGTTACACACAGTTCGCACCAGCGACACCACAAGGTGAGGGAAAAGCGTTAGAAGAAGGGAGGGAAGAAGAAGTATATTTCTTTTATAACCGGTATATGTACGCCTATTATCCAGTAATTTACGTGGTTAAGTGTAAGAGAGGGTCACGAACCTTAATTTCGCCACTTCGAAATAAATAAATTTAAAAGTATGATCTATCTGACTTGTCCGGAGTTGTGCGATGACAACAATCTGACGGCCTCCAAACTTTCTGAATATCTACAGTATAGGTATTTTTATGGAGGATGGTTGCCTAGTTCTACTTCCTTTTAAAACAATAATCGCCACCGCCACTATACGTCTTACTTTCTAGGGTAATGGTACCTTGACAATGTCATGTTGAAACGAATCGATAATTCAAGTGCTTCGATGCTCGCATTATTATTATGAAATCAGGAAAAAGAGCTTTTATTCGATTAGAAAAGGAGGAAAGAAATATCCTGAGAGATATATGGGGTACCAAAATGCAGGGTGAAATATGGGTGCATAGATCAAGACAGGAGATATACGAGAAAGCAGAACCAATTTCAAGTGCATTACGGAAAAGAAGGTTGAGTTTCGTGGGACAGTTGATGAGGATGGATGACAACAAGCTAACAAAGAAGATATGGAACGCGACATGCTTAACGGCAAATAACTAGATGAAGGAAGTTATGATGCTTGTTGTTTTAAGGGGCCTAACATCGAAGGTCATCGGCCCATGAAATAAGTTAGAGAGGGCTGGAAGTCTATTGGCATAATATGAAAATACCCACTAACGACTGAACAGGATAATCTGTTTACAAAAAGCTCGTCGAAAGTCACAAATGGACCGATACTAAGATCAAGATCCAAATCACAGACGCGGAGAGAAATAGGAAGAGTGAAAGAATGAAGAGGTATTGGGAAGAACGAAGACGTGCTGAACAAGTCACTCGAGATCCTAAGGCTCGAAACAAATAAAATTATTATTATTATTATTATTATTATTATTATTATTATTATTATTATTATTATTATTATTATTATTATTATTATATTGCCATCTAAAACACAAGCCTTGGTAATAAAAGACGAAGTATATGTTCATGAATGACGTGATATAATATGTAAATGTCTAACAGCTACATTTTAGGAGTCCTACGGTACTGAATTTATTGCTTTTTATACAGATGCCAGCAGAATAACAAGGACCTGTGCGATAACGCGGTTGGAAATAGAACCAAGGCCTTCTGCACTTTACAGTAGTGACGTCAAAGAGGAGATCTGGTGCGTACGTGAAACACTTGCGGCAGACTGGTCGTGTAGGCGAACAGGCATGGACGAACGATCCGAGGTTCCTCTTCGTGTGGGTTTTGTTACTGACATTTTAATAGCACCAATTTGATCTCAAATGAAAAGTAACGAGATTGGATAACAGAAAGAAATTTACGAGTTCCATCGATCATAGTTTACATGGATCTTTTACTGAAAGGTATAACACTGCAGGGAGTGACTGAGTTGAGTAGACGACTTGATTCTAATGGCAGACTGCGCTGAAAGCCTGTAATCTAATAACATGGATGCTGAAAAGAGGTACAGCGACTATGAGCCTTTCCAGACTATATTAATGTCAGTAGAGAGAAATCAAGAAAACTGAATGCCAGCTTCTATGAATTAACTCTTAGCCTCCGCAATCATCTCCAACTAGGGGCCTCGTTTAATTTCTCATATATTTAAATCATTATTAAACACACAGTCTAACCACAGCCACCTTGGTCTCACTCTACTTTTCTTACCCTCCATGACAAAGTACGTGATTCTACTAGCTCCTCATCTAATCGCCTCACATGATCCCAGCACCGAAGATGGTTTCTACATAAAGCTTCATCAGAGTTGGAACTCTGTATGGACAAATACGTGTCATGTTGGGGTTGTTTTTTTTTTTTCTAATCGTTCATCTACGTTTTACCTCAAAATTCTTCGAACCCATTTTTATACTTACACAGTTTATGAATGGCGTGGTCAATTTAGACGTTATTTTCACCGATTTAAAATATTGTTACCAGAAGGGTACCTTTGTAAGGGCAAATCAGAACAAACATTAGCTCACTTAATTTTTTATTGTCCACTACCCACTATCAAAAGAAACAGGACAATCCAGTCACCGCAAAGTAATTTTACCCCGATAATGATGATAATGATGATGATGATGATGATGATGATGATGATGATGATTGTTGTTTAAAGGTCATCGATAATTAAAACTTCAAAATGTATCCACTGACTAAATTATAAAATGATAGATGATGAAAAAATGACAATGAGTCCTAAACAATCAGTGGATTCAATTCACAATATCTTCTTTTCTGAGATGATGCTTATTATAAAATGGGGTCCAAAATCCAGGACACCGGCTCCTCATAATAGTACAAATCACTGGTAAAACAGAACCATGGTGTTCTTCCTATAGTGGTACTAATCACAAGTAACGTAGGCTCATGGTGTTGCTCGCATGGTGTTACTAAATCACACGTAATGCAGACCCTTGCTATGTCGCACATAATGGCACCACTCGCTGGCAACACAGACCCATAGTGTTCCTCACTTAGGGAGACTAATCACGGGCAACAGTCAAACCCGTAGTGTTCCTCAGATAGCTGTACTAATCAGAGGAATAATGTTAATGCTATTTGCTTTACGTCCCACTAACTACTTTACTAATCAGAGGCAACGAAAACCCGTGGTGTTCTACCCCCCCCCCCCCCAGGTTCTGTTATATTTGTTAAACGGTGTTGCACTTCAGTTTTTCCCCGTTTCTTAGACAATGTTTTAAACACTTTGTAATAGTCTTATGCAGTATTTTGTTCAACTAATGTTAGCCTTTAATACTGTGTTGTTATAAACGGTAGGGCTATCCTCCTTACATAATAAATAATAATAATAATAATAATTGATAGAATTCGTATCTAACTCAGCCTTTATATCCTCATTCCGAGTATCCTCTGCCATTATTCCCACCTATTTCTATCCGAAAATAATTCTCGCTATCTTCCTGTCTGTTAATTCCAACTTATGAATAATATATCCCAAGTTCACCCAGCTTTCACTCCCGTACGACTAAGACGGTCTGAAAACAAATCTATGTAAAGACACTTTTACAGATCGAGCACACGGCATTAGCTCTGTTACACCTTCCTTCCATTTCACTTCCTACAGGCCTACTACTATCCTGGGAGAACACACTTGAAATTATTCACCTGCTCTAGTTTTGTGTTCTCCATGTGACATTCAATCCTGATAGGTTTCTTCCTAAGTGACGTGCCGGTGGTCTGGAAATGACTCCACAAAGTTTATACAAATTCAAACAATATTATTCACTCACTCCGTCTTGCTAAGAACAGCTGAACATGCACAGTTACGCGAACTACTAACTCATGGAACAACACATGTGGGTTTTCAAACCACACAAAATAACACTAGAAAGAGAACTGATCTCATGGCAGTCGCACAAACAAATGTTTCTTCCCGTGGCAAAGCAGCCAATATATGAGTAAAATGTGCAAAACCTTTGCGGTGTCACAAGCGCAAAATCTAACGGCTTAGTGGTTCATATAGAGCAGGGGTGGCCACTAACCTTAATTTTGGGAGCCGCATATTTAGGAGCAAATTTAGGAGACAAAACTGGGAGCATGTTTAGAAAATAGTTTATAAAATGAAGAGACGTTTTTCGTTTTATAACAAATGAAGGAACCTTTATTTTCTACACTACACAGAACGTTACTGTTCAGGTACACGTCAAGGAATGAAATTTTACTTTTCACAAGTGCTTTTTTGAGTGTTCATTTTTGCTGTTAGTTTTTTGAAATCTGGCTGATAAGTGGTACGGCCATTTCGCACAAGTTAACTTAAATGTTCATCAGTTAGTCAAGATCGATATTTAGATTTAATGAATTTAAGCGTTCAGTACAGTGATTCACACACACACACACACACACACACTCTTAGCACACTCTTTTGTTAGTGGGTATTTTTCTTCTGGAGCATTCTTCCAAAAGTCTATGGTGGAAACGCCACTTCTTTGAGTCCTTTTACTCCTTCGTTCTCTTGAATTTCTAGCAGCTCCAACTCTACAGTTGCTGTATCGTGTGTTATTGGTGATGAAACAAGACAGCCATCGCCCACAACATCAACAGCAAAAGGATTTTTCAGGAATGAAAATGAAGGTTTAATTGATCTCAAATCATTAAATAACGTTAAGCCGCACATCGCTGCTACTGACTGCCGCCGGCCGCGAGGTGTTGTTAGTTTCCATTAATTATATATATTAATTTTACTCTAACCTTGGTGTCAAGAGCCGCATGCGGCTCGCGAGCCTCGTTGTGGCCAGCCCTGATATAGAGCCTGGTTTCTCTCTTCAGCGCTAAGAAGTTGTAGCAACATCTTCCCTGTATTTTGTCAAACGTGGTCTTCCTCTGCAACGTTTCCCTTCCACAAAGCTTGCCAGTTTAGATTCCCGGCCAGGTCAGGAATTTTTACCTGGATCTGAGGGCTGGTTCGAGGTCTAATCAGCCTACGTGATTATAATAGGGAACATCCATGGTCCGGGGTATTCATTTAAAATGTGATCTGATTCAAAATTTCCTGGAGGATTCAAAAAAATGTGGTCAAAATATAGAAATAATAAATCCAAACACGATAAAAATCCAAATTAAAGTACGAAAATGTCATGTCACGTGATTCTGCTATCAATCGTGAATCATCCAACTCATGACAGAATCGGATAAGATATGAATTCTTTCACTTGAGTTAAGCAGGTAACAGTTGCTGAGGAAGATACACAAGTGCAGATATTTCTTTAGCATATATATATTTTTCCTAATCTGTGTTAGTGCGTATATCACAATCCAGAGATACTATTACGTTTATTTCAGAAATAATTTATTTCATATCTAAAATGCAGAAGCCGGGAGGTTTTCCATACACACACTCTGTATGTCCAAATGTCACGGGGAAAACTTTCCAGTCTTTTAAATGGCTTTCCAATCTCTTGTTTATTTTTGCAGGGTTAAAGAGTACGTTTGTTTGTTGACGAAACGCGTACGTGTAAATAATGTGATAATATACTGGGTGTCCAAAAAAAAAACAAAAAAAAAAAAAAACACCGACGACGCTTAGTATGTTGTGCGGAAAGGCAAACTGATCGGTTTTCAAGCGGAGCCCATATCAAGAAATACACGCTGCAGTGCATCGAAGTGTGAGATGGGTGTGCGTTCCACATGTCGTCAATGGACCCAACATGAGTAGGACATCGGGCTCCGAACTGTGTACCTCCTACATCATTTCAGCCTACATTGGCAGTGTTAACCCTCATGCACATGACCCAATAGGTACGATTGTCTTTGAAGAATTCCAATCTCTGTGGACTCGAGAGGTTTCGGATAGTGGAAACCTTTACCCTCCAACGGCCTTCATGGCATGTATGGAGATGACTTTGCTGTGGACTCGAGCAATAAGGTCCTCTGCTGACATCACAGGAGTGGCATACGCCATACTCTTCATACTACTCCACAGAAAGTAGTCGACAGGTTTTAAATCTGGCGACCGTGCTGGCCTTAGAACTGGTCCGCCTTTACCAATCCATCGATTTGGACATGCGACGTTGAGGTGTGTTGGAGCTGTGTCGTATTGCAGTCACACTTCCCGCCGAACATTTATGGCACTTCATCCAATAGGGTACGCAAAACATATGTAATAAATGTGAGAGAGATCTGTCCTGTCAGTCTGTTTGGCATCAGATATGGCCAAATGATATGGTCACTAATTATCCCAGGCCAGATGTTAATACCGAACCTGTGTTGGTGCTATCGAATCACCTACGGACGCGGATTTCCGTCTGCCCAGTAGAATGGGGATAGGACGTATTCGCAAGCAACAAGCACAAAGTGCTACTACTTTACTGTACAATGGACACTCCTCCTGACGAAAGTACGTACGTGCAACTGTCCAGCTTCTCTTAATCGTCTCTCGATGGCCGCGAACGTGAAATGATGTGTGGTACATCTGTTAGGAAAACGTTCTGCACACAATCTTGCAGCAACCCACTTTTGTACGCAAGCATCATGTCGGTCATTTTTGCAGCGTGTATTGATACACGTCACCCCGCTATTACCAACAGCGTTGCCAACTCAGCGGATATTCCGCTAAATTTGGCGGATTTTTAAATAGAACAGCGGAAACATTTTCCATTTAGCGGACAGCGGATTTTTTGACGGATTTTCTAACTTCTATTAACGATTTTCAGCGGTAACGATATCGCCTTGCATCACCATGAGAAAAAATAATATAGAACTTACTACGATATCATAGTCTAGTTAATACCGCTGTAATGAACTTACGCTGCATACTATCACTCATTTTCTAGACCAGCTCTGGCCCACAGCCTCACTCAGAATTTGTTGCAACCGTTACTGTACTCTTGATGAGCCGGGTAGTGTCGTGTTTGATAACGTGTTTCTTTCTACATTAGGTTCTTTTTGGTACGGTACGTCAATATGTAGAAAGAAAAGATTGAAAAGTACATTCAGATATTTCGTAAGGAGTGATTAAAATAAAAGATTATTAAAATCAATCAAAGGCATTTATGTTGACAATTGGGCTTCAATGAGAATTGATGGTAGAATGAGTTCTTGGTTCAGGGTACTTACAGGGGTTAGACAAGGCTGTAATCTTTCACCTTTGCTGTTCGTAGTTTACATGGATCATCTGCTGAAAGGTATAAAATGGCAGGGAGGGATTCAGTTAGGTGGAAATGTAGTAAGCAGTCTGGTCTATGCTGACGACTTGGTCTTAATGGCAGATTGTGCCGAAAGCCTGCAGTGTAATATCTTGGAACTTGAAAATAGGTGCAATGAGTATGGTATGAAAATTAGCCTCTCGAAGACTAAATTGATGTCAGTAGGTAAGAAATTCAACAGAATTGAATGTCAGATTGGTGATACAAAGCTAGAACAGGTCGATAATTTCAAGTCTTTAGGATGTGTGTTCTCCCAGGATGGTAATATAGTAAGTGAGATTGATCAAGGTGCAGTAAAGCTAATGCAGTGAGCTCGCAGTTGCGATCAACAGTATTCTGTAAGAAGGAAGTCAGCTCCCAGACGAAACTATCTTTACATCGGTCTGTTTTCAGACCAACTTTGCTTTACGGGAGCGAAAGCTGGGTGGACTCAGGATATCTTATTCATAAGTTAGAAGTAACAGACATGAAAGTAGCGAGAATGATTGCTGGTACAAACAGGTGGGAACAATGGCAGGAGGGAACTCGGAATGAGGAGATTGTACCGGGCGGTACACCTCCACGCCGCTAATTTAAAATTTGCGCCAGTTGAAACTCCTCTGCTGGAGGAAGTCTGAACTTTATCGACGGTATTAATTTTCAAGTTTCTCAGAAGATGTCACTACTTGGAAAGTTTGGAGTTTTTGAACTGTGCCACTTTTGATGTATTTTTGTTTTACCGGTAGTAAGAAGTGTGAACTTTCTCTTCTAGAGGACACTACTGAAAAACTACAATGGTGCACCCTAGTGCGATGTGGAAGAACTGTTTTTTGGAGAAATTTTTATTTCAAAAGTTTGTTTCTTGTTAATTTTTTTTCTGTTATTGTTTAAGTTGGCTGTATACCCCTCTCTTTCCCCTTGTTTTGTATTTAGCCAATCCCGAATTTCTTTAATTAATTTCTGACCAATCTGATGTATCTTCCCCCAACTTGAATATGCTGCTTATCTCTAACCAATAACGTTTTGGTGGGAGGGTGTTCTCATTCCAAAAACGCCTCGAACTTTCCGCGAGAGTATATAAACTGCTGATTTTTGGGTCTCTGCGCCACTTTTGTTCCATCTTTTAGTGTGTAAAGTACATAGCAGGGGGCGGGAAGCGCCTCTTTCTTCGGCAGCGGTCAACAACAAGGTAATGGCCGATTAATAACTTCTTTCTTTGCTAGCTCAGCAGTTTAACTCTCGGGGCGGGTCCGAAGTTTTTCCATAATGTAACCTTCCTTAAAATGTAAAGACCCTTGGTATCTATTCTATCTTTAAACTGCATACCGGGATAGAGAGTGCTTAACCCTCTCGAGCTCCCACTCATATTGTTTTGAGGTGAACTTATTTTTTCTCAACCTATTCTTCTTTAACGTAATGTAAATTGTTCCTTTCTAAAGTCACCTCTTTAGTATGGGATTAGCCCCTGCATTAATGGCCTAGTGCCAAGTAGGTTTTAAACAAATGTATTAGGAGTGCAGGTCGCCTCCTCTCAAGTGGTTATTTTAGAGGTCATGTAATTAACCTTTTTTCTTACTTAATAGACCTCAGTAGGTTGGGTATCTTACCCCTGTATCTATGTCCTTAGAGGACAACTTGAAGGTGGAGTTTGGTATGGCCTTTAATAGGCTTAATGTTGAGAGCGAGTGGCTCTTTCTTGAAAATTGAATGTTGTATGCCTCGAGGAGGCTTTTCTGTGTAATTTGGAGCAAGTGCTCCTGAGCATGAATGGGGTTTTCTGCCCCTCTGTTAAAACTTATTTTGGAGTAAGGTTGGGCTGATTGCCCAAGAATTGTGAAGTCGGGGCGCGAAGCCCAAATCCGGTAAATATTGTAACTACATTTTGTTGCCTTGCTACTCTGTACCTGCCATGCTTGTTATTTCTTTATTTTGAAAAGAAAATATAACCTTGTTAATTTTACATGAACTCTAATTTCGTAGCTTGAGACCCGTTCACACCCGCACCTTCTTTCACCTCTAACTACCGCAAAAACACGGTAACAGAGATAAAGGCTAATTTAGGAATGAACTCGATGGATGAAGCTGTACGCATAAACCGGCTTCGGTGGTGGGGTGATGTGAGGCGAATGGAGGAGGATAGGTTACCTAGGAGAATAATGGACTCTGCTATAGAGGGTAAGAGAAGTAGAGGGAGACCAAGACGACGATGGTTAGACTCGGTTTCTAACGATTTAAAGATACGAGGTATAGAACTAAATGAGGCCACAGCACTAGTTGCAAATCGAGGATTGTGGCGACGTTTAGTAAATTCTCAGAGGCTTGCAGACTGAACGCTGAAAGGCATAACAGTCTATAATGATAATGTATGTATGTATGTATGTATGATTAAATAATTAAACTTTAAAAGACTAATTGGTTGAGCTTTGCGGACATTGCATCTACTGGCAGTGCAATATAAATGCGAAACTATTTGACATTCGCCACTTATCATAAACAATGAAAATAGTAATGAAAGTGAGAATAACTTTCGAAATACCTAGATTTGAACATTTCCGTATGTGCTTTGCTGCTGTGAACTGCCAGCATGTATTTTGAAAAAGAATAGTACCATGTGGCTTCATGTGAAACCACAGGATCTCAACCCAGCACGTCTGCTTAAGACGATACAGTGCTGGGCGGAGAAGATGATGACCTCCTGTTTTGAAACTGGCGAGTGTTGAGACAATCTTCTCTATTAAAACAGTGGTATATGCTATTCAGTTCGAAATTTAGCGGATTTTCATCTAAAATTTAGCGGACAAAAGATTTGTGGATTGGCAACACTGCGGAAAACCATCTTCAGGGCTGCCGACAGTGGGGTTCGAACCTACTATCTCACGAATACTTGATACTGGCCGCACTTAAGCGACTGCAGCTATCGAGCTCGGTGACTGTATCCTTTAATGGTGGTCATGATCATTAAGACGTCAGGAGTGTATACCGTCCGACACCGCCGGTTCGAGTCCCGTTGGTGGAAAAAAAAATCGCCGGGCAGGTACGATCATGGCTCAGTCCGGTGCTATTTGAAGGTGCTCAAATACGTCAGCCTCGTATCGGTATATTTACTGGCACGTAAAAGATTTCGTGTGGGACTAAATTCGGGCACCTCGGCGTCTCCGAAAACCGTAAGAGAAGTAGTTAGTGGGACGTAAAGCAAATGACATAAATAATCCACCAATAGAATGTTGACCGGCAGGCCAGGAGAGGCGATAGTGTCGATAACGTGCCAAAGGCCTGGATTCAATTCTAGACCTCTCTGCAGTTTTCATATGGAGTGAGGGCATATGACGCTCTGATGGTGATTCGTCCGTCGGGTGGAGACGTTAAGCCTTGAGCAGACCCCTTGGTGTTGTTCGGCAGGAGTAGGCTACGTTCCGACACCGGGTTTCACCTTCTCCCTACCTCACTGCCTTCATCCCACACCCAGACACGCAGGTCACCCATGGAAGTCAATGGAAAGACAATCCGAATTTGTCCTCGACACTCCCGGCACTAAAAGTCATGCGATAACTAATAATACTAAGAAGAAGAAGAAGAAGAAGAAAATTCAAGTACCTGGGAGGAGTAATTCAGCCCTCAGGCTTGAATCGTGAAGCAAATACGGAAAGAATCTTAAAAATTACAGAAGGCCAATAGACTCACCTGGAACAGATATAACAAAATACCAATATCCAGGAAGTCAAAATTAAGACATTAGCTCTGTTAACAAACCTGAAGCACTATGGTCCTCCGAAACCTTGATCATTGGAGGCAGATTACTTATTAAAGACATAGCGAAACAGGAGAGGAAAATGTTGAGAAAAATCTTGGGTCCAGTTAACTCAGACAGAATCTGGATAAAACCGAAGTCTCGGGAGCTTTAACAGCATTCTAAAAAGATCACCGACACCATCGGGATAAGTTCTATGGCCACATTATCATAGTGAACAATGGCAACATCTCCATAACGGTTGGTTTTAGGCCCTTAGCACATGGTTTTCGGACCCACAGGACTTACCGAGTTTTGTTCATTGCGTTTTTCTGTTTATGTTTGTTACTATTTTGAGAGTTATAGCTCGCCTCTGTATTATATATTTTTGTATCTGAAAACTACAACTGTCAACATATCTATTTCATGTTTTCGGGGTCAGAGAACTCTTCAATTATCATTTGCATGGCAATGGCACCACTCAACTAAACTTTCACTCGACGTGAAAAAAGGCAAGTCGGGAACCAGACACCCGGATATATCCGTCTTGATATATTATCGAGGTATTAGAGTAGTGTGCATACCCTGCGACCACTTATCAACACACTGTGATAAAAAGACATAATAGTTCAGACAGACCAATAATACCCACGAGGTCAACAAGATAGGACCGACCGTGTACGAGAAAGCTCATTACATGCAGAAATAATAATAATAATAATAATAATAATAATAATAATAATAATAATAATAATAATAATAATAATAATAATAATAATAATAATAATAATAATAATAATATCAGACTTTCAAAACAGACAGTCGAATTCTCTGAAAACAGGGATAAAACCAAAACAGGCGAAATGAAATGAATTGCCGAAATCAAAACCGATCTGAATCAGCCAGGAATTACACCAGCAAATGTGCAAAACCAGGTAATCTTCAGATCTAAAATTCACACACGAAAAGTAGACGAAGACGAAAGACCAAAGAAGAAGACTGGAAGAAAGATTTTTGAAGACAGAAAGGGAGTCCTCCGTAAAAGAATGAAGGAAGGCAAATATACGCCTATACTGCATAGTCCTTGCGTAGTAATCGTAATTAATTGTATTATTGTTACTCTTGATCTAATTTACACGTTTTACCTCATTAATAATTATTATCACGATATCTGAAATGTACGCAGTAAAAATCTAACAATTGTATGTGGTTAACGGTAAGAGAGGGCCAAGAGCCCTAAATTCACACCTTTTTAGACATAAAGAAATAAAGTAAGAAAGAAATAATGGGCATGTTCGCAAATACATATAATAATAAAAATGACACTACTTTCTTCAGCTTGAACCAGTTATTTATGGAGTCGCTGGAGCAACCTAGGTCCATTTTGGTTTTGGCTGGGGTTTTAAGGCCGGGTGCCCTTCTTGACGCCACATGCTTTTCGAGAAGAAAATCTCAACCCAGGATGACAGGAATTCGAATCTCAGCTAGCTTTCTGAGTGGGAAGCAGCAGCTAAGCCACTGAGCTAACCACATCCTCACAACAACAACAACATCAACAACAACAATAATAATAATAATAATATCGAGAAGAAATTAAAAAGGAAGCAAAATAACAGGTAAAAAAATTGTAGGCCCAAAACTCACAGGCGAACACAATTAGAAACGGACAAGACACATACATTCAGAGTGACATTAGCAAACACAGATTCACATTTTAAGAACACGTCAGAACAATGAACCCGGACAGACTCGCAAAACAAATACCTTAGTTGAATTCCATGAGAAAAAGGAACAAAGCAAATACAGACACCACGAAATGGATTAGGTTATGGTGGTGATGATTACTGCTTTAAAAACACAAATCTTACTCTTTTGACACAAAAATCCCATGATGCAACAGCTCCGAAGAGCCATGGCCTACCAAACGACTGCTGCTCCAACTCGAAGGCCTGCCGAATACGACGCATCCTCTTGGCCATCTCACCGTCAGGTAGCTCGTCAACTGTAATCACGTAGGCTGAGTGGACCTCGAACCAGCTTTCAGATCCAGGTACGCTACCCCTACACCGCGAGGCCGGCCTTTTAACATTAATTAGAGGGAAAGAAGGAAGAGGTCCGACACTTCGAAGAATGAAGGTATCGGCAAAAGAAAGACAAAGGGCCAGGAAGGGCGTAAAGATGTAAGACTCCCTAGGCCTCAACGCCTAATATCACCGAGGTCGGATAGGAAAACTGAAAGTGAGTGTATGCAATGCCAGAATCAGGTGGGTGAACCGTGGTCGCCAATCCATGCTCCCAAGTCGAGAAGCCCTGGTCCCCCTTGTAATCATGTTTTACGAGAGGTAGGGGATACCGTGGGTGTATTTTACCGTCCCCAGCCAGCGAATCAAAAATGACCTTCAACTGGCAGGATTCCCACAAGAAGAGATCCAAAACTGGAGGAACCTTAGATCCAAAATTCAGAAATAACAAGCTGACTAAGAGGACAAACCGAACAATCGGAACAACTTGGATCAAAGAGAGAAAAGAAGCCGTCAGCAAAAGAATATAGGCACATAGGAAGGCAAACAAACGTACCTTAAGTACTTCGTGTAGTCCTTCATGGGATTATTCGCAAATAATAATAAGAATCGTAACCCATCAGCTAAGAGGTATTCTTCGATCTGTCAAATTCTACATTCCGTTTTTAAGTCTATCAGACGGCAGAGAAACAGTAAGTTTAATGTGGGTGAGCGGATGGCATTGGCGAGATTTAATTAATTTCGGTGTGCCAACACTGTACGATCTGAAGTGTGGAATAGACTCTTTTCTGTTCTCCAAACAAATCCGATAACTTACGTCGCTTTTGAATCCAGGAACTTGGTATCCGGAGGACGACACAGCACCACTGATTCACACGACGACAACTCTCGAATCACGCATGGTGAAAATAATTACACGTCATTATTTAAGAAATATAATACAAAGGACTGAACGGCATGACACAGTTAGGCCAATTCCTATCGAGCATTTCTCTCGCTCTATGTACAGCCAGGAAACAGGAAAGGTAGGTAGTTCATGATCACGTGATCTTGAGAGATCACACTAGTGTCAAAACTTAAAGCAATAAACGGACAAGTATTCTCCCTGTGTCCACTAAATACGAACAGGTGTTAGTAACGTGTAAACAAAAATGATACTACACCCGTATTCTGCCCGGCAGATGGTATGCCTGTTTTCCTACAATAATGAAAACGATGACGTCAGTGCCCGTATCAGCTGATGTTCGCAGTGTGTACTGCCGTTCACGTTCACCATGTAAAAAAACATTCAGCTATGGCACAGAAAATGTCCCTGGACCTCTCTCCGATGGAGGGGGTTGGACGAATGGAAGCTAGACAGTCGCAACCTGAAGTGCCCAAATGTTTAAAGTGCATTGAACTGTTGTTTCGCGGACGTGATGCCGGTACCTGAGTCCGAAAATGTGTTCCGAAGACCATGAGAAGGACAACCAAGAGTGACATCCGAAAGAGAGGACCGTTATTCGCCCATAAGAGCGAGATGGTACGATAGTACGCCTGCAAAGCTGGTACCTGACCTCACAGCAGCGACTGCAACAATTGTATCGAGGCAAACGGTGTAAAGAAGGCTTAGCCAGAGGCCTCTACTGTCGGCGACCCCCCCCCCCCCCCACTCTCTCTCTGTATATATATATATATACATACATATAATATCTAGAGAGAAGTCAACTACATGTCACATGGGGGCAGCTGATGTTGTGTTTACGAACGAATCCCGATTCGGTCTTCAGACTGATTAAAGACGTGTTCACAACTGGCGAGAACATGAAACACGGTTTCGGGCCTCAAACATTGCGGAAAGAAGCCAATGTGGAGGAGGATCAGTAATGGTGTGTGGAGGCATTATGATGACCACTCAAAATGTCTCTCCATGAAGTTGTACGGGTAAACCGGCAAGATGTTCACGTATCGTAACGAGATCTGCACATTTCTTGAACTTTTGCTTCTAGGTGCTGTGTGCCCATATTTCGTACTGATGGACGATAATGCACGCCCTTATATCACACTAGTGTCAAAAACTAAAAGCAATAAACGGAAAAGTATTCTCCCTGTGTCCACTTGACCACTTAATACGAACAGGTGTTAGTAACGTGTAAATAAAAATGATACTACACCCGTATTCTGCCCGGCAGAGGGTACGAAAGATATTGCTGGCATGTGCTAGCCTGGTTGCTATCTCGACTACCCAACAGAGCACGCGTGGGATGCTCTCGATGACGAATTGCTTCACGTCCGACTCCAGAAGTTAAGAGTTGCTGTACAGTAAGAATGGGAGTTAATACTGCAAAATGAGATTGATGACATTATTCACAGCATGCCATGTCGTTGTGGGGCCTGTGTTACTGCCAGAGGTGATCGATCACACGCCCTATTGAGAAGAAGTAACCCGTGTTCTGGCGTTTGTGACAGTGAATACATTTTGCAGCAAAGCAGACAATGGTGGTTTGTGACTGTTCATCAACAGCTAATCAACATTTTTTATTTTTTTTTACAGTGTTCACTTTATTTCTACTTCATATCTGACTATGCATGATGTTATTTCATGACAAAAATTCACAGGAGGAAAGAATTTCTGTTTACAGCTTTAACTTTAATTATTATTATTACAATTATTATTATATTCATTTTACATCCTAGTTACTATTATTACATTTTTTATCCTTTAAGAGCCAATATGCCGTCTGTTATCTGACTACGTCTCCAATGCTATTGTACTCAGGCGCATGAGGACGGAACCAATGTTGATGTGTACAAGCCTACCCTGGCATACTATGATAAGTACAGCCTACTAAAATTGATCATGTAGCGTAAAATTGTTGGACGTACAGGTCGTGGTTGGAGGAAACACCCTTGGCTGAGGAACTAACGGGACTGGACTGGATAGGACTAGATTCGAGTAGACTGATGAGGACAGCTGAACATCGTGCAGACTTCTCTGTGATTGTGGCCAACTTTCATTAATGGAGAAGGCACTACAAGATGTCTTCTGACACGAGGCCGACGCATCTGTTCGTCTTCAAATACCACCGGACTGTTTCGGGATCGAACCCGCCAAATTTGGTCAAGAAAGTCAGCTCTCTACCGTCTGAAAGCTCAAGCCAGCATAGAAAACTAGACTTTCAACATTATACAGTACCGAATATTATAATTATAATTATAATAATAAAATATTCCATAGGTACTGGAAGTGAAGAAGGATCTGGAAAAAGCCCAGATGAACTCAACTGACACCGCGGACAGAAACCTCTGTAGGAAAAAAAATAACGGATGGAAAGTGCAACCAGAGAACGAAGTGAAAAAGAAGACTGGAGCAAAGTGGACAGAAGAACGAAAAAGGATCCACGGAGAAAGGATGAGAGCGGTTTGGCAACTCAGAAAACAGAATCGTTAGAGCTTTTCGTGATCCATTGGGTCCATACGCATATAGTAATAATAATAATAATAATAATAATAATAATAATAATAATAATAATAATAATAATAATAATAATAATAATAATAATAATAATAATAATCTCCTTGTACACTGCATCTGAAGCAAGGAACGATCAAGAAAACCAACATTTTTAAGTACCTGGGAGAATGGCTGGACCCATCTCTCCGAAAGAGTAGCATTATCAACTCGAGTTAATAAGCTAGAACTGGCAAACCAACTGACCAAGAACACCTACAATGAAAAGTGTTTCTCCCGTAATACTAAAATGAAGCACTGCCAGACAGTCATCCACCCTGAAGCCTTATATGCTTCACAATGTCTAACATTCAACAGGAAGGGACTCTCGAAATCCAGGAGAGAAAAATATTGAGAAAGATATTAGGACCAGTCAAGGAAGGGAACGAATACAAAAGGAGACCCAACCAAGAGCTCTACAAACACTGTGGAAAAATCACGGATGTAGCCAGGAAGAGAACGCCTAGCATTTTGTTGACACGTCTACAGGACGCATCATGCTGGCCGCGCTGCATTTAAATTCCAACGAATAAAACTTACGACACGTTCAAGCGACAAGGACGAATAATGATTTAAAATATTGCAAATAGCTCTAAAAGAAAAGAGTCCACGGCAAATAAATTACTGAAAAAAATAAAATAAGGGATGCATCAGTAAAAGAAAATAAAGTACTGACCAAGGTCGGGCTAGAACTCGAAACCTTACGTTCCGAACGTCAATGCGGTAGCGACTAGGCCGCAACAAGTTGGAAATATATGCGGGAATAAGACTAGAAAAGTTTGAGGATAGATTTTAAACGTTAATTTTGAACAAAATGCGCCCGAATGCCCAAAACGCTCGAACAGGGGTAAAATATGTTTTAATGAAGGACAAATCCTCAAAATTTGAACACTGTCTTTTCTAGAAAACCACACGGCGACCATGAACAACAGGAAAGAAAATAACAGAAAGAAAAACTTGTGGTGAACTTCAGCTATACGGAATCATTGGTCTGGAAAGGCTCGCTTTAGAAAAGATAACGTCCTGTAACAGGTGCCACACGTAAGGCAAGGAGCGTACAATCGATATAAGATACCGGTAATGGATGGAGCAGGGCAATGACTTATCCGCACAGTATGGACACTAGTAACCATAGCAACCTTGTTATTCTATATGACAGCCGGTAAGCATCCAGTAACAAGTTCAGCGGCCCCGCGTGGGATGAGATGTAGTCGGTGCCGTGTTTTGATTCGACCAGACAGATTTCCATGAAAGTGAGGTGAATGATCAGTTAACAAATCCTAAATTTAACGGTGATTAAATTTTGCCGTAAAATCAATAGTACCAATTAACTGCTGAAAAATAGCTGGGCGTCTCGGAGTACTTAGCTGATATTACGGCTTTAATACTTCTGAATCGTTTATAGCGGAAGCTAAAATCTTATGTGGTACGCCGTCTTTACAGAGGATGATTCAGAATGATTACGACAATGGCTAGTATGTTGTGCAGGGAAGCAAAATGACCATTTTTCAAAAGGTGATCCATGTCCGGCGTCAAAGTCTGAAAAAGTGAATCTGCTTCGTCTACGTCAAATACATACTCTGCACTATCTGGTGGTGTCAGAGTAACTACTTGCAACGTGGAACTACCTCACTCTTCATTTCCTTAGTATGACTCTTCGGTGTCCGGACATTCCGTACTACTTGATTTTTGAGGATATTTAGTACGATCTAGGTCGTTAACTACCTGCGAACGGTTTTCCCGTATACCTCGAATATTTACGCCAGGACAATCCGTACCACTTGATGTCAGATGGAGATTCCAGTACCACGTCCCACCACATTAACATCAGTAATGACCACACTGCGCGGCTTTTAAAATTTTGGAGTTGTGTACTATCACTAGGGCTCGGATGTTTAGGAAAAGTCATATTTTCTCTTTGTCTCCATTTTATTACCTGATTGGATTTTGGTACAAATCAGGTGATTATCGTCACAATTAAGTGACTTTTATCTGTCATATAAATGCATATTTTGACGATTTTTTGTCTTAAGGTCATATTTTGAGTTAGTTTAGTAGGAACGTCATATTTCGGCGGTTTTACGACAGCTGTAGCTGTGCAAAATCATCGTCAACTTTTCAAATGAGAACTAGTATTCACATGACTGCTTTTCCGTATCACATCTGTACGTAACACAAGTGGAATACTCTGCCGCTTCTATCAAGATTGCACAGGAATTGTTTTCCTACAGTTTGTCAGTAAGTCTGGCATTTATTTAACCGGAACTTTGGAATTATATCGAGTGCAATTACTCTTTTAGAAACTGATAGCTTAGAAATCCATGCAAGTATTGAAAATGTGAGAAGTGTTGAACTTTCAGCACAACAATCACATGGAATAGTTGGCGTCAGTGTAAAATGGAAAATTTAAAATGTGCTTAATCGAAGTGTGTGCAAGATAAATGATGTTCTTAGAGGAGAAGGTACAAGTACATTTCAAGATGAGTGCATACTCGACAGCAGTGACGTGGTGCTCAATTTAAACTTTAACGCCTTTGAGTAATATTAATGTAATCTGGGCTTAAACGTTCCAAAATACTTTTTTTAAATATTTATTTCTAGTTTTCTCGTATTTTAAACCAACAATGAAGGGTGCAAACATGTTTTGATTTTTAACATGTTGTGTGAACTTCGTACTTTATAGGTACGTATTCACAAATGTTTGATGAGTAAATCGAGGACAATAGACTGTGAATAATTGCTCAACATGTATATTCAGAAAATTAATATGAAAGTAAGAATAAACAATTTAGTTAACAAATATGTATCAAAGGAATTGCTGTTTCGATTTATAACTTATTTTAAAATGGCTATATTTAGATCAATCATTTTTACGTCATATTTCGTCGCTTTTGAGGTCATATTTAGTCACTTTTGAGGTCATATTTGCTTGCTTATTTGGGTTATTTTTAGGCCTTAAACACCCGAGCCCTAACTATCACTAAGGGCATATACAGGAAGAAGTGTGAAGCGAAGGACGACACTGTTTCTTGGATTTGTGTAATGCAACAATTGTCGTGTGTTTATAAAATCAAGAGGAGTTTTGCTAGTTCAACGCCTGGATTAGGTGTGATGAGAACCAGAAATCTTACCATATCTGATGTTATTGTCCCCGTATTTATTACGAGGAGTAATTGAGCAAAATATTTAGTATGTTTATTAAAATTCTGTAAAAAGCCGGTTTCGTGCATGTTCAGCCCATGATAAGGAGCTATTTTTATGTTCCTTAGCTCTCAACAGAACTATTAAAAAACGTAATCGATTATTATTATTTGGCGTATGATGAATAATGACAACCTATAAACTATTTACACAACCAGTGAAAGATGAGTACAAAGTAAATACAAATTATCATATCTATACAGTCAAAGAAAGCAATTTACAAAGTTTGAAAGTACAAGAAGAAAACACAATATATTTACATCGCTATCCACCAATCAACTCTGACAATTCATGTATACACACTGAGTGCGAGTGATGTACATGTCACTAAATGTGAATGTCCAAACCCGCCACCCACTTCACTGCTTCGGGTGTTGCTGAGTTGAGGTCTTCCATGGTGCCATTGAAAGCACGGAGTGGACATTCCTGCACTACATGTTTCATTGTTTGTCGAACCTCCCCACAATCACAGTATGGAGAAACTGACCAGCCCCAGGTGTGTACTGTTCTACCTACTCCACATCTCATGCGGTTTAGTCTACTCAAGGTGCAACGTGGCAGATCAAAGCCTGCCAGCTTTGTGGATGGGTTATTAATATCCACTATTGCCCGAGGTGGGGATAAAGACCACTCTGTTAACCATTTAGAGGTGGGGTTGAATTCGCTAGATGTTATCTTCACGGCTGTCTTCCAAGCAGGCTGGCGAGACTTCAGGCGTGTGCATTTCTGTCAGCCCATTTCGCGAGAAAATATTCTTACAATATCGATGCCACCATACGATTATGTCCGGCTCCATTGCTAAATGGTTAGCGTGCTGGCCTTTGGTCACAAGGGTCACGGGTTCGGGAATATTAACCTGGCACGGGGACTGGGTGTATGCGCCGCCTTCATCATCTTTTCACCCTCATCATGACGCGCAGGTCGCCTACGGGAGTCAAATCAAAAGACTTGCACCAGGCCTCTCCGGAGGCCACACGCCATTATTATTACCAACCACCGAAGTGTTGAGCGTTACAGTATTTCTGTTCGTCCTTGGGAACTCGGCAACGATATATCGTAGGCCCTAATCGCACTCATTATACCTCTGTGGTGTATAGAACATTTTCTCGTATAAATTACTAACTATAGATACTGTAAGAGCGTATTGAAAGATGTAAATACGGCCATATGCACCCGGAACATTCCCCACTCTTTCAAGTGGTACTGAATGTTCGGGATTCTGACTCTTTCACTGACACCGGAGCTGTTGGGTATCAAACCAGCTTTAGGACTGAATACTCAACACACGCACCTTTCAGGCCATACTCCCGTTCTACTACGCTAAACACATAATCGGCGCCCACAGAATTCAGTCCGCCGCCCCGCACGATGACAACTTCAGTCTTATTTCTAACAAGCTCTCCAGTTTGATGACTGTATGGAGTACCTTCCTCACATTCCACTGCACTCTACAGACAGATGAAGAAACGGAGCCCTAGATATGCTGGTTTATATTCTTTATGACGGCCATAATTTCCATGTAAATGCAGGAGACGTAATTTCAGCTACTCTCAAGAATGCATTTCTAGTGTTATGCACCTACTGAGTTCTCCCGTTTTATCGTCTCGCTGGAGGGCTGTGAAGTGCTAAAATATAAAGATGAATAGCGCGAAATCGACAACTAAAAATATAATGGAGTGACATATATAGGCCCTATACGTTTCTTCTTGATTCCTTATACCCAACTAACAAACGCGTTTGAACTTATTAGCACTTCTTTTGGTTGTTCTTCTTCTCTTCTCAATATCTCTTCATCATCTTGCTGTGTTCCTTTTTATGTTATCCAGTCCATTCTGTATTTAGTCGGGTGGGCTTTACAGAAAATGTGTGTTTGTGAATTAAGGTTCTAAATTGTATTCTATCCTGAATGGTTTTTTGATTAATGCCAATTTCATTTAGGTCTTCACTGATTTCTTTTCGTCAATTATTGTAATTTTTTCACTGATAAGCCTAAATTTAAAATTTTCTTTGTGAGCCTGTTATTATCCAATCTATATAAATGAAAACAAAATAGTAATCCACGTTTCCTGATTGTATCTGTGATTTTTTCTGTAACTTGTTATATATATGTTTATTATTTTAAAAACAGAAAAAACCTTCTGTATTAACAGACTGCCGTGAATGATAAAGTAATACGAATCACATGTGGTGGAGACGTTACAAAGCAATAAACAAAGAAATGACATTATTTCAAAGTTTCTGTCCTTAACGACATTATGCACTGAATGTGTGGTGCCTCGCGAGCCTAGATCTTCGGAGAACTATCGTTACTATTTCGTGAATGTCCTCCATGGGTAGCTGGAAACGCTTTCCATGTGACGGCGAAGTGTCGAGGTACGGTGCCGCGTGCTCCAACCATTAGTCCTAATACTTCAATCTCTTGAAGATGGTACTTGGATTTGTAATAGGGGATTGTGGTCTCGTAATTTCTTTACCTTTATCTCTTCTGGTTGGCCTTTGATGGAACAAAGTACCACAGAAACCGACTAGGCGGAAAATTGGTAGGTCCAAACAAATAAACAAACAAACAAACAAACAAACAAACAAAATATGTTCTAGTGGTATAGCGTTTAGAGTCACTTTATGCTAGTCCTTAGAAATGTATAATTACTGCTGTGTTGTGTATGATACTGGCATATTTACCGGTGCATTTTTAAAATAATCTTGCAAGCTTGTAAATTTAATTATAGATATAGGCTCAATAAGAATGCTTTATATATAATGTACATTTTACGAGTTATCGTTTACCTCATACATCATCTATAGCACTGAAATGCATAGGTTAACATTACCTTTAAGCAAGACTCAGTTCTGTGTACATTAAACTTCATTAACGTCACTAACACAAATATAAATTATCCATATTGCTGTAAGTATAATAAATATACTTATGTAGCTTAAGTATGATCAGCATATTAATCAACGTGTATAACACGATATGTATGTTTCGAATGATTGGATCTGTCAGGAATAAATAAATAAATAAATAAATAAATAAATAAATAAATAAATAAATAAATAAATAAATAAATAAATAAATAAATAAATAAATAATAAACAAAATGATACTTAAATGTACCATTGGTGACGACAGGGGTGTTTGTTGTTTCAAGAGGCAAATCAACGCGGTCATCATCCTCTAAATCCAAGGACAGGAAATAAAAAACTTGAGATTTGCCGATGATATTGTTATTTTATCTGAGACTGCAGAAGATCTTGAGATGCTGCTGAATGGTATGGACGAAGTCTTGGGTAAGGAGTACAAGATGAAAATAAATAAGTCCAGAACAAAAGTAATGGAGTGCAGTCGAACGAAGGCAGGTGATGCGGGAAATATTAGATTAGGAAATGAAGTCTTAAAGGAAGTAGATGAATATTGTTACTTGGGTAGTAAAATAACTAACGATGGCAGAAGTAAGGAGGACATAAAAAATGCAGACTAGCACAAGCAAGGAAGGGCTTTCTTAAGAAAACAAATTTGCTTACTTCAAACTTTGATATAGGAATTATAAAGATGTTTTTTGAAGACTTTCGTGTGGAGCGTGGCATTTTATGGAAGTGAAACATGGACGATAACTAGCTCAGAAAGAAAGAGAATAAAAGCTTTTGAAATGTGTTACAGAAGAATGTTGAAGGTGAGATGGATAAACCGAATCACGAATGAAGAGATAATGAATTGAATTGGGGAGAGGAGATCGATTTGGCTAAATTTGACGAGAGGAAGAGATAGAATGATAGGACACATCTTTAAAACATCCAGGACTTCCTCAGTCGGTTTTTGAAGGAAGTGTAGGTGGTAAGAACGGTAGTAGAAGACCAAGGAATGCATATGACAAGCAGATTAGAGCAGATATAGGATGCAATTGTTACCTAGAAATGAAAAGGTTAGCACAGGATAGGGTGACATGGACAGCTGCATCAAACCAGTCCATGGACTGATGACTCAAACAACAACAACAACAACACTTTGGGAAAAAACAATAGTTACGTATCCGAAATAGTGTTCAACACATCAAAAGGGAGTACACGGTCGAAAAGTTCACTCTCGCACATAAAGCAGATCAGCGGCCAGTATGAGTTGTCTCCTGCAGGCCGCCACAGAGGTCGGCGCACTCCGTGAGGATGTGGACCACGGTGAAGTCGGCACGTCTCTTCTTGCAGATTAGAGGGCAAGAGTGCAACGACACTCATGGGAATCGCAAGTTTTCTTTTTCTGGAAATGCCAAGGTGTCGGAATTTTGTTCCTCAGGAATTCTTTAACATGCCGGAAGTCAACAACAAGCATGTATTGATACTTTAGAGGTCGACGGGTAACTTCAACTCCCCTACGTATTCACTTTCCAGCGTATGGACTTTTGAGCACCTTAGTTTGAAATAGGAATAACAACACTGCTCTGCATGGATTTCTAACAATTTAATTTAATCTAATCTATATCCTAAATGGATGCTTTTCATAGAATTAAAAAATACAATCCCTTTAGTTTTATCAAGTCATGCTTTTCACTAATAACAAAAATTGATATTTTCCCCCAGGAATTTGTTGTTAATCGGTGTTTTGTTTCTGTACAAAGAAGAATAGTAGATTACATCAGTGACTTGTTTATGTTAACTTAAACTCCACTCACTGAACTGCAACCAATTTGTTAGCAAGATTATGAATTACATCATTTGATGTATAATATTTAGGGCTCGGAAGTTTATGACCTAAAGAAGTACAAAATAGGCAAGCAAATATGCCCTAAAATTAGAAATATGATCGGCAATGGTCTCTGCTGGCGGGACCTAGTGTTTACAGTGCACGAAGTCTTTTGGTATAGGCTAAAGCAATTTTGTTACTTTCATTCGTCTGTCTCAGTCTCATCCCTGGCTTTCACAATATGAAAGTGACTGAGGTATGAATGATGCTAGTAATGCCATTCCTTATGCAGCCAGTCCTTGTTATGAATGGTATGAAAATGTTGCTCATAGGGTCGGTTAGTGCATGCATTTCAGTAGGCCTGGGAGACTGATATGTAACAGCAACTTCTGGCTCGGTGAGGAAAGCAATGGTAAACTATCTCACTCCTCATTTCCCTAGTATGCCTTTTCAATGATGCCTAGGCCATCTATGATAGCTGATGGCAGAGCTGCTGAGAGGATCCAACCAGGCTTCAGACTGAACATATATACATGACCGAAAAAAAAAAGGTAAAATATGACTTAAGCATTTTAGGGGTAGGTAGCAAGTATTATAAACGTGTCAACAAGTGTTAGCGATAATACAGCAGCGACATGTAGACTGACAGAGCTACTGTAGGTAAATACATCACTCAGTATGATAGCCCTGAGTTGCAGTTTCCACTATGTTTTCCTAAAAAATAACAAAAAATTAAGTATTAGAATACTTTAAGATATCTGTCAGCATACGCTCGTTCAGCATCTCTTTGTCGGTTTCACGTCTTCTAAACCTGTTACCTGTCCGTTTCGGGAAAAGAAAGAAAAATATATATATACTACAGTATTTTGAAATCCCGTGTTTGAAAATCGACGCAGATAACATGTACCTTGTTAGAAATGACGCCTCAGTTTGAAAAAAAAAAAGCTCAAAATGTGTCCTTATATCACTAAACTGATCAAAATATGACCAAATCAATAAAATGGCCGAAATTTGCATTTATTTATATGCATTCACAGTTATTTTTCAGATTTCGGGTAGAATGACCTCAGAAATGAAATACGACTTTTTCTTAACATCCGAACATTATAATAGTGGCCTCCGGAGTCCTGGTGCTGGTCTATGAGGATGGGGCCTACCTACTATGAATGCTAATGCTGAAAACGACACAAACACCCAGCCCCAGATTTAGGGGAAATAAGTAATGGACGTTCACTACCCTCACCTGGCCGGGAATGGAACCCGGGAACCCCTGGACCAAAGCCCAGCATGCTAATCATTTAGCCGTAGAGCCGGACATTGTATAATATAAAGGTACGCAAAAACGAAACATTGTGTCCTTATGACCCGGAAAATGTGACATGGCATTGTTTCCACTTACTTGTACCAGGCTCCTCACTTCCGTATATCCTATCCGACCTCCCTTGCTCAAATCTTGTTCCTTTCAGACCCTGACGAGGCCTAGGGAATCTTTTAATTTTTCACGGTCTTCGTGTCCCATTACTTGGCCGATTACTTTTTTTTTTTCGAAGTTTCGGGCCCCTTCCATTTTTTTTTACTCTGATGAATGTTAATACAGGATGATTGCTTAGTTGTACTCCTTTTACAAGATTAATCGCTACCACCACCACCACCACCACCGCTGTCACGAAACAACAGAAAGTTATTATCGAGAAACGCCCTCTACGAATCATATGAAAGCTAAGTTAATCCTAAGCGTTATTTCATGGCCTTGTGTGCTTGTTGATAAACCGTTCTTTGTAATACTTCCGTCGTCAATAGCAATCAATATTAAAATAAGCATAAGCCTAATCCAACTACTTCCCTAAAACAATAGATCTTCTATAGTGGGAGTCAAGAAAAATACATGAATATGTACGATCAACCGCGCAAATACTGGCTGACAAATATGTATATAATTTTATACATTCTCTAAACGCGAGCTAGAGCCTCCATGGCTCAGGCGGCAGCGCGCCGACAACTCATGTGAGATTTGTGCTGGACAAAGCGGACACGGGCCAGGTTTTTCTCCGGGGACTCCGGTTTTACCTGTCATCTTTCATTCCAGCAACACTCTCCACTATCATTTAATTTCATCTGTCAATCATTAATCATTGCCCCAGAGGAGTGCGACAGGATTCGGCACCCGGCACAATTCCTACCCACATCGCTGGATGGGGGCTTCATTCATTCCATTCCTGACCAGGTTGAAACTGGAAACAGGCTGTAGATTTTCATTTTCTCCGAAGCTGTGAATAGCTGGTGGTTGAAGAGATGGCAACTGGATTTTATTTTCAAATTGCTTTATATTTTACGGCGACAATGGCTTAGGAAAGTGCTAGGAGTGGGAAGGAAGCGAACGTGACCTTAATTAAGGTCATTTACAAAGCCCGGATTTTCATGCCATAACAGGTTAGACTGCAAACTAAATTTGGTTAATAGGAAGTGTCGGCCACCCGCTCTTCAATAAATCAAAGGAGTTCTGATGGGCCGTACCCCTAATGTTTATGCAAATCCCATAGCATAATCGTTGTGAAGGTAGACTATACTTGCTGCTCGCTTCGGAAACTTTGCATTTTAACCTATTAATGCACAAAAATCCGGGCTCTAGTCATTTATGTAGTGTGAAAATGAGAACCAACGGAAAATCATCTTCAGGACTGCTGACGGTGGGGTTCGCACCCACTATCTCCCAGATGCAAGCTGGCAGCTACGTTACCCAACCCGCGCAGCCACTTACCTGCACAATATCTTCATCCTATTTCAAGCAACGACCAACTAACGTGGCATTACATTGAGGTTTGATTTCGTAATTAGGAGTAACTGTAGAAATGATTCACCGGTAGAGATCTCAATTTTCAACTCGGATGTTGTGATGCTATGTTTCCCTGTCCTTCTGCTTAGTTTGAAACTCTCGATGCTCGGCCTTTTAATGAAGAGGCGGACTGAAGCTTTCGAGATGTGCAGAAGAATGCCTCGAATATCCTTGGTAGAAAGGAAGACCAATGAGGAAGTCCTCAACCTGTTAAATATGAAAAGAGTGATTCTAACAATGATCAAGGAGCGAAAGCTCAGACACATCATGAAAAGTGAACGATATAAAATTCTCCAACTCATCATCGAGGGGAAAACTGAAGGACAGCGATCTCTGGGGAGAAGCAGAAATTCCTGGTTTAAAGACCTGCGCTGCTGGTATGGACGAACTTTCATTGAAATCTTTTGAGGCGCTGTTTCAAGAGTTATCGTAATCAATTGGATCGCCAACCTTAGTAGGGAGACGGCGTACGAAGATCTTACGACGGTGGCTACAATGAATGACGTCGACGACTCCTGAAACACATTCCAACAGAACAGACGAAAAAATGTCGCCTTGGCTGGAGAGATGAACAGCATATGGAAAATCAGGAAGGTTCGGATCATCCTACTCGTCATATCCTCAACAGAAGTTGTTCGTAAACGTTATCGAAAACGCGGGTTACAGAAGAACATCTGCAGTGAAGTAGTACAAAAATCAGTTATTCTCTCAACTTGCGGAATAGCGCGTCAGTTTCTAGGAGGAACTGAATAAAGTCTTTACTAGTGTGCAACTGAGCAACTGGTTCCGAGGCGGTCAGGGCGTGCTCGGTTCACCTAGAAAGACGCGGGTTCGATTCCTCACTAGGAAGATAAAATGTAAAAATTACGACGTATGTTTAAACAAAATATATTTAAAAATATGATTAATGAGAGGCGACCATTTCTTGAGAAACACCCTGTATGATAAGACTACTAGTAGTAAATTACAAAAGATGCGAGGTTTGTTTTGATGTTATGTCTTCTTGTTTCGTTGACGCCCCTTGGAGCACGTGGTTCCTAACTCTTAGGCCAGTATTACTTCATCTTTGCACTGCGGGTTGCTTTCCTTTCCTGAGTCCACTTCACTCCCGCTCCAGGACGCAATGTTTTAGCTGTCAGTGATTGGAGAGTGTCGGATGTTCTGATTAGCATTCTAAACTGATCCCTGTTGATATATCTTTAGGATCAATTTTTAAAAATTCTACGTCTTTTCGAACCAGTTTCGTCCATTTAGCATTTGTCCCTTTCTCTCTAGAAAAGGTGCTGAAGATTCTTAAGGTCAGTCTCTTGTCCACAGTCTTCTGACTATGTGACCGTAGAAGATAAGTATTCTTTTTCTCATGGCTAAAGTTATGCTCTCTAAATGTTGGTAAAGCTCGTTATTAGTTCTAATACTGTGTTCATCTCCCTCTTTATTGGGGCCCATGCTTTTTCTCATGATCTTTCGTTCTTTCAGTTCCAAATTATTTTTTCAATTTTTGATTATTCTTCAAATATAGGAAAATATTTTTTTAATCCGCCTGGTGGTCTATATGGTGTGACACCGTGGTTAGCCGGTTTGAGTCCCGTTGGTAGAAAACAATTTTCACCATCAGAATATAGGCCGGCAGGGTGAGAGAGGTGGCGGCACACTTTCTAATCATTAGATCGCGTGCAGAAAGCCTGAATCAATTGCAAACCTCTCCACAGTATTCATATGGAATGAGGGCATATGACGCTGAAATTTTATAAACCCCTGTCCCCTGTATATTTTTGAGAAATTCTGGTTTTCAGTACAAAAATATACAGGGGACAGGGGTTTATAAAATTACTGGTTTTTCAGTACAAAAATATACGGAGGGGCAGGCTAACCAATAATTAAAAGCCGTGCGCATTCCGTCAACAAGGGGGGAAAATATAGTAGCAAATACACTATTCCACTATTCCAAATGCACTATATTCCATAAATAAAGCATTTTCCCATACAAAATCATAGGGATTTCAAATTTGGGGCCGTATCGCCATTATATATGTACTCACATCATTAACTTCTCTGACGAGCTTGACGTCAGGAAAGGCATCCGGTCGTAGAAGCTAGCTACGAAGTTTCATCTCAATTCACTTCTTACCCGACCCCGTGGAGAACGTGACAAGAGTTGGACATACATAGGAAATAGAAGTTCTTTTTATAATTGCTGGTACTCATTATTATTTAAACGTAGCTAGATGATGAACAATTTACAAACTATGTCCTACATGACTTACAAAGTACGGCACAGCGGAATGGGAAGGAACTCTATTCAGTGGTCAATGGTAACTATAGCAACGGCGTTAGTGCATTCAGCCCGAGAGCAACGGCCGATGAATTTCCATCATTAGGCAGAGAAGGAACCGAAACCAGCCGAGCGTTCCTAGTGCCATCTCTCTTTCTATAAAAATGTGTGCGTTTTTTCAACATAGCTCTGGATCTCATGGAGTAATTTCAACCAAACTTGGCGCATATGTTTTACTATCTGGAGGGGAAAAAAAGACCTCTAACATCCCAAAGGTGGAGGTGGGGAGGGGTGACATGTAAAAATAATCGAAATCGACCAATATTAATGTCGAATCCACACTTTCCACGGTCGCTGAGACGACTTGTGACACTCAGGATGTCGTTTAAATTAAATTGAGTCTTCATCGGTACCGGGGGACGAGGAGGGGGTGAGAAAGGGTGAAAAAGAAAATGTCCAGAATGACTGAGATTAGTGTTGAATCCACAGTTTTCGGGATCGCTAGGATGAATGGTGACAATCCCAATGACAGTCGAAATCGTGTTCATGATATCTATAAGACGGTGCGTAAATATACATAGTTATCGCTTATTTTTATTGGGCTATTTATATGAAAGGATCAGCTATATACCAGACAATCTGGACAAGGACAAAGTTTAACACGAAACAAAACGAACTTAAACTTAAAAATAAAATCAAACGGGAAACACTAACTGTAAAATTGCAAAAGAGGTCGTAAAATATAAATCAACGTCATAATAAAGAAACCTACAAACATTCACTTCACAAATAACAGGTAATACAAATACTAAAAGTATTCAAAAAACTACGTAAGCATGAATTTCTTAAGGCAGTACATTTTTGTCAATTATCTCTTATGGTCGCGAGTCATCGGAAATTAGCGAAACACAAAGTGTGACGCGATGTTACCTAGCAACCGTGCAGGCTGTGTTGTGAAGTACTGATGGATGGCCATGACTGAGACACATATTATCAAAGAGGGGCGTTAGAGTACAGATGATCGATGTGATCTTGCAAGCTGCGATGTGAAGTACTGATGGATGGCCATGACTGAGACACATATTATCAAAGAGGGGCGTTAGAGTACAGATGATCGATGTGATCTTGCAAGCTGTGATGTGAAGTACTGATGGATGGCCATGACTGAGACACATATTATCAAAGAAGGGCGTTAGAGTGCAGATGGTCGATGTGATTTTGCAGGCTGTGATGTGAAGTATTGATGGATGACCATGACTGAGAGACTTATTATCAAAGAAGTGCGTTAGAGTACAGATGGTCGATGTGATCTTGCAGGCTGTGATGTGAAGTATTGATGGATGACCCTGACTGAGAGACACATAGAAGGCTCTTTTATTGAAGAGACCTCATCTCATCATACTCTAGAGAAATGATTGACCGGGTTGAGTAGCTCGGACGGTACAGCGTTGGCTTTCTGAGCCCAACTTGGCAGGTTCGATCCTGGCTCAGTCCGGTGGTATTTGAAGTTGCTCAAATACGTCAGCCTCGTGTCGGTAGATTTACTGGCACGTAAAATAACTCTTGCGGGTCAAAATTCCGGTACCTCGGCGTCTCCGAAAACCGAAATAGTAGTTAGTGGGACGTAAGAGCAATATGTAAAAAAAACTATTATTTCATTCGTGGCAATCTCATAGGCCCTGAATCAGTTTCTCCTCTTTAGATGCACTGAATCCTCCGCTTGTCAACTCCCCAATTCTATATACAGTAGACGCATCTCGAAAACGACTCGGAAGGTGCAAGTAAATTAATCGCTATCAATTTCAGTTTCATTTATTTAAACACACATTTACAATCGTTTGATTTTCCCAATGGAAAATTGACACTTTTTTTTTTTTCGGAAGACCGGCTAGGTCAAACGTGACACAGAGGCAGCCTTATAGCTCATACTTACCACAAATCATTGTTAAGCATGTCCGACTCGTTGGCTGAACGGACAGCGTACTGGCCTTCGGTTCAGAGGGTCCCGGGTTCGATTCCCGGCCGGGTGGGGAATTTTAACCTTGATTGGTTAATTCCAATCGCACGGGGGCTGGGTGTATGTGTTGTCATCTTTTCATCCTCATCACGACGCGCAGGTCGCCTACGGGAGTCACAAAGAAAGACCTGCACCTGGCGTACCAAACCTGTCCTGGGATATCCCGAAACTAAAAGTCATACGACATTTCATTGTTAAGCATAACTTCAGTGTGAAAAATAAGTCTTTAATTGTATATTATATTACGTGTTTTGATGACCTATTTCTGCAATTTAAACATTACTACGGCAAATAATAACTGTCAATTAGAATAACATTTTAATAGCAGTAGTAATAATCATCACAAATATGTTGTAAATGAATGGGTGCTCGCAAAAATGGGTTAACCAACAATTTTTTTTTTTAAATATGTGCTGCCATCTATTGTGGAAGGTTCAAACAAATGTATCTTCTATGAGTTGGGCTAACATGAGGGAATGCTGTATGATGAGATACAAAGCTTTTAATTTTATGCCATTTTATTGAGACTAATTGTGGTACAGCAAAATCGGGCTATCAGATTTTTACGCTGGAGGAATAAGTATCTAGTTTCTGGCCATACGTATCTTCCCTGTGACAGGGATTTTTGGTTGACAGAAAAAAATAAAAGGGCTGTTTCTCGTCTTTTTTGTACCGGATGAATTGATGCCATTTCAAGTAGTAATTGAGAATGGTATCTGTAAATAAGCAAATGGTACTAATAAGTAAAGTTTCAAACATACTAATTTAAAAATGAACCATGTAAGTATTTTAAAAATAATCATATGGTATCGTTGAGGAGTATGATTGTGCTGACAATAACAAAAGGAAAGGTACTGGAGGTCGGCCATCTCGCTGGCCAATAAAGCCAGCAAAGCTTAGGATAAGTTATGTCATATTCAAAAATAAATTTGCAGCACCTATAGAGTACTATATATGAAAACATATTTTATATATTACCTGCCTCTGTGGATCAGTGGTAGAGTGTCGGCCTCCGGATCCCAAGATAGCGGGTTCAAACCCGGCAGAGGTAGTCGGATTTTTGAAGGGCGGAAAAGAGTCCATTCGACACTCCATGGCGTACGATGTCGGCATGTAAAAGATCTCTGGTGACACACTTGGTGTTTACCCGACAAAATTCATTAAATCTCAGCCATAAACGCCCAAGAGAGTTTCGGTTTACTCGGTCTGCCATCTAGTGGGCCTAGAGTAAAACGGAACGTCGAAATTGACGAGCAGCCAGCTAGATGGCGTCAAATTGAAATGTCTGCACACGGTAGCTGAGGCCATACGATTATTATTGTTATTATTATTTTATATATTGTATGATCATAAAATAAAGGTTGGTTACAAATCTGGGGTAGACTATTATCTATAGGTAGTCAATGTGAAAGAAATTTCTCTTATATTTTTGATAATATTATTTTTCTAAGCATATTTCATTTTAAATACAGCTCTAATTTAATGGTATCGATAACATAAAACGATAAAATAATGAAAATAAACGGATATTTTTCTTGACATTTGCAAAAGTTGCTTTATCAATGTTCCGACAAAATGATGGTTAGACCGTTTTTGCAAGCACCCACTCATTAATGATTATGTACTATTTAACGTCCGAGCTTAATCACCCATCGGCACCACATCGAGGCCCGACTCTTCTTACCAGGTACAGTGATCCTTGGATCCTTCCTCTTAACAATGAGATATTGAACAATATTGTCTAGAATTTATTTCGACTGTAAAACTGTTTTTGTACAGCTCAGCAGCTCAATTACGGCTCCTAAACTATAAATGTATTTCTAGTCGACAGAGCAGAAAACTTCTTTTTGCGGGGAGGATTAATTTCAGAGGGAGACAGTTTCCTTAGCTCTCACAGCGCCTGAGGGCTCATTTAGGGAATGAAGTGTCAAAGGGAGAAGGGACAATTACGTTCCAACCCTGTAAGTGTCCAAGCTCTTGTTATTGGACAAGGACAAGCAAATGTCAGAGCACAGCGCTATAACGAACGAGCCAATTACAGAAGGAGAACCCTTTCTCTGACGGCCAAATATCTGGTCGTGGGCACGTCCGCTATGGCAACTAGGAAACAGAGCAAACAAGTTCGATCCAGTAACGGGACATTTATAGACACGGTTACTTCTATTTCCAACACTTTACATCACGAGTGGGGCCATCTGCTGCTCATCTCACCGAGCTTACAGGTCGGGCAATAAATTCAAAATGTTAAAACAAACCCGTCAAATATGCACTTCGGCTGTGGAAAAAAAGTACAAGCTGTAACTCAGGGAAGATAACAAAAAATATTACCACTTGTTCGATTATTCAGCTCATCTCATTCAAGACCAAGCCTAAATTATTCCTTTCAGGCCAACATGTATCATCGCGTTATACAAAAAATAGCAATGTCTTTCCGTGACACTTCGTTGACTTGCGAGCGCCACCAATTATTAATTGATAAACGGATCGTACTCTCAGCAAAGGACTGGGAGTGAGATGATGGACGGAAGTAGGATTAGAATAGGGGTTCCACAAGGTCGCTGCCTCTCCCCCTTACTGTTCAGCACATACCTAGAGGATATCATTGGGAATCATATGAAGAGCAAATGAGACTGTCCGTCTGTGATAGGGCGAGGCTCCGATCGTGGAAAAGATGTGGGAACTGCGGCTGAGATGGTATGGGCACGTTGTCTGAAGTGCCGTGGATTCAACCACTAACACGACTTTCGAGATTGTGGACCCTGTCGGAAGACGGCCACGTGGAGGACCCAGGAAGCGCTGGTTAAAGGAAGACATGAAAAAAGCCAATGCCACATCTAAAGACATATCTCACCACAACAAATAGCGACGAACATTACAAATGTGGGAACCCTGCATTTGTGTGGGAATAACGCAAGGAAGGAGAGATACGAAGGTCAAGAGAACAAAGAGGAATACGACTGCAAATAATATGGTGTTATTTACTGTAGTTGAGATTGAGTGAGTCGTAACTGAAATGCTAGCAAATCTAAATGTAGCTTGTGAAAAATATGGAGTGGAAATTAATAAGAGCGGTGGTGATGGTGGTGAATATTCTTGTACCGAAATTAATAATAAATTAATAAGACACAAAAAGTGTCACGATAAGCGGAAGAGGGAAATGGGTAAACATCAGGATGGGATACGAGAGCATCGAATAAGTGACAGCTTTCACATACCTAGGAAGCATAATACAGACGTGCCAACTTTCAAAAGTAAAAAATCAGGAGATTATTTTGCGGCATATCCCGACATGTTAGACACATCATTGATGACGTAACTTTGAAGAATACTGAACACATTACACTACTCAATTATGTAATTTATCCTATTTATTTAATTAATTTATTTATAAACACTGAAATACTGCATGTATCTGAGCTATAGAACAGATGACTCTTCATTGTAACTGCTTTCGGCATCTTCACACATTTCTGAATTAGATTTATGCTGAAAGCACTGGCCTTGCTGAACGGGTTTTAAGGACTTTTTTTCAGAATTCTTTTTGGGAAGCTTTGATCTGAACTGAGTTTTTGTCCTTGTAAATATGCTCTCACAGTCGGCACTGTTCTGTGGAAATGATAAAATAAAAAGTATTATGTTAGAGACATCAATTCTTTCCAGCTAATTAAAGAACGAGGAAAAACATGGGATTTTCCAAAAAATACAGGAATACTAAATATGTCCTCAAAATCGGGAGGTAAGTTTCTGCGATCAGGAGAGGGGGGTGTAAGGACAAAAAATAGGGAGTCTCCCGCTTAAATCGTATGAGTTGACACGTCTGATAATAACAGAGGACATGCCATGAAACCGGAAGGTGATAAGTCGAACAGGCAAAGCCAATGAAGCTTTTAACATAAACAAGAGGCTCCTGTACAGGTGCTTGGATAATGCTGTAAAGGAGAAACAAATAAAATGCATAGTTTTGAATGTGAAGCTGAGACCTTGACATTACAGGAGGACGAAATGAGATGCAGGTATGGAGGAGAATGCAAAGAATAAGTTGAGTAAAGAAGAAAAATGTTACAAGTCATAAAAATGGAGGAAGGGAAATTTACTTGGACTCTGGATGAGAACAGAATGCTTGTTGATGTGCTGAAAAAAGACGAGGCCGTAAAAGATATCAGCTGGTAGATCAGAAAATGAAGAGCGCAGCAAGAAACAGGATAGCGAGCAGTCATGTGTAGAGCGGCACACCAGACTTCCCTATATGAGGCGAAGCAGGCAGTCGATGTAATAAGTACAACACTCAGAGAAGTTTCAAATATATAGGGCAAAACGAATCCATAAACACACAACTGCTGTACTTTTCAGTAACGTATGAAAAGCACTGCTCGTGCTACAGTCACTGTAAACTCCAGATGTTAGACTTTATACAGTCAGCTTTTGAGAAGTCACTTCGTCGATCAGAATGTACTGAATAAACACTATAAAACACATTTCAATTAAATAAAATACTGAAGGTTTTCAGACTTTCTCAATCGTGGAGTTACCAGCGTTTTGCCCCGGTGTGGCATCGATCTCATCAGTTGGATTCCAAGAGCTGACAGCTAAGGCACCGCTAAGGTGTTAACGCTCGCGTTCTCAATGGATAAAAAGAGCTAAAGAAGGTCCATACACAATATTCTTAGTCAGCGAAATTAAATTATACTTCCCGTCTGGAAACAACTTTTTATATATTTCGATTGCAGTTTGCCATGTAACATTTTAAAACATACAACAATCGCAATTAAGTCGAAGAACTGTTTAGATCACTTGGCAAACCTATCTATTTTTAAATATGTACCTTAAACTCTATTCCTGCTCTGATCGACTCCAGAAATAATATGAAAGTTGCTTCAAATATGAAGCCAAACAATATCAAACCTGAAGTATTATATCTGCACGTCTTCCTGCCGTACCCCGTTTTAAAAGTCCCAGATATCATTCCTCCCATCTTATACTGCTTCGTGTCTCACTCATTGTCATTCTCACCAGCCTTACGGTACCAATTTTCAAAGATTTCCCAGTTCAATCTTTGCTTGATATAATTTCAAATGTGTTAAAAATACCATAAATACCATTGGTTGTTCGCGGTAAATGACATACAATGACGCAGGGGGCAAAAAAAAAAAAAAAAGTTTCTAGTTCGTTTTAAACGAGTGGTCGTCTTAGGCGAGTTTCGAATTGCAGGTTAGGTTACGATTTCAGGAACACACTTCTTACAGTGCTGAATGTGGTTTCGTTTCCAAGTATTTAAAATGTGACACCCTTTCAATAGTTTTCCCCTCCATAGCGTTAGTAATCTAACAGCTGATTACCATACATTTTTCACAATGTAATTGCCTGCTAAACAGGTTTAATGGAGCCAAAGCTAAATCTGTACCTATTTCTATTTTATTGTCACTCAGCGGCTAGTCCGTCCGCTGTTCCACTTCAATCACAGGCAGTCTCTCTGTGTGCTTATTTATGTACGCTTTTATGGATTTCCCATGTTCACCGGCGAGGTCATAAAAAGGAACCAATGAATTATACACAACACTTCCAAGGTCTGAGTGCAGGCACGACACTTTTCAATTTGCCTCAATAAACTTTATAACGACCAATTTCTAGAAACTGCTCGCTATCTCTCAGACGCGTACTGGATGGAGTATTAAGATATGATTTCCATGTGCAGATGCTATTATTTACTTTACAAAAGACATAACAGGGAGTGTTGTACAGGATATTTAAATGAACATACCAGATAATTACTTACATTAAAGTGATTATTTTAAAAGGAAATCAATTGTCCTAAATCTACACAAATTTTAACAGAGAATGGCTCATATTAAACCGATTATAGGTGCAAAAATTTTAGTAAGGAATTTACTACCACTAAATCTGAACAAATTCTATCAGGAAATTCTTTATGTTAAACTGATTATCTGTACACAGTCTAGTAGTAGTAGTAGTAGTAGTAGTAGTAGTAGTAGTAGTAGTAGTTTTTGTTATGGCAGGGGAAAATCTTTTAAAGACACCACTCTGTGTGGGAGTTGGATTTCCACCAACTAAAAACCCCTGCCCTCCTCACTCAGACCATTCTGGAACTGCTTGTCGGCATGACATCAGGATGGAGTGATGTATATTATTAAGTTCTTCCTTTCTCTTCTTTCTCTTTCATCCCCATATTGCTTGTCGCCATTGCCTTTACTGTGTTCCAGGCAAACGGGCTCTCTAACATAATCTGAACCAGATTCCCTGGCGTGAGTCGTCGGCCAAGTTGTTGGCAGGCTTTTCTTCGTTCTTCTTCCCATCGAACACAGTAGAAAAAGGTGTGTTCTACTGTATCCCTTTCAGAACAGTAGTAGTAGTAGTAGTTCGTTTACTGGAAGCGACTACACGCGATTACGAGATGAGGCGACTACAGGCGACTTTGATTCATGCGACTATAAGCAACAAGTAACTGGGGTCGCCCACTGCAGGAAACTTCGCGCGGCTGTCAGCTGGCGTCTGTACTCCGTACAGGTCTGGGTGAGTTTCTGGAGTAGGCGTTATCAGGTTATTAAGATCATCAAAGATTCTGTGAAATGGATGATAAGGCTTTAGTTTATTTTCAGGAGATTTACTACCTGATGAGGCGTCCAAGGAAAAATCGCAAGAGAAGCAGCATAGCCAAGATCGACCGATTGGGGAGGAGGTGTTTATAGTTACAAAATGATGACAGAGCATAATGAAGGTACTTGTGAGTGTGTGGTGTGCGCATGCATGATTGTCTTTACAAGGACACTGGTACAAGTAAATTATGTTGATATTCAGATTGCAGTACGCGACAGAATCTTACAATAAAATACAGAACCAGAACCAGGACAATACGGTCAACATCAACAGTTTACAGCGAATGGTATGCTCAGATTACAATCTAAAATCCAACTTTCGAGACTTCTTAGAAAATAGGTTCAAAAGATCAGTTGGTTTTACAATAATGACTCTGTGAATGTTCAAAAGAGCCAACATTTTGAGTCGACTTTCACTTGCTTATTGCCCGTTTATTTTCTTTTGTAAAACGTCCACCGGTGTGTGTGTGTGTGTGTGTGTGTGTGTGTGTGTGTGTGTGTCTAACCCCCAGTAAAATCCCCTTGGCTACGCCCCTTTCCATCATCTGTTCGATAATAATTTGAACAAAGACCACGAGAAGTTGTTTGATTATTATCATCGGATGCGATCAGAAACATCCAGAAATGACATTTTGAATGCAATAGACCAAGAACAGCCTAAATACCACAGTTCAGGGAGACACTAACGCCTTTGAAATGTTTAAATGAGAATCGATAATAAGCGATTTCGTCCGAGATGGCTCTGAACAGCGATATCGATCATCGAATGCGATGCATAAACGATCAACTATTATTACAAAAAGGTAAAATCCAAGAAAAATTTAACCTACATTTTGTTCCTACTCACTCAGACAGAATAAGATTACGATATTAAGCAGCCAGTGCAGAGGAAACAAAATTTGCTTTTGAGAAGTGAATGAATAACTTTTGTATTTGTGACAGCAATAATTGCTGCCCTATAAGATTTACTGTATAATGTTTTCAGCTGATAAAACATACGAAATTTATCTTTGACTACAAAGTCACTAAAATTGAAGGTTAGGTTAATCTGCTGTCTAAAAACTCGGCGTGGTCACATTTCAATGTCTTTATTACTGCTACTACCACTCTTACTAGTGTTTTTGTGCACAAGAGATTTTAAATGAAAAAAATATTCCCGACAATAAACTCCCTGGTTATATACACATTGCGGGCTACATGAAGGATTACGGGTCACTTCTACAATGTCAGTTCTACAAATGTGTAAAAAACTAATGACATATATCTATTTCATAACACTATGTGTAGCCTACAATTTGACACAAATTTGTCAGCTTTTTGCCTGTCAGTTCAAAATTTTATGAAACACACATTTGTAAAATTGTCGTAAAAATCTACAAAGACAATTCTGTAAACTTGTACGTTTTTATGAAAAACAGCATTGTCAAAATGTAAACCTGTCGGACAATTTACCTTACACCTGTAAAATTGTAACTTGTATGAAATAGGGCCCAGGTAATACTTTATGCTCGCCTGTCACTTTCCTTGAGGGTTGCAGTACTTTTGCATGTCTCTTAGCACAGGACAGAGCAAAATATAGCTTCTACTAAAGTCCAAGTCTCATTTATGGCTGTGAGAGTATGGAAGCTGATGAGCAGGCGCGGTGCGTTCTATATATTCAGTGCAGTGTTGTCAGGTCTCCCGAAATTTCAGGAGATCTGATTTTTTCGCAACACACCAGAAAACCCGAAAAAAACAAATCTCCCCAAATTTCTTCTAATCCAAATTTAAGGAAAACCAATAAATGGTTCATAATATTATATTTGTGCTGAAAAACTCTTTCCTCGTCTCACTGCTTGACGTTTTATCGATAGCATCACTCGTTAGGTACTTCAGCGCATTCATTTTAGGCTCGAATTACGTAATCTCCCTCCTCTTATTAAATATAAAACTCACACTTGATTGCATCATTCGAAGGGAAATCTACGACCGCATACAGAATATAAAATCTGCATCCTGCTACGACTTCAAAATCGGCACACAGTTTCTAAGCCTGATGAATAACTACGTCTACAGGAAGCGTGGGAAGAAGAAGAAGAAGAAGAAGAAGAAGAATAGAGTGGCCAGAAAGTACCGGTGAGTGAAATGCTACATTTTTCTCATAATAACTTCACATGATTATTCTCGAGTGCTCGAGAAACTACCGGCATTTTTATTAGAAATCCCGACATTTTTACGAACAGAACAATCTACCTATTTTTTTATTTACAGAACTGGCAAGACTGGTGCAGTGAACCCTCTAGAAATAGGTAACTGTTAGTAAAATGGTTTATCAAGAGTTTATTCCCTGAATTAGCTCTGTATATTCGCGCACTTAGCGATAATTTTGACATCAACACTTTGTTGCTGTCTGAACGGAACCAGCGAAGAGGTTCAATTTCAGGACTGACAGCACGGTGCTGTAGTACGTAAGGAGGGTGCGCAAGGAGAACATAGCTCAGGTATCGCTGACAAATGGACCTGTGCCAGACACGAGCAGCCCTGGAATTAGCCGAAGCACTGTCAGAGCACGCGGTTTAAATTTACCGTATGTGGCAGGGTTTGAAGGGATTTTAATTACACGATTATGCGGTTCTGATGTAATTAACCACAATGAACCAGACTATATAGTGGTAACTACTGTTTATATAGCATCAATAGGCGGACGTAGCCTAAGATTATGTGATTAATGAAACTTTTAATTATTAACACGCTCTTGAAGCAATTATTCCTACGCAAGCAAAGTCTTCAAAAAATCAGAGGAAACTGGATCAGCTTATAGTAATTGCACCTCATATTCTCTTTCTCTTTCAACCTAATTGTTGTGGTAACTTCATCGAGCTGTAGCCGTGTGCCTTCAGAGGAAAGTCCCATTGTTAATGACATAAGAAAACACAAGGACATAAGGAGCATGATTTGCATCTATTTAAACATCAACTGACAATAAATCTGAACACGTTATTTTCCAAAGCTGTGAACCCCCAGACGTTTTCCCCTACTGCTGAGGTATGGTTGGTGCTGAATAATCACATTCGGGGCACGACTAGTGTACCAGGATGTTATGAAAGGTGCTACGAATAGGGCCACTCGTACTGCAGTAACATTTTCCGGTCTAGTGAGGAAAGCAATGGTAAACTATCCCGCTCCTCATCTTGCCTAGTACACTTCATTTCGCATCACCATCGGTTTTCTACGGTTTCCCTATAACGGCATACACTATGGTGGTGTTAACTGAGGATTCAACCAGCCTCGGACCAAAAGAATTAAAAGACTTTATGTTAAAATGATTATTCGTTCACAAATTTTACCAGGAAATTCTTTATGTTCAATTAAATATGGCTGTGCAAATTACACCACAGAATCCTTCCTGTTAAACTAAACACAGATGCACAAATTTTGCCAGAGAATTCTTTACGTATTAAAAAAAAAAAAAAACATGCTATTTGTTCGTGGCGTCGACATGAGCTAAAAATCTTTTGCCACTACTTGCACCATGTTATGAATCTGCGTGTAATTTTAATTGCGAAAGTGTAAAGTGTTGAATGTGAGGAAAAGAACGTTAAGGACGACACAAATACCCAGTCCTCAGGCCAGCGATATTTATCATTTACAATTTTAAAAATCCTGACTTCGCCCGGAATCGAACCCGGGATCGCCGGGTGACAGGTGGATGCGTTGCCCTCTACACCGCGGGGACGAACATTCTTTACATTAAATTAAATATGATTATACAAATTATACAAGGTAATTCTTCACTTAAACACAGATGTACAACTTCTTCCAGAGAATTCTTTAAGTTAAAGTAAATACGATTGTAAAAATTATACCAGAGAATCCTTTACGTTAAACTAAACATAGACGTACAACTTCCACCACGTAATTCGTTAAATTAAATTAAATATGACTGAACAAATTATAGCACAGAATACTTAATGTTAAACTACACATACATGCACATCTACTAGGGAATTCACGTCAAATTAAATATAGTACCACAATTTTTGCCATGGAGTATTTTATGTTACATTAAATATGACTGTACAATTTATACCAGGGAGTCCTTCATGTTACACTAAACATAGATGCACCAATTCTACAAGGAATTGTTTAAGTTAAATTAAATATGACTGTAAAAATTATACCAGAGAATCCTTCGCGTTAAACTAAACATAGACGTACAACTTCTACCACGGAATTCGTTAAGTTAAATATGACTGTACAAATTATACCACAGAATACTTAAAATGTTAAACTATACATACAAGCACATCTACCAGAGAATTCTTCAAGTCAAATTAAATGCGGATCCACAATTTTCACCGCGGAATATTTTACGTTAAATTAAATATGAGTGTACAAATTATACCATGCAATTATTAATGCCCAAAATAAGTGTACAACTTATAATAGGGAATTCTTCACGTTAAATTTATTGTCAACACATACGACCCAATTCTTATCATGGACTAGTTACACTCCGCCTTGAGCCTAAGTCCTTCATTCAAATCAATAATAAGAGAGCAAGCATTCGTTTAGTTCAATATGGAATGTCACAATCCCATGCATCATCTTTCCTTATGAGCTCTAATGGGGATGACAGGTTAGATACACTCGGATATTAATCATCTTAAACATGAATACGAGCTATAATTAACTTACTGAAATAGTAGGTCACATTTCATTTTAAGGTCATGCTATTAGGACATACTTGACGTAAACTAGGGTCATAAATGCAACCATATATCAATGGTACGTTAGTTCATTAATATCCAGGTCGCAGGGGTACTACTGGTTTTATGATAGCATCACTTCTTACAAGGGAAGTAAGCCAACATGCACGCTCAGATCTGATTCAAACAATGTCAGCGATGTTCATCTGTGAGTTTTATAATAGTGGTGCGAGTAGTTTGATACAAAACTTGGTGTTTCTATACGCGTTCAAACTGACGACAATATCGATGCAAAAGAGCAATGCATGTTAAAAAAAGTAATCAAAAATTAAGTATCCATTAGGAAACCTTAATTTAATTTCATCCACTGAGAATATCTAATAAACAAAAATTGAAAGTACTCGTATTCAGGTTTTTCAGTCGCAAAATATCATTGTAACATAAAGACACTGATGTCTGATGATAACATTTCGATCACTTAACTTGTAGTTAACACTCTAATGCATACCGTTGCCGTTAGGCAACATATAACTTTTCACCAGTATCATCATCATCATCATCATCACTGTGTGGTCTGCCTATTGGCAGGTCTTCACATGAATTCTCCACGTTGTTCTCTAGTTTTACGACACACCTTTAACTGTATAGTCAATCAAACACATATACCAGTGATGCCTTGCTTTATATATATGCCAAGGTGTCCGATTCATTGGCTAAATGGTCAGCGTTGAGTCCTTCGGTTTAGAGGATTCCGGGTTCGATTCCCGACCGCGTCGGGGATTTTAATCGCCTTTGATTGATTCTAGTGGCCCGGAGACTGGGTGTTTGTGCTTGTGCCAACACTGTTATCTTCATATACAGACAACACACTACAGTACACTACAACCACCACAGAAACACGCAATAGTGATTAGACTACATCCCTCCATACAGTGTTGGCGTCAGGAAGGGCATCCGGACGTAACACAGGACCAAATCCACAAGTCGCTACCCCACAGATATGGGAAAAGCAGTTGAAAAAGAAGAAAATATTCGCTAAGGTCATCGACACAGGTATGATTCACTCGCTTGCCGTACTCATTCATCAGTCTGGCAGTTTTCTTAGTGTTTCTTAGTGTATAGTCAAATACTAACTGATTTTTAATTGTATAATGACGCCGTACTTCTATTTAATTGTAATAAATGCGTAACATCGTTCTTATGGCGAAAGTTTTATTGTGTAGTATTAATACAAAATCTTTAAAAAACTATTATTACAGCAATTAAATTGGTAAACTGTCAACCTTACCTCTGTGTCGAAATTCGCTAAAAGAGCATCATAAAACTTAATCATTTTGTAGCTTGTTTCTTCAATTTTGATGTATTTAATGCCCTATCCCTACCCTCGTCCGCAATATTCCACAAATCCGAGTACTGTTTGTTGTTTGTATATATTCTTGTCTCCGCACTTCTAATTCCCAATCGCCGCTACCGTGTATCACTGACTACAGCCCTGCATAAGAGGTTTGTTAAACGGTACTGCCTAAAGTACCCGTTCTTCGCACGAATATATGAGCGAGGATTGAAATGGTTCATGAGGTAAATAGAAATGTCAATTATACCGTCAACACAATAAAATAATGTGAATTTGCTTGAAGGAGCTCTACCAAATGAATGGCGAGTTGCATTGTGTATAAAGGAAAGGGTGATAGACATAAAGCTGAAAATTACAGGCCAGTAAGTTTGACATGCATTGTATGTAAGCTTTGGGAAGGCATTCTTTCTGATTATATTAGACATGTTTGTGAAATTTATAACTGGTTCGATAGAAGGCAGTTCGGTTTTAGGAAAGGTTATTCCACTGAAGCTCAACTTGTAGGATTCCGGCAAGATATAGCAGATATCTTGGATTCAGGAGGTCAAATGGACTGATTCGCGATTGACTTCTCTAAAGTATTTGATAGGGTGGATCATGGGAGACTACTGGCAGAAATGACTGCAATCGGACTAGACAAAAGAGTGACTGAATGGGTTGTTATATTTCTAAAAAATAGATCTCAGAGAATTAGAGTAGGCGAAGCTTTATCTGACCCTGTAATAATTAAAGAGGGGAATTCTTCAAGGCAGTATTAGTGGACCTTTATGTTTTCTTATATATATAAATGATATGAGTAAAGGAGTGGAATCAGAGGTAAGGCTTTTTGCAGATGATGTTATTCTGTATAGAGTAATAAATAAGTTACAAGATTGTGAGCAACTGCAACGTGACCTCGATGATGATGTGAGATGGACAGCAGGCAATGGTATGTTGATAAACGGGGTTAAAAGTCAGGTTGTCAGTTTCACAAATAAGAAAAGTCCTCTCAGTTTTAATTACTGCGTTGATGGGGTGAAAGTTCCTTTTGGGGATCATTGTAAGTATCTAGGTGTTAATGTAAGGAAAGACCTTCAGTGGGGTAATCACATAAATGGGATTGTAAATAAAGGGTACAGATCGCTGCACATGGTTATGACGGTGTTTAGGGGTTGTAGTAAGGATGTAAAGGAGAGTGCATATAAGTCTCTGATAAGACCCGAACCAGAGTATGGTTCCAGTGTATGGGACCCTCACCAGGATTACTTGATTCAAGAACTGGAAAAAATCCAAAGACAAGCAGCTCAATTTGTTCTGGGTGATTTCCGACAAAAGAGTAGCGTTACAAAAATGTTGGAAAGTTTGGGCTGGAAAGAATTGGGAGAAAGAAGACGAGCTGCTCGACTGAGTGGTATGTTCCGAGCTGTCAGCGGAGAGATGGCGTGGAATGACATTAGTAGACGAATAAGTTTGAGTGGCGTCTTTAAAAGTAGGAAAGATCACAATATGAAGATAAATGCAGGTCAGTATTGATTAACTGATTTGATTGATTGATTGAAACCTATGAACACAATATTAAAAAGATACAAACACTGGTTATAAATATAATACGATGACGATGATGATAATTAAAATGGCTGGATAAATAAACAACAGCCCACAGCACTTCTCAAATACGGATGAGCACGCTTAGCACTCTCAGCAATACAACAGTAGAGTACGAACGCTTTCCCCAGAATGGCGCGCTCATTCTTCAGCTGGTCTGTTGACAGGAGAACGACGACTTTACAGGAATGATGACACCCCCTACTTACGTGTGAAATGAGTAGCCTATTCATTAGTGAAGGCGGCCACACACACACACACACACAAAAAAAAAAGAAACCAAGAAAGCTGAATTTTGTCAGAACCCTTTAGAGTTACGAAACTTACGAATAATAATAATAATAATAATAATAATGATATGGAATTAATTGACTAAGACATCTCTGAAGCAGAGAAACAGATTATTATACTGGAAGAGCAAGTAGCAAAAATAGAATCTTATATGAAAAACTAAATTTATGACAATCTTACCATTGATACGAATATGTATGGGTAAAGGAATTTAGGAGAATGGATCACTAAAAATAGCAATGAAAATAAATCAGTAGCTTCAAGAATTCAAAAAATGGAAATTGCTTTTCAACACAAAAAAGAATGTTTATAAGAAGAAAACTGCTTGTTCTAGAACAGTAAAATTCGTTATTACTTAGCAGTGATCAAACCTGAAAATCTTTATGCTTCAGAAACGCTGAATCTACATCATATAAATTTAAAGGAACAATTAGAAACTGAAGAAAGGAAAATCACGAGAAAAATCTTAGGGCCAAGAATTAAAAATGGAATATATTACCCCAAACCGAACTCAGAAATATACTTTACAACATCTAAACTTACTGATACAATTCGATTTATAAGCCATTTGGAAAGAATGAACACCGGTAACAATAGACTTATCAAATACACAATTTTTCGCAAATCAAACGTACGAGATCAAAATCGTATAAGTAGAGAAAGACCTCACTGAATTAGGATCACCAAATCTGTAGGATAGAAATGTATTATCAGGAAAATTGTTCACACAAACGGATTTCAGGAAGACGAGACGAAACCAACACGACGTACTTGGTCGGAGGAACAGAGATTAAAACAATCGATGAAAATGAAGAACTATTGGCAAAGAGGAAAGCTCAACAAATGTTCATTTCGCACGGTCCTAAGTGATCCATTCGATAATAATAATAATAATAATAATAATAATAATAATAATAATAATAATAATAATTTACAGAATGGATGACAATAGACTAACTAAACGAATCTTCAAGTACCTTTGGGAAAAGAAATCAACTACCACCTGGATTCAAGAAGTCAAGAAATACCTGGAAAGGAACAACATACGAGAAGAAGAATTATTGGAAAGAAAGATTTTTAGGAAAAAAGTCTTACAAATGGAAGGATTCCAAGGGAGGAAGGAAAAGAAAACAGGCACAAAGTGGACTGAAGATAGGAAAAAGAAACACAGTGAAACAATGAAAGAATACTGGAAGAAAAGGAAAGAACAACTAAGGAGGAACAATTGAAATTGTAACGTGGTCCTTAGAAGGCCGGAACGCAAGAAGAAGAATAATAATACTAATAATAGCTTCTCGCACTCCTCTGGGGCAATGATTAATGACTGACAGATAAAATGAAATTATAGTGGAGAGTTTTGCTGGAATGAAAGATGACAGGAAAAACCGGAGTGCCCGGAGAAAAACCTGCTCCGCCTCCGCTTTGTCCAGTAAAAATCTCACATGGAGTGATCGGGATTTGAACCACGGAAGCCAACGGTGAAAGGCCGGCGCACTGCCGCCCAAACTTGGAATATACTCCTGTGAAATCTCCACTAGTTCGAAAAGTGAAATACGCATATCAAAATCAAACGTATCCCTTGCGCCATATCCTTACCAAATTTTAGTTCAATCGTTCCAGTAGCTTTCGAGCCGATCCGGAACAAACAAACAAAAAAGAGACAAGACACCATCTCAATGTTATTAGCAGTGGAGATGTACTACACAGGCTGCAGTGATAGAACACAGAGCTAGATTATGTGGCATGAAATATGCTGTTGCATCGGCGGGCAGAACGCAATTAACAAATGGAAACAGAATATTCAAGTACGCAATAAGTGTGATTGCTTCCACGTCAAATGTTTCGCAGTCCATGGTACCACACATTTCACCGGCTTTCACATCATGTATGGACGCGACTATGAAGATTTAGTTCCGATAAATCTATCCGTTACTTGGACAGAATGCATTGCCCTAGAGCGTGAAATGGTCCAAATGTTTCTATGATTACTAGCAGAATTGGTTAGAAATAAATCAACAGCGAATCTGACAAAAATGCAACTAATAGTCCACTGCATGCAACATGACAAACATACTGGAAGTGATGCGAAAACAAGCAGGTGAATGGTCCATTTGATTGAATACGATCCGGGTCTGCACGATATCATAAGTAGTCTTTTGAACCGTTTGAGATAAAAACTCACTCGGCAATCTAACAGCAGTGCCGAATTTATAAAGAGGCCAGATGAGCTCAGGCCAAGGGCGCCAAATTTTAGACGGCGTAAAGTTTGCGAAAATGCAATAATTTATTGATGACTATAAAATAATATTTTAATGCTAATGTACTTTTTAATTAAAAGTAAATAGTTGCAAAATTTTACAAAAGAAATCAAATGACTATCACTACTATATGATTCCATTCCGGCCCCGTCGTGTAGGGGTAGCATGCCTGCCTCACCCGGAGGCCCCAAGTTCGATTCCCGACCAGGCCAGGGTTTTTACCTGGATCTGAGGGCTGGTTCCAGGTCCACTCAACCTACGTGATTAGAATGGAGGAGTTATCTGACGGTGAGATGGCGGCCTCGGTCTAAGAAGCTAAGAATAACGGCCGCGAGGATTCGCCATGGTGACCACACGACACCTCGTTTATCTGCAGGTCTTCGGGCTGAAGAGCGGTCACTTGGAAGGTCATAGCCCTTCGGGGCTGTTGCACTATGGGATTTTCTTTTTCGAAAAAAATATTAGTGCAGGAAAGCGAGCCTCCGTGGCTCGCCCTCACCGCTGGATACCGTGGTTCAAATCCCGGTCACTCCAGGTGAGATTTGTGCTGGACAAAGCGGAGGCGGGACAGGTTTTTCTCCGGGTACTCCGGTTTTCCCTGTCATCTTTCATTCCAGCAACACTCTCCATTATAATTTCATAGCATTTATCAGTCAGTAATAAATCACTTTGGGAGTGGCGACCCCATTGTACTAATAGCCTATATATGGTTCATTAATTTCATCACTGACCCGGTCAAGGACTGGAATACAGGCTGTAGGTTTTCATATTAGTGTAGGAACAAGTTTTCACGTATTTTAAAATTACAATTTTGAACATTGTTAAACTGAGCTAGTTTGTAATGGCTAATCATTTTTTATTTTATAATATTGTAATAATATACACACAAATTAAGCATCTCGTGTGTTTTAACATCCGCTTTTGTTTTCCGTAGGGTACAAAATTTGTCAGCAATTAAACACGGCAGAAAATGGAGAATATAGCGTTTAATACTAAAAACTGTAGATTTTTTAATAAAATTAATTATTTATACTAAAACACATTCAATGATAACATTTGAGAAAGCTTAATACTATATTCTTCGTTAAGTATTGCACATCTATGATCCCGAAAATCAGACAAAGATAAAGCAACACACTAATATAAACATAATTTTCATGAGCAAATGTTGGCTACACTGTTATTTTAAAAACAGCAGCAGCTATTCTCAACTGCTTGCGAACGTGGAATGCTTTGTCTGATAATATTATGACCTTACTACAACACAAGTAACAAAGCCCGTTCCGTGAAAAATTACAACATACTCTAGGGAAAAATATTGGCAATTCCCTTTACTGAAAAACGAAACTGCGCAAATTGTTATAGTTTTTCCTAATACAGAAAAAATGTGAATGCATCCCATTTCGAGCTTTTATCCATTCTATGTAATTTGCATGATTGTTACGGCTTTAAGCGTTTTATTGTTTCTTAGCTCTTCAAACTGAAACCAATACACATCACATCCTCCTCTAAACACACCCCAAGTGTGAACAATACTCCTAGTATCTCACGTTAAGTCGCAATCACGTGATGTTACACACTGACGTAACGTTACTCGGCATGACCTACGCGATGGTCTATTTCGCTGACATTGTTAGAAGTTTTCTTCAAATCAGTCATTATCGATTCAAGATACGTGTTTTTAAAAAAGTATGCAGTAAAGTCTACGTAATTCACGCTTTCACACACAAAACGCCTTTAGTTTGCTTGGTTGGAGGATCGATTATAAAAGGTTCCAACTCGATAGCTTTAACAGTTTAAGAGTTAAACTTTCCATTTTCGGGTGGGATTTTTCAAGCAACCTGTTGCTTTAAGAATTCTTTTTTTTTTTTTGGAATCCACTCAGTCAGAGCTTTAGAACAACACAAACATGGTTGAAATCGGCCGGGCAGAATTCGAGAAATAAGCATGAACGTATGTAACCTTTCATGAATTCACGAGTGATGATGATAGTTATCTGTTGTTCTAAAAATCTCACACGTGGATGCCAGAAATCTTTTCAAGCCAACGGGTTAATTAAATATTCAAATTCAAATTATCTGTAGACTAATTATTTCAAAGTTAGACTGTTTAGTGGATGATCAGCATATTGATCTTGAGTTCAGAGGGTCCCAAGCACGATTCCTGGTTGGACCGGGGATTTTAACCTTGTCTGGTTAATTCCTTTACTCGGGGGCTGAGCGTCTGTGTTCGTTATCATTATTACACATAAGATATCACACTACAAATAATCATCACAGGAATATGCAACAGACAGTACATCCCTCAACACCGGGTTGGCGTGACAGGAAAGGCATCCGGTAGTCGGAAAACTCGGAAGACTCGGCTAAAATCATATAAACGTTCCAACCTCTGCTAATTGGGAAAAAGAAAGAAAGAAAGAAACAAAGAAAGAAAGAAAGAAAGAAAGAAAGAAAGATTATTTAAACAAACCTGCTTTTAGCAATTCATTCCGTAATCTAACCTAGCCAATCCCGATTTAGTAGATTAAGACTCGACTACCTTTAATTCTTAAGTATAGAGTTTTATTATTACCTTGTAGGCTTCACTATAATACGATACGAGGGGGGTGCCATCGACCCCTAAGTTTAGATCTATCTAAAAGCCAAAGGGATCCATGTGAATAGATATTTTATCCACTCCTGCCAAATCCGTGACGTACTTCCTTACGAATGTCAGCCCAGTACTTACGTAGATTTACCACTGATTTGCATTTACGGCCGCCTTCCAGGTGACAGATTTCCTACCAGTTGTTTACCTAGTTTAAAAAAATGATTTCAAACAATTATGGAACATCATCTCTGGTTACATAATAATTATTCCATTACCTGATTCCACATGCTATAAATGAATATTTGTTCCAATTTGTCTTCTTGAATTCCAGCATCATATTCGATCTTTCTTATTTTTGAAAACTAGGGATTGGAATACTTTACCAGGGAAAATGTTTGATAAATTTCTAACTTCTTTGAAATCATTGATTTTTTTTTCAAGTTGCTTTACGTCGCACCGACACACACAGGTTTTATGGCGACGATGGGAGAGGAATGGGCTAGGAGTGGGTAGGAAACGACCGTGGCCTTAATTAAGGTACAGACCCAACATTTGCCTGGTGTGAAAATGGGAAACCACGGAAAACCATCTTCAGGGGATGCCGACAGTGGGGGTTCGAACCCGCTATCTCCCAAATACTGGCCGCACTTAAGCTATCAAGCTCGGTATCTTAGACCGCGAAATCTCAAGACAAATGCGTAAGACATTTGTGGGGCAGGAGATTTCTCTCCACTCAGCACAGTTCTGTTATCTGTCGGAAAAAGTAAAAGGTTGCAGTTTTCAAGTGACCGCGGGGCTGGAACGAGCATGAAACACTTTCTCTCTTGTGAACCAACACTTTCACTGGCCGGAGCGAGTCAGCGTGGAGCCACAACACCACCAATTACCCGCTCTTTTATCAATCAACTTTCCAAACAGGAGCGAGAGCAAACTGCGAAACAAATTATCTTGAACCTCTCGCCTCGTTATGTTCACAGAGATTACATAACCGCGAGCGAACTGTCATTTACACATGCGTGCATCTGACAGTACAGTTCTTTTCTCGACACCTCATACTTCTTCTTATTCACCTACAGGATCGAGATACATAAAACCATCACCATGATGTTTATTACAGTAGTAGATGCTCGATTATTCATGAGTGGGTTATCCGGTTTGTGCATTATTTGTGCCAACGTAAAATATAATCTTCTTGTCCCTAGTGTTTATCCCGCGTATTTGCAGGGCCCGCTTTAACTTTAAATAAAAAGAAAAAAAATAATAACAACAGAAAAGAAGCAATCCAGTCTGTAGAATAAGTCCATGAAATAGCAGCCAAAACAGGATTCCAAATTTCTTATGAAAAGGCAAAGTATATGGAAGAGACTAGATCAGGTTTCAACAACCAATCATTGTTTGTCTGTTAGGTAATCGGCCCAGAGGCTGGTTGGATCCTCAAATAGCACCACCAAAGGTTATGCGGTTATAAGGAAACTGCAAAAACCAATGGCAACACCAAAATGAGGCGTACTAGGCAAGACGAGGAGTGAGGTAGTTTGCCATTGCTTTCCTCACTGGGTCAGAAAGTACTATTGCAGCACGACTGACCCTATGAGCAACACCTTTCATAACACTCAGATGCACAAGTCGTGCTCTGAATGTCATTACTCAACACTACCCATACCCCAGCAGCTTCCATATTGTCCCAGCCATGGATGAGACTGGGACTTCGGTGGAAGCTACACTTTACTCTGGCCTGTGCCAAGAGATGGATACAAAAGTACTGTATCCATCAAGAAATGGCAGCAGGCAAAATCAACCATTAAACACCAAATATGGAAATATCGCTCGAGTAGACAAATTTAAGTATCTAGGTGAACTTATTGAACAACAGGGTTAAATCAGCAAGCTAACAAAGAAAGAATAGAAAAACTTCAAAGAACGTACAAAATTACTTGGAACAGATGCAATAAAAGAACTATATCAAAAAAGGCAAAATTACGACATTATAACACAGTAGTTAAAACAGAAGCACTTTATACATCTGAAACTATTATAATTGGTTGCAGATCTCAAATAAAGATGATCGAAAAACAAGAAAGAAAATTCCTCAAGAAAATCTGAGGACCAAAATGCGAAAATGGAATTTGGATGGCAATCACAGTAAATCTATCAAGTTACAGAAAAAAACACAGATTCAATCAGGAAACGACGATTACCAGTTTATGGTCATCATATAGTATGGAATATATCAGGCTCACAATGAAAATGTTAAACTTAGCCTTAGCAATGAAAAATCACAATAACTGGCTAAAAGAAATCAGAGAAGACCTAAATGAAATGGCATTAATGAAGAAAACATTCAAGATACAATACAATTCACAAACAAAAATTTTCTGTAAAGGCCACCCGACTAAATACAGGATGGACTCAACAACGTAAAAAGGAACACAGCGAGAGGATAAAGAGATATTGGGAAGAGAAGAAGAAAAACAAAAAACAAACACAAAAAAATGCTAATAAGTTCAAACGTGCTCCTTAGTTGGGCATAACGAATAAATAAATAAATAAATAAATAAATAAATAAATAAATAAATAAATAAATAAATAAATAAAGTGTATAAATTTCCCCATGCTTTTGAACTAGATTTTCTATAAGTTGAGTTGTTAAGGAATATAAAAACCCGTCGGCCCGAGACAATGAAGTACCGTACCTCTTGGCAATCGGTCTAGCGCAAGGGTTTCGAAATGGCGGCTCGCGAGGGCTTTAAAAATATTTTAAGAAATGTGTAGAAAATGTACAAAAAATATTTCATAGCTCGTTCGAGAATGTATTAATTTTTATACCCTTTACAGAACCACGTCAGAACTAATTCACTCTTTAATATAATTTCCCTTTTCTTAAGTATTCACTGGGGCTGAATACATTATTTTTTATTTTAAAAATTAAATCCAAATTTCGGCGGAAAATAAGCCCTCACAAATGCCAGCGCTAGGTAGTAACCATTATAAAAATGGCTCTGGCATCCATACTAGTTCTTGAACTTGAAGCCAACCTCACTGTGGACATTTTATGCAACGCAGCATGCAATGAATACCAAGAAATACTTTAATTGCCAGTGGTGTACGGAGCAGTTTCAATTCTTCGTTCTTCCCTCATTGTTAGTAATGGCTGTTACACTCGAAGAATTCTTCAGGGAAGCACACTGCTATGACGTTAGGATCTTACAACTGTGTATCACTGTTCCCTTCGCACTGCTTCCACCAAATCGTCCTTCTTTAAGTTTTGTTTTGACTAGATTATTCATTTCAGTTCGTCTTTCAGTACTTTTTGTCATTTGTCAAATATTAATTAAGGTGAACCGACACTGCTGAGTAATCTTCTTCAAAATTCAATTGTCCTGGGTATAATAGTGTTTATTTTCAATTTCAATCTTCTATGCAATTGTAAAATAGCGCTCTAAGAAATTCAAATTATTAAACCTTCATTTCGACTGAACTATGCATATTATTTCATACCTCTGTTCTATTTACGGAATTTTACAAAAATTGGCCCATTATTAAAATGCGGCCGCGATCACGCTTAAAGTTTCCAATGTGGTCCTCCAACCCTAATAAATTGGAAACCCCTGGTCTAGCGTCCCTGTTGAAACTGAATTTAAGCTCAGTTTCCTGATATAAATCAAGCAATTTACATGATCTTCACTTGTATCTCCTCGCGGCAGAAAAATGTAAGATATCTGTTTAACAGTAATACAAATTGTAAGGTGTTCATTGGTATTTTCGACCTGTGGTTGACAGTAAGTTGCCGGCCCCGCGGTGTAAGGGTAGCGTGTTTGCCTCTTACCCAGAGGACCCGGGTTCGATTCCCGCCCAGGTCAGGGAATTTTACCTACATTTGAGGGCTGGTTCGAGGTCTACTCAGCCTACGTGATTAAAATAGAGGAGCTATCTGACGATGAGATAGCGGCCCCGGGCCAAGAATAACGGCAGAGAGGATCCGTCGTGCTGGCCAAACGACACCTCGTCGCTTGGTAGGCCATGGTCGTACGGGGCTGTTGCGCCATGGGTACACAGCAAGTTGCATGAAAGCAAGCGTGGTTTCAGACCCCAGTGAGGGATTAGTGGTAGATTCTTAAAACCAAGCAAAGCCATTTATGTTGACAACTAGGTTAGGGTGGGAAATGAGGATAGGATGAGTTCCTGGTTCAAGGTTCTTACAGTGGTTAGACAAGGCTGTAATTTTTCAACTTTGTTTGTCAACATAAATGCCTTTTGACCGATTTTAATAATCTACCCTTGATCCCATAGTCCCCCACTACGGCGAACATCTTTTCCCTCCGTACCCTGTCATATGCTTTCTCTAGATCTACGAAACATAAACACAACTGTCTATTCCTCTCGTAGCATTTTCAATTAAAAGCCTTTGCATTAGATGCTCTAATATCCAAGAATCGGAAGAAAACTAAACGTGAAGGCGTACAATATCAAAAGCTCATAAAATAGATCAACATTAACACTATATTGACCATTGTTGTGATGTGATTTGTCTCTTCAGATGCTACTCCTCTGCGATAAATGGGGTTACTGTTGCGTCCCGAGTAAAAAAGCTTGGCTGAACATTGGCGGAGAGTAGCTGGGGAGTTATGTGATTGTCCCGTCAATAATGAGTACTGCACTACTCTATATATATAAAATAAAAGTTTTGTCTGTACATTGCTCAGAATTTAAAAAGGATGGTATTTCTGTATCAGTCGTGTCCTCAGTAACAAGTAAATGCACTTTTTAATTTTCCGTAATTTCCGTAATTTCTGTAATTACGAGAAAACGGCTGAAGAGAATTTAATGAAAATAGGTATGCACAGTCAGGGAATAAGTGGCTACGATGCAGGCCATAAATAATTTTATTCACGCTGAGTGAAGTGGTAGTTTAGGGGAATGCCTAAACTGTAATTTTCAAATATTTATGTTATTAGTCGTCCTATCTTAATGAAAATCGGTATGTAAAGTCGAGGAATAAGTCTCAATAATCTAGGCCATTAATAATTTATTCACGCTGAGTGAAATGGTAGTTTACGGGAAGGCTTAACATTTAATTCTCGAATATTTTATGTTATTAGTGGTCGTATCGATAAATACTACATAACTAAAGTTGTATATAGTTCTAAATTTCCGATCATTTGTCTTATACATTGTTACCGCACCGGCTATGGTCACAGAGATATTCATGAATTTGGATTTTTGTTACTAAGTCCATATCAGCGCCGAGTCACTAGAAAATGGATAAACAGAATTTAATGAAAATCAGTATGTAAAAGTCGGAGAATAAGGAACTACAGTCTAAGCTATAAATAATTTTATAAGACGCCCGAATATCACAGAGTCCAAAGAGAAACTAAATGTGAAGGCCACTCATCTCTGATAGATGGGATTACTGCTGCGTACCAAGTGTAACAGCCTGCCTGAATATTGGCGGTAAATAACTTTAGATAACTTTCTTCTTTACCAAATGTAGAATTCCGTTGCAAAGCACGGGTACATCAGCTAGTCTTATTAATAAGTTAGAAGTAGTGTACACAGAAATGATCGCTGGTACATACAAATGCGAACAATTACAGGAGGGAATGAGGACATAAAGGCTAAGTTAGGAATGAACTCGTTGGATGAAGCTGTGCGCATAAACTGCTTCAGCGGTGGGGGTTATGGAGGCGAATCAAGGAGGATGAGTTACCTACGAGAATAATGGACTCAATCATGGATTGTAAAAGAAGTAGAATGAGACCAAGACGACGCGGTTAGACTCAGTTTATAATGATTTAAAGAAAAGAGGTTTAGAACTAAACGAGGCCACAAAGCTACTTACAAGTAGAGGATTGTGGAAGTGTTTAGTAAATTCATAGAGACTTGCAGACTGAACGGTGAAAGGCAAAACAGTCCATAATGGCGGAGAAGTAACTCATTCTAATGACTTTGATAAAGAAGCAAACAAAACTAGATCACAAAAAATAAACTTGCTTAACTCATCAATTAATTAAAGACATGTACAATAAAAAATCAGTGTCAATAAAAGCGCTTCATCATTACAACGCCATCATTAATGTTTATATTAAATAAAAAAGTAGACATTTATGAATTAGAAAGTAAAGTAATAAGTACATTTATTAGTCTAAAAACGAAAATGGAGAAAAACAACAACAAAAAACACATGAAAATTGAAAAGTTTCTGAACACTGTCAGAAAATGGAGGATTACCTTTCACGGCCATTTAGCCCGGATGAATCTAGAAAGGATGACGAAGAGAATAGGCCTATTTGATCATTTCAACAAAAATCTCAAAACACAAATGCAATAGTTGATCGCAGTTAAACAAGATATGGTACAAGAAAAGAGATATTACTGCAGATAGAGCATATTCATAAAAAAAAGGGACTGAAGAGTTTGGGGAGGCTCCGGGAGAAAGATAAGAAGCGAAGAAAATCTGTCTGGACGGGGGAAAGGAGACACAAATACTGGAAAGACAGGAAAGGCAGGGAGAGGGAGAAAACCATGAAGTTATTTCACGTGGTCCACAGCTGGCCACGATGGAAATAATAATACTAATAATAAAAATAATAATAATATTATGATGTCCGACTCCTTGGCTGAATGGTCAGCGTTGAGATCTTCAGTTCTGAGGGTCTCGAGTTCGATTCGCGGCCGAGTCTGGAATTTGAATCGCGTCTGATTAATTCTTCTGGCTCGGGGACTGGGTATTTGTGTTTGTCCCAACACTCTCCTATTCATGTCCAGACAACACACCACACTACACCACCAAGAACCACAGAAACGCGCAATAGTGATTGCATCCATCCACATAGGGGTTGCGTCAGGAAGGGCATTCGGCCTTGGAACAGGGTCAAATCCACATGTGTGAATATAGTATAGGGTGAAACCAAAGAAATGCAGAAAAAGGGACAGTTCCATCAATTGATTTTTTAAGGCTAGTTTTTTTTTTTTTAATTCTTGAATTCTTCCTGTGTCTCATAGAATGTGCCGTCCATACACCTTACTCCCCTCCGACTCTTTCCCCCCCCCCCACACACACACAGTCTCCTTCGGGTCTCGCGAGGCGAGGGGTGGCCACTGATTACTTACGAATTAAAGGCAGGCGTTTAAATTCCGTTCGAGCATCTTTTTTACTGTCTTGAGATATGTCCTTAAGTACAGTGTTGCAGAGGAGATTTTTAAAAAAAAAGCTGATAGAGGACAATGACGACCGTACACAACAACAGAGATAATAAATTAAATGTTAGAGGGCATTCGACCAGTGCAGGATATTGTAAATAAAAAATGTGTGTGATTAAATTAATTCCATCCCCTGGTCTAAGGAGTTTGGACATGCCCAAGTAGGGGATTGCCTGTAGGGGTGAAGTACAGTGGGGACTTCGAGGGCCCTGGGACCGCTACGGTAGCTGTGAAGGCCCTTCAGGAACTCTGAAAAGTGGTGGCAAAAGGGGCTCTGGTTAAGACGCAGCAGGTCGTTATGCTACTTAGGTTCCAAAATGGGTAAAATATAAATATGTAAATAAATTCAATGTTAATTTTAATCTTATACCAGTTGTATAGTATTATTAGAAGTAATTTGACATACCGTACTGTATATGAGTTGACTATGTTTGTAAGATATTATAAGTAGAATTTTGTAAACAATATAAATTTATTAACGATGATGTGTGTGTTTAATAGAAAAAAATGATTAGCGTAAATTGTATAATATTGTATTCTAGGAAAATTTTCTTCGTCTCCTGTTAATTTAAAATTTAGTGCTTGACAATAATGTATTTTTGTGTACCATTTGCCACCGAGGTAGACACCTCATTTGCAAATAAAGATATTTTGATTTGATTTGATTTAAGCATCGTGAATAGGGAAAGAAAATTCACTGGCCACACGATACGGCATAACAACTGAAAAATATTTCTAAGAGCTGGGATGTCATCTGAAAATTCGTGTAACGAAATGGTGTCATGTAACAACATGTGTAACGTGATGTTACCTAGCAACAGTACCTTGAGAGCTGCACAGGCTGTGAATCTGTACGACATGACACGGCCATCCACCAGTGCCTCGCATCACAGCCTGCACGGTTGCTAGGTAACATCGCGTCACACATTATATTGTGAGACATATTTATGATCGTTTACTTTTCCCAAAGGAAAATTTCATTCTTCTTTTGAAAATCAAGAAGGGAACATTCTTCTCAGGAAGAGAGGAGGAAGACGGACGAGCGACGTGTTGTCCAAGTGGGTCAAGCAGATTTTGAACAACAGCGGGGAGGGCAGTTCTACTGTATAAGAGAGATTGTAGTAAAGAACGAGCAGACTAGATAACTACTGACGGTTTGGTTCTACAACAAGGAGGAGCTTTGGTAAATCTGACGTGTCAACATTGCGGCAGAGCTCGTGTTTCTGTCATAACTGGTAACTGATGCACTGAGACATTTCGTACCACCGAACATTTCATGCCACTTTACCGACTGATTACCTGCGAAGAGTCAGCTAATGACTTTAAAATATTTAGGAGAGGACAGTCCGTACCACTTGAAAGAGAAGGGAAGTACTGCGAAGTAAAAACGATATCCTAATTAGTGTATTCATTTGTATATCCATTGTCCACTACTGGCGCAGAACCCTCCGCACGGTGTGACCACTGCTGATCTCACTGGCACACGTGTTAATTCTTACCTCGTATTCGTCATTCGCTGGAACCAAATACAGTAGAAACAATACGCGACACTTCCGGATTTAGCCTTGTTAAAATGGGAGACAATTCGCAAGTGGCATTCCTAGTGGCGTCACCTGAAAATTCGCGCTAAATTCAAACATCAATGGAAATGTATAAATAAATTACGTCTAGAAAGAAAGTGTTGCTAAATTATTAACTTCAAAGTTGTTAAAGCAATTCTGGATAAATTAATGAAGAATTAACAGGTTATTATTGAAATACTGAAATAAGACATATAATCAAGATGTGAAATGGACTGCTGTGAAAGGGCTTCATCTTTCATTTATGCATTACTTTTTTAGCTTTAGCATACCTGCCTGAACTTTCACGGCTACATTTGTCTTTCTTCTCATTTAAAAGAATTGTACATCACATTAGCACAATTGTCAATAAAAATATCGGCACATTCCTTACACACATGATTCATTGAATTTACGTTTAACAGCTGGACAATTTTCCTTTTAACTTAGAGCCTACTAACAGAAAGAAAATCTATAAATTTAGCCGCAAAAACATTCAAAATTTCCCTATAAGCAATACTTGCCATTACATTAGGGTAAAGCAAATTTGCATCATTATCACATTTCTTAAGTTACCCATATTTTCTTCAGTGCCTGACAACGCATTACGGCATTCCAAATGAGGTAACTTGGAACACAACCAGCCACACACATATGCATATGCATTTTCCTGAATTAAATCAAAACCCACAGATCACACCTACAACACATCGGTATTGAAGGTTAACTGCTGCACTAATACAATAAAATAAGCTTATTATATTTTAAGCCAGTTAAAATATGGGTCGCACCGGTCGGAAGTTTAGGAAGTATGCCTTCTATAAAAATATCTTTGTAACTGGAAGAATATATATGCAAACACAGTATTCACTTACATTTTCTTGTCACGAGGGAAACGGAAGAAAGACCGCGAATCCTTCAGCACTTCATAGTTATTGCAGCCAAACGCAGCACATATCTTTCCACTCATATTGACAGGAGATATAAGGGAATGACACACGCTACTATTTACTTATGTCAACTTAATGCAAACGCATAAATAACCCCAAAAACTTCACAAACAAATACACGTGCTCTTATGACAGAATCAGTAACTCTCAGATCACTCTGTTAGATAGAGCTCTAATCGCTGTCCCTCGGTATCTCGCAGAGTGTCGCGTATTGTCTCTACTGTATTTGCTGGAACCTAGCTACTTCCAAGTTTTCAGTAGTTTCCTGTTTCCGCGTGACCTTCATGGCCGAATCGGGCAATTCATCAGAATCTTTGATTTTACTTAGGGCCTACTTGATATGGAAATAATGCGATAGTTTATAAATATTCACAATAATAGTAATATTATCCATCCTTATGCTCGTCAGGCACATTGCGCCAGAACACGATGCGTATTTCTATTGTATTGTTTTGTTTCAGGATTTATACTTCAAAAATCTACTTTCCTTGGTATTTTTTACATAAACATAAGTGATAAGTATAGTTTAAAGGGCAATTATTAAAATAATATAGAAGTTTTCTTCAGCAAATGAAGGGGTGAGTTGCAATATCTGTCACGTGGCCTTTTTAACATTTTAAGAAAAATGAGAAAATCGTGTATCTTCTATACTACTATACTTACATAGTTCAAATTTGATGAATTAATTGCCATTCGTGATCTCTATAAGTATCCAGAATATTCAAAGATTTGAAGCCATTGTTGCCAAGAATTTTGGGTATTTTATTTGTACGTTGTCAGTTTTGAAACTTAAAATGAAGGGAACGGTGAAAACATGTGTAATAGGATTTTTTTAGAGCAAGTACAATTTTCATAATTAAAAACATTATGCTTTATTCTAACCTCAGAGTTAACAATGCAAAAAACGTAAGTGGTTATTCAAGTTTAGGCGTTAACGTAATGATCCTCTTCATCTTGGATGTAAAAACACTCAATACTCACAACTACAGCTCAAAACAACTAACTGATGATTGCTCTAACACCCTAAAAGCTAGGCAGCGCGTGTGGCGTGACCTGACGCGAACCATTATGATTGGTGCATACACGTTGTAGGTTTTGAAAGGGGGAAAAAATGAAATAGTTCTGTTCACGTTACAGGATTTGAAACTCACTCCAATATTCAAAGCCTTATATTACAGCACACGGTTGAGTTATGCAAGATTACTTTTCAGCACACGGTATTGATACTGATGACCGGATGGTATTCTAACTCAATTTGACCGAAAATGTCACGTGGCAGCTTTTGAAACTCACCCCCTCAAATGTTGTAAATTAATTTTTGTTTCTGATTTGTAAAGTGTGTCTATCAGGCTCATTACGACCGCTAGCGTTGAAATGGAATTCCAATTTGACATCAAGTGGTACGGAATGTCCGGACACCATACTCGCCACCGAGTGAATAAAAAGCTGCGAGGATCTCTTACCCGCAATGCTAGAACACAAAATACTGCACTGGTCATGGTAAGGGAACAGGGCGGTAAACAAGATGTGTGTTTGCTTGTTTGTGCTACGTTTACTTATCGAGCCGCCCGAGGGTTCATGTCCCCGTCGCGTGATGCCAGCCCGCCTACCTTATCAGCCTCGTTCATCGCCCTGAACTGTTCGTGCCGATAGACAAGCTGGCATCTGAACTTCCTTCGACCTAACACAATTCCGACCTGAGACCGGGACCCAGCCGTAACTATACACGACTGAGCAACCACTCTACTTCTCTATTAGGCAGTGGCGGCGCGTGGATAAAACATATGGGGGTGCACTACTTTGAAAAATGTATTGTTACTTGATGTAAAATAGTTACGACATTGCTTGATTAGCAATGCGACTTTCCTTTGAAGGCAGCTATAGCTCATTCCACGTTAAGTACTGCTTTTATGGACCTACAAGCAGTGAACACACCCCTCTGAGACACCCGTAATTCCTCGTGATTAAGGAATATTATAGGGTACCTTGTAATATATTATGAAAAATAGATAAAAAGGATGAGGCATTTTTGCCCGCGAGTTACTAAAATAACTACATAACATTTTCCTTTTCATGAATACATTTGTAGGGAGGAAGTACAACGGCAGGAACAGCCATCCCTTCGTTGCCTTCCTTCATTTTCCTTCCTCTGTGTTGCTCTGGAGTAGTCCAGGGGCGGCTTTTCAGCTGAAGTAGGTTAAGTGCCACTTCACCAGTTATTTTTACCATAATGAATTTCTTAAATTTATTTTTCTTATGACATTTGTTGGTTTTACGGAAAGAAAAGGTTTTATTGTGCGGCGTTTGGAGCACCAAGAGCTCGCGTCACTTGTTGAGAACGAGGGGAACTCACGAAAGCGCCCGCTGTCGGCCACAGTACGGCGCGTGAGACTGAGTGAAGACGAGATATTCCGCAGCTGCCTCTACCTCCCAAGTGCTCCCTCCTAGCGCTTGGTCTTGGCGGTTGCCATGACAACCGTGACGTCACCCGCGTACTTTCCACATAGCGGAATGTGCTAGTGAAGTCGGAAGGGCGGAATGTTTCGTCTTCCCTGCGTCATCCTGTGTGAAGTACGAGTACTTACTATTCGCGCTTCATTCGTAGTGTTGTGCTGTTTTATTTAAATATGTATCCTATTTATGACATAGTGTGCATTTTATTATAAACACCATTTTCACGTTGGAGAAACGAAGATCAGAATGAAGTTCTACGTTTTGATCGCCCTACTGAGTCACTGCAAATTTGTGCTACAAAAGAAGTGAAACATTCCGGTAAATCTTACAATCTTAGTTTCAAACGATCGTGGTTTAAGGAACTCCCATGGTTGTGCTCCTCTCCAGCTCTACAGAAGTTGTTTTGTTGGGCCTGCTTGCATTTTATCAATAAAAGTAACGTTAGAAATAAAGAAGGATTTTCAGCCATTTTGAACATAACACGTTCTTTACATAAGCACTCAGACTCTGCAGAACATAAAATACGGCAGCTAGATTTCAAGAATTGGAAACAAACCAAAATACGATCTCTGATGTCCTGAAGGAAAATGCCAGACTGTATATTGTAATTGTACAGTTCAGTGAAAATGTACATTTAAATAAGCTCCTTCAGTTGGTAATTGATGCAGTGCTCTATTTAAGTAAGCAAGAACTAGCTTTTCGTGGTCATGACGAAACATTAAATTCAATAAATCGTGGTCACGTGCTGGACCCTCCGCCAGGCACCGGTACGAGTACAAAACAACCAAAAACAACACGTAGTTCCTAAATCTTCTCCTCCTATGTGGTGTAGTGGTTAGTGTGATTAGCTGCCACCCCGGAGGCCCGGGTTCGATTCCCGGCTCTGCCACGATATTTGCAAAGTGGTATGAGGACTGGAACGGGGTCCACTCAGCCTCGGGAGATCAAATGAGTAGAGGTGGGCTCGATTCCCACCTCGGCCATCCTGGAAGTGGTTTTCCGTGGTTTCCCACTTCTCCTCCAGGCGAATGCCGGGATGGTACCTAACTTAAGGCCACGGCTGCTTCCTTCCCTCTTCCTTGTCTATCCCTTCCAATCTTCCTATCCCCCACCAAGGTCCCTGTTCAGCTTAGCAGGTGAGGCCGCCTGGGCGAGGTACTGGTCATCCTCCCCAGTTGTATCCCCGACCCAGAGTCTGAAGCTCCAGGACACTGTCCTTGAGGCGGTAGAGGTGGAATCCCTCGCTGAGTCCGAGGGAAAAACCAATCCTGGAGGGTAAGCAGATTAAGAAAGAAAGAAAGAAGTTCCTAAATCAGTCGCTGGAAACCGAACGGGTAACAGCTCTTCACCACACTTTACAGCCACGAGCCGCCACTGGTGTAGTCCCTCACTCTGTGAACCGCCAACAGCTCATTCTGTAGTGAAGTCATCTACAGTATTTATTTGTTGCGTCTGTTTTCTAGCCTTTATTGCCTGGAAAATATTATTAAATACATTTAAATGCACCCCTTACTCCTTGAGCCCATAACAATTATTTGTCTCTCCCCCAGTTTGCCTCACAGTTCAATGCTGAGGTTTTTTATGTGCCGTAATTTACATCTGATTCCGTACAAACCAAAAATACATACTGTAAATCCCCCGTTCCCTTTAATTCATAAAATTAATTTGTAGCTTAGTTTCTTTCGCTTTTTGTCTTGAACTTAAATACTGAATTTCACAAGTTTATGTGCCGCCGTTTTCCCGTGATGGCGTTGAGCAGAGCCGTTCGATATGGCAACCCTGTTGTCATACGAGCAATATCAATCAAATCAGTCACTAGTGATCTGCATTTAGGGTAGTCGCCCAGGTGGCAGATTCCCTTTCTGTTGCTTTCCTAGCCTTTTCTTAAATGATTTCAATGACATTGGAAATTTATTGAGCAACTCTCTTAGTAAGTTATTCCAATCCCTAACTCCCTTTCCTATAAATAAGTATTTGCCCCAATTTGTCCTCTTGAATTCCAACTTTACCTTCATATTGTGTTTTCTTAACATGGAGTGAGCTATAGAAGAAGTTACCAAAAGAATGAGAAACGAAAGAGAGAATATGAGGTGTAATTACCTTAAGCTAACGCAGTTTCGTCTGATGGTTTTTTTTTTTTTGCTAGGGGCTTTACGTCGCACCGACAGGGATAGGTCTTATGGCGACGATGGGATAGGAAAGGCCTAGGAGTTGGAAGGAAGCGGCCGTGGCCTTAATTAAGGTACAGCCCCAGCATTTGCCTGGTGTGAAAATGGGAAACCACGGAAAACCATCTTCAGGGCTGCCGATAGTGGGATTCGAACCCACTATCTCCCGGATGCAAGCTCACAGCCGCGCGCCTCTACGCGCACGGCCAACTCGCCCGGTCGTCTGATGTTGAAGACGTTGCTGGCTTCAAGACAGTGTTATGCAGACTAGTGTTATTTATGGCGCATTTTGTTATCAAGGTTTCGTAAAACACTAAAAATGTACATTAATAATAATGCTATGGTTTCTGTTTTCTAGACCAGGGTTGCCATCTCATCGTCAGATAGCTCCTCAATTGTAATCACGTAGGCTGAGTGGACCTCGAACCAGCCCTCAGATCAAGGTTAAAAAAACTAACACTGACCTGGCCGGGAATCGAACCCGGGGCCTTCGGGTAAGAGACAGGCACGCTACCCCTACAACTGTAGGGATGGCAATCATTATTAACGATGTCATAGTTTTGTCTGCAACATTCTCTGTTATCTATACAAATATTGGAATCGACAGCTTCGATTGTACTAACAGAGAAACAAGCCAATGCTGCTTCACTATTATTGAAACGTCCATACATTGGCACTGTTTTGATTGAAAAGTGTGCAATTCCCGGTGCACAACAAAGAGGACTTGGACAACATACTCGTATTTTTTTTTTTTACTAGTAGTTTACGTCGCACCGACACAGGTAGGTCTTGTGGCGACGATGGGAGAGGAAAGGCCTAGGAGTTGGAGGGAAGCGACCGTGGCCTTAATTAAGGTACATCCCCAGCATTTGCCTGGTGTGAAAATGGTAAACCACGGAAAACCATATTTCAGGGCTGCCGACAGTGGAATTAGAACCCACTGTCTCCCGGATGCAAGTTCACAGCCGCGTGCCCCTGACCGCACGGCCAACTCGCCCCCCATACTCGTATCAGAAATAGGACTGTATGCCATTTGCATCGACCAAACATAACACAAGTACGTGCTAGCGAAGTTTGAAACACTACAAGAACAATGAAATATAAATATTTCGTACTAACACTTATGTTCGACTACATGGCTATATGTTTACGTGCTGGCCTTTCGTCCAGGGAATCGCGGGTTCGATTTCCAGCCGGGTCGGGTTAATTCTGATAGCTCGGAGGATGGGGGTGTGTGTGCCGTCTAAATTAGAATTCATCAACTCGAAACGCCATTATTATTATTATTATTATTATTATTATTATTATTATTATTATTACTAGAGGACCCGTCCTGCTATAAAAAGTCAGATAACTCGTCTTGATATGGCTGTCGTAGTCATATTGTTTTGCCTGCCCTCTTCAATGGTTTTATGAACATCCAATAAGAATCGGTTATGGTATGCCGCAGTTCGTAGTCAGAATTTATCCATTCTGACGTCATCATGCCGTCTGTTTGGTAAAAATCTATCCATATATTCGCTTATTTATCCTGTAGTTCTTTCTTTTTTTGCTATTTTGCTTTACGTCGCACTGACACAGATATGTCTTATGGCGACGATGGGATAGGAAAGACCTAGGAAGTGAAAGGAAGCGGCCGCGGCCTCAATTAAGGTACAGCCCCGGCATTTGCCTGGTGTGAAAATGGGAAACCACGGAAAACCATCTTCAGGCCTGCCGACAGTGGGGCTCGAACCCACTATCTCCCGATTACTGGATACTGACCACACTTAAGCGACTGCAGCTATCGAGTTGTTCGGTCCTGCAGTTCTTCATGTTAAACTTAGCATTGTGTCGTAGAAGGCAATGGTATTTTTAATCGCAGTGTTCTATACAGAACGGTTGTCTTGTGAGCTCATACTTTAGTCTCGAAGGAGCGTTTTTTGCCATGCAGAGAACTTTTTTTTTTAAATACATGGCCCTCACTCTTTCTAGGTTATCCTTCGATAGGCGTTTTCAGATAATGTCTAAGGTGTATGTCATAATGGGGTCTGTTTGTACGTAGACTTTTTTTTTCTTAGTTATTAGGAACGCTCTGCCATCTGTTGAATATATCTGGAAGCTGGGAAAGTTTAGAGAACCAGAGTAGCTCGCAGGGAATAATATTCTTCCACGATCAGAAGAATTGTATACTCTTGGCTTGACAGGTAGTAATCAAACATGGCTGCTTGCAATGACATTACTAAAGATGAAAACCACCTATATCAGAGTATTAATGCAATTGTTCGTCGCTTAGCAACTGCGAAGTACAGAATGTATTGCGGGTTAGGGTAAGCCTTCGGGTACGATGCGCATTGGTATCACCCAAATATCACTATAAAATTTGTCACAAATGGAACATAATAATTTCTTTTACACATATCAAGTGAAGAATCTGCAGCAAATTAAGAAATGCCGTCGTTATTTGAGAAATATGAAAACATACTTAAGGCTTGTAGACAGGACTGGTTTATGTCGTACTCCGCTGCTGGTGTCGTCTTTTGTTCCTTTCTTCAGGTCCAGGGCTAGCACCGTGGAATGGGAGTGCTATGTCTGTGGATTCTCATTATCTTTGTCCATATGACTAGAGCGGCCAGTTCAAACAGCAAAATGGAGGTCAACAGAAAAATAGCATGATCCCTGGAGGACCAATAAATATTTTTATTTCTGTTCGAATGAAAGTAGCTCGATCCCTGGACCAATAAATCACTAGTCCACTGAATTTTTCTTATGTACATTGGCCATAACATTTTGTCGCCTATTAAATATTGCATATCGCGATACAATTCATGAAATGATGTCATTGACAAGTGAAGCAATGAACGAAAGCAAAGAACTTCAGTGAACACAGATATCACACACGAAATTGTTGAAAGTGTAAGACAAAAGACATACGTGTGTCACTGTGAGCGCAGCACCAAATGTACTTGTAAAGTGGTAAAGTACGTATACATAATATTCTCCAAAATTCAAATATTTCTTAATTTGCCGCAGATTTTTCACTTGATATGTGTAAAAGCAATTATTACGTTCCATTTGTGACAAATTTTATAGTGATATTTGGGTGATACCAATGCGCACTATACCCTAAGCCTTCGCCTGCAATTATAGGAGTGCTCATTTAATGATTTGATTTTTATAACTCAAAGTCGGCTGAAATTAGAGACCTATTTGTGTCAATAAAATTAAATTTGTGTCAGTAAAAATTTCTGTTTCCTTTAAATGTTTTTGAAAATTATTCAAATATGAGGACATTTTGTATATGGACATTCTGTATGACAAGATACTTTCGGGGATTAGACCTTCTCGTATTGGGCATGCTCCCTGACAACCGTGTCACCACTTCGTGCACAGACTGTATTTTTACAAGCTTATGTTCGTAGCAAATGACGCCAAAAGAATCCTTCAGAGGGAACATTTGGCACCGCTGAAGTATTCCCAGCTGATATTGGCAGCGCGCAAGATGACGTCAAGAAGGCAGTGATTGGCCTGCTCTTCATGTCTGCAGCAGAAGGCCTTGATTCTTGCGAGCAAGCAGCTCTCAATAATAATCAGGAGGAATTTAGCACCATGCCACACACGGCTTTCAATTGAAAGACAAGACGGTTCCCTACTTGTTTCTTCTGTTCTCAGAATCACTTGAGAAACAATATATTAATAGCCCCATTGTAAAAGAAGAGATGTTTTCCAAATGGGCTCGCCCTTGTGGCGACCTTGAAAGCAGCTGACACCACGGCGATGCGACAATCGATATTTCGTAGCAGCCAGTGAGGGAGAGAGCGGGGATTTCCCCCGCAAGAGAGAGACAGAGATACACACTCACCTACACGATTCGTATCACTCTTATTTTGCGCCAAAGCCTTACTACGTAGACCACAATGTTAAATGGGAGCTTTCTTGTTCTTTTCCCTGTTCCTACCATTCACTTCGATCATTGTACGCTGGAAAATGAAACGTTCTGTATTTCCAGCTAATAATAATAATAATAATAATAATAATAATAATAATAATAATAATAATAATAATAATAATAATAATAATAATAATAATAATAGGTTGTTAAAATCATTCACACCGAGCTCGATAGCTGCAGTCGCTTAAGTGCGGCCAGTATCCAGTAATCGGGAGATAGTGGGTTCGAGCCCCACTGTCGGCAGCCCTGAAGTTGGTTTTCCGTGGTTTCCCATTTTCACACCATGCAAATACTGGGGCTGTACCCTAATTAAGGCCACGGCCGCTTCCTTCCACTTCCTAGGCCTTTCCTATCCTATCGTCGCCATAAGACATATCTGTGTCGGTGCGACGTAAAACAAAATAGCAAAAAAAAAAATCATTCACCAGAATTTTCTGTAAAATGTGGATTTCTTCAGTCATCAACTGCATATTGGAAACACACACCTCCACCCGTTCTCGAAAACTGTTCATACAAGCTTCTATGAAACCGAGAAGTCACAACCGACACACTCAGCAACAGTAGACCAGATATTATTCTAATCGATAAATCAAAAAGATCCGCATCCCTTATAGAAATTGCTTGTCCAAACACCTCCAACCTGCAAACAATAGCCACAAAAATATCAAAATACACAGAAACTAGAACCAGTAATCTCAGTTCCAATAGTGATATTATGTACTGGTGTTATTCCGAAAAGCTTGCACAGCTCTCCGGCCGCATTAAACCTGCATCATCACACCTACGTTGAACTACAGAAAGCCACCCTCCTGAGCACCTGCCATATTATGAGAAAGTTTCTAGGAACGACTTTTCCTCTGAATTACACCGAACAGCATGGAGTTCCAGGCCGCAGTTCCAGTAATACAGTACTTAATAACATGTTCCCAAAATGGGAAGATAAAAAGTTGTTTAAGGACATCATCTGTGCATATATAATTATTTCTGCCGTAAATATTTGTAGATAAATGTATAGTTTCATAATCAAGAGGGTGACAGCTTGCTTAGGCTGAGTCAGCCATTTATGTTACCGGAACAAGCCGAGCCTTTCCTAAATGGATGTAATAATAATAATAATAATAATAATAATAATAATAATAATAATAATAATAATAATAATAATAATAATAATCTGGATTTGCTGTTTTCGCTCAGAATTAAAAAGGAATGGTATTTCTGTATCGGTCGTGTCCACAGTAAGAAGGAAATGCAATTTTTTATTTCCCGTCATTCTCTCTGTCTGTCTGTCTGTCTGTCTGTCTGTATGTATGTATGTATGTATGTATGTATGTATGTATGTATGTATATATGTATGAACGTGCAGCATGGGAAAATGACTGAACAGAATTGAATGAAAACCAATATGCACTGTCGGGGAACAAGGTACCACAATCTAGAGTCTAGAATGTAAATAATTTCATTCATACTGGGTGAAATGGACTAAAATTTAACTCTCAAACATCTAGGTTATTAATGGTCCTATGCATGTACACTAATTAACAAAAGTTATAGATAATGCAATTTACGGTCATTTATATATTTTGCTGTTTAACGTACCGGCTACGATAACGGAGATACTCATGAATTTAGACTTTTGTTGCATGGTCCATATCAACGCCGACAAAATGGCTGAACAGGATTTAATGAGTATCGGTATATGAAAATGAAATGAAAAAGCGTATGGCTTTTAGTGCCGGGAGTGTCCGGGGACATGTTCGGCTCGCCAGATGCAGGTCTTTTGATTTGACTCCCGTAGGCGACCTGCGCGTCGTGATGAGGATGAAATGATGATGAAGAAGACACATACACCCAGCTCCCGTGCCAGCGAAATTAACCAATTAAGGTTAAAATTACCGACCCTGCCGGGAATCGAACCCGGAACCCCTGTGACCAAAAGCCAGCACGCTAACCATTTAGCCATGGAGCCGGACTATCGGTATATAAAGTCGAGGAATAAGGCACTTGTTTTATCGGTTTGTCCTTTTGGTCAAATTGCCATTTGTGAATTTTGAATCTTAAGATCTCCCCGTTTTCTGATGTCTTATTGTGGGATTTCTGCCCAATTTTAGGTTGTTTGTGATTTTACCAGTCCATTTCATAGTGTCTGCCTCCGCTCTACTCCAGTTTTCATAGACTGTGTGTTCTGTGTGTTCGTCAGGGTTCATTCTTTTAATGTGCCCGTAGATATTTCTTATCTGTTTTCTTAAGTAAGAGTAATACTAATGTTATTTGTTTTTACGTCCCAGTAACTACTTTTGACGGATTCGGAGACGCCGAGATGGCGGAATTTAGTCTAACGGCACGAGGCTGGCGTATCTGAGCACCTTCAAATGGGGTTGGAACACTTGCACAGAGCCTTTCACTCCACGTAACAGGACTTGGTGAGTCAAAAATAGGAATCTAGTGATTATGAATTGTATATCACCACGTCTCCTACCCTGCCGGCACACATTCCGGACTCAAACCGGTTAGCCACAGTGTCAAATCGTAGAGACTGGACGCTTTCACAATCACGGCTATTAAGCGGGTATTATTAATAAAATTAATAATAAATAATATTATTGGCTTAATGTTCCACAATCTACCTTAACGGTTTTAGGGGGCGCTACCGTCTGAAACACTTGGCCTGATATTATTATTATTATTATTATTATTATTATTATTATTATTATTATTATTATTATTATTATTATTATTATTACCGCAGCGAACGCCGAAAAATTCAACTCTCCAACTTCACCTAAGTGTGGCATAGCTAGTCCATAGCAGGTAGTTATCTTTTGTAAACTGACTTATCTTCTGTCAGTGTGAAGACAAAGTTCAAATAACTGTTGTCTGTTGTCATCATATTCATGATATTCCCAGCTTGTTCAACACACATCCTCTGCCACACACCCACACACGCGCGTTGGGTTGAGGTGAACCTTTTAATTTTCACACTAGTAATGTTTATTACTTTTCTTTCTAACTTGCGGAAGGTTAGGAATATGAGAACAACTTTAAACTTAACTTTCGCAAAGACATTTCATTCGATCATTCAGCTATTTTTGCACGAATAACCGAGAAACTCCAGCACTGAGCTGAGTGGCCACGCGTGTTCATGCGCTACTGCTATGGAATCAAGCTCTGCATTCGATAGATGAGTGGGTTCGAGCCCCACTGTCAGCTGTCCTGAGAATGGTTATCTGTGGCTTCCCATTTTGACTTCCAGCCAAAAAACCGGGGCAGTTTCTATTCACAATTCCTTCCACCTTCATAGCTGCCTCTGTGAATCACTGGTAGAGTGTCGGATTCCGGATCTCAAGGCAGCGGGTTCAAACCAGGTAGAGGTAGTCGGATTTTTTGAAGGGTGGAAAAAAGTCCATTTGCCACTGCATGTCGTACGGTGTCGGCATGTAAAAGATCTCTGGTGACACATTTGGTGTTTATCCGACAAAATTCATTAAATCTCAGCCAGAGACGCCCAAGAGAGTTTCGGTTTACTCGGTCTGCCATCTAGTGGGCCTAGAGTAAAACGGAACGTCGACATTGACGAGTAAGATGGCGTCAACTTGAAATGTCTGCACAGCGTAGCTGAGGCCATACGATTATTATTATTATTATTATTATTATTATTATTATTATTATTATTATTATTATGGCGTGTGACCTCCGAAGAGGCCGGGTGCAGGTCTTTCGAGTTGACACCGTATAGGTGACCTGCGCGTCTATGAGAATGGTGCCCTACTTGTGATGAATTCTAATGCTGAAGACGGCACATACACCCAGCCCCCCAGCCAATGGAAATAACCAATTAAGGTTAAAATTCCCGACCCGGCCGGGAATCGAACCCGGGACCCTCTGGACCAAACGCCAGCACGCTAACCATTTAGCCATGGAGCCGGACATTATTATTATTATTATTATTATTATTATTATTATTATTATTATTATTATTATTATTTCATCTTCATTAGCTCCTTAACTGAGGTTGGTGTCAGGAAGGGCATCCGGCCGCAAAAACAGTCGAAACCGTTTATAGCGCCATCGCTTTTAACGATGTACTAGATATAACGGCAAAACCTAACGGTCCCACCTAAATCCCATATTAACATTGTATTTAAAAAAAAAATCGCTTAGTACGACATTTCGTATAAAACGACGTATTTTGATCAAATTTTCGGATGAATGTATCAGCTATAACGTCCAATGCTGATTTTTTGTTACATTTGTGCGTGGAGATTTCTGACAATGTATCGCTTATTATTGTGGATTTCAAATCAGTCGTTAAGAAGTCAATGTGAAGATGGCGCAAAAGAAATGGAAAATGTTTAATATTGACGACAAGTCACACATTACATATATGGCGATTATAAAATGGGTATACAAATGTCAGCATTGCGAAGTAATTGGCTGTATCACGCTGAACGACTTCTACAATTTGGAAGGAAAGAGAGAAAATAAGTCTCTTTTCGAAGAAAACACTTTTAAAAAATCAAGCGAGTCAAATCATCTTACCGCGAAGGTATTAAAGCTGGTTTAAGCAGCAAAGAACAAATAATGTGCCGATCAATGGACCTACTCTTCAAGTGGAAGCCAACGAAATTCCTCGCAGTCCCCACTCCACAAATACTGTACCGTACTGTAAATACAGTACTTCTTTCAGTTACATTTTTGAAGTTTTACCGTAATTCTTTCACTTAATAATATAAGTGTGAAACCTAAAACTTGCAGATATGATATTTGTAGGAAGAAAAAAAAAAGTTTATGCGATTATCGGCTATGAGGACCTTGACTGGCGGAGTTATCACCGATTTCAACTGTATATGCCCGACCCAGTACCAGTGGCAGACAGGCGTACAATAGCCGAAAAAGTCCAGTATATTACTATACCTGCAACATTAAAAGAAGCGTTTTGACAGACAGTGCTGGACGGAGGAGCATTGCACGGTGTTGCCACATTCCTGCATTCCTTTCTCCTCCCCTTCGCCACCGGATCGCTTGTTCCATCGTTCAGACCGCTGTGTTCTGTTGTACGAAACTCAGTTTTGGCAACTCCAAGCAATACGAGCCGACCAGCACGCAACATGCATGGCAACCCACAGTGGGTCCGCTCAACCTACGGCCTCAGTCATTCACATGTTTGAATATACTATTGAAATATAGATTTAAAAACCATTTTACAACCTGACAGTGAAGCTATTTCAGTAAGTTTTAAGCAAAATACAGGCCATGAAAGCCTTTGCTTGATTCTAAAAAATTCGACCAGTTTATGATGGCTTTCCGATTATAATCCATAGAGGAACTATCTTTTACAAACATCGGACAATAAATGCTCTTCTCTCTTATACTGTAGTAATACTCTGAAAACAAATAGCTAATATTGTATATATGCTGAAATCTCTCATGGTAGAACGTTCAAAAAAGTTTTTGGCACATGAAGGTCAATACTCTAATTTGAATCAGCTGCGTAAATAGTCTAGACAGGAGATTTTACAAAAACTATTGGCTACTGTAACTCTATACACAATCGTAGCGTTTAACATCACCAGGTGATAGAAATACACAGAGCTGTACATAGATCAATTTTACCTTTTGCTCCCAACTTTATTATGATGTATATATGAGAGTTTTATACAGTCAAATGTTTTATGTTGTGACGCAATTATGAAGTGCTAGACTTTTAGAAGGTTTATTTGTGTAACCTTGAAACCTATTGTTGTATCCCATCATATGCTCAATGTCCTTGTCTGCTTAACCTTAGGCTGATGATGGAATAAAAAAAGCCCGAAACCGGTACCTAAAAATTAATAATAAAATGTGACATTTTAATTTATATCACATTTGAAGTTGTACTGAACAGGTGGAAAATTCTATACCTTTTATCTTTGAATGTAGGAGAAGTTAGGTAAACCGCATGACAAGCCTGATCAGCGGGTTGCCTAACCAACAGCATGTAAAGATTATGATGTGTTTCTTAAAACTTATCTTCTTTTTCTTATTCTATAAGTGGTATATAAAAATGGAAAGTCCAAGTTCAGTACCCATGGCATAGGGGGTGAGAAGGAGTGAAAAAAGAAAATACCGAAAATGACAGAGATACACATATAACTTACTATCTGGAAAAATTACTGTAGGGGTAAGGACCCCTAGCACCCCTGAAGGAAGCGGTGAAATGTAAAAATCCGAAAAATGACCGACATTCATGACGAGTTCATAGTCTTTGGGGTATCTGAGATGAATCGTGACACTCTGAATACCGTTTGAGCGAAAGTTCATTCCCAATGGGGACAGGGGTTAGAAGGGGTGAAAGGTAATGTCCAATATGACCGAGATCATGGATGTACGTGTGTATGTTCCAGCATAGCTCTTAACCAAACATGATACTCATATGACTTACTGTTTGGGAAAGAAAACAGTAGGGTAAGACACCCCTACGGGCGAGGGTGGAAAGGGGGGTGAAATATTAAAATAATAAAAAATGACCAATATTAAAAGTGAAAACTATGTACGTTGATAAACATAGTTTTTCTTTTGCATTTAATTAAACGGTTTGGAAATATCTAACGCGGTCGAATTAATAAACGTGGGCGAAGCCGCGGACACCTGCTAGTCCTGAAATAAATTCGAATTCCCGCTGTCAAATAGTCGCCTTCCGTCCCAACTCTCATGTTGCACAACAGATGGCCAAAACATCAAATCCGCATCCACTTAGGGCCGTTTTCCCCAAATGAGTTTAAACTATGTTTATTTTAATCTGGTTTAAGTCTGAGTTTAAACTAACATTCATTTTCCCCATATTGGTTTAAACTTTGTATCAAGTTTAAACCTGGCTCAGAATTAAACCTTCTATATTGTTGGTTTAAACTGCTGTTTATATTCAACCTTCTTGACATTTTATTAATGTATCTGTGATTTTCCTAATAGAAGGGTCAGTTTTGACTACCAGTACTGCAGCACTTTAATGAAAAACGTACTAAAATTATAACCTAGTATTAGCATTAGAAAAATGGGAGAATTTATTGAAGTCTTTGGTTAAATTGGAAATAATTTTGATGTGCAAGAGAGGTTAAGAAGCCGCGTTCCAACAAAAGAGTACAATCTTGGAAAATCGGATGTAACGGAGTTCTTTGATGGATTTATAATTCATAAGCGAACAGCAAGGATTGTCTAGTATCGAAGAAGGATTCATTTAAAACGTCAACTGCACGAAATATGCACGAAATAATGCTATTTCGCTAGAAGCAATGATTCTGGTTGCTTTAAGATATGATGCGCAGGCATTTTTTTCATTAACAACGGGGACCACAGACCTTAAATTGCAGTCTCCTTATAATATTATATACTGTAAAATACTGTTCGTGGTATGAATACTGTAATGTGAAGCATAAAAATATTCCTATATAAGTCGTGTAATACGTCCGTTCTTCATGCGGCACGTGTGGCTGTGGTCGTTAAAGCGTGAAGTCAGCATCGTCCGAATCCGTGACAAGACGGTTCGAATCTAATTTGTCGAAAATATTTTTACCATCAGAATGTTGACCGGCACGGTAGGAGAGGCGGTGGTATACAATTTCTAATCGCTAGATTATATATTTATAGGATCAGAAAAACAATAAAGTATTTCATGTTTGCTAGTAAACTTGTAATATAATAGATTATAGTTAAGAATGTTTCATCGTATCTATTGCCAGCATACCAGCAATAGAAATATTAATGCTATAGGGAGAAGAGTATTATGCATACAGTACGACATATCGCGAACTTGGTTATGTTATAAACGAATATGGAATCAAGTAATACATCTCCAAATAATACATCCTCAGTGGTCTGTCTGCTGGATCCAAGGTTTGTGAGATTGATCCCGGCCGAGGGCGATGGATTTTGATAGGAGATAGATCCCGAGCATGCTTGGAATTTGTTTACTTGAAATTCACATAAATGTTGATTTTCTGAGGAAAGGAATACCGTAGGCCTATTGCTGAAAGACCAGGATTTTAATATTTCAACGTTCCCGTGTGTTCCGTAAGACAATAGACATCAAAAGACACGTATTAGGCCCACGGTACTTGTTTATGGTAAAGCATGACAGAGAAAAATAAGAAATAAAAGTGCGTTCCAATAAATTGTAGACAGCAATAGGTAGAATTATATGACACAACACTTCGCACAAATGTAAACAATTTATTTATCAGTAAAGCTAATATCCCGCCGAATTTGTTCTTTATTCACTACGTACGATAGCATTAACTCGCCACAAACAGCTGATATTATTACAAAAATGTCGGTCATTGAATTACTTGGCTCTGATTGGCCAATTCCAATCGACCATGCCTTCGACTATTCCTTCAGTGCAGCCAACGTTAGCGCCAACGACAGCTCGCCCGTTTAAACTAAACGAGTGTCAGAAATTGGTGGAGAAAATGGACGCAACTTTAAACTAGGTACTAAAGTTAAACGGGTTTAATTTATACCAGGTTTAACTCGATTTGGAGAAAACGGCCCTTAGAGTACCACTTCCGGCTCTGTTTCCTCTTTGCTTGTTGCACGTACTGGTCTGGGAATTCTACTGTGTGCGGTTCAGAATTATTGTATTTGTAAAGAATAGACTAACTGCAAGTCAAGAAATACCTGGAAAGGAACAACATACGAGAAGAAGAATTATTCGAAAGAAAGATTTTTAGGAAGAAAGTCTTACAAATGGAAGGGAGTAAGGAAAAGAAAACAGGCACAAAGTGGACTGAAGACAGGAAAAAGAAGCACAGTGAAGCAATGAAAGAATACTGGAAGAAAAGAAAAGGACAACTAAGGAGGAAGAATTGAAACTGTAACGTGGTCCTTAGAAGGCCGGAACGTAAGAAGAAGAAGAAGAAGATTATCTGCATCAACCGTTAGAGCCACTCCAGACTTTCGGTATGTCACATTCATCTTGCTCTCGGTTTTATAAACGCATCTGCAGTGAAATCATTGGAAGTAGATCTTCAGAAAAAAAAGACTGGTATAATAAGAAACCTTTACTGTTGTATCATGCTATGATGTACGATTTGCTCTTTGGTTGAAAATCCGCCAGGCGGACAAGCGCCGCGGTTTGCACAGCAGCGTTCCTTGGAATCCGCTCGGTGAGACATGTTCCGTGTGTGCTAGATGCTTCCATTCAAAAGTTATTTCAAACAACTTATATCATGATTTCCTCTTCCCTCAGAAAATGCTTGGCCGTTTGCGAAATAATTTTTCAACACACAGTTCACCATTGAGAATTTAAAACATAATACGTTAGAAAAAATCCAGCAATAAATCAAAACTGCCTTGCTCTTTACATTCCATTCTTAATCTGTATTGTTTACTCCTTCCTTTGATGACCGGAAGGAAGAATCAGAACGCTGCGTGTGTCCCTAGTATCACCGTAAGCTAACTGGGACAGCAGCCAGCGATTCCCATTCCCAGAACGCTAATATTGCAGAGTGAGCAAATATCATTAGCAGGTGCCCAAATGATGGAGATCAACCTCCCTTATTTACCAACCAAATACAATGCATTGTGTCATGTCACTAATCTACACAGCAATAGGAATATAACCCGTTATGTCACCGAAGATCTTACGAAAAGTAGATGTTTTCATTGTCTTTGTTAATTACTCAATACATTTGGAACCAAGCGAGTACAAGAGCAAGAGGGCACGTACAAGATCTCCGGTGACACATTTCGTGTTCACCAGACGAAGTTAAAAAATCAACTATAGTTTGCCCAACATAGTTCCCGTTCCTCTGCCATCTACTAGAGTAAAACGCAATGTCGTAACTGACACACGGTCTTGCAGTAAATACAGGGAGCGACAGAAATAATGCGGTTAGGGGCGCACAGCTGTGAGCCTGCATTTGGGATAGAGTGGGTTCAAACCCCACTGTAGGCAGCCCTGAAGATACTTTTCAGTGATTTCCCATTTTCACACCAGGCAAATGTTTGGACTGTTCCTTAATTAAGGTCACGGCTACTTCCCTCAACTCCTAGCCCTTTTCTATCAGTCGCCATAAAACATATATCAGTGCGACGTAAAGCAAATTGCGGGTTAAAAAACATTTGGACTTTATCTGACCATATTTTTAACAAGTGACTAGGAAGGTTTCAGTCTAACAGGTAAGAACGTTATAAAAGCAGGATATGTACATCTAATTTGCGTGGACATTTCCACGGCTTTCTCCAGGCTATCGTGTCTTAATTAGCTGAACGGAAATTCTGCAGCCGGTTCTGATAATTCACGTCCTCGTTAGATCGTAGCCTGAATACGTGTACGATGACATGATTTTTAACGAGCTTGATTTTAGCCTAGTTCTGGATATTACTTGCTAAAAACAGACACAGGCAATTTCAACCGTATTATCATAGAATTGACTGTCTGTTTGAGTTACTTTATGAACAATGTTTTTCATATTTCCCTCTCACAAATATGTAATTTGCATTGTTGACTAGAATGAAACGTCGTAACATCAGACTTATGAAACATGAACCAGTTCATGAAATTCGCTCGAGAGGCAAGTAAATACATGTTTATTCAACACTAAGGAAGCATCCATTTAAAGTAGTTTCCGACCCTCTGTGGATCAGCGCTAGAGTGTCAGTCTCCAAGCCAACAATCGCGAGGTGGTGGTGGTGTCATCATTACTGTTTGAAGAGAAAGTACAACCAGGCAACCACCCTCCACATAACACTAATCAGACAGAAAAATGGAAGGTATCGGCCAAAGGAAGACAAGTGCCACGAAGAGCATGAAAGACTCCCTACATGAGGCCACGTACAATTCGTACCCCGCAGAACGTTGCAACAACATTAAGAGGTGCTTCCAAGCAAAGTCCAACGCGATCAGATCGTCGGCATTCGCAAGTCTTCAGCTGTTTTTATCTGAGGTTTCTTCAAGTCTAAAGGGGCCCATAGACGTGCAATATTATTGTGTAATATCGGGGTTTGTGCAATATATTGTACGAAATCAAAGAAGTTTGAAATATATTGCACAAACCACAAAATACTGTGCCGTGTGTTGGCAATATTGTGCAATATCCCGTCCTCCCGCCAGTTGTTATCAACAGGTGGGGGAGAACGTATCGCGATGACAGACAAACAGGAGGAGAAAAAGTTTCTTTTGGAGTTTGTCGAAGTGTACCATGACCTTCTGGCTCTATGGGACGTTAAGAGCAAAGATTACAGTAATCGCGTTAAAAAAAAGTGAACAGTACGAGGTGCTTATTGATAAATATCGCGAAAAATACCCGAACGCCGATAAACAAGAAGTTATTAAAAAAATCAATTCTCTGCGTAATAGTATTCTTTTTCTCGATTTGAGGCGTAACCAAAGCGATAAGTTCATCATACAATTCACCATTCATGCGCAGAAAGTTTCGAAAATCATTTGGCTCGCATTTTCTCAGTTCAGTGAGTAAATTTTCAAGAGTGTACCTTTCTCTGTCCAGAAACCACTTCTTGGCCCATGTCCTCCTTTTCCGTTTCTGCTTCTTTTTGGCACTTACGCCCACGGCGAGCAAAACTCAGCTAAGATCAGTGTCGCTCAACATGTTCACCAAACAAAATAACGGCATGGACTATATATTGCAACGCATATTGTACGGCTGTGACCGCTTTGCACAATATATTGTACAACCCTTCAATATTAAGGACACACTATCAGTTATATTGCACAAACCCCGATATTGCGCAATAATATTGCACGTCTATGGGCCCCTTAAAGTCTACGCTAACAAGCCAGGGAACACCCAGGAACTGAAAAACAACAATGGCACCGAAATTGAGGCAATAACAAAGAGACATTCCACGAAAGGCTAATGTGAAAGTGCGCAACGTGCCAATGCTTGCATTACCAAGGAATGGTAGCCATGTGTACGTAATGGTATGAAATGCTCTTTTAAACAGTGCGTGTGCATCATGCTGAAATACAATATTTCAAATGGGTCATTGCTCCCGCCGCAACTTGTACATGGAGTCATTCTAAAGGCTGTACCATGAAAACTATTAAATCTAAAATTATGCTCCTGCTTGGAAGTATCTGTTCAGAAATTTGCTGCCTGATAAGATATAAAGACAATTTATACGGAATGACGATATCTTGGTACCTTGATAGAGCAATAAGCATTGATTACGGTAGCACGCACACGCAACGTTGGAAGCCGTAGCGCGAGCTCCGGACTGGGAAGCGCTCAGCAAACTTACCACGGAGAACGCGATTCAATCACGGAAATGTTAGAAGTCACCTTTATTGCATCAACGTAGTGGATGGCCAGTAGATTCAGGACCTAAACCATCTCTTTTCGCATGTGTTCATTACCACCAACAGCAAAATGTGTTGATTACATCTCTGATTCACGCGAAGCAACAGTCACCAACCTGTGTAAGCACACTGCTGGCGACTAAAGACAAAAAAGTGTATACTGTTAATAGGAATTATGTAACAGAAACTTGCCTAACTGATTTTACATGGATATTAATGTGATTATAATGTTTATTTATTTATTTATTTATTTATTTATTTATTTATTTATTTATTTATTTATTTATTTATTTATCGTATGATGAATCTATGTACACACATGTATATAGTTCAGGGTAAATGTGCGTAGTCACAAGTCCGTACAATACTATAACTCTAGGTCTAGCATTTTGACCCAATCAACTGCTTCATCCGATGTGCGGTGAATGTCCATCAGCGTTCCTCTGAGAGCTCGAATTGGGCAGTCAGCAACAATGTGGTGGATTGAGTGAGAAGATGCACCACGATCACAATCTGCAGACCTAATCCAACCCCATTTGCACAACAGATAACCACATCTACCTTGTCCAGTTCTTATCCGATTGATGATTCTCCACTGTCGTCTTGGAAGATCAAATCCTTGTACTCATTTGGAAGGATTCTTAACCAGATGTTTGTTCACTACCGAAGACTGATCCCACTGGGCTTTCCATGAACTGTTAACATGAAAAGAGGTTCTTTCAAGATCCATTGCTGTACGCCAGGGTGCTTTCCTTGATTTCAGTCGTTGATGTTCAGTGTGCGTAATATATTGATGGATGGATAGTTGGGGGTTCTGCTGAATGTTCTTCCAAACCTTTAGGAGAGCTTCTGATCGTTAGGGCTGGAGGTGCAATATTGCTGAGAACAGGAAGCCATAGTGTGTTCGTGCTCCGAATGCAACCCGAGATTATGCGCATTGCCTGATTGAGTTGTACATCGATCTTCTTTGTGTGAACACTATTGATCCAAGAGGGGCAGCAGTATTCAGCAACAGAATATGATAAGGCTAATGCTGTTGATCTTAGAACATGAGTATTGGCCCCCCATGATGTACCAGCAAGTTTCTGAAGAACATTATTTCTAGTTTTTACTTTAGCAGCTACATTTGAAAGATGTTGCTTGAAAGTCAAAGTAATGATGGTGGTGGTGATTATTGTTTTAAGAGGAAGTACAACTAGGCAACCATCCTCTATATAACACTAATCAGAGAGAAAAAATGGAAGGGGTCCGACACTTCGAAAAATGAAGTTATCGGCCAAAGGAAGACAAGGGCCACGAAGGGCGTGAAAATGAAAGACTCCCTAGCCCTCGCAAGCCTAATAGCGTCGGGGTCGGAAAAGAACAAGAGTTGACCAAGAGAGGTCGGATAGGATAGATAAAAGTGAGGAGCCTGGCACAAGTAAGTGGAAGCAATGCCAGGACTCAGCTGAGGGCCCCGTGGTCGCCAACCCACGCTCCAAAGTTCAGAGCCCCTGAGGCCCCTTTTAGTCGCCTCTTACGACAGGCAGGGGATACCGTGGGTGCTATTCTACCGCCCCCACCCACAGGGGGTTCAAAGTAATGATATGCAACATATATGTCATATATATATATATATATTCCAAACTGTGACAGTGACTTGTAAAGAACAAATACATTTAAACAAAAAACAACTTACCAAGGACACACGAACTTCGAATCACCCTCCCTACCAGTGTTACAGTGCTGCTATCCCTTTTTAAGCATGAAGTGTATTTAGTTCTAGTTGAGTATCTCCGCAAAACAAATTTGACCACATGAACGTTTCTGGGACCATCAGAAAGTGCTCAATGTTTTCTCTTTCAGTCGTGAGTGTTTTGTTTATCATATGTTTCTCTTATGCATTCCATTCATAGTCTTATTTATGTATATGTGTATGGTTGCTGCATGGTCGCAAGACCGAAAGCCAAGAATTTTTTTAAAAAAATACCAAGGACACACAGTTGCCACTTGCAAATTACAGTAAAGTTTAATCGCAAGATGTTCACAATAAATTCCGTAATTCTTTGGTCGATTTTACACATTTTTTCACATGACAGCATTAAGAACGACAATTTTGAGTTTATTATGACGGCAAGGAAGCTTTCATACTCTATACGTGTGCGAAATAAAATCACCTAACTACTCGAGAAAGAAGATTAAGTTTCACCTACCTGAACAATCACCTTTCAGCATTATCAGTAACAATATGAAGCGATCTTCGAAAAGCACTTGTTCAAACACTTACCTGAAACAAGAAAGAGACATTGTTTCTTACAGAATTTCGAACTTAGCAACATAATGGAGTGGATTGAAGGTATCAGCACGATGACCTACAGGAAGATGAGAACAACATTTATAATATACTAGCAAAACCCGACAGATGTTGTCCTGCCTGTGTACATTTATTTACCTCAGCATATACGACACCAATATAGGTCGTTTTCGATTACTTTTACATTTCATCCTCTCCCCTTGGGTGGGAGGGGTGTCCTGACCCCACACTATTTGATAAAAGCAGAAATAATTTTTAAGGAACACATCATAATCTTCACATACTGTTGGGTAGGCAACCCGCTGATCGGACTTGTCTTGCGGTTTGCTTATCTTCCCCTATCTTATTTTTTTACCCTTTAGTGCCGAACTAGCATTCAGATTTCGTTCAAACCACTTCATAATCCCTCTCAGATGTAATAAGAACGAACTGAAAATTTCAGCGAAATCGGTCCAGTAGTTTTTGAGTCTATTAGTTTCAAACATACCAACATCCAATTTTATATATATAGATAACGTGTAAGTGGTATGTTTCAATTCAGTGGTAATACACACTTTACCTTTATCAGGACTAAATTTAATAATATTGACAGACACAAGAAAGTGGATCGAGGAATTCAAAAAGGACCTTAAACCGGCACGAATTACACAAGAAGACATTCAAAAGAGGGATACTTATAGACCCAAAATTTACTCATGCAAAAGCCCATAGCAAAAGAATGAAAAAAATAATGGTTACGAAAGAAAACAAACGCTTACTGGCAAATAAATAAATAAATAAATAAATAAATAAATAAATAAATAAATAAATAAATAAATAAATAAATAAATAAATAAATTGTGACATGAGGAAACGGTTTCCCTAAAGTTAACTGACCTTCCAATCATTTTCTCTAGAGCCATCTACCGGGGGACCATTGAACTAGGTACTCTGTGATGATTATCGTTTGCCCTGATATCCCGCTAATATAGGCTACTACTACGATGTGTGTACCATCTAAGAACTAATACTCAACATTTTCTATGGGAGAAATCTTGTTTTATTAGTTGGTATTCCTTCTTATATCCATAAGTTGACCCTACGCGATTCCAATCAGCAGCGAGCTTGCTGTACATAAAAGGGTCGTCCAGTTGCCCTACTACACTCTCGCCGTCTTCTTCTTAAAGCATCATTGGACGTGGTCATCAACTGGATGGGTGACCAAATTCCTCGCTTCGCTCTCATAGGCCACAAGCCGCCATGAATAACCAAACCACTCCCAATCTTGGGTAATCATGATACCCCTGAACTCTGCCACCAGAGACCCAAGACCACTCTTTCCACTCCTCGGGGTGCAGGTCATATTCTGACCACTTCGATTTCTTCCAAGGTACCCCCCCCCCCCACAACCATTCTGTCCATACTCCAATTGTCGAAAGCAGCACACAAGGCCGAAGGGCTAAATTTGCTCAAAGGATCTGGGTTCCGCCCACACATCCATTGAGACGCGTGGTCTATTTTGCCGTCGTCTTCTGGTTCTCTCCTGGTGGAGTACTGGTCGGGCGTCTGGCAATCGGGCAAGTTAAGCCGCAAAGCTCTCAACATATAATATAAAGCCTACCCTTCACCTCACTTCGTGGAAGAAGCTATTTCTACAGGACTGTGCTAATATGTAAAGTGAGGGTAGGAACTTTTAAATTTCCTATTTAATCTGAATTATGTAGGCTCTTATTCAAGTTGTTTAACATACCTTAGGGCTAATGTAAGAACCAATATTTGACTGCAAATTTCATAAGGATGTACAAGTGTTGACTCTCGTTTCAGTGAACCTGGAATTCAAGAGGACAAAACCGAGCGAGCTGGCTGTGCGGTTAGGGCCAAGCAGCTTTGAGCTTGCATTCGAAAGATAGTGGCTTCGAATCCCACCGTCGGTAGCCCTGAAGATTGTTTTCCGTCGGTTCCCTCTTTCACACCAGGAAAATGCTGGGGCTGTATCTTAATGAAGACCACACCCGCGTCCTTTCCACCCCTAGCCTTTTCCTATCCCATCATCGCCATAAGACCTATCTGTGTCGGGGCAGCGTAACACCAATTGTAAAAAAAATAAATAGGGAAGATCATAATATGAAGATAAAGATGGAATTCAAGAGGACAAGTTGGGGCAAATATTCGTTTATAGGAAGAAGAATTAGGGCTTGGTTAATTTACCAAGGAAAATGTATGATTCATTTCTAACTTCTTTGGAATCGTTGAGAAGACTAGGTAAGCAAATGATAGAGTATCTGCCACGTGGGAGACAGCCCTAAGTGCAGATCAGCGGTGATTGGCTGATTCACTGACACAGCAATGTTATTAATGCCTTTTTAAACCAAAATGTGCAATACAGAAAGAAACTAATAAACAATTATGTTACAAGAGGTTTTTTTTGCTATTGGCTTTATGTCGCACCGACACAGATAGATCTTACGGCGACGATGGGACAGGAAAGGGCTGGGACTGGGAAGGAAGCGACCGTGGCCTTAATTAAGGTACAGCCCCAGCATTTGCCTGGTATGAAAATGGGAAACCACGGAAAACTATCTCTTCAGGGCTGCCGACAGTGGGGTTCGAACCCACTATCGCCTGAATACTGGCCGCACTTAAGCGACTGCATCTATCGAGCTCGGTATACAAAGGATTAAGGTAATAGCTGAAGTACTTCACAATAACACTTTTAACCAGGCCAACATATTGTAGACAGTTCTAAGCCTACAAAAATGGGAAGAAAAATGTAGATGCAGTGCTTCAGAGCAAGTTCGGACGCTATATTTTGTCTTAGGAACTAGTTAGGATGCAGTCAGCCATGCTAGGGCTAAATCAATATCTCCCAGTATGTTGATATGCAAAACACACTGCTGTGTTTTGTTTATAGCCTGAGTCAGAAAACTAGAGTTACTTAGTGCAATTTCAAGCTGCGACTCTCCGACAAACTTCTTGATCTCCACAGTATTGTTTCAGAATAGTTGTTACCTGCTACAATAAGATAATGCAGGAGAGTACTTAAGGTGTTGTCGGGAACGAGATAAGACAGTTTCCTGGGCGTACCATTCATTAGAAGGAGCTGCAGCACATGTCGTCAGCCCGGAAGTGCAGGCTGTCACAGTCCATGGAGCGCTGAGCTGGCTGATGTAACTACAGCATATTTGAGGAAAATTGGAAAATACGTTATAAAACATGTTAATAGCGTACATAACTTTCTAAACGGTGGTCTTGACATAGTTGAGAACTACCCAATTCGAAACTCGCGATGGATTCCAACGCTGGCTGTGAGTGCTGCCGTAATCAATCCGTGATGAATCATGAAGATAGTTTGCTCCAAAATAATATTCCAAAAAACAGACGTGTTGAAGAATTAATGTCTAGTTACACATTCATGAGCGATTGACGTAGAGAGAGCAGTGTGAAAATGGCGCTATGCTCGGCCAGGTGAATCCAATAGGAGGGTTGACGTGTTACAACGAGGACGTCAGACCTCGTACAAACTGTCTAAGCAACAGTTGACTGTAGGATGGATAAGACACGAGACCTCAGCGCATTTCAACACGGGCAAATTGTCTGCGCCAGACATATGGGCCACTCTATTAGAGCTCTGCATTTGGAAGAAAACAACCGCTCGAGCATTGCCCACTTCGTGCCGCTGCTCGACGGCTGGGAAAAGCCCGCGCTGCGATAAGGCTGTGGCCGTCTAATTGACCATGTGGCCGGCAGTCCTTCACCTCTCGGGTGATCAGTGGAACTGTCGAGCACTGCCGGACGCTCGAGCGTAATCGTAATCCCGGTCGGTGACAGTAAAACTGCCGTGCGCTATACATTGCGGAATTCATTAGAAATCGTGTGTAAAATCAGTTGTTGACTGGGCTTTGAGCAGTGCAGACAGCGTTATGGATCAACCAAGTATAGGTCGTAAACGCCGCATTCAAGAAAGGAAGAGAAGTATTCTGGAGAGAATTAGCAGCGGCTCGTTAGTCCTGAAGAAGAAAGATATGTCGGAAGAGGAGGCGAAGAGTGAAGCTTGGAAATCGTTTGCACTTGTAGTGGATCCTGTCACGCAGGCTTCTTCTGGGTTCGTGCAGTGTGCCACATGTGATACTGTATTTTCGTACTAGCCAAGCACAAGCACAACATGTATGATTTGAACCAGAAGAGAGTCACAACGAAGTAAGAAATACAGTATTTTTATAAGTTACGATCGTTTATAAACCTGCTGAATTATCGGAATTTAATTCTGTATATATTGTTTATCCTTTTCAGTGCAAGACGAAAATAAAAACGAGAGCAGCATACTTCATCATAGAGAAGTGCAAATTGGAGGCTATCCATTACAAAGCCACGGTTCTATGGCCATCACGACGTCATTTGAAGAAAGTCACAGCAGAAGAAAAGCAGGTCGCGTATGCTGAAGTTCGACGATTGTGCTCGGAACTGCCTGTAAATGGTGAGCTCGAATAACTGAAAAAATTAGTAAACGAATGTTTCTGTATAGGCTTTTGGGCTTATGCCGTGTCAAGAAAATAAGGCATAAGCCCAAAATCCCATACAGGGCCATGTCTTTAAGTACGGGCCGGGAAACCATTAATGGCAGCAAAACGAATGTTTGTTTGTCTAATCTTCCACCTTTCGTTAGATCAGCGATTATGCCGTCTAAAATGTACAATATTTGGGAAGGGTTTCGCAGTCTAAAAATTCCACAATGCGTTTTGATGTAATTTTTGCTATATATTTAGGAATTCACTAGAAATATAGCTTTTCAGTAACCAGTAATCCTAAGTATTATACATATTTAAAGGTGACAGGAATGCATTACGGATGTTTTGTTCATTTTTATAGCCCATTCAAGCAAACAGTGACCAAGTTCTTCCCATGAAAAAGTCCAAGGTGGACTGGCGTTCGGATGAGGACGACGAAGATGGACACACAAATACTACTAATGATCTCGACAGGTACCTTTCGCTCTCCAAATCCGACTGTAGCTGTGCCGAAGGACACATTTTGAAGTGGTGGAAAACGCATGCGGAGTTATTTCAAAGGCTGTCGGTAGTAGCCAGAAGAGTACTCCGCATTCCTGCCACTAGTGCTGCCAGCGAGAGAAATATTAGCCAGGCCGCTCACCTGCTATCCAGCGAAAGATCGTGCTTGGAATCAGACAAGGTGGATGCTCGCTTATTGATCTATCACAATTTCGTAAGTATTATGAACATACCACGTAATCAAAAGAAAGGAAACATTCCTCAAACGCTATAAATGTATGATTCCACTTTCATTTACTTCACATGAAGAAGTGCAAACCGCCAGCTGTAGTAGTAGCTCCAGGAACACAAATGAATCATGTGCATCAGGCAGCACCAATGACGAAAAACGAATTGTATATTTATGATTCACATATAAATTTATTTACAGGTCATAATTTGTTTATAAATTAACGCTTGTAAAATGAAAATTGATGAGTATTTGTTTAAAAACAATCCTGCATTCCTTGTTGATCCTGCATTTGATATTAGTACAGTGTATATGTGGCCGAGTCTGGAGATAGGCTACACATAGCCCACTATTTCTGTGTCCCCGTTTTGCAGTCGCTTAAGTGCGGCCAGTATCCAGTATTCGGGAGATAGTAGGTTCGAACCCCACTGTCGGCAGCCCTGAAAATGGTTTTCCGTGGTTTCCCATTTTCACACCATGCAAACGCTGGGGCCACGGCCGCTTCCTTCCCACTCCTAGCCCTTTCCTCTCCCATCGTCGCCATAAGACCTATCTGTGTCGGTGCGACGTAAAGCAACTAGCAAAAAAAAAAAAAAAAAAAAAAAAAACTGTCCCCCCGTTTATCTAGCGAACGGAAGAAAATACCATATGAAGACATTACAGTTCATAACGCGTTACAATTATTGGAATACATAATCACCTCAAAGACGAAAATCCAATAGTCTGCAACATTTTAACACACTTCAAATGTAACATATACAATTGTAATATTTAGGTTATAGAACTGATCGTAAAAAACGAAAGACATTTGTAAAAGAAATGGGTGAGTATGTAACGTTCCAGACGTTACAGTGTAATTATGTTAATTTTATTATGTGTAATTAATTCAGGAATTTAACGTCATGATATTTATTTTGGTATGTAATTGTATTATAATTCATGTTTAATCATTTGCTCACTATCATTTCATTACTTTGTAACTACGACTTATAAACGAGGGCTGAATATCCTAATATTCACTTAGATTCTTGCGACAGTTGGTTAAAATTAACTTGCAGTAGATTTCAGTTATCTTGCCACATCACCGAGGAGGAAGGGAGGACAAATTTAGACATCAAGTTCTGAGAAAAGCGAGCACGTGTTCACGCGTCCTAACGTAAGCTACCGTATTTCGACCAGAATGATTCGAACTGTTCACCGCCTATATTTTCAAAGGAGCGTCATGTTGCCATGGATACTGATTGAAAGGACGAATAGAAGAACAGTTGATATCTTGTGTGGGACCCATCTACTCTAAAATCTAGAGTGGGGAGAGAAGTGTCATCTGATTGGACCACGTGTAGCGGCCTGTAATTAGCGCGAGAGAAAGTTATAAAAGGGCGTGTTGGAGCTCCTGGAGGGTCTCTCTACAACGTCTTATTCGCTTCTGCGAGTCTCTCTACATTATTCTACGATCTTCTACGAGGCTTCTACTTGATTTTCTACTTGATTCTGCGTCTCGATACTTAGAAATTCTGAATGAGGGGTGTATATCCACTCTCATGAGGAAGTACGTACAGCACGGCTACAAGACCGGTTTGAACCAGTCTAAGTCAATAGATAGTTTTAATCTAGATAGAAATGAAACTTCAGAGAACATTTTCAGTAAAGTTGGAAGGATTCTTAATTGAGTATCCTCTCCATATAACCCAAGGTGGTTCTTCTAACTGTGACATAGGGCTTATCTCCAATCTATGGGATAAAGCATAATAGGGAGTGTTAGTTTTGAAGTCATCTTCCAATTAGTGGTGGGTGCAATTGGCAAGGCAGGAATGGTACTGAGCTGCAGATGAAGAGATCTCAAAGACGAACGGTGATGTTCCCGCTACAAGGAGGGAAGCTTTCCAAGGACCAGCAGAACAAGACGACATGGTGAGCAAGCGAGTTAAAGATATTGCAAGTTTTCGCGAAGTAGAGTCATTCAATTTTTTTGTTAAATTCATTTTCGATGTTAAATTCAGTTCTCGTTAAACCGTCGTCATTCATATTAAATATAATAAATAGTATTTTTCTAGTTCACTTTCATTAATCTGCCTTAATTAGCCTTTTGATTTCTAATTCTCCTACTTAATGATTAGTGTACTATCACCTCACCCCTGTGATAAGAGTCTGTCCAAGCTTGATTATAAATTTTTATCTTTAAGTCCTCAACTTAAAGATTGGCGCCCTTTGCTTGCTTGGTTGCATTTCTCATTTGATGATTGTTCTCCGAGCGGGAAAGTCACATAAATGCCGCTCCAACGTGTGGCGAGAAAATCATTAAGTACGGAGCAGTTAATGACAGTAACGATATCAGAATTCGTATTATGGGCAAAATTTGGATATCCACGTTTCATTAAGAGTGTTTGATTGTGGGAAGGATCATGGCTGATCAGACGAAAGAGGAGAGGATGTTGCGCAGTGGACGGGCGATAAAAGGCAATAACGTATTGAGTTCAGAGGAAGAGTTGTGTAGTCTAGTAGAGGAAATTGAAGATAGAAGTGTAAGTAGTATGGAGAGTGAAGGCAAGCAGAAAGAAGTCAGTATGGAGTCAGATGATAGTAGGATGGGGGGCGAAGCGGAAGTAAACACTAACAATGAAAGTAATAATAATGATCAGTTAATGGGAATGATGCAGTTAATGTTAAGTAAGATAGAGGACAGTAAAAATGAGCTTAAAAGTGAATTAGAACAAACTAACACTAAAATTGAGAATATTAAATATGAACTTAAAGAACAGTTAGAGCAAACTAAAGCTGAATTAAGCAGGGAGATGAGAGAAAATAAGGAGGAAGCGAATCGGAGAATGGACGAACACAGTAGGCAGTTACGCGATCTGGTGGTAAAAAATGAACATTTTAATAAGCGATTAGAGGACCAGAAAAGCGAATATGTACGACAAGGGAAAGAGGTAGAAGAAAAGTTTGCGGAACAGAGAAGTGAATTCTTGGAATTAATGGGGAAGGAAAACAACTCTACTAGGGAGGAAGTAATGAGGCAGGTCACTAGTATTGATAAGAGAGTTGAGACTCAAAGAGGGGAAATACGGATATTTAAAGACCACGTCCAACAAGAGATTGACACGGTAAAGCTTAGAATAGAAGATGAGACCCGGGCAAGTGAAGAAAGGTTTGCGATAGCTGAAGAGAATAAGATTGAAATTAGGACATTGAAAGAGAAGCAGGTTAATTTGGAGAGAGAAATTGATAGGAGAGACAGAGATGTAGAATGCCGGATGGAGAGAGCAGAAAATCAGTTAAAACAGGTGGCAAAGGATAAACAGGTTTTCACGGGAAGGCAATGTCTAGGAAATAGCTACATTAGGGAAATTGAACTACCTAAATTTAATGGGAAACAAACGAACCCGCTAGATTTCCTTAAGATGATAGAGAAACGGTTTGAAAAGCGTCTAGAGGAAGGGTCTATGGACTGGGAAGACGTTATGGAAAATACTGACCATGCTTTTGTAGGAGAAACTCGGTCTTGGTTCATAGTATATAGGCAGACGATGACGAACCTGAAAGAATTCAGAAATAAATTTAGGGAGAAATTCTGGAATGAAGCGATACAAGCTAGGGAGAGAGAAAGGGTGGTATTTGGGAGGTACAAACAGCATGAGGGAGTTACTATGACCGAGTACTTCCTGGCACATGTCATGATTTGTCAGAACTTAGATGGTATAACCGAGGGGTCTGATGTAGTAAGACTACTTTTAAGACATTTTCCGGACAGGGTGAGAGAAGCGGCCTGTATGCAAAAAGTTGGAACTATTCAGGAGATGGAGAACCTACTAGGCAGTTTTGATGCGTTAGGTAACCTTAGAAGTAGAACGGAGAATATTCAGAACTTTAGTCATCACAACAGAATGAGACATAACGGTAGTACACAGAATCACGAAGCTCGCAATCAGTTCAGACCTCAGCAGAACAGCAGGAGCGGAGCAGCTGAATATAGGACAGGAAATTCCCAACGGAGGCCAGAGCAATGTACTAATGAGTCCAACGTCAATACACAAAGGGAACCTTTAAACTAACGAGAGGCTGTAATGTTAGGTCAGAATTCCAGCCTAGTAAGAAGGTAGCGAAGTGTCTTGCCATGAAAGTGTTACCATATGACCTCGATGTTAGAGACGATTTGTTGTATGAACCCGAGCAGAATAATGGAGATTCAAGTAATAAAGTAGTCAATCCCGTGGTTAAATTGAAAGTTTGGGGGGCGTGGGTTAAAGTTTTGATTGATTCTGGTAGCCAAATATCATGTATTAGTTCTCAGTGGTATGAGTCATTAGTGAAACAGGGTATTCAGTTGGAGGAAATGCCTGTTAAGTCTACTTTCATCATTACGGCTGTTGGAAAGAGGTCTAAGCAAATTTGTAAACAAGTAGCTGTCCCGATCTGTATTAATAATTTTATTAGCGTTCAGATATGTTTGGTAATTCCGCATTTAATATTTGATCTTATCTTGGGATCTGACTGGTTAACGTTAAAATTGGCTCAGTTAAATTACAATGATCTAGTGCTAAATTTGAGGTGGAATAATGAGGATATTAAGGTCAAGTTTGAGGAGGAAATTCAGAGGAAAACGGAAGTTAGTACAGTGTGGAGAATGAAAGAGGTTTCTAAAGTAAATGAAGAGGCTAGTGAGGGCCTGAAGTTGTGTCAGTTGTGGATTCATGAGGATAAAATATGTGGCTTGAAAGAAGCCGTAAGTAGAAATGAGTTGAATGAAGTCCAGAAGGACAAGTTATTTGAAGTGTTATGTGAACACGTGGAGATTTTCTCCGAGAAACCTGGTGTTACCCATCTGTATGAACATTCTTTTTCTGTGCTGGATAAGACTCCATTCAGCGGACCGCGATATCCGATACCACACAAATATGCAAAAGCCGTAGAGGATCAAATTCAAGCTATGTTAGCAGACGATGTGATTGAATTATCAAACAGTCAATATGTTAATCCCTTAATTGTTGTGCCTAAGTCTGATGGATCAATACGTTTGTGTATTGATGGCAGGGAGATGAACCGACGTATTGGTGCTGATCAGTTGAGATCACAAACCATTGAAGAGTTGATACAGAATTTTCAGGGTAAGAGTTGGTTTTCTACGTTAGATCTTAGGAGTAGTTTTTGGCAGATACCTTTAAGATCAGAAGACAGGCCTCTTACTGCTTTCAGCTATAAGCATAGTTTGTACCAATTTAGGCGTGTTCCTTTTGGGACCCGTACGAGTTCGGCAGCTCTTATTCGCGCACTTAGTATTGCCTTGGGAGATGATACTGGAGATTATGCTACTATTTATATCGATGATTTGGTTATAGGATCTAGTACCTTTGAAGAGCACTTGGACCACTTGGAGAGGGTTTTTTCTAAATTAGAGTATGCTGGTTTTACTCTGAAACTTGACAAATGTGTTTTCAATAGACGAGAGGTGACTTTTTTGGGGCACCGTGTATCGGCAATGGGAGTGACGCCTGAGAGCACAAGAATTGAAAAGATATTGAATACTACGACACCTAGAAATATTAAGGAGCTCAGATCGTATATTGGTGTATGTAATTTTTTCAGACGATTTGTAGTGAAATTTGGTAACTTACTAGAGCCATTTAGAGAACTATTGAAAGCTGGCAGTAAGTGGGAATGGACACAAGATCATGATAGAGCTTTCCTAAAATTAAAAGAAGGATTCAGGCAGGCGGTTGTTTTGAGATACCCCATGCCCGACAGGAAGTATGTGTTGCTGACGGACGCATCTCACTGTGGTATCGCTGGTGCATTATGTCAAGTAGATAATGATGGTAATTTAGGGATTGTGTCTTTAGCTTCCAGAGGTTTAAGTGCTGCTGAAAAGCGTTATACTATAACGGAACTTGAATTCCTAGCTATCGTATACTCCCTCAGTAAATTTAGGATGTATGTTTTAGGTACCGAATTTGAAGTTAGGACGGATCATCATGCTCTTTCTTTTGTATCCAAGTGTAAATTATCATCTAACAGAGTTAGTAGATGGATACTCGCCCTACAAGAGTATGATTTTAAGGTAACTCACATTAAGGGAAAGAATAATGTCCTTGCTGATTTATTGTCACGTGATCCGAAGTTGTGCGAAGAAGGTAGCCTTCTAGAGCCACGTGAGGGCATTATTATATGTACATGTTTGCCTAAGGAAAATGAAACTGCTCTAAATAGACTACGTAACCTATTGGTTGAACAGTCGGTAGACGAAGAATGTCGGGAACCTTTGTCTGTACTTCAGGGAGGAGAGCAGCTCACGGTGTCGCATGGTAGGCACACGTACAAACTGGTTAACGGGTTTCTAGCCAGGAAATGTGGCGAGGATCTCTGGGGGATTTGTGTACCCAAAGCGCTACGTGTGGAATTGATTTGGTTTATCCACAAGGAATTAGGACATTTTGGAGCTAATAAAGTTCTGTATGAGATCCGACAGAATTTTATATGGGACAAGATGGGAAGAGATATAAGAAAAATTCTTTCCACTTGCGATCTGTGTCAGCGTAGCAAAGTTCCTAACCGCTATTTAGAAGGACCTCGTCAGGCAGTAATCTCAGAAAAACCTGGTGACTTGGTGTGTACTGATTTATTTGGACCTGTGGTTAAGGGACAGTTCGGCTTCCAATATATTTTAGTCATTATTGATGCCTTCTCGAAATTGGTCAGATTATACGGTATGAGAAAAGCCACTGGAAAATCTTGTAGTCGTATAGTCAAAGAGAAGTATATCCCTGAATTAGGTACTCCTCTTAGAATATTATCAGACAGTGGACCGCAATTTATTTCGAGAAAATGGAAGTCCATAATTAGAGAGCTAGGTATTACACAGGTTCATTCATCTATTAGATACCCTCAGGGTAATATGTGTGAGCGCGTTATGAAAGAGTTATCTCGCATGTTTAGATGCTTAGTGTTCGATAAGCATACAGCCTGGGTGGCTCATTTATCCCGCATAGAGACATAGATCAATACGTTTGTGTATTGAATACGAGAGCGTAGTGAGAGTATTAGGTTTGCCTGAGGAACCACCTCGTAATGCTGAATTTTACGTCCGACTGGCACGGGAGAACCTGATTAAATCTGGAGATAAACGTAAAAGGCAACAGAAACGTAAGGTACTGGATAACTTTGAGGTAGGTGATATGGTTTTGGTGAGAGTTCCCATGTTGTCAAACAGTGAGGATAAGGTAACGAAGAAATTTTTTCTTTTATATCAAGGCCCGTATAAAGTACATAGAAAACTTGGACCCTGTGCTTACAAGTTAGCGGATGGCGAGAGCGTAATGAATGGTTCATACAACATTAGTAGTTTAAGGAGATACCTGTCGTGTGAGGTGGCTGAACCGGATTGTGAGATATAGGTCAGTAACTCGGGGAAGTTGCTACTTGTTCTGTCAGACTACGAGCGGTATGTGTTTACGTCTCAATTGTGGTGGTATTTCTTAGTTGTGTTTGTAAACAAGGGAGATGTTTTGTGTGTAGCGGTATATTTACGCTCGTTCATTAACGATAGATCATCTGTTTTCCGTATGTGAGGCCATGAAATTAGATATATTATTTGTTTTCTGAGATGTTACAGAAGGCTAATTAAAGCTGACGACGGCAAATAATTAATTTTCCCGTATGTGCATTTCTAACTTGCAATAGTTTTACCGTGAGCTTAAATCACGTGTGTATTTGTGTGAAGTGTATTGCATCCTGCTTCAAGATAAGGTTGAAACATTCGAAAGAGTGATAAAAGTGTAAATTGTTTGTATCATATGTTTTCAATTTTTTAATGTAAAAGATTGGAAGAGAACGTGTTACTGCTATCTAGCAAAGAATGTCGGAGAGATGGGGAGGAAAAGGACAGATAGACACTCGGCAGAGTTTGTAATCTGAATTGTATATATTATGTTATATTCTCTAGAATAACCTTGTTTTTTCTTACAAAAGTGAAAAGTTGCTCATGATGGGCATAATTTAGCATCTAAACCTCAAGATGAACTGAAATAACAGACAGTCGCAATAGGAAGCAGTCTAAGCGAGATATGGAAAGAGTGAGATATAATTAAGTGTATGAAAATAATGTCGCTCGTTATGGGCAGGTAATAGAGGTATTTCAAGTCAATGTGGGAGTAAGTGTGTGAGTTCTCAACTCATGTAATATTTGTTAAGAACTCATGGGGGCGTATGTAACGTTCCAGACGTTACAGTGTAATTATGTTAATTTTATTATGTGTAATTAATTCAGGAATTTAACGTCATGATATTTATTTTGGTATGTAATTGTATTATAATTCATGTTTAATCATTTGCTCACTATCATTTCATTACTTTGTAACTACGACTTATAAACGAGGGCTGAATATCCTAATATTCACTTAGATTCTTGCGACAGTTGGTTAAAATTAACTTGCAGTAGATTTCAGTTATCTTGCCACATCACCGAGGAGGAAGGGAAGACAAATTTAGACATCAAGTTCTGAGAAAAGCGAGCACGTGTTCACGCGTCCTAACGTAAGCTACCGTATTTCGACCAGAATGATTCGAACTGTTCACCGCCTATATTTTCAAAGGAGCGTCATGTTGCCATGGATACTGATTGAAAGGACGAATAGAAGAACAGTTGATATCTTGTGTGGGACCCATCTACTCTAAAATCTAGAGTGGGGAGAGAAGTGTCATCTGATTGGACCACGTGTAGCGGCCTGTAATTAGCGCGAGAGAAAGTTATAAAAGGGCGTGTTGGAGCTCCTGGAGGGTCTCTCTACAACGTCTTATTCGCTTCTGCGAGTCTCTCTACATTATTCTACGATCTTCTACGAGGCTTCTACTTGATTTTCTACTTGATTCTGCGTCTCGATACTTAGAAATTCTGAATGAGGGGTGTATATCCACTCTCATGAGGAAGTACGTACAGCACGGCTACAAGACCGGTTTGAACCAGTCTAAGTCAATAGATAGTTTTAATCTAGATAGAAATGAAACTTCAGAGAACATTTTCAGTAAAGTTGGAAGGATTCTTAATTGAGTATCCTCTCCATATAACCCAAGGTGGTTCTTCTAACTGTGACATAGGGCTTATCTCCAATCTATGGGATAAAGCATAATAGGGAGTGTTAGTTTTGAAGTCATCTTCCAATTAGTGGTGGGTGCAATTGGCAAGGCAGGAATGGTACTGAGCTGCAGATGAAGAGATCTCAAAGACGAACGGTGATGTTCCCGCTACAAGGAGGGAAGCTTTCCAAGGACCAGCAGAACAAGACGACATGGTGAGCAAGCGAGTTAAAGATATTGCAAGTTTTCGCGAAGTAGAGTCATTCAATTTTTTTGTTAAATTCATTTTCGATGTTAAATTCAGTTCTCGTTAAACCGTCGTCATTCATATTAAATATAATAAATAGTATTTTTCTAGTTCACTTTCATTAATCTGCCTTAATTAGCCTTTTGATTTCTAATTCTCCTACTTAATGATTAGTGTACTATCACCTCACCCCTGTGATAAGAGTCTGTCCAAGCTTGATTATAAATTTTTATCTTTAAGTCCTCAACTTAAAGATTGGCGCCCTTTGCTTGCTTGGTTGCATTTCTCATTTGATGATTGTTCTCCGAGCGGGAAAGTCACAAGTAGTGGCCTATGATCTCGAGTCCGGCTGGCTAGCACTGAGTCCGCCGGTTACTGGCGTTTGGCGCGCTCGGCCAGTCGCTGATGATCGATAGCCCGCAACCGGCTGCACAGGACGCTCGGCCGCATACTCCCGAGAGCCAGAGAGGCGAGCGGTACCCGCCGGTAAAAATCGGAGAAAATGCAGACCTCTACACTCTATCTCAGAAGTCGTGCAGGCACTGTGGCTTTCCAAGGGCCACCGCATCAAGAGTGTACCGCGAGTACGTGGATTCTGGCCCGCCACGGACAACTGTCCCGTTAATGAAAGGGATCGCCGTCGGCTAACTCGGATCGTACGATCGGACAGACGGGCCATACTCGTCAATTCAATGCTGGACAACAACATTTTGTGAGTAGCCATACCATCCAGAACATTCTCCTCACCACGGGGTACAGAAGCAAACGTCCCGCGAATTATAGAGAAAAGGCGAGTTGAGGTACAAGCCAATGGCAGGGTATGAGTGCGTCGTCAAGCACATGAGGTAGGGTACAGTATGGGGACTGCTCACGTGGGATGAACACAAAGCAAAGGAAAAATGGAAGATGGTGGTAGTGATTATTATTTTAAAGGGAAGTCCAACTGGGCAAGCATCCCTTCTTTCCACAAAACAGAGGAATAATGGAAGGTGGTGGTGGTGGTAGTGGTGGTGGTGGTGGTGGTGATTATTGTCTTAAAGGCAGACCCAACTAGACAACCATCGTCTCTTAACACAAAGCAGGTGAAACATGGAAATGGTGGTGGTGATTATTGTTTTAAAGGGAAGTCCAACTAGACAAGAAACACCGAGCGAGTTGGCCGTGCGGTTAGGGGCGCGCACCTGTGAGCTTGCATTCGGAGAAAGTGGGTTCGAACTCCACTATCGGCAGCGCTGAGGATGGTTTTCTGTGTTTCCCATTTTTACACCAGGCAAATACTGGGGTTGTACTTCAAGTAAGGCCACGGCCGCTTCCTCTCCACTCCTACCTCTTTCCAGTTTCATTGTCGCCGTAAGACCTGTGTGTGTTGTTGCGATGTAAAGCCACTTGTAAGAAAAAAGAGAAACGGGTTAGATACTTCAAAGAATCAAGATCTGGCAAAAGAAAGGACAGGACCACGAAGGACTGAAAATGAAAGACTCCCTAAGCCTCACACACCTAACAGCGCTAGGTTGGGAAGAAAACAGGAGCTGACTAAGGGAGGTCGGACAGGAAAGAAAAAGTGAGGAGCCTGGCACCGCTAACTGGGTGGACAGTACAGCTAAGGAACAACAGCCGAATCTGTTTAGTGTGTGTCTATACTCCTGGATTTGGAAACAAAAAAAGATTTGTCGTTTCATGCCCTGCAGGCAAAAACCTGCATGAACTGAATGGATATTACACGTTCACCACCATATTAACTTGATAGAGAGCTTTTCACCTAGAAGGTGTATAGCACAAAGCTGAAACTCCGCCATCACTTCGGCAGCTTGTATTCTGGATGTGAAAGTTGAAATCTGAACTGAAGTATTTTCTTTAATCCGTTATATTCCATCACAGCACTGGTTTGCGGCTATGTTTCCATTAGCCGGGAATACTAATAAAAGCTATTTGTGTGGATCTGTAACTAGAAACCATATTTCTGCTCGGTGCTATTACACGGAACAGCCACGACATCAATAACAGCAGCACGGATTAAAATAGCGAGCAAAAAAAAAAACTCGGCACGTGTATGTTCGAGTTAGGTATCGCTTTTAATGCGCCTTACTGCGGCCTCCATTACTAAAATCACTCCAAAGAACACAACTGATCCATTTACATTAGTAACTGTGTTAGGAACACGACAGGCGATTCTCAAGGTCTGAGAAGCACGATCACTTTAGTCCCTGTTCAACAATACACCTACACTCATTCTGCAGGTTTCTACGACACACAAAGATCCTATAGTCCATCTAATTCCCTCCTTTAACTTCTGTGTTGGACAGCTCCTTCCCTGCTATTGATTACGTGTATTAAAATATAGCCAGCGATGATACTTACCCCTTCATCGGTTCCGTCGAACCGGTAGTTAAACTGTTTCAACTTCGCCAAACTAGTAGTTAAACAGTTACAAGTTCGACGAACCATTAGTTAAACTGTTACTAGTTCGCCAAACCGGTAACTAAACTCTTACAAGTTCGTCGAACCATTAGTTAAACCGTTACAAGTTCGCTGAAAGGTTAACCAAGAACTAAGTTCATATCTGTGTTACAGTGAATAAGCGAAAATAGTGTGGTATTATGTAACGCCTACTGAAACTTGAACAACAAAGATTTAACCCGTCAATGCACAGCATTGCATATGTGCAAAGGAGCATTTACGTGCTTGTTATATCTTCTTTACAATTTCGCCAGTGTGCGTTTACTTCCACCTTGCAAACCAACTCACTAGTGTATTAAAAATTAATAATCTTTTATTTTATGATTTTTCTTGCTAATTAGCTGGAGTGAAGCGTAAACTTTAAACAGAGAAAATGACGTATGCCTCAGAGAATTCGTGAGCAAGGACATCCCTGAGATTGAGGTGTGGCAGTAGCTAGAGGAATCGTACAGCTTTGCATATACCGTATGTAAAACATTCAAAACTCTTAATGTTTTGACCGATCCAAACAAATGAAAATTATTAATTCTCAGAAATGTTTTAAATATCTTGTCTGATAATAATGTACGAAGAGCGTACTATATTGTTTTACACTTTATTTGTTTCTACCCAAGTGAAGTACATTACACATCAGTTCTTAAGTCCACCTTCTCAACATAATCTCCTTGTAACTACATGCACTTTTGCCATCGATGTGTCAGTGTCTCCAGACTTTCTTGAAAGTACCCATGCCTTGACAGTTGTGTCCAGTTCTGCAAAATCCGCAAAACGGCGACCATGCAGAGGTTTCTTCATGTTCTCGAACATATGATAATCACGGCAGCACCGTGAATCCCATTTGATCAATGGCAGCAGTGGTCTCTCGGCTAGTGTGGGACCGGGCATTGCCATGTTGCAGAAGCACACCTTTAGCCCATTTTCCTCGTCACTTAGTTTGAATGGTACGACGTAAGCGCTTAAGGGTTGCTACATATGCTGCACTGTCAATCGTGGCCCCATATTCCACCCAGTCAATGAGGTTGATGCCCTTTGTGTCCCAGAACCCTGTCGCTATTCGCTTGCCAAGTGATGGCAGTGTTCGACATTTCTTTGGCGATGGACTGCCCCTATGCTTCTATTGCATCGATTGTTGTTTCGTTTGTGGCTCGTGGTAATGGACTAGCCATGAAGTCGGCTGGATCTTGATCATGGCGTTGCAAAAGTTCTCTGCACACGTCCACACGCCTCTGCTTTTCGTCTGCAGACAAGAGTCTGGGCACCCACGTGGATGACACCTTCCCCAACTGTAAGTGGCCGCGCACGATCCGCTGCAGGGTGTTTCGGCGAATTCCCGTGGCTGCCTCCATTTCCGTAAATGTGAGGCATTTGTTTCCTTGGACGGCCTGTTCGACCCGGGCAATGTTGGCTGGTGTTGACACTGTCACATTTCTTCCAGAACTGGTACCCTTGCCCACCGATGTGCGCTCTGTTTTCCAACCTTCGAACCAGTTGTAAAGTGTTTTCCGTGACGGCGCATGTTCTCCACAGACTGCCACCAAGCGCCGACGAATTTCTGCACTGGTCACGCCTTCTTTCCATAGTAATCAAGTCGTGTAGCGCTGTCCCTGTCTGCTCCTACGCTGACAGAGTTCCAATTTATTTCAGGACTAGCAGGTGCCCGCGGCTTTGCCCGCGTTTATTAATTCAACCGCGTTAGATTTTTCTAAACCGTCTAATTAAACGCAAAAGAAAAACCACATCTTTTTCACTTTTAATATTGGTCGTTTTCTATTATTTTAATATTTCACTCCCCTTCCACCCTCACCCGCAGGGGTGTCCTACCCTACGGTTTTCTTTCCTAAACAGTTATTTATATGAGTATCGTGTCTGGTTGACAGCTATGCTGGAAAATGCACACGTACATCCATGATCTCGGTCATTTTGGACATTCCTTTCACCCCTTCTAACCCCCATCCCGATTGGGAATGAACTTTGCCTCAAACGACATCTAGAGTGTCACGGTTCATCTCAGCTACCCCAAAGACTATGAACTCGCCACTAATATCGGTCATTTTTCGGATTTTTACACTTCGCCCCTACAGTAATTTGTGTTTGGTTGAGAGCTATGCTGAAACATACACACACACATTCACTCGTAATCTCTGTCATTTTCGACATTTTCTTTCTTCACTCCTTCTCACTCCCTATACCATGGGGACTGAACTTGGACCCTTCAATTTTATATATCGTTTATAGAAGAAGGAGAAGAAGAAGAAGAAGAAGACAAGTTTTAAGAAACACATCATAATCTTTACATACTGTTGGTTTGGCAGCCCACTGATCAGACTTGTCATGCGATTTACTTACCTTCCCGTATTTTCTTTTTTTCCACCCTTCTCACCCCCTATGCCGATGTCCGGCTCCACGGCTAAATGGTTAGCGTGCTGGCTTTTGGTCACAGGGGTTCTGGGCTCGATTCCCGGCAGGGTCGGGAATTTTAACCTTAACTGGTTAATTTCGCTGGCATGGGGGCTAGGTGTATGTCTCGTCTTCATCATCATCATTCATTCATTCTCATCACGACGCGCAGGTCGCCTATGGGAGTCAAATCAAAAGACCTGTACCTGGCGAGCCAAACTTGTCCTCGGACACTCCTGGCACTAAAAGCCATACGCCATTTCACCCCCTATGCCGAACTACCCAACAGATTTCGTTCAACCCACTTCCTAAACACTCCCAGGGGTAATAAGAACTGTGAAAGTTTCAGCGAAATTGTTCCAGTAGTTTTGAGTCCATTCAAGACATACTTACAAACATTCGTTTATATACACATTTACCCGCACAATTCTAATCAACTTAAGAATGGCCTCTCTTACTAATTACTGCCAATTTACAAATTGCTCTTCCTTATGGCGCAGCAGGAAGTTCAGCCCGTTGCTCTACCTGGGGACACTTAATCCTTACTTTCACTTCCCCAAGTACAGTACAGCAGCTGTGTGCAGAACGCTGCATCTGAACACAGGACTACGCGCACTCGAAAACGACGACTGTTCGTTGGTTCGACTCCACAGATAGTCCAGTAATTTACACAGTCATATGCATCGAACAACATAACAGCTCAAGAGCATTCAACAGCACGACGATACTCACAACAGCGAACATTAACACCCTCACACTCATGATAGCGGCTTCCCTCGCTCGCTCACGGCGATCCTCAGTCACAGAAATACACAACCACACAGTACTCTCAATTACAGCACGTCTTGCGTTCCATCGTCTCCAGCCCACCCACTCACTGGACTCTCCGACACCACAACAACCACTCGCTCGCAGCGGCCTTGTATTTATACCTCGATATTGGGCCACTAGAACATTCAGGGTTCGGCTGTAGATGGAACTTTCCTGTCGTATGTCCAGAAATCGCATGGAGAAACTAGATGAAGGGAATAATAGAGGAAGGGCCGTGGCATGTCCTCCGGCGGGTTGGGAAGTTCCCCGACCTGGCTCGGTTATCCCGTTTCAGGTAATACCGAACGGGCTGCGACAAGGCTGAAGGTCGCATGAGCGCGTAACAATATAATGATTTCAAACTTTGAAATTAAGCGTTTCCGGATCCATATAACATACTTTCTTCTTCTATGTCTGAGGAATGTGTCCTGAAAGTTTGGCCATGCCTCGTTGTTACATCCTGTATATACCTCTCTTCTTACTTTCCGGACCCAGGCCAGACTACGAAATTTAAATTTACCAACTTATTATATGAAAATTGAAATTATGTTGTTATCAATAAGAGTCTTTTTTTCTGCTTCGTGCGTTAAGTAAAACTTGTACCCGTCCACAACCAGCAACTATTTACCACTTCGTAACACTCAAAAGTCTCATCTTAACGATCGCTTGTACACTCTACCAGCAATAACTAGATGGTTAGCAGAAAGAGGCTCACGCAAGTACACGCATGCGCGTCGGCTAATCCATTCAGACATTTTTAAAAACGCACACAAGCGCGTCCACTGAACGGTTCAGAAATAACCAGGTAATATTAATCACTAGCTAAAGTACCCACTCTTCGTACGGTTTTGTGAGCAAGCATTCAAGTGGTTAAATTAAGGTGGTCCACAAGTATATGTGTGCCTTACAACAGACATCATCAGATAGTTGCTCTAGGGAGCAGGCGCTAGTCTCTCCGCTCGGGACGGCTGTCTGAGGCGTGAGAAGAGAGCAGCGGACAGGTGGGTTGCATACCGTGGTTGTACTAGCAGTGACCGCACGGAGATAATAATAATAATAATAATAATAATAATAATAATAATAATAATAATAATTTGGATCATGGATCATGCGAACAAACAGGACACATATAGAGTATAACAGAAAAAGAAAATTATTCATTCGACTAAGGAAAAATACAGAAGTGCACAATACATCCTAAACAAATACATTTTCACAATTAAGTAACGAAAGTTTTGCGATACGCGCATTTATCGAAAGAAAATATTATAGGCTTGAACGTCGTGTGGTGTGAGAATAACGTGCATCCCAGGTGGCCATCAGTAGACGCATTGCGTCATGCACTTCCCCTCCATTCTCGCTCAACTGCTCTCGTTCCTCAACAGAGGGGTGAAAACTGGCTCCGAAGTTCTTTCGCTCTGATTTGGTGCTGTTTTACAACACGCTTTTGTAGACAATGTATACGACCTTCTCATCGGGTACATAAATATGTATGTCATGAAAAGGTGGGGAAAAACCTACATAGGCCTCGAACGTTCTAATACCGCCAGGCTTGGAAAAGAGCAATACAGTCGAACCTCGACATCTAGAACCTCCATTACTTGAATTTTCAGTATCTAGAAGTAAGCTAAATTTCCCGGCCGTTTGTCCTATTTTTCACGTGTACTTATTTCTCTTTTACTCGAAATTCGGTTACACGAACGTTTCCTCCCTTGAAGTAAAAAATACTCCGTAACTCGAATTTTGTGCAACATTAACTGTGCAATACAGCATTTGTGGATTGTGAGGAGCAGTTAACAAGTAAAGAAAGGTTTGCAGTAGTGCTGGGAGCTAATATGACTGGAACTGAAAAACTAAAACTCCCAATGATCGGAAAATCGGCGAAGCCTCGCTGCTTCTCGGGTGTGAATTAATTACCGGTCACGTACGAAAGCAACCCAGGAACTCACATGATGTGGGGTAAAAATTACCCGAATTTGGGGCATGCCGCTTTAAATCTCCCACAAGTTCGAAACTGTGAGATATATCGAAATCAAAAATATCACTTGCGTGACTCGAGATTTCAAGTTATATCCTTAACAAATTTCAGCTAAATCCGTCCAGTAGTTTTCTAGCCTATCCGGAACAGACCCCATCTCAAATAATAATAATAATAATAATAATAATAATAATAATAATAATAATAATAATAATAATAATAATAATAATAATAATAATAATAATAATGGCTTTACGGCCCACTATTTCCTTTTACGGTTTTCGGAGACGCCGACGTGCCCGAATTTAGTCCCGAAGGAGTTCTTTTACGTACCAGTAAATCTGCCGACATGTCAGTGTCGCAACACGACGCTGACATATTTGAGCACCTTCAAATACCAGCAAACTGAGCCAGGATCGAACCTGCCAAGTTGGGGTCAGAAAACTAACGCCTCAACCTTCCGAGCCACTCAGCCCAGCGACACCATCTCATTTTTATCAATAGTATAGATAGATCGCGGTCCCGCGATGTAGGGGGTAGCGTGTCTGCCTCTTATTCGGAGGTCCCGGGTTCGATTCCCGGCCAGGTCCGGAATTTTTACCTGAATCTGAGGGCTGGTTCGAGGTCCACTCAGCCTACATGGTTACAATTGAGGAGCTCTCTGGCGGTGGGATAGCGGGCCCGGTCTAGGAAGCCAAGAATAACGGCCGAGAGGGTTCGTCGTGCTAAGCAGAGTACACCTCATAATCTGCAGGCTTGGAAGCCTGCTGAGCCATGGGGTTTGCTTTGGTTTGGTTTACAGATATATAAATTACCATTTAACATTGTTTGTCTAACCCTTGTCCCGTTTCCCTACGGGGTCGGGTATGAGGTGAGATGAATCTGTCGTGGCGGATTTTTATGACCGCATGCCCTTCCTGACGTCAATCTTATCAGAGGTATTAATGAGATGAAATGAATGACATGATATATGATAGTAGGGAGAGGGTGAAACCCGGTGCCGGCACATAGCCTGCTCCTCTCGAATAGCACCAAGGGATCTGCTCAAAGCTTTACGTCCCCATCCGACGGACGAATCACCATCAACAGCGTCATATGCCCTCACTACTCCGTATGAGTACTGCGGAAAGGTTTGGAATTTAATCCAGGCTTTTGGCACGCAATCTAGTGATTAGAAATTGTATACCACCACCTCCCCTACCCTGCCGGCCAACATTCTGATGGTGAAAATTTTTTCGACCAAGGGGACTCGAATCGGCTAACCTCGATGTCAGACCGTTTAGACTTCAGCGCCTTAACGATCATGGCCACCAGGCGGGCTAAATTACCATTTAACATTAACATTGAAATACAGCATACTGAAACTCCGTAGTCAGTCCTAGATCTTAGTCACTTATATGTGAGAACTGAGGTCCTGTAAAGGAGTCAACATAATCTTTGGAAGTATTTCCGGTGATGGTGGCGCATTTTGGACATAACAGGCAGATGTAAGACAAGTTCATTAGGTGTACCCGAAGGTGTATTCCCCTGTCATTTAGCAGGTCTGCTATTTACCAACGTGCACAGCTCTTGTTTCTTGTCAACGTGACCTTCAGCAATGTCAGAGGAGAAAATATATTCACGTCACATGTCCGTACGTAAATGAGGAACTTCGGCAGACATGTAGGAGTAACTGTCCATATCTGACCTCAAAGAACTGCCAACACGCAATCAACACACAGGTCGTCAAGCCACAAGGCTAAGGTCGATCAATAACATCGACACGAACAACCATTACTCGAATAACCAACAGTGTTTGGTTCAAATCGATATACAGAGACGTTCAAAGAGAGGAAAATTACAAACTGCAAGATTTGCCCATAATATTTGACATTTTACCTGACAAGGGAATCTTTTGGGTTGGATCAGGCCGAATAAAATTAATCTTGGTAGGAAGACAAATTGGATAAACTGGATCACCAAGCGCCATTTAAAAAAAGATTATTGCTCTATCTGGTAGCTAAGGGTATAAACTTTATATCTAGTTTAACCCTCTACTGCATACTGTTGCCATTAGGCAAGAAATAACTTTTCACCTGTGTAAATGGATACATATTATAGACAGAGGTAGTTTTACGGCACATCTTCAACTGTACAGTCAATTAAACACATATCCCAGTGACGCCTTGTTTTTTTTTTTTTTACATAACATAAGACAAAACAGCCCTACAACCAAAGGTACTCCTTCCATCCCGTCAACATCCACGCGAACCAACCACCGTTTATTTTACGTGGGCCCTCCCCATCATATTACCACAGGCTTCAGGAGTATATATCGTATATATATTCCAATATGGCAATCCACATCACATACGAGTGTTAAGCTATTAGGCCCAGTTAAGAATTGGTGGTATATCTAAACCACTGAGCGTATGTTGAATATTAAAGCTTGAAATTTTCTTCACCAAACGGAAACGAAAAATAATTCATGCAGTAGAGGGTTAATGTTCGGACTTTTGTTCAACACTGTTTCGCGGGAAATACATTTTAAAGAAACGCCAGCTCCTCAACCATTATATTAAAGTTTTGCATCAAGTGACTAACCGTCATTCCCGAGTCTATTTCATATTGTATGCTGTTATTATATAGAATATTGTTTTGGGGCAAATTATGGTTTGACCGGGCGAGTTGGCCGTGCGCGTAGAGGCGCGCGGCTGTGAGCTTGCATCCGGGAGATAGTAGGTTCGAATCCCACTATCGGCAGCCCTGAAAATGGTTTTCCGTGGTTTCCCATTTTCACACCAGGCAAATGCTGGGGCTGTACCTTAATTAAGGCCACGGCCGCTTCCTTCCAACTCCTAGGCCTTTCCTATCCCATCGTCGCCATAAGACCTATCTGTGTCGGTGCGACGTAAAGCCTCTAGCAAAAAAAAAAAAAATTATGGTTTGATTCTAATATTTAAAACCTTCCGTGTCAATTATCTTAAAATTACAGGTATTTGTGAGAGAGTAGTAGTAGTAGTAGTAAGATTTATTAGAAATACATCATCCATAATCCAGTGAGTGTGACCGTCAAAGTCCGGAATATATAACAGTATATTATAATAATAACGAAATTCATCATCAGCGTCAAAAGGCAATGCCTTGTCTATGCAACTATTATTTCCTGTCCTCAGCTCCTCGCTTCATTTCATAATAAGAACCATAACGGAGATTCTGTGCCAAGTCTTCAAAGAATTGTTTCCTCGGTCGTCCTCGGCCTTTCTCCCCCGTGATTTTTCCTTCCAGTAGATTGGTAAAAAAAGGCGTTGAGTCGCAAGATGTGGCCAGTGAATTTAGCTCTTCTTCTCTGCATCGTTAACATCACTTCTCTCTTCCCCTTAATTTCTTCTAGAACGCTTTTGTTTGTTCTCTTTTCAATCCATTTAATCCTTAGCATTCGTCTCCAAACCCACATCTCAAACGCTTTCAGTCGTTTCCAATCCTGATCTCTGATTATCCGAGATTCACAGCCATACAATAGCACACTCCATACAAAAGAAATCACAAATTTATTAATAATTCCAAAATCTAAATTATACATAATAATAGATATGACAGACATGGCGTATACATTGCTTGATTTTTACCAAATTAACATCCCGAGGCTGTTGACGGTTCGTTTCGAAGCGAATGGTAGGATCTAACACCATCACTTCAGTCTCTTTCTTATTGATGGCTATGATGTCCACTCTTCTCGTTGAGTCGCCGGTAGAGGCGCAGTGAACACGCTGCCTCAGGACTTGAACAATTGATGTCCTTACTCGATGGTGACGATTGTTACGCTCCTGCAGGACCCCAGCACATGTCCAAGCGTTTCGGCCTCGTTGCAACCGTTCTGGCGGCAATGACGAAGAATGATCAATCCTATAATGCTCATTGCCCACGGTAAAATGTTTCGTAAAATTTGTTGTATAACTTCACAATCTTCTCATGACGTAGCGCCAGCAGCATCGTCGTATCAGCTTCGCTAACTGTACTTTTCGCAAAATTCATTTTACGGAATATAGCATGTCCTAGTTTATGAAACGTTTTATCAAACTTGAATTTGACCGTGAGCAACAGAAATTTTATAAAATTAAATTACTGAATTAGAATGAAAATGTTACCGTGAGCAACAGGCATTACACATTTGGTATTTGATAGAATATAATCCTGTATTTAAATGAGCAATAGTATTTGTTAAATAGTACCGTATTTAACACTGCACTGATTTTTAAAAGTCAAATCAAATCACTAAATGGCAATTGCGTTCGTTAGTCAAGTGATGCAAAACAAAAACAAATAAAATGTAACTTTCCTAACTCGTTTACTGAATTTACAAACATTGATAAAACTGCATTTAAAATGGAAAATCTGAAAATTAATATTCATTAAATAAAACACACACTCGTCGGACCTTGTACTCACACTTACTTGTTACCTGCTTACTTACACATACGTTATTTGAAGGGCGCCAGCTGCCACTCAGTGCAGCAATAATAGAATGAGACTATTGACTATCTCTAGGGTGTGGGGTAATAAGCTTACTTTTGACAACATACCATATAAGTTCTGGGAAAAGGAGATTGGCGTTCGGTTTCCCCATTAATTTTGAGGTTAAGATATTTTACTTTCATTGAAATAAAACCATGAATTCGTTTGATAGAACAATATATATTCTTTAAATAATATATCAAAAAATAGTGAGTCTTGTTGCGATAAAACAGATGAGAATATGAAATTATGACATTGCAACTGAAAGAAACTAGGCATGAATTTGAATTCTTCTTGACCGGACATTTAACAATTTATACGAAATATTTCCCTCACTGATTCACCTGACTGTACCTTCAACACTTTTAGTGTAATTACGACGTATTCCTTTGATCTGGTGTTTACTGTAGATGTGTCACGCCTAACTTGGTGATACATCCTTGTGACTCCTTCTTCTCCATATCATCTGACTTCTTTGTAAGTCAATATGGTATTACCTCTTGGCAGGTCTAGGGTTGCCCTCTCTGACTCCATGGTAAGCCCTAGCGTCCGTGTCTTCCACTAAGTGACGGACCAACTTTGGCCTCACTCTCCCAATGACCATTGATTAATGGCTCACTGAGTCTTCTCCATCTCTCGTTCACACTCGTTGACTGACCGACTGAGGCCTCTTCATCTACTAGACTTGTTCACTGTACTGCTTCCGTTTAAATAATGACTGACGCTACAATATGCACCCTCCTTTTATAGACGTTGGTTGACACAGCTACGTAATCTCCAGAAATAACAATGACATACTCCCACAACGCGGCAAATATTACATACAGTTGTGAAACCGCCGCCGGCTCGTTGGGTTTCTCAAAGAAAGTGAGCTCAGTGCTAACTAGATACTATGACGTAGCCATGGCGTAGCAATGACTTGGCAGAATCGCCAGTAGTGCAAAATATAACAACGTCACATCCAACATCTGATACATCGAAACTCTCACTGTACAGGTATTTAATGTTGATCTACATATACGTATATATGCATACACTCAATTATAAATAATAATTATAACAAAATAATAGTAATCTCATAGATAAAATAATAATAATAATAATAATAATAATAATAATAAACATATTATCTTGTAACGGGATTTGAACCGTTACAAAAAGAACGAAAGCATCAAATGACCAAGCGCTATTATCTCAGAGTATGATCATATATTTTAAATATCACTAATTTTTACAAGAATATTAATGTTTTTATCTTCTTTTTTGTATGTTATACTTTCGCAGTTATTTCCAAAGAGTTTGGGGCATTTTGTAATTCATTCGTTTCACCTAATGTCGCTGTTGCTCGCTTAGCACCACCCAGGGCACACGTGCGGGGCAATCAATAGGCAAATCCTGCGGACGTGAGCAACGTTCATCCCCCGGTAATCACATGAAGGATCATTTAAATCTAAATCAGTGTTGGCAGGATGATTGGTCAAATGCTACATCTGACACTGGTGCTCATGAGGTAAACCCAACAAAGGAAATGAAGGTTTTTACGAATAAAATTATGGTGTCGCTGTAATGAAGAGGAGCAGACCATGGACTATGCCATCCAGCGCTGCCCTTTACATCCATTCTCTGGGCGTCTCAGAGACCTGTTTTATCTCACCGAAGAAGTTGTCGAGTGGCTGCAAAACTTGGACTTGGAAATTGTTCAATGGTTATAATCAACAAGCGATTAAATAAATAACCGACTTTTACCATACTTCCGTTATAAACGACACGTAAGTATCAAAACGCTAATAAGTTATTTTGATATATTTATGTAGGCCTTACATGTAACTTAAAAAACTTGTCAGTCTGTTGAACACAAGTTCCATATAAATATCGCACTGTAACATACAGTACCCGTAAAAAGTTTTTTTTTTTTTTTGCTAGTTGCTTTACGTGTCACCGACACAGATAGGTCTTATGGCGACGATGGGATAGAAAAGGGCTAGGAGTGGGAAGGAAGCAGCCGTGGCCTTAATTAAGGTACAGCCCCAGCATTTGCCTGGTGTGAAAATGGGAAACCACCAAAAACCATCTTCAGGGCTGCCTACAGTGAGATTCGAACCCACTATCTCCCGGATGCAACCTCACAGCCGCGTGCCCCTGACCGCACGGCCAACTCGCCCGGTCGTCAAAAGTCAACATGAAGAAATCACGAAATGTCACCAAGAACCTAAAATTATGCCACTAGACCTCTAATTTTCTTCCCGAGTTCTCACATCTAATAGGATGTATGTCGCCCGATTTCAACGAGTTAGTCTAGGTACTGTAGAAGTTACGAATTTTTAACTCCTGGAAGGTCACACCAAAAAATAAAATATTTTGATAATATACTGTAATGTACTGTATACTCTAACTGATCTAATGGAGATCGCTGAATACTGTAGATTACGGTGAATGCAAGAATAACTTAATGAGACGGGGTTTCCGTACGGAGTCACCGCGAAGTGCAGACGTCCTCCCACCTGCTCCAATGTAGTCAGTGTCCTACATCATGTAGTCTGGAAGACCCGATTTTTGCTACACCAAATGCAATCGATGTTGCTAACTTCTGGGCGGCAAAAGTGTAAACGAACTATCAATTCAATGTTATATTATTCACGTATTATGACATATTATGCTTTATTACCATATTAACTTCAATCATTGTAAGTGCTTCTGACACGAATAAATAAAACTACTCAAGTACCACCACCAAGATTTTTTTGTAGACTTAGCAACAGGTGGGGGCAATTTTAGTATAAATATATAAATTCCGAAAATATGCGGCACCGTTTTTTGCGTTTTCTTTGTTTGTCATGTATGGCCCAAAGTCTCGGGGCGAGCTATCGGCATCAGACTTATCTGGCCTGATAGTTTCATTTACACTCTGCAGATGACATCCAAGAACACATTTCTGATGCCGATAGCTGACAATGAGACCTATGACAAGAACAAAAAAAAACTGACCATCTTAGCGCTGGTTTGAAAAAAAAAACGCACAGAAATCGGTGCCGCATTTTTCGAAATTTTTATATTTATACTAAAATAACGACAAGAGACATCATCGTCATCGCACCATACTTAACTCTACACACACCACATATACAACGCGATGTCTACAAAATAATCTTGGTGGTGACACTTGAAACCTACTGAGCTCGATAGATGCAGTCGCTTAAGTGCGACCAGTATCCAGTATTCCGGAGATAGTAGGTTCGAACCCCACTGTCGGCAACCCTGAAAATGGTTTTCCGTGGTTTCCCATTTTTACACCAGGCAAATGCTGGGGCTGTACCTTAATTAAGGCCACGGCCGCTTCCTTCCTCCTCCTATACCTTTCCTTTCCCATCGTCACTGTACCGGGTGGTACACCTCCATGCCGCTAATTCAAACTTTGCGCCAGTTGAAACTCCCCTACTGGCGGAAGCCTGAACTTTATCTACGGCGTACATTTTTCAAGTTTCTCAGAAGATGTCACTACTTGTAAATTTTGAAGTTTCTGAACTGGGTCGTTTTCGATGTATTTTTGTTTTGCCTGTAGTAAGAAGTGTGGACATTCTCTTCCAGATGGCACTACTGAAGAAATACAATTATGCACCCTAGTGCGAAGTGAAAGAACTATGTTTTTGAAGAAATTTTGTGTTTATAAGTTTGTTCTTTGTTAAATTTTTTCAGTTATTGTTTATGTTGGCAATATTAAACCCTTCCTTCCGCCAGGTTTGAATTTAGCCAATCCCGAATTTCTTTAATTAATTTATGACCAATCAGGTGTATCTTCTTCAACTTGGATATGTTGCTTAACCCTAACCAATAAAATTCCTGTGGGAGGGTGTTCTCATTCTTGAAACGCCTCGAACTTTCCGCGAGAGTATATAAACTGCTGATTTTCGGGTCTCCGCGCCACTTCAGTAACATCTTTCAGTGTGTAAAGTACGTAGCAGGGGGCGGGAAGCGCCTCTTTCTTCGGGCAGCAGTTCAACCACAAGGTAATGGCCTTTTAATAACTTCTTTTCTTGCTAGCTCAGCAGTTTAACTCTCGGGGCAGGTCTGAAGCCTTTTCCATGTAACTTTCCTTTAAAAATGTAAAGAAACTCGGTATCAATTCTTTCTGTTTTAACTACAAATTGGGATAGAGAGTGCTTAACCCTCTCGAGCTCCCACTCATTTTGCTTCGAGGTGAACTTATTTTCTTCAACCGTTTCTTCCTGTCTAGCGTAATGTAAATTGTCTTCTCATATAAGTCACCTCCTTAGTATGGGATTAGCCCTTGCATTAACGGCCTAGTGCCAAGTAGGTTTTAAACAAAATGTATTAGGAGTGCAGCTTCGCCTCCTCTCAAATTGGTATTGTCTAGGCCATGTAATATTTCTGTTTCTTCACTTAATAGGCCTCAGTAGGTTGGGTATCTTTTACCCCTGTGTCTATGTCCTTGGAGGACAGCTTGAAAGTTGAGTTTGGTGTGGCCTTTGTTAGGCTTAAACTTTGAGAGCGGGTCGCTCTTTTGAAATTGATTTTGGGTGCCTCGAGGAGGCTTTACCTTGTAATTTGGAGCAAGTGCTTCTGAACATGATTGGGGTCTTCTGCCCCTTTGTTGAATCTTGTTTTTTGGGTAAAGTTGGGCTAATTGCTCAAGAATTGTGAGTCCGGGGCTCGAAGCCCAAATCCTGTGAATACTGTAATTGTACATTTGTTACCTTACTACTCTGTACCTGCCATTCTTGTTATTTCTTGATTTTGCTAAGAAAATATAACCTTGTTAAATTTTATCTTAACTTTAATTTCGTATTCTGAGATCTGTTCACCCCCGCACCTTCTTTCACCTCTGCTGTTCCACAGATACCTCGGAACAGTCACCATAATACCTATCTGTGTCGGTGCGACGTAAGCGAATCGTTAAAAAAGAATAATACCTGTTCTACCTTTTCCTCCAACAATCATACTTTTGGTCTTCTTATTAATTCTCATTCCATATTCTTCTACCATATAATCTGCACATTTTATACACTCTGCTCTCCAACCCCAACACAAGCTCCACCTTTTAAATTAAAACTTTTACTGATTAGTTTTTCGAGATAGATGTTGAGCAGCATCGGTGATAAACAGCTTCTTCGTAATACAACTTCTTTACTCTGTGTATCCTTATAACTGCCTGTAAAATTAAGTTTCTTTCGTTAACTATTTTTTGAACGTACTTTGTATTATGAGGCACAGAGCTTCTATTTAGGCTGGATACCTGTCTAGCCTCCTCGCCCTGATTCTAGAGTATTCCCATCGGCTGTAGTTGTAATTCGAAGCCACGATAGTTGGGTAGGGAATTTAAAGGCTAGTCTCCGATCACCAGATAACTATAAATAAATGTAAAATAAAACTAATATAATGTGTTGGAATGTAGGTCAGCCCCGTGGTGTTTCAACCCAGACGTCCTGGATTCGATATCCTGTTCGTTCAATGTTTTAGTCCTGGACTGAGGGCTGGGACAAGGTACACTGGCCTGCAACAAATAACGTGAGAAAACTGATAAGCTCCTGACACAAATCACCCAAAGAGTTAGGTAATAGCTTGCATTCGGGAGATAATGGGCTCGAACCACACTGTCGGCTGCTCTAGTTTCCCCTTTTCACTGCAGGCAAATGCTGGGGGTAGGACCGCTTCCTTTACAGACCTGGTCCTACCCTCTCCCATCGTCGGTATAAGACCTGTCGCAGGTGGTGCGACGTAGAAGAAAAACACTGAGCAGAAGAGAAACATGAAAGAGTCCGAACCTTCAAAGAACGAGCGTATCAGCGAAAGAAAGGGAAGGCCAAGAAAAGTGTGAAACTGAAGGCCACCCTGGGCCTCACAAATCTAACACCGCTGGGGGTAGGAAGTTAATAGTTGAGCAAGAGAGATCAGATGGAAGCGAGGAGCCTGGCACAAATTAGTGACAGCAATGGCAGGCTGAGCTAGGGACCACGTGGTCGCCAAACTAGGCTCTCTATTGAGAGAGTCGCCTCTTACAAAATGCAGATGATATCGTGGATGTCGATTCTGCAGGGGGGGAGGGGGAAGAAGAGGTCGACTCCTCCAGGACTCAAGAGAACTGAGCTACTGAGAGCTTCATCAAAGGAGATGGGATGGGAAAGATGACGAAGAGCACTGGTAGCATACATCCAAACCATCCTGTACCTTTCGTCAGGGGCTCTCATCTAAAGGCCGTGGGTTCACCCTAGCTGAGCCTTGCATTCCTTCTACTTGTGCCAAGCTCCTCACTTTCATTTTTATCACTCGATCTCCCTTCATCAATTCTTGTTCCCTTCCGACCCCGATGGTATTAATCTATTTTTCACGACCCTGTTGTATATGGTTATAGAGCCTGCGTGTTATCCGGAGGCCCCTGGTTCGGTTCCCGGCAAGGTCAGGGATTTTTACATGAATCTGAGGGCTGTTTCCAGGTCCACTCAGCCTATGTGATTAGAACTGTGGAGCTATCTGACGGTGAGATAGTGGCCCCTGTCTAGAAAGCCAAGCATAACGGCCGAGAGGATTAGTCATGCTGACCACACGACACCTCGTAATCTGCAGGCCTTCGGGCTGAGGAGCGGTCAATTCAGGGCTGTTACGCCAATGGGTTTGGTTTGGTTTCACGACATAAGAACGCTGCCCTCATACCACTACTACAGAATGACAAGTACTGTTCAGCTGTTGCCACGTTTACTATATCACTGACTCTTTCTCTCCAGCAGTCCTTAAGCACACTCGATGACCTACAACCAAGGCCTATGTAACAGTACCATTGTCCATAAAGGCATAGAATTGCCAACGTTGCTTTCGGAGAGGGTTTGGCTTCTGGTTTCTTTGTTGGTCCCTTCGCTAATTGGTGTCGCGCGCCCGTCAGATTTATGGTCTCTTTTTTGTCAGGCAGGCTTCTCATGTCGTGAAACGAAGAATAGGATTACGAAGCCTACGGAGTCTTTCATTTTCCAGCCCTTCTTGTGTCTTCCCTTCTTTATTGCCGATGTCTTCATGCTTCGAAGCGAGAGCTTGATCACAGGAGACGGGGATGGGAAAGATGACAAAGAGCGGTCGTTCCTTTCCGATTGGTGTTAAGCGAGAATGATTGCCCAGTTGCGCTTCCTCGTAAAACACCATCATCACCACTACCACTTGCCACAAGTGAATGGAAACAATGCCAGGCTTGCATAGGGGTACTATGTTCGCACGTTCACGCGCACATATGAAAGGCGTTGTATGATCCTCTTTCACGTTTGTTCCATAATTTTTCAACCCTTTCCCACGTTCAAAGATCCAGTCTTCATAAAGCTAGAGCGCTTTCTCTGTCCATCAGCCTCCGGATCCATACATAGAGGGTTCAACCACCTAGTAGTCAGACTGTCGTAGGGCGGAATAACAAGTTCATTTGTCACTTCATAGCGTGCGATGCTGGCACGCAAAACAGTGTGTAAAAATATAAAATCGCGTTCCTGCCTCTATTTTTTTAAAATACGTGGACGATTTAGAAATTAAGTTTCTCTATTTTTTTTGTAGTGAAATAAACGTATTTAACCGGGAAATATGAGCATGCGCGACAGAGCTATGACGTAGCTATCATATATCGGCCGGACAAGTCCCGCCTGGTGTCAGTAGCGCAGTAGCAGTGGCTCGTATTCTTTCTCCCGCCGCCGGCGACGTTCGGTCTGTGATAAGATGGGATAGGCCATTTAAAAGAAGAGGCGTGCAATGCTCTGTGCAGGTGTTATGCTGATCCATGGCAATGCTCGCTCGTCCACATACGGCTCAACTGTTGTGGAGGAGTTCGGCTGAGAGGTGTTTGATCATCCACCGTACAGTGCTGATCTTGCTCCCAGTGAGTTTCATATTTTCTTGCAACTCAAGAAACTCCCGACCTCATGTTAGCATTTTCACACAGACGAAGAGCTGAAGACGAATGTCACGCGCTGGTTCCATTCCCAGGCGGCAGACTTCTACGACACCGGCATACAAAAGTTGATCCCACGATATGACAAGTGTTTCAATTCTGGTGGTGATTATGTCGAAAAATAGCTCCACCATTGCTGTATAGGTTGCCAATAGTGTTTTGAGCCAATCTATTACTGTCCATTGTATACATGTGACCACAGAATTTCAAGCGTCTCCTACGCACGGAATCAGTAAACTTATCTGTTGCTGTGTAGAGATCTGTAGTTTTTCTTGTAATCCATATTGCAATTTACATGAGTGGGACCATATATATACACTGATCAGCCAGAACATTATGACTAGCTATCTAATAGCCGGTATCTCCAACTATGGCACGGATTAGAGCGGCGACGCGTTTTGGCATGGAAGCAATGAGGCCTTGGTAGGTCGCTGGAGGGAGTTCGCCCCACATCTGTACAAACAATTCACCTAATTTCCGTAAATTCTGGGGAGGAGGCGATGAGCTCTGACGCCACGTTCAATCGCATCCCAGATGTGTTCGATCAGGTTAAGATCTGGCGAGTTGGGGGCCAGCACATCGATTACAAATCGCCACTGTGTTCCTCGAACCACTCCACCACACTCCTGGCATTATGACATCTTAAAAGAGCCACTGTCGTCGGAAAACATGAATGTCATGAAAGGGTGTACGTGGTCTTCAACCAGTGTACGATACTTCTCGGCCGTCATGGTGCCTTCTACGAGCTCCATTGGACCCATGGATGCCCACGTGAATGTTCCCCAGAGCATAACTGAGCCGCCGCCAGCTTGTCTCCGTCCCGCAGTTATTCCTCGTCAGGTGACGCTGCTGTCGCCTGGATGGGTTTATATCGATATTAGGTAGGTAGCCATAATGTTCTGGCTGATCAGTGTGTAAAACTACGTCTTTTTTTAAATAGGGAAATTTAATTTCTGGATGGCCCTCGTATTAACCTGGCAATGGGTTTTACACCGAACAGGAAAAATAATGGCCAATGTCGGGGTGGGTATTTATCTATTACACTATCACGAAGACAAACACAGCAGGTGGTGTTCTTCACGTAAAACTCGATGTATCTCTTTTAAAGCTGGTTTCACAGGAAAACTGCTCATGACAAAACTGATTACGGATATGACCTACAAACATTATTGACTTATCTTTTTTCCGATACGGTGAAAAATAAGGGATATATCAGTGGCGGTTGTCTGAAAGTTGAAATCCAAGAATCACTAACTCTATGGAGATCACACCGGCAACGTTTTAAATGCTTTGTACATCTGTCCGAATTTTTAAATATCAGCCTGGTAATTCGTTTCTATACCAAACGGAAGAGATCAAATAAAACCAAGATGAAAGTGTATAGGGTCAGAAATAGGCAGAAAATAAACAATACAGGGAGAAGCTTCCACGTACACGTCTCAGAATCTCACCAGCTATACAAGGGGTCGACGGTTGATTTTCGGCACCATTTCGAACGTCACTCACACACCTACAAGGTAAGACATAACATTACTGACGACAGCAGACCCGCAGTTTCAACATCACTCACCAGGTGGCAATTAGCGTCACACAATCGGTCGGATATAAACCGAATGACCTTCCGTAGTCCAAAACAGAGACCTTTAGCAAAGAGTTTACTATTTTTCTTTCAAATAGTCAATTCTGCCTTTATTCATTTAAAACTCTTTCGTGATACATTTCCGTTCTTGGAGAGTGTTAACAATTTCGGGAACCAATCCTCAGCCGGCACCAAAGAAAACTGCATACGTTTGATCTCCTGGACCCTTGGTTGCCCAGCAGGGGGTGATTTATGACTGTAGAGGGCTTTAAAATTGTCATTCCCCAATAGAAATCAATCAGTCAATAAAATCTGCGACCATCGCATGGGTTATGCACGAAACAAAATATTGATACATGCTGTTGTTCATGATCAGGATTTTACATTTATAAATTATCTTAAAATACATAATCGACGCAAAATATGACAACCATGCTCCTGACACGCTCACTCGCCTTTTAAAGGACACGCGCTCCTTCTGTCCAGACTGACAACCCTCATTATCACTAGTGCTGGCCGCGGTTTGGGATCAGAAGCTGCCTCCTGGGGATACGTTCGCCGTCTAAACTTTACTATCTTCAATACCACTTTTTAGTGTATGTACAGAAAATGAGTGCCACTCTCAGCACTAACATTATTTATTTACGGTACAAAACAGTATTGCAGTAGGACGCTCGTCCTTCCAGGCGAGGTCGTCGATGAAAGACGCAGGTGATAGATCAAAGGACGTTCGACAGACTTGAGATTGATGGATGGATTGAGGCTCGGTATAGAGCAGCATCAAAAGAGAGGTCACAGAGTAGATTCACCCTCCTCGCTCTCCCGGCGACATGCGGGCAGGCGCCGAGCTGCGGGTGGCCTCCTTTCAGGACATCATAAGCTACCACTACTACCACCTGGGAGGCTGGCGCCGCCTCGACCAGATATATTAAAAAAACAGCGAGACTTTCATTTCCGTGCTCGTCCGTAATATTCGCCCCAGTGAAACCATGAGACCACTGGTCCCGTACGTAGAGAGTTGTTGATGTTGTTTGAGCCATCAGTGCATAGCTAGGTTTGATGCAGCGCTCTATGCCACCCTACCCTGTGCTAACCTTTTCATTTCTAAGTAACTACTACATTCTACATCTGCTCTTTTACCCCTACCGTTCTTGCCACCTACACTTCCCTCAACAACCAAGTGGCCAAGTCCTGGGTGTATTGAGATGTGCCCTATCATTATATCTCTTCTTCTCGTCAAATTTAGCCAAATCGATCTCCTCTCACCAAGTCGATTCAGTATCTCTTAATTCGTGATACGATCTACCCATCTCACTTTCAGCGTTCTTCTGTAACACCACATTTCAAAAGCTATTCTCTATTATCTTTATTTCTGAACTAGTTATCGTCCATGTTTCACTTACTTACAAAGCCACGCTCCACACGAATGTCTTCAAACACATCTTTCCAATTCCTATATCAATGTTTGAAGCGAGCAAATTTCTTAAGAAAGGCCTCCCTTGCTTGTGCTAGTCTGCATTTTATATCCTCCTTACTTTTGTCATCGTTAGTTATTTTACTACCCAAACAACAATATCTACTTTAAGACTAATCGAATATTTCGTGCATCACCTGATTTCATTTGACATTACTTATTTTCATCTTGTAGTACTTCACCATGTCTCTGTCCATACCATTCAGCAATTTCTCCAGATCTTCTGTGGACTCAGATAAAATATCATCACCGGAAAATCTCAGGGTTTTGATTTCCTCTCCTTGGATTGTGATTCCCTTTCCAAATTCCTCTTTGATTTCCTTTATCGCCTATTTTATACAAACAGTGAAAAGGAGAAGGGGGGACAAACTGCAGCCTTTCTGGACTGCTGTCTCCCTTTTAAAGTCCTCGATTTGTATCAGTGCAGATCGATTCTTTTATACAGGGTTATTCACCTAACATGTTACACAGAAATAACTTCTAAACCATTAAATATATCGGCATTCTGTTTTCATATTCGTAAATGGTACGCAGTCTTGTAAAATAACGTGCTACTTCGTCTCATGGGGTAATTAACAACCGAGATATTGATACTAACTCCATATTTTAAATGGAACGGCACAAATTCATACAGCTGATTCAACAGTTCATCCGCGTACAAGTTCAAATATGTAAGTATTTTCAAAATCGGACAATTACTTTTTGAGATATAAGTAACAACAGCATTAGCTGTTTTGCATGCCGCATCAAACGGCGTGAAGTCGAGCAATGACATATTGAGGCGCAAGCAGTTTCCTGGGAGTGAGTTTAGCCACAGAATGGATACCAGGCATGTAAGCACCTCGTACAGATGTGATGGGTTTGCAAAGTGTGTATGACAGGCGCACACATGACAGGACAGGGAGGTTTGATGTGTTTAAAAGGAATAAAATAAGTACTTTGCCTTGAAAGGAACATAACGAAAACTATAACTGTCACAGGTTTTAGTGTACAGTTCATACTACTCTGAGTTGAGAAATAAACATAACACAAAACACCGGAAGACCTCCTTCTAGAATAGCAAATGTTCAGAGCTGATCATGGTGAGATGGCAGCAACATTATTATTTATGTTTTATTTTACACGCATTAATCTCCGCAGAGCTCAAGCGCTACTGTAGTAGCGTGCATTCGCGAGAGCGTAGGTTCGAGTCCTGGCTCGCCCAACCTGAAAGTGATTTTCATGGTGTCCCATGTTCAACACCAGGCAAATACCGGAGAAAAAACGCTGAACTGAGCGCAACCTACTACATGTCAAAACAAAACAATACAACTCTAACCTCCCTTCCCCTTTGTGTGTTCGCCAGTCATACAATAACGTTGCACACCCAGGGTATGTTACGGTACATCACATTATGTTTACAGTACATGTCTGGTATCCGTTCTGTGGCTGAAATCAAGGCCAGGAAGCAGCTTGCGCCACAATATGTCCTTGCCCGACTTCACGCCGTCTGATGCGGCAGCAAAACCGCGCATGCTATTCTTATTTATATCTCAAAAAGTAATTGTCCGATTTTGTAAATACTTACATATTTGAACTTGTACGCAGTTGATCTTTTAGGCCAGCTGTATGAATTTGTGCCGTTCCATTTAAAAATATGGAGTTAGTATCAATATCTCGGTTATTAATCGCCCCATGAGACTAAGTAGCACGTTATTTTACAAGACCCTGGGTACCATTTATGAATATGAAAACAGAATGCCGATATCTTTAATGGTTTAGAAGTTATTTCTGTGTAACATGTTAGGTGAATAACCCAGTATATTACAGATTGCAGATAATTCTTCGTTGTCGGTGTTTGATCCCTACCACCTTCCGAATTTCAAATAGCGTGGTTCAATCAACATTATCGAATGCCTTTTCTAGATCTACGAACGCCATGTACGTGGGCTTGTCCTCCTCAATTCGGTCCTCTAAGGTCAGACGTAAAGTCAGTATTCGTTCCAACAGAATGCCGCTTTCGTTGCTAGACAGTAGCAGAATGCAATAGTAGCCCCAGTATACAATGGAAACGGCGATAAACAAAAAAAGAGGATAATTACGGGCCAGGCAGCTTGACAGTTGATGTAAACTCTGGAAAAGCACTCTTTCTGATTATCTGAGACACGTTAGCGAAATTACAAAATGCTCTGACAGAATGCAGTTCGGGTTTACCGAAAGATTACTCGAGCGAGGCTGAACTTGTAGGATTCGAGCAAGACAAGTGGATATTTTAGATTCAGAGGTCAAATGGACTGTATCGCTGTTGACCTAAGGCCTCTAACGGGATAAAGCATGAAAGACTATTGACGAAAATAAGGCCTAATGGACTAGACAAAACAGTAACTGAATGGGTGGATAAATTTCTAGAAAACAGAACTCAGAGAATTAGAGTAGGTAACGCACAAGGTAGTATCATTGGGCCTTCATGTTACCTTATAAATATCGACTGTTCATAGTATTCGTTCCAACAGAATTCCGCTTTCGTTGCTAGACAGTAGCAGAATGCAACAGTAGCCCCAGTATACAAAGGGAACGGCGATACTGCCGTAACTAGCATTTTTCAAATCTTACATTAAAGCAAGTTAAGAATTCCTGTATGCCAGAAATCATTCTGGAGAATAAATTATGGCTGTCAGCATGTTACGTAGTTACGACAGTATTGATCTGAATCGTTGACACATGTAAAGGATGTGAGAAAAGAACTGGAATGACAGATAAGGGTTTTTTTTTTTTTTTTTTGCGGATGGATATAGAGTTATTTATAACAGGATTGTAAACGACTACCAAAAGACCTCGACAATGTTGTGAGACGAACAGCAGACAATGGTATGATGGTCACGTTGTAAATTTTACTAAGAGAAGTAGTCCTCTCAGTTTTACTAACTGTGCTGATGAGGTGACTAAATCATGGGGATCACTGTAAACACCTAGATGTTAATATAAGAAAAGATCTTCATTGAGGTAATCACATAAACGAGACTGAAGATGAAGGTAACGTATTTCTTCATACGGTTTGAAGGGTATAAAGGGGTTGTAGTAAGGATGTAAAGGAGAGGCCGTATAGGCGATGGTGGTGATTACTGTTTTAAGAGGAAATACAACTGCACAACCATCCTTTATTTCTACTAATCGGCAAAAGAAGAAATGAAAGGTACGGGTCAAAGGAAGACAAGGACCACGAAAGGCCTGAAAATGAAACTCACTAGGCCTCGAATGCTCTAATAACGTCGGGGTCGGAAGAATATGACTTGACCAAAGGAAGTCGAATAAGAGAGATGAAAGTGAAGAGGCTGGTACAAGTAAGTGAAAACAATGCCAGGTCACCAACCCGCGCTTCCAAATTAAGAGCCCCTGTGGCCCATTTTAGTCGCTTCTTACGACAGACAGGGGATACTGTGCATGTTAAAATACCACCCCCACGCACAGGGGATCTCACTTCTGCAGGGTTTCAATATTTGATTTTCATTATACTATTTGTTGTATTGTTGTTGTTACGTCATTTAGGTTTTAATTTAATTCGTCGCCATACTACCGTAAGCACTGTGACCCGCATATCTCCCAATTATTCATGTATGTGTAAATAATACGTGAATGTAATAAGGAACCATGTTCTATGAATTAGCGATCCATCAGGAGCGCTACATATTTAAAACAGAACACATTCCGTATTCTCTTTCAGGGAAGACATTTAAAAGTGGATTAAGGACACCGTGACATATTATCGAAAAGAACGGGATAATAAAAACACTAGCTAAGAATATCAAAAGGTGACGGTTCTTTGTTTCAGCCCCTATGCTCCTCATTAGGAGTTAGAGGAAATAAATCAACCAAGTCTTACATCAACAATCACCGATATCACCACCGGCTCAAATCCCCCTATCGCACGTATTTATTTTCAAAATCGTTAAAGTACTTCATTATCCCTCCGAAAGCTGCAAAGCGGGTCCTATCCCCCCCCCCCATCACCCTCTCCAATAATTAGACAAAATGCTAGCGGCGGCGGCACAGTTCCCAAATGTCGGCACTCCATCAGATCGTTCATGTAATTACTCAGCTTCATTACGCTAATAACGGACGCGAGATGTTTTCACGCCGAGCACTGCTAATGTAATTTGTGAGAGTGAAACTAACTGTCCGGCAAGTGACAGCGCAACATTCACACAGCAGCACGACTACTGGCTTTTCCTCATACATCCTTCGGTCGAACTGTTGTAGACAAGATCTCTTTTAAAAGGCATGACAAACAGTCAGCAACGGCTTTGGCGAGCATGAAAATACAGGCTAGGAAAAATGAAAGAAAAGGGTACGAGGTAGGTAAAGCTTGGTAATGTCGTGGTAAGTTTTTGAAATTCCCTCTCGTCCTAGAAGTACAAATTTTCACTCACAGGTAGTGCTGTATGTCTTCTTTCTGGGAATAACCCCTCAGGCTTTCTACTTTCACCCAGCGTTGATCACAGAGAATGTTTACTTCATGGGGGAAGTTTACCGTTATCTTTTGTACTATGAAATTCTTGTGTTTATTTTAACAATAGATATCTATTAAGAGAAGAAGGGCAAGAAGTTATAATTTAATATACGGGTACATTCAACTTTACCGTACTTTTTGAACACATTTTAATATTATTGTGAAAATCGGATTGTATTTAATATCCTTAGCTTTTCAGATATAAATTTTACCATTTTGCGGGAAAATTTTAACTCGTATAGCGTTGGCAAAGTGCATTTCCATTTTTCGCATATTTAATACAATAATAATAATAATAATACATTTTCTAAAGTCAAATTCATGGGAGAATTGTCGGCTCCTTTTTGAGATCAAAACTGGTGTCCGACAGGGTGACGAGCTGTCCCCCATACTTTTGCCTTGGAGAAGGCAGTCAGAGAATGGGATAAGACAACCAATGGCGGAATTCGATTGGGATCGGTAAACAGGGGTACCAAGATCAAATGTTTAGCTTTTGCAGACGACATGGCCTTTCTAGCTGAGACGTGGGAGGAAGCCAAGGAGCAGTCCATCGAACTTCGGAGTAAGGAGACAAGCTGCTCGACTAAGCGGTATGCTCCGAGCTGTCCGTGGAGAGATGGCGTGGAACGACATTAGTAGACGATTAAAATTGAGTAGTGTTTCTAAAAGTAAGACAAACTGCAATATGAAAATTCATATATAGGAAGAGGAGATAATGGCTGGAATAATTTATCCAGGGAGATATTCGATAACTGTCCAACTTCTTTAAAATTACTGAAAAAATGACTAGATAAACAACGGATAGGGAATCTGCCATCTGGGCGACTGCCCTAAATTGAGATCAGTGGTGTCTGATTGATTATATCTACAGGTCCAATTGTTTCTACGGAAGGTGCACCTGCGAGGAATTTATACAATACCAAGCGCTCTTTTTTTTTTGTTTTTTTGTTTTTTTTCGAGCGACTGTACATTACTGATCAGTGCATCACAAACTAAGTTCCACTTTCATGAATGTAACATTGATCTCTGCCAGCGTATCTCGCAAACATTTCTATCTCCACACCTGGTATTTCGGAAATAAACTTTCCTTGCTGTTGGTGGTGGCGATTACCACCTTAACATTAAACAGAAGAGAAAAGGAAGATGTTGCAGAATACAGATATCAGGGAAAAGGCCACGAAGGACGTAGAAATGGACCATCCCCTATGAGTCGCCAACCTCAAACCGTCGGGGTCACAAGATAACAAGAGTTGACAGTCTCATCTAGGGGCCCCATGATTGTCAATTCATACTTCCAACTCGAGAGCCGTTCGGGAACGTTCCTTGACACGTCCTGTCGAATGTATTCGGTCTGTCCTTGTGTCTAGAGACGCCTTCATACCATTTCCTTGTTAAAAATCAACATGCGGTACAGACAGAATGGACGAGAGATTCCAGTAAAACTTGAAGGGTTTCGGCAATAGTGTTCGCCGTGCTCGATACTGGTTATGCAATCCTCACATCACACTTGTCTGTAGAACTGTATACACAGCCCCTGACAACACCAGTGAAGAGAGAAGTTCTCATCTGACTTCATACCCGACACTATAGAGAAACGGGAGAAGGGTTGGACACACACTGGCTCCTGATATTCTTCGTTAATTCTTATTTCGGAGGAATCGTGCGGTGACTGTTTTACACTTTTGGCAAATGGTATCTGAAGGAGTGTCTCTCTTTAACCTATGGCTGTACTCCATACTTTCAATGTCACATACACATCAATGCTGTTCGAATGTCTGTCTGTTAGATCATCAGCCCAGAGGCTGGTTGGATCCTCAAATAGCACCACCAAAGGCTATGCAGTTATAGAGAAACAGCAAAAACCAATGGCAGAGCCCAAATGAGGCGTACTAGGCAAGATGAGGAGCGAGGTAGTTTGCCATTGCTTTCCTCACTGGGCCAGAATGTGTCACTGCAACACGACTGACCCTATGAGCTACACCTTTCATAACACTCGGATACTAGTTGTGCGCGAAATGTCATTATTCAGCACCACCCATACCACAGCAGCTTCCATACTGTCACAGCCATGGATGAGACTGGGACTTCGGTGGAAGCTACAGTTTGCTCTGGCCTGTGCCAAGAGACGGATACAAAAATACTGCATCCATCAAGAAATGGCAACAGGCGGGCGAATGTATTAACTTCAAAAGAACTTGTCTTCTCTTAAATCTCCGTTACTGTCTTTGATTGTAGAATCGCGTAATCTAGCAGTTATTCTCCGAATACTCGAGAACATCGCCGCGTAAGTTCGGTTTTCACCATCCATGTGAAAAATAGTATGGATACATTTCGTGTTCAACAAATGTGGAATATAACGGAATCATGGGAAATAAGGAGAAGTTCCTTTGCTTATGCCATCAGAAAAGACTTTAGGGTCGCCTATGGCACCTTGAAAGAGGTGTCTCTATGTTAACATTACCACAAAGAAAATACTTCTATGCTATACGACGAAAGTTGTTTCTTCCTGTCACCCCAAGGAAAGTTTCTTCTTCTGTAACACTTAATTCATATTGCATTTTCTCATGCAACTTCAAGGGGAATTCCTTCATCTATGCCACCTGAAAAATGTGTAGGGTGGAAAGTTCGTTTGTTTATGCACGAAAGTATATATTCCTATGGCAATCCAAAGAAAGTTTCTTCGTCGTAAGTCATCTCATCAATAGTGACTTTGCATATGCGACTCCATCAAAAGTATATGCCACCTCATAAAAAGAGTCTCTGCTAATGCCACAGTTCAAAGTAAGTTCTTTCCTATATGATACACGAAGAACCTTTGTTTATACCAACTCATGGAAATTCGTTCACCTGTGTCATCTTCAAGCACCTTCCTAGCGTAGACGACGTGATGAATTTCAATTACAGTATTGCAGTCCATCCTAATGGCGGTGAAAGGAGAGACCCTTCTAACTTTTATTGATCGTCCAAGGACGCACTCAGCTGACAGGCCGACCACCAGTGGTCAAGGACCTACCACAACTCTCCAGCTGAACGCGGCTGTCAGGATGAGGCGGCTGAAGGCTGGAGGATCAAGGGAAGGAAGGAGTGCCTTCGTAATAAGCTTGATCCTAACACAATAGCAGCGTGCGAGCAGGCCAGTATGATGTGCGTTCACACAAATACTTCGTGTTAGTGCTGATGATTAGTGTAGAGAGCAAAGAACATCTTCTTTGCAATCATTTAAGAAAAGGCTAGGAAAACAACAGATGATAAGGAATCTGCCACCTGGACGACTGCCCTTAATGCAGATCAGTAGTGACTGAAAAAAATCAACACCACGCTGAACTTAGTAGGTACGTCGTCGACGCTCGGACAGTAAAGTGCTAGGACTGGGAAGAGGAAGCAGCCGTGGCCGTAATTAAACAGCACCAACGTCTCTAAAGAACCAGAGAAACCAGGAAATGCCATTTGGTCCTTGTTTCAATGACGGTGAAATCCTGACATTCACCTCCCCGCGGTAGAGAGGGGGACAGACAGCACATAAAAATAATATTTTATATGCAGGCGGCTAACGAATGAAGGGACCGATTATCTCCCGGTATAAGGAGATCCCCTATACTAAGTGCCAACAGTCTCTTTGAGAGTGGATGAGCGGGTATGGGTAAGGGCACTCTATTGTCCTGGGGACAAGAAATTGTTCCCAAAGGCGGAGGAACCAGTTTGGTCAATGGCATTAGGATGCAGAAGGCAACAGGAAACCACTGCATTAAAGATCCTGAGAGATATTCCAATAAATCCACATGGCATAGCTGCAACGTCATGATCGGAGCTGGCCGTGTAGATCGTCTACCTCCGTTTGGAGACGACGGATTAAGAATAAGAAGAACGTCTGTTTGCCTGTCGTACGATGCTACTTAAGGGGGACCCCTACAGAGATTTTTGGATCAAAAATGGCCATCAGCACATACTAAAAAGCAGGCCTTGTCAATGTTGCCATAGGTTTCTGACTCGAGCTAGTCCCTTACACTTACAGCTCATGGTTTACAATACGTTCTTGAAAGAAAACATTTCCTTTCTTCCCGGCAACTCCTCCTTCAAGAATGTTACAAAGGAACGTTTTGTGCTACAGAATACGGACGATGTACTTTCCTATTCTCGATAAGCTAATGAGAAGATTACCTCTCTCAGTACTTCATTTTCATATCTGTCTAACCCGTTCGAGTAATTCTTCTCCATATCCACAATTTTGGTGCGTCAATCCTTTCCTTCTCTTATTTTCCTAACGTCCAGCCATCACTTCCGTACAGAAGAAAAATAAAAAATAAAATAAAAAAATACAAAGTCCAGATTTGGTTCTAAGGGGACCGCCAAATTTTGGGATACATGGCGGTACATCTTACACGCATGTGTGGCCATTTTTAAAGGTCTTGTGGAGACATTTAAATCTCACCTGCGTGTCCCTTTAACTGGACACGTCATCTGCAGATCTGCTTTTACTCAAAAGTAACTTTTTCGGGCGTTCAAAATGCTCCACACAAACCCATTTTAACTAAATTAGCTTCAGATACACCATGTTGTTCATTTGTAGTATCAATTTACAAAAAATGATAGAATATTTTCTTAAATATATTGAGACAAAGAAGACAAAAATCAACTGTTTATAAAAATATAACTTTTTAAATAAAAATTAACATTGTAGCCCACCTAGTGGCAATGATCGTTAAGGCGTTGGAGTATAAACGGTCTGACACCGTGGTTAGCCGGTTCGAGTCCCGCTGGTCGAAAAAATTTTCACCATCAGAACGTTGGCCGGCAGAGTAGGAGAGATCGTGGTATAGAATTTCTAATCACTAGATCGCGTGCTAAAAGCTGGATTAAATTCCAAACCTCTCTGCAGTGCTCATGTGGAGTGAGGACATATGACACTGTTGATGGTGATTCGCCCGTAGGATGCGGACGTAAAGCCTTGAGCAGACCCCTTGGTGCTATTCGACAGTAGTAGGCTATGTGCCCGCACCGGGTTTCACCCTCTCCCTTCCTAATATCATATATCACGTCATTAATGTAATCGCATTAACTCCTCTGAATAGTTTGATGTCAGGAAAGGCATCCGGTCATAAAAACCCGACACGACAGATTCATCTCACCTCGTGCCCGACCACGTGGAGAAAAGAGACAAGGGTTGAACAAACAAACAATTAAAAACTAACATAATATAATCATTTAAACTTTTAAACTTCCTCTAAGTTCAGCAATCAAGATTCAAAGGAGAAAACAAAAAAGGCGCGCCTAAAGTATTTTGTAAAAAGACTACTTTTCCATCAAAAACAGCGCCATAATTCCGAAATTAATTGCTCACTCTGAACCGAAGTTATTAATTCAGACGATATTAACTGACTTATTAAATTTTGTGTACATCTATAAACAAAGGTAGGAAATTCAGTGAAAGGGATAACCCTTAAAGGTTCTCAACATTGCAAGACGCAGGGTTCATGAGTCCCCTACTTCATTCTCACATTGCTTTAACTTACTTGCTTTTTCTTTTCTTTCTAGATTTAACGTCGCACTAACAACACAACAATGGGGAAGTGATAGAACTGCGGAGGTACAGCCGTGGCCTTAATTAAGGTACATCCTCAGCATGTGCCTGGAATGAAAATGGGAAACGACGGAAAACCATCTTGAGAGCTGCCAACAGTGCGGCTTGAACCCACCAACTCCCGAATGCAGGCTCTGGGCAAGACCTACGGATTATTTCCTTTCCACACACTTCATGGCCTTTTACCATTTCTTGCCGATACCTTCTCTTCCAGTTTCCTTTCTGATTCGTGTTAACAGAGGATGGTTACTATTACCATACACCAAAATAGGGAAAACATTGGAGACCATTTCGTGGCTGCTGATGGTCGGCTTCGAACCGACCCTATTTCGATTGCAAGGTTATAGCTACGACAACTATACCGCGAAGCCAACTCGCTCAGTCTAAACTTCTCACGGGTGATACCCCTCGCCCGGAGATTAGAATGGGTGATTATTATATAACTTCGGAAGAACGAACCGTAAACAAATAAAAGTATATTTCCCAGGTTTAACTCACATGTTGCAGATATTCTTCTTGGATCAACAACCAAAATGCAGCTATACTCACCTAGAAAAGAGAGGAACATAATATTAATTAAACAATTCCTTAAGAAAATCAACTAGAGGGGAAATAAAGTTAAGTCGAGAGAGAGAGAGAGAGAGAGAGAGAGAGAGAGAGAGAGAGAGAGAGAGAGAGAGAGAGAGAGAGCCATAGAGACTGATTGACTTATTGATTTATTGACTTACATGCCACTGAGGCTAAAAAAACGCCATTATGTAGCGCCCTACATAAAATAAGATGCAGTTCAAAAGATATACTAATATTAACAATTGCACATTAAACTTAAAATAGTTGCAGTAGGAAAGGACTTTTATTAGGAATCCACCTAATCAACACTACATAACACTCTACATAAAATCGTACCATGTCTCATAAGAATTAGTACAGTTACTGGCGCAGACAATGTGATGAATTTTATTACAGTATTGTAGTCCATCCCAATGGCGGTGAAGGCGTTAGGACCTGGAAGAAATCCTTCTCACTTTTACTGATCGTCCAAAGACGATAGCTACATATGTAAAGTGAGTTAAAAACGAAATAAAACACATCTTCTTCTTCTTTTATCGATTTTGGCCAGCTGTGGACCACGTAAATAACTCCTCATGATTTAAACTTTCTTTGGCGCCAGTACTCCTTCATCCTCCTGCTTGCTGCTTCTTTTCTTTCAGCCGTCCATTGTTGTTTCTTCTTGGTCGCTGTTTCTGGCTCTAGGAAACCCTTAAATGAGTGTAGCTTTTTTCTGAAGGTCGTTCTAATGCGGATGTCTTGCTGTGTGATGTTCATTTCCTGCAAATCCTTCTTCGTGTTAACAAACCATTTTTCATAAGAGCTGCCTTTCCTATTGGGCTTATTGAAGCGGTTAAAGATTTTCTTAGCAAGTCTGTCATCAGGCATTCTTGAAATATGTCCAAAAAATTTAACTCTTCGTTTTCGAATGACATCTGAAATTCTACTGCATGTTTTATATATTTCTTTGTTACTGCGTAATCGATATGTGTCAGTACATTTCTTTGGACCGAGGATTTTTCTTAGAATCTTTCTTTCCTTCTTCTCAATTTCTGCAATGTCTTTCCTGGTTGTTAATCCCAGGCATTCTGAAGCATACAAGCACTCTGGTTGAATTACTGCCTGATAGTGGTGTAGTTTTGTCCTAATAGAGATCGCTTTCTTGTTGTATGTGTTTTTTGTAAGGTGGAATGCAAGATCCATTTTTCTGGCTCTCTCGCGGTTTGCTTTATCAAGCCCATTAGGTATAATCTCACACATCTATATATATATAAAAAATAAGAGTTTTGTCTGTACATTGCTCGGAATTTAAAAAGATGGTTGGTATTTCTGTATCAGTCATGTTCACAGTAACAAGGAAATGCACCTTTTAATTTTCTGTAATTTCAGTCTGTCTGTCTGTCTGTATGTACACGCATCACGAGAAGACGGCTGATGAGAATATAATGAAAATCGGTATGCAAAGTCGAGGAATTCGTCGCTACAATCTAGGCCATAAATAATTTTATTCACGCTGAGTGAAATGGTAGTTTAGAACAAGGCCTAAAATTTAATTCTCAAATATTTATGTTATTAGTGGTCTTATCGTAATTAAACTCGGTATACAAAGTCGGAGAGTAAGTCGCTAAAATCTAGACCATAACTAATTTTATTCACGCTGAGTGAAATGGTAGTTTAGGGGAAGGCCTAAAATTTAATTCTCAAATATTTAGGTTATTAGTGGGCGTATCGATAAATACTACACAACCAAAGTTACATAGTATTAAATTTACGATCATGTATGTCTTATACATGGTTATCGTACTTGCTGTTACAGATATTAATGAATTTGGATCCTTGTTACTAAGTCCATATCAGCGCCAATCACGAGAAAATGGCTAAACAGAATTTAATGAAAATCGGTATGTAAAGTCGGAGAATAAGGAAATACAATCTACGCTATAAACAATTTTATAAGACGCCCTAATATCACAGAGTCGAATGAAAAAAGAATGTGAAGGCCTACAATATAGAAAGCTCATAAAATTGAGCAACAATAACAATACATTGTCCATTGTTTGTTGTGATGTGCTTTGTGTCTTCTGTTTCCAATCATCTCCGATAGATAGCGTCCGGCTCCATGGCTAAATGGTTACCGTGCTGGCCTTTGGTCACAGGGGTCCCGGGTTCAAGTCCCGGCAGGGTCGGGAATTTTAACTATAATTGGTTAAATCCGCTGGCTCGGGGGCTAGGTGTATGTGTCGTCTTCCTCATCATTTCATCTTCATCATGACGCGCAGGTCGCCCGCCGGGAGTCAAGCCGAAAGATCTGCTTCAAGCGAGCCGAACTTGTCCTCGGACACTCCCGGCACTAAAATCCATACGCCATTTCATTTCCGATAGAACGACTGCCGCGTACCGAATATTTTGTTTAAATTTGCTTTACGTCGCACCGAAACAGATAAGTCTTACTGCGACAATGGGATAGGAAAAGGGCTAGAAGTGTGAAGGAAGCGGCCTTGGCCTTAATTAAGGTACAGCCCCAGTATTTGCCAGGTGTGAAAATGGGAAGCCACGGAATACCATCTTCAGGGCTGCCGACAGTGGGGTTCGAATCCACTATCTCCCGGATGCAAGCTCACAGCTGCGCGCCCCTAAACACATGGCCAACTCGCCCGGTCGTACCGGGAAGTTGCTGAGGAGTTAGATAACTTTCTTTTTTAGCATGCCATTCCTCTGTTTCATAAATTTTCTGATACTTACTGGTACGTAGCACATTGGTTCATCATAGCATTTGAGCTATTCAGTCCCTACTCTGAGGCACTGATTGGAATGAGTAGTGTCCATATTTAACGGAATAATGGTAGAGGAGTGTTCACGGCTGTTTGCGGCCTGGTCATTCCAGCTCTGAAACTTTGGACTGTTAGATCGGCACCGTAATACTGTTCGTTAAAAGTGAGAAAATGTGTGGTTTTTAATTTGATCGAGTATTTTATATGATAACATTGCTTTTAATCGCTACATTCCTACTGACGTTTTTGTAATGACCTATGTTGACTTCAGTTAGGAAAACCATAAAGTTAGTCTTTCTGAGAATCCCGTAGCGAAGCACGGGTACATCAGCTAATAAACAATAAAATTACATGTATTTTTTTTTGGTGAACATTCTTTACAATGTCATCTTAGGTATAGTCACTGTTGATTTAGATTAAGAAAATCATCCACATTGTGCTATCGTTGAAGCTTCTTCGAATTTGTCGTATGAATTATGAATATACTTTTAAAAAACTGAACAGCTCTGATTGTCTTTATAGACAAGTACAGTCACCGTCTTTTATTTTCAAAAATTTAGCCATTAAAAAGGTATGGCACATTGATGACCTAAAATAACACAAACAAACTTTTACAATTACGTCGTTGGTGAATTACCAAATGATGTATTACACTTGGCCAGTGAAATTTACGTTACTGTTGACTGCTGTTGACCCCAATGACTCTTGATTGTTATATTGAAGAAAAATGACGGTGAGGCCCGCGAGCGCCGTACTTTCTACTTACAAAAATAATGTCCCGCATGCAACAGTGATGCATGGGATGCCTTATCACTTCTTATCGAAGGAGCGCTACAACGTGCTGTATTTCCGATGTTGTGAAACAAATAATAGTCATTTTACTACACACATTCCATAACGAGGTGCATTTGTAAATACGCCAAAGATGCAGAAAAGAACATGTAATAACTTTTGAATCTATACACGTGTAGACATTCCACTCTACACAAGAGCTGTTCGAATGAAACATTCCGACTAGATTCTCCATAGTTTAAAATGATATCTGTGCATTCGTCGTTGCTGAACATCGCCGATATGCAGACAGCAAATGTATCGATGCTGTACCACACACCAGCCTAGTACTATGCGGCCGAAAACGAGATTCACTAATGCAAGGGGTTGCATTAGATGGGGAGCTCTGAGAAACATGCTGCGAGTGACCGTCCGGTTGTTATCTCTTCATATTCTGACGTAACCTACCTGCTGGCAGTAGTGCCCCTGTGAAAATCAGTAAGTAGACATCCCATTCATCATTTGTGCATGCGGGACATTTATACGGAGCTCGCGAGTCGCCTGGTATATATGACCCATTGTGTGGAAAGGGACCCAAAGTCGGCAATGGAAATTTTACTGCAGAGTTGAACAAAAGTGTCTGGGGTTTAAAAATTCCATTTCAATTTTAACTTCTTGCGCTACCTATGGGTCTTCTTAAAGAAAGAAAACTTCATAAAAACTTTGTACAATTGCTAAGAAAATTTGTGAAATCCGTAATTGCGTTTTTCTCAAAATACAGTTTTCTTAACAATATCACTCAATTAATATCTTCTGAGGTACTGCACCTAGAAGAAGTGTGAACAATCTATTTTTAATGCTTAGTGCGTTACGCCAATTTTAGAACCATAGAAATCTCAAAAATGAAAAAATAATAATACTTTAGATCCCTTTTCGCGTAACGGATCACATGTTAAGGTAGTGCCTGAACAGATAACAACTCCAGTTTAATTTTACAATTTTCTTTGCGTCCCTAACCGCAAGCACAACTCCTTCGGTATGTGAGTTAAGTATGCAAGTTGAGTAAATACGAAAATATTAACAGCATCTATTATTATCAAAACTGGCTCATAGTTGTTCTAAATATCAGAGATATATCCATACGAAATTTCAACTCAATTGGTGTTTTCAGCATAATATTTTGAACTAAATCATAGTTTTTCATGTGACACTTACTTCTCTCTGAGAATGTTTATGCAAAATTTCGTGAAATTCCGCTCAGTAGTTTAGAAGCAATGCCGTTTCGGAAGGCTGGCAGGCAATTTATAGAGAGGGGTTAGACCGTTGAGAAGAGACCGTGACATAAATTCTAGTTCCAGACCTGCTGATATACTTGGGGTAAATTCAGTGAAGTCTCCTTCGCGACGTCAGCGTACGGGGTGGCGCAGTGAGCTGTTCAATTGGATTTACGGAGCAGCACAAACATGTTCATACTAATCCAATCCAGAGACAGAGAGAGTTAAATACAATCCAATATTAAGTTTCACAAGCCCACAGGGTAGAAACTTTCTTGTCTGCTCCAGAGATGTTGTGAGCTGCAGAACTCAGGCTCGAGTCCCGAGGTCATCCGAACTATCTATAGAACTACAATTTTGCCTGTACACATCAGACGTTTGTGACATACAGTCGAACCTCGATATTTCAAACATCCATTACTCGAATTTTCAGTATTTCAAAGTAACTTAAATTTCCCGGCCGCTTGTCCCATTCGATTCGTTTGTCGATTTCTCGAAGCAAACATTTCCACCCTTGAAGCATAAAATACTCTGTAACTCGAATTTTGGCAACATTAACTGTGGTTTGTGAGGAAAAGTTAACGTGTAAAGAAGTGATGCTGGGAGCTAATATGACGGGAACCGAAAAACTATAACTTCTAGTGATCTAGTGATCAGAAAATCGGCGAAGCCTCGTTGTTTCTTGGGTGTGAATTTATTACTTCCGAAAATGGAGGCTGAAGCCGAATCCAAACAAAACTACAGTGACATGTTTCCACTTATGCAATAAGCTAGCTAATCGTGAACTACAAGTGTACCTGGGTAAAAATCGCTTGACCCACACCAATCACATTAGATACAACCCTCTCCTTCAAGAAACACCTGAAGAAAACGGCTGAAAACTGAAGTCTAGAAACAACATACATCAGAAACTGTGTGGCACTACTTTACGCACCACCGCCCTCAGTCTGGTCTACTCAGTAGCTGAGTACTGTTCTCCAGTGTGGCTCAATAGCAGCTATACCAAACTTGTCGATGCCCAATTGAATCAGGCAATGAGAATTGTATCTGGCACAGGAAAATCAACACCTACATTCTGGTTACCAGCACTGAGTCACATTCCACCAGCGGAACTCAAACGCAAACACGCCTTACTCCGGGAGTATAAGAAGATAAATGCAAACGACCAGCTACCAATACACCAGGACATCATTGCTGCTGAAGCCAGGCGTTTACGTTCGCGGAACCCCTCCAACCGGACAGCGAGACACCTGGTGAACAATAATTTCAACCTCTTGCAAACCTGGAAGGATGAATTAGTAAAAAACATTCCATGTCAGCTGCAAGACATCACAACACCACCAAGTGGCTTTCACCTACCCCGGAAAACATGGTCAACACTGAACAGGATAAGAACAAACCATGGCAGATGTGCAGATCTTCTCTACAAGTGGGAACATATACCTTCGGCAGAATGCAGCTGTGGTGCTCCCAGACAGACCATACGGCACATAGTGAATGACTGCCCAACGTATTCCTATAGTGACAACTTCAGTGACTTTGTGGAAGCAAGTCCAGCTGTAATAGACTTTATTAACAACTTGAAAGTCAAACTGTAAATAATGTAAATACGTATTTTTTTTTCTGACTAATATTGATATGTACAGCCAAACACTAAATAAATAAAATACCGGTCACGTACAAAAGCAATGCGCGAGGTCGCGGATGACAAGCTCAATTTACGAATCTCGGCTGCGTGGTACTGACGAGAAGTTTCAACGTGAAGGGAGGAAAGTTTAACAGTAACGATCAGAAGAGACTAACAGGTCTTAACAGAGGTATGTTTCTTGTTTCACTACTGTATGTACTGTATCCTATCTTCTAAAAAGTTACTATAATACGAGTTATAATTAAAGTGATGCCGTAAAATAGAGTTTATTTGTATATTTCTTAAATGCAATGTATTCAGTATAAGCCCGTAGATACAGTACGTAGCTTTCCTATTCATACACAACCCATTTCGTTATAAAACGTTCCATGAGTCTGTATAGTTCTGGAAATTATTGATTTATTGTTGTGTGTCGTGAATGTAATAACAAGACGTAAACATTCAATGCACGATTTTTTATGAGTGCAAACAATTTGTGTTTACACACACAAAAAAGAACCCTGCATACACTTCAAAACTTCAAGTCACTTTGTTATTCATACACTAGTATAGATGGCGTTATCCGACAACATTGAACGGGGTAAGTAGGTGTGGTGCGAGGGGAGGTGTTCCTGGTTGTGTTCGTCTGCGTGAGACCTGTGAGAAATGGACAAGGGTAAAGAGTTTGGTTATAAGCTGAAACAGACAATTGTCAGTCTGGCACTTAGAGGGTACTCCTTGCGAAAAATAGGACTCATGGTGAAGAAAAGTCATACCACTGTTCAATATGCCGTGAATAAGTACGAAGGGTCAGTGAAGAATGTGCCAAGAAATCTTGAACAAAAGAAACTAATTCTCGACTGTCCACGAGGAAGGCTTCTTAAACAATGACACTTTTGAATTTGGACAGTCAAGAATTCTTCTGAGGACGCAGAGCACAGTTCTCTGCGAAACGTTAAGAATTTCACCTTATTTTCTTCACACGGCACAAGCCCAAAAGCCTATACAATATCATGTCTAAAAGAAACTACGTCCACAGGCAGAAAGAGGCGAGTGAAATCCAACCCTCTCATAAGTGCTCCAAAGCTGCGGGCAGAGCTGGAAGCTGCTTCTGGAAAGAAAATGTGTACTCAGACGGTCCGGCGAGTTTTACATCGACACGATTACCATGGCTGTGTACCAAGGGAGAGGCCCTATGTTAGTAAGAAGAACCCTGCTGCAAGACTGCTCTTTGCGAAACTTCTTTAAATAAAACTGCAATGTAAGCCTCCGTGACTCAGACGGCAGCGCGCCGGACTCTCACCGCTGGGTTCCGTGGTTCAAATCCCGGTCACTACATGTGAGACTTGTGCTGGACAAAGCGGAGGCGGGACAGGTTTTTCTCCGGGTACTCCGGTTTTCCCTGTCATATTTCATTCCAACAACACTCTCCAATATCATTTCAATTCATCTGTCATTCATTAATCTTTGCCCCAGAAGAGTGCGACAGGCTTCGGCAGCCGGCACAATTTCTATCCTCGCCGCTAGATGGGGGCTTCATTCATTCCATTCCCGATCCGGTCGAATGTGTATAAATAGGCTGTAGATGTTCATTTTCAAACAAAACTGAAATCGTTACATTCTAGTATTTCATATAGTCGCACAGAAGCAGAAACGGGGGAAAAAAGAAGTGACTATGAAGATAATTGGAAGATTCTGGAAGACATGCAAAGCAAATATCGCCGATCTGTTATCTTTTTTCTTAATGGCCCATCAGTGCTGCCAACTTGACTAGTTACATATTGAAATCACCAGACATAACCATAACGAACTGTAACCTCTATCTCAGCATCAATAATGAAGGTTCCCTTACACAAGTAAACGAGCATGGTTTCATAAAAGTAGGCTTTTCAAGCTCGATGAGGAATCAAGGAACTCAATGTTACGTTATAATATGTCAGCCGTTATTTTGATATGCACATTACCATGATCGCAGTCTTCGGTGTTTGCCTGGTGTATAAATAATAATTAAGCTCCTTTTTAAAAAAATTGCTGTTAATTGTCGGACTGAAGTGAAAGCACGCTGTAATAATACACACAAGCAAATATATTGCATACACATATACCGAAAGTCAATAAGAATATGCAAAATGTATCTAAGTCGAGACAGGGCAAGGTTAAAATTTACATTTCAAGTCCACATGACTGTGCAACATAGGAAGGGCTGGCTTGTCCTCCATAGGAAAATCACAATATGAAGATAAAGTTGGAATTCAAGAGGAAAAACTGGGGCAAATATTCATTTATAGGAAGGGGAGTTAGGGATTGGAATAACTTACCAAGGGAGACGTTCAATTAATTTCCAATTTCTTTGAAATAATTTAGGAAAAGGCTAGGAAAGCAACAGATAGGGAATCTGCCACCTGGGCGACTGCCCTAAATGCAGATCAATATTGATTGATTGATTGATTGATTGATTGAAGGCTCCATTTTAACTTATTTTAATTAATTTTGACACTGATGATCGATCTTAGAGTCTGAAAACCGGTTATGGATTAAAACAATGTGCTGATACGATTGTTTGTGATTAATAATAAATATCATCAGCACTGATATTGGATATTTTATAATGATTATAAAGAACGATAACGATATTTTCTTCTATTCCTTTTCGGAGCAGTTTTGCAGATTTTTTCTTCCTTCTTAGACATTATAAATTGAATTCTATACGTAAGAACTGGACGAAAGAAGACCGTATTGATAAAATGCTGCGTTCGCCATTTCACACCAACTACTTTATCAAAAGCATAATTCGAACGCGCCACAATTCCACTTAGCTGGTATTATGTATATTGTTTACAATCCTACTCATTATTTACTCTCGCAAATGTCATAGTAGTGACTTTTCACAATGCGGCAGTGGCAGTACGTAAAATCTCGCAAGTCACGAAAAAAATAAATACGACTACATAGCGCCAACCTGCAAGATGAACGGTAACTGTAAGACGTCATATCGGCAAGTAGGGTCCCTAAACTGTATGGTTGGCGACAATGAATCGAACCTAACAACAAATACAGTAAAGACAATACGCGACACTCGGCGAGATATCGAGGGACAGCTATTAGAGCTCTCTCTAGCGGGTAGACCTGAGAACTACTGATTCTGCCATAAGAGTACGTGTATTTGTGTGTGAAGTTTCTGGTGTTATTTATGCGTTTTCAGTAAGTTGACATAATTAAATACTAGCGTGTGTCATTCCTTGATATCTCCTCTCAACATTAGAGGAAAGGTATGAGCTGTGTTTGCCTGTAGTAACAATGAAGTAGAGAAGAACGCGCGGTCTTTCCTTCGTTACCCTCGTGACAAGAAAATGTAAGTAATATTGTGTTTGCATATATATTCTTCCAGTGACAAAGAGATTTTTATAGTACTTCATAATCTTCTGACCTGCTCGACGCATATTTTAACTGGCTTAAAATATAATACGCATATTTTATTGTATAGTGCAGCAGTTAACCTTCAATACCGATGTGTTGTTGTAGGTGTGATCTGTGGGTTTTGAAATGTCACAGAAGTGATTTGGATAAGGTGTACAAGAAAGAAGGGACGTTACGCTCATATAAGAATTATAAGATCTGTTCAGATCATTTCAGGCCAGCGACTTTAAAATTCCTCGACTATACAGCCAAGGGTATGTTACATTTTTACTCTAATTGTACGTAAATATTCCTCAAAGCATCGCTATCGACAACATTTTCATACTTTTCTTTCTTTTATCCCTCTTCTCAGATTTAAGTCGGATTTTATAAATTTTCTTTCTGTCAGTAGGCTTCATGTTAAGAGGAAAATTGTCCAGCTTTTATATGTTAATTCATTGCATCATGTGTGTAAGGAATTTGCCGATATTTTTATTGACAAGTGTCTTAATGTGATGACACAATGTTTTTTAAATGAGGAAAAAGGCAAATCTAACCGTAAAAGTTCAGGCAGGAACGCTGAAGCAAAAAAAAAAAAAAAAAAAAAAAGTAATGCATAAATGAAAGATCAACCCATTTCACAGCAGTCCATTTCACATTTTGTTTATATATCTAATTTCGGTCTTTAAATAAATAACCTTTTAAATAATTCCTCATTAATTTATCCAGAATTGCTTTAGCAGCTTCGAAGTTAATATTTCAATAATGCTTTCTTTCTAGACGTAATTTATTTATCCATTTTCGTATATGCATTTCCATTGATATTTGAATTTAGCGCGACTTTTCAGGTCAAGTCACTAGGAGCGCCACCGTCGAATTGTCTCTCATTTTAACAAGGCTAAATCCGTAAGTGTCGCGTATTGTCTCTACTGTATTTGCTAACAATTAAAAAATAATGATGAATTACTACCTTCAGTAGATATACGGGAGAAAGAGTAAGGTTGTTCCCCGTCCGGCCCCGCGGTGTAGGGGGCAACGCGTCCACCTGTCACCCGGCCGCCCCGGGTTAGATTCCCGGCCGGGTCAGGGGATTTTAATTGTAAATGAGTAATATCCCTGGCCTGCGGACTGGGTGTCTGTGTCTTCCTTAACGTTCCTTTCCTCACATTCAACACTTTACACTTCCGCAATTTCCAAATACACGCACGTTCCTAACATATGATGCAAGAAGGGGCAAAAATATGTTTCTAGGTCGACGCCCCGAACAAACAGCATTAAAAAAAAAAAAAAAAGGGTTGTTCCTTCAGTGACTACGTATACATGGTGGGGGATATATTATGAGTGACAGACCTCCTTCTCAAGATTTGCACAGGGCCGTAGACAGCTCCGCGTTTCTTAAAACATTTATAGCATTCATGGGGACTTAAACCAAATAAAGTTACTGTTAAAATGTCTAAACCAGTTGTTATCTTTCCAGCCATGTTAATACTCGACTTCTGGAATGTTACCATTGGCACAAACATGGAGGCGTGGTAGAGACCTAACCTTACAACACCGCTCGGTGCCTTACAATCGATGGAGTTTTCAACAACAATAGCTGTAACTGCCGTGTTTGTTACGGAGCGCGACCAACAGATGTCGCATGGAAGGAACCTCGGTGCGCTACCTAGTGAGCGGCTGAATCACTTCATGAATAGCCATCGCACGAACTGACAACTAAAAGAAGAATACAAAATCGCGGAAAGGAATCTGACGAGATCTCGACAAGGCCAGTACACCAGCTGACAATATTCAAATCTACCTGTGCACTTCCTTATTCTTAAACAAATGAACGAATTCTCTCTCTCTATTCGGTGTCTTGCTCCTTTGATATGCTTTTGCGGGTTCCCGGAATTGTCGATGTTTTCCATCTATAATTACCTATAATGAAGGTAGTGACGAAGAAAAAGGAATCTGAGCACACGTTTTACCTTGAGGGCAAATATCTTTTTGAGGAGCTACAAACTATAGTTACGTTGATGTGATTATTTTTAAGAGCGGTATATACATTAGACTTTTTCAATTTTCCCTTACAGTACCACTTCACTATCAATAAATAAATTTGTTCTATTCCTATACTAAAACATAAATGATTAATGTTACTTCAATTAAATATATTTCTACACACCTCACTAACTTTTAAATTTGTACTTTCAAAATAATTCGAACTGCACGAACATCCTCTTAGTGTAAATGAGATGCTTCATTTTAAGCGTTATTTTGCATTCTAGATACACTTTCCAGTACATCTACTATTACTTTCAAATCCACCTTCAAAAATGCACATTTTGAATGCAAGATTCATTTAACTTCTTTTATTGTAATCGATCTCTTACTTGATTTATAAGCTGCACCTTGACCTGACATACACTCTAATAAGAGTTAAAGAAAATTATCACTCTAAAAGAATAATCTCACGACGGCGGTATACAAACTGAAAACAAAACTAAGTTGAATATAACGGGTTTAATGAATTTTATACCTTCAACGGCTATATAGTGATTATATACAGATAATGTCTAGAGGCATGATTTTTTCGCATTAACGGTAAACGCGACATCAAATATTTTGAAGCGATTTTGAGATATCTTAGAAAATTACATGATTCTGGTTAAGAAATTAGTGATTGTGTTTTCGCGAATTACAGCGAATCAACGCGAAGATGCCAGTTTAAAGCGAAATGTACTTATTTTGCGATAAGTGCAAAATGCACCGAAATTCGCGGAAAATAACGATCTCGAAATTGCGTTCCAATATCACGAGTGTGAAGGGAAACAGAAGACAGAATAAGGATTTCTCATTTCGACAGAAGTATCTCTTTGTATTAATATTCTATAAATCACTTAATAGTATGGCCACGTAGGGTGAAAAGGTAATTAGTTATGTAATCCTAATTAGGGCTATATTATAGTTCGAATCAAGATTACATAAGGAATAATGAATGATTATCAATATTGCTTTCCTTTATCTACCTTTCACATAAGTAAATCACAAATCTCACGAAATAAACTTTTATGAATAATTTAGGAAAGGATTAAAGCGAAATTAAAGCGATGGGGTCAGTCCTATTTCGCGAAATAACGCGAAAAATTGTTTCTTATTCGCGAAATGGAACAAATTAATGCGCAAAAATCATGCCTCTAATAATGTCCTTTCAAAGTCAGGATCGAACCCGGGAACTTACAAAGTATTTAGATGGATTATGATCAGGAAACAGTAAACTGAAATGGCGTATGGCTTTTAGTGCCGAGAGTGTCCGATGACATGTTCGGATCGCCAGGTGCAGGTCTTTTGACTGACGCCCAAAACGACCTGCGCACTTTGATGATGATGATGAACCAATGATGGTTAAAATTCCAGACCCTGCCGGGAATCGAACCCGGGACCCCTGTGACCAAAGGCCAGCACGCTAACCATTTAGCCATGGAGCCGGACAGGAAACAACAGTGAAGTTCAGTGAGCCATTATATCCAGTGATTAATTCTACTGTATTCTATTTCCGGATAGATGTCTCGGTATACTGCTAAGCAAATCCTAGACATGTATGGAGACTATTATATTGTCTGAAAGGCCAGTGTAGCAGCCTTCGATTCAGAGGGCCCTGGATTAGTTGCCGCTCGGTCTTGGGATTTTAGCCTTGTCAGATGAATTCCTCTGGCTCGGGGGACTAGTATCTGTGTTAGTCTTATTACACATCTTCACCACAGAAACACGCAATAGCGAATACATCCCTTCGTATAAGGTTGGCGTCAGGAAGAGCATGCGACCGTAAAACTGGGCTTAATCCGTGTGAAGTGCCGATCTGAAGAAATTAGATAAAAGCCAGCAATAAATAATAACAATAATATCGGGCGAGTTGGCCGTACGGTTAGAGGCACGCGGCTGTGAGCTTGCATCCGGGAGATTGTGGGTTCGAACCCCACTGTCGGCAGCCCTGAAAATGGTGTTCCGTTGTTTCCCATTTTCACACAAGGCAAATGCTGGGGCTGTACCGTAATTAAGGCCATGGCCGCTTCCTTCCCACTCCTAGGCCTTTCCTATTCCACCGTCGCCGTAAGACCTATCTGTGTTGGTACGACGTAAAGCCAACTGTATAATAATAATAATAATAATAATAATAATAATAATAATAATAATAATAATAATAATAATAATAATAATAATAATAATAATAATAATTATAACATTAATAATAATCATGCTACCATAGGGAAGCCTCCGTGGCTCAGGTGGCAGCGCGCCGGTCTCTCACCACTAGATCCCTCTCTCCAATCATTTCACTCATGACTGAGTATCGTGACCCAAGGACTTTGTTGTTTCTTTTATAAGCTGATACCATTCTGTACGTACTTGCGTTTTCCGGACAGTAACTCTCCATGGTAACTCTCTTACTTGATCAGCCCATCTGTTTGCGACCCATCCTCGTGTCCTTGTGCCAGAAATTTTTCCTTGGACAATTCATTTTCCCAGGTTGCCATCCTCTCTTCTCATAATGTGACCAAAGAATTGCAGGATTCTCTGGTACACAACTTGACACAGACTTTCTTGTATTCCTATTTCCCGGATGACAGAATCATTTGTTCGCCTGGCTGTCCACGGTATTCGCAACATCATTCTCCAACACCACATTTCAAAGGCGTTGATTCGGTTCCTGTCTTTACCTTTTATGGTCCAAGTTTCGCACCCGTAGAGGAAGATCGAGAACACAAGCGAATGGCCTAATCTTTTCTTCGTAATCATAGAAATTGCTCTATCTTGCCAGATCATCTTTAATTTTGCCATAGCTGTACGTCCTAGAATGATGCGATGTTTGATACTGGATACCGTGGTTCAACTCCCGGTCACTGCATGTGGGATTTGTGCTGGACCAAGCGGAGACGGGACAGGTTTTTCTCCGGGTACTCCGGTTTCCCCTACCATCTTTCATTCCAACAACACTCTCCATTAACATTTCATCTGTCAGTCATTTATCATTGCCCCAGAGGAGTTCGACAGCTTCGGCAGCCGGCTCATTTCCTATCCTCTTCCTGACCCGGTCGAATGACTGGAAACAGGCTGTGGATTTTCACTACCATATGGACTAGACAGTAGGGCCATATTAGAAAGAGTCATCAAACTCCATAAGGCGTACAGACTAACGTGGAATTCTACAACAAAAGAATCATATCGCGTAATGCATAATTACTGCATTACAAGACAGTTGTTTAGCCGGAAACTTTATACGCCTCAGAAACCACATACCTCGGAGGTCACTCTAAAATTATAGAAATTGAAAAGCAAGAAAGGAAAATTCTCCGGAAAATTTATGGTCCCACGAGAGAAAATGGAATATACATTAAGAGAACAGCGGACCTTTACTCATTAACTGACAGGTTCACTGATGCCGTACGCAAGAGACGCCTGGAATTCTATGGCCATATCTATAGAATGGAGAGCGAACCAAAATACTATTTAAAGTAATCAACTAAAAGGAGGTCAAAATAAAATGGCTACAAGAAACTAAAACGGACCTCCAGTAGGGAACCAGAACGGGTATTAATTTCATGGAATGAGGAAAGGAAACGAAAATTAGAGGATAGGTAAGTAGGAGTGTTCGTCAAGAGCAGTTGGTACACAAGTGACATTAGGAGAAAATTGTTTCGTTCATTTATGTGTAGCAATCCCAATGTTTTGAAATATGGTGTAACATGGGGGGTCATGTCGCAGTTGGAAGGAATATCGTATGCATGAGTTTTGTGTTCGTCCAAGTCGCGAACCTTGTTCAGCATTTAGATTGACTAGTACCGTATCACAGTAGTCTAAAATGGGGAATAGGAGTGCTTAGATTAAGTTTAATTTAAGGATTTGGAGAAAAGCATTCTTGTGACGCTTCAGGGGATACAGAGCTGCATGAACCTTTCTACATACATTAGTTACGTGTTCATTCAAAGTCAGATTTTCACTGATAGGGATTCTAAGGTTAGTTGCATTTTTAGATATGGCAAAAACCAAACGCTATATTTTGAGGGGGAAATATTTTCTTGTATTTATTTATTTATTTATTTATTTATTTATTTATTTATTTATTTATTTATTTGTTTAATTAATTTATTTATTCAAAATCAGCAACAGCATAAGGCCGAATTACAAAGATTCGAGATATGTACAATACTTATTCATCTAAAAAGAAAGACATACAAATATTTAGAAAGGACATAAATATACACAATAAAATATGTACAATCCCATATATTACCTATTTACATAAACAACGCCATAAACATAGGAAAATGCACTTAAATAAAAGAGAAGAAACAGGAAAGAACAAGAAGGTAAATTTACGTTATATGTGAAATATCATGACAGAAGGAAGGATACGATAGGAATATCTAGATTCTTGTTGATATATAAGGTATTAAACATTGCTGGAATACGTACAGAAAAGGACCTTTGGGTGAGAGAAAGCCGGGAGTAAGGAATATGGAAGAGGGTCTTCATTCTGGTACTACGGGAGGGGACATGGAGAGGGAATGAGGAAACTAATTCTGGTGACCTAAATAAACCATTAGCTGCTATGTATAGCAGCTTTGGGTCGGGTAATTTCCTCCGATCAGAAAGAGTTGCGAGTTTTAGTTTCCCAAGCATTTGATTAGTGCTTATGTTGCACCAGGCAGGGACCCTGGCTCTGACGACAGCACAGAGAAAATATTGAACACGGTCAAGGTGGCTGAGATTTGAAGAAGAATAAATGGACTAGACTGGAGAACATTTCAATATGGTAAAATACCGTTTTTAAATGTAACCGCAAGTCTTTATATTGAAGGTATTATTAATTATGACACATCCGGCCGTAAGAAGTTGCTACGAAGATTCATCACACTTCATACCCGGCCCTGTACAGGAATGGAACAACGATCAGACACATACTACTTATTAATTACGAATCATGAATTAATATGCTCCGTGGAAATTACAGGGTGGGCGGAAAATAACGATGTATTAATTGACAGCTGTAGAATTTCTAACATCAATGGAATCGAAATGAATGAACGAATGAATGAATGAATTATGATTTATTATTTTTGATAGTGCAACAAAATACCAAATATATTCCTACTAGCGAAATGTTACAAGAAATGTTTAAAATATACTAGAGGACCCGTACTGCTACGTAGCATTCGTTATAAATAGGTCAGTTACCTCGTCTTGATATGCCTGTCCTTTTGAATGGTTTTGTGAACATTTAACAAGAAGCGCGTTATGGTAGGCCGTAGTTCGTAGTCAGAAATCATCCATTCTGACGTCATAATGCAGTCTGTTTGGTAAAAAAAAATCTGTCCATATATTCGATTTTTTATGCTGCAGTTCTTGATGTAAAGCTTGATATTGTGTCATAGAAGGCAATGGTATTTTTAATCGCAGTTCTTCTATATAGAACGGTTAATCTCGAAGGAGCGTTTTTGCCAGGCAGATAACTTTTTTAAGATACATGGTCTTCACTCTTTCTGGTATAGCTGGGTTATCCTTCGATAGGCGTTCCCAGATAATGTCTAAGGCGTATGTCATGATGGGGTCAGTTTGTACGTAGACTTTTTTCTCTTAGCAGCATGTTCGTTATTAGGAACGCTCTGCCATCTGTTGAATATATTTGGAAGCTGGGAAAGATTAAAGAATCAAAGAGTATCTAGCAGGGAATAGTATTCTTCCCTGATCAGAGGAAGTGTATACTCTCTAGCTTCACAGGTAGTAATCAAACATGGCTGCACGCAATGACATTACTAAGGATGAAAATCAAATATATAAGAATATTAATGAAAGTGTTAGTCGCTTAGCAACATGCTAAGTACAGAATGTATTCGCCTGCAATTACTGGAGTGATTATTTAATTATTTGATTTTATGATTACTCAGTGCAGGATGAACTTAGAGACCTACCAATGTCTCATGATTCACGGGCAGGTAATTCCGGAAACAATAAAACAAAAATGAAGTAAATCGGTCCAGTAGAACGGACGGACGGATTTGCCAAAGCTGTTTTTAGTGAACTCTTTTAATACATAGATGATACGAACTCAATAAATATTACTTAAAATTATCTTAAAAGTTAAACCACCTCAGCCTTCTGAGACCTTAACCAAGTTATAGAGTCGACGATGCATCCTTGTGAACGAAGACAATGAGCAGAATCCCCCCTAGCCACGGATGTCCACCAACTGTGGGAGAGAGCATCCGCCCATAGCAATCATCGCAGTCACATGCAACTAGTTTTGTTAATTTTAGAAAAATCAACACGTTATGCAGCTTGCGAGAACAGACTCACAAGGTACACGCTACGGAAGGTATTAAAGGAAGAAGTAACGGTGACGTGTTCCATGAGGGAGATTTCGTCAATCAACACAACTGCCATTACTGGGCCGAACAAGATCCTGGTACGAAGGAGGTGAAGATGCAGAGACATCCCAAAGTCATCGTGTGGTGGGTGGGGAATGACGACCACAAAAATAATGTCCTGCGTGACACCATGAACGCGGCAGGCTACCTGAGATGCTTGAAGATTACGTATGGCCCATGGTGTCTGAATGGGAAAAGACCAACGATAGTATTTTCATGTAGGATGGTGCACTACCTCATGGTTGGACGATAAGTTTCCGGGACGTTGGCTGGAGTGATGCGGACCTCATGAATAGTCTGCAAGAAGTCCAGACCTCATTTCGTGAGACTTTTTCCTGTGGGGTCTGGCGAAGAATGAAGTCCAAAGGCACACTAGAATAATTCGAAACGTTATCAGCAATGTCTTCCTCTACAAGACTGTGGATTCCATTCTCAGCCGTTTGAGAAACTTGGTAGACACCACAGACAGCTATACTATGTAGCCAAACGTCTCCGGGCACCCCACTGAAAGCGCTGTCTGTGACGTTCGACTATGCATCCGAGGGTATAAATACGGGCACAATGTCTCAACATCCCAGATGTGTTGTCTGTAAGAATAAGTCGACGGATGAAATTGAGTGGACATGCTTATAGGGGGCATACTGTCAGACACATATGACGGGAGTTACAAGTGCGCAGGTCCACCGTTAGCGATGTTATAGTGAACTGGAAACGTCCGGCAAGCACTGAACACAGACAATTACTTATTTAGTGTGTGGTTAATACACACTTTAACAATAACTGTACGGACTATTGCAAAGGACTTCTGTTACAGGTCAAGGACGCTCTCGGTTTTCAGGGTCGCGCTGTTGTCCAGAAACCACTAATCACGAACGAATGCGTGAAGTCAAAGGTGCGGTTTCCTATGTGCAGCGGTCGCATGCGATTGCTGCATGCAGGGGGCGCATGCGTTGGACGCATGGCCTTGTCAGTTTCCATCGTGCAGTTGGTGCGCGCGCCTCAGAAGGGCCAGTCTACTCGCGCAATGGCGAGTGTTGTGACACAACCTTGGTTGTACATTTTAAAACAGGAAATGGAAGACAGTATCATGATGGAAATAGAAAGAAAGAGAAGGAAGAAGGTAGATAATTATGTATTTAAGGAGAAATGAGGAAGGGTATCATTCCAATTTAATTTCCAAGCACCTACTGGACGACGAAATAAAGTTTCATCATTTTTTTCGTTTAACGAGATATCAGTTTCAATTGTCCGACTCGTGGCTGAACGGTCATCGTACTGGCCTACGGTTCAGAGGGTCCCGGGTTCGATTCCCGGCCGGGTCGGGGATTTTAACCTTAATTGGTTAATTCCAATGGCACGGGAGATGGGTGTATGTGTTGTCTTCATCATCATTTCATCCTCATCACGACGCGCAGGTCGCCTACGGGTGTCAAATAGAAAGACCTGCACCTGGCGAGCCGAACCCGTCCTGGGATATCCCGGCACTAAAAGCCATACGACATTTCAGTTTCAATTTGTATTGTCTGCAATTAAAAATGACATAGACCAACAGAAAGTATTTGGAAGTCGAAGGCTACTGAATTTTGGGAAAGATGGCAATTTCCTAATTGTGTCGGAGCAATTGACGGGAAACTTATCCGGATTGTATGCCCTTCGAAGAGCGGGTCTCTGTTCTTCAATTACAAGAACTTTTTCTCCATTGTTCTTTTGGCAATCGTGGACGCGAATTACAAGTTCGTTGCAGTTGACGTCGGATCGTATGGAAAAGAAGGTGATAATGGAATATTTGCAAAGTCGAATATGGGCAAAAAGTTGTATTCGAACAATTTCGACTTTCCACCAGAAGCAAATTTGCCAGGTTCTGAGAGGGTTCTGCCACATGTAATTGTTGGGGATGAAGCATTCAGGCTTCACAAGAACATTCTGAAACCATTTAATAGGTCCTAGGCAAAGGAAAATTTTGAAAAGGCAATTTTCAATTACCGTCTATGCAGAGTCAGGCATGTTTCTGAGAATGCTTTTGGTTTACTGTGTCAAGTTTTCAGATTGTTTTACTCCCCAACCGGAGTTAAACCTGAAACCTGTGACAAGTTAGTATTAGCTGCAGGCTGCCTCCACAATTTAATTAGGGAAGATTGTCAATCACTTCTGACTTCACAGTGAAATAGCTGTGAGGAACATGACACCTCTTAGTAGAAATGGAGGATTCGCCCAGGCAGAAGGATTCCAGGTTCGAGATTCTTTCATGGATTTTTTGTAGCAGAAGGCAAAGTTGAATGGCAAGAGAGAGCAATTCAAGGCACATAATTAGACCAGGGATTTGGTATGGACAGCTATATTTTTCACTACACAGTAAAACCTCTTCAAGACGAAAGCTTGTCCGAAGTGGAAACGTTTCGCAGTTTCTGTGATTATAACAGTCTTTATTGCGTTATGAAATTTGAGTAAAGTGGAATCTGCATAACACGTGAGTGGAAAAGATTTTATTTACGGATAATATTATTGTAAAATGCGGATAAAATTATTGTGACAATGAAATCATTTAAGCTCTGTATTGTACTGTACGAGCAAATACTGGCCATGACGGCCACATTATGTTCAAACCATGATCATATACATGAACTTCGGTGCAAAAGTGACGCAAACCAATTTACCATTCATTGATTCTCACTCTTCCAAACTGTTTAAATTATCGTACAGAATTCACGGGTGTATTCATAACAAGAAATAAAAACCAAGTGCGTGGATGTGTAGTGTTGTGAAATATTATTATTATTATTATTATTATTATTATTATTATTATTATTATTATTATTACTGAAATCCGTGGATCACATGCATACATCAGTCAAGTGGCATTCAAGAATAGATATTGATATGTTGTTAATGTTTTCTTTCATAATTTTCCGTTTTTTCCGAATGCAATGCAGGAACAAATCTATCGGAAAGGAAAATCGGTTCCTTGGAATTCCGCCTTCATCTGTATATATGTTTTGTACATAACGCACTTTTCCGCTTGTATAAACGTGTTCCATTTCAATATTTTAAGCAGTTGTGAAATTTTGTAAACACTGTCAAAATAATTCAAAATAGAGAATATTCATATCAATTGGTATTCACAAAGCAATGTTTCCGTTGTACGGTATGAGCAAATAATGTACTAATTTTTGTTTACTACTATTCATAAAACGCTATGTGACTTGAAAACTTTTGTAAATACGTTGTGTAAACATTTTATAAAAATGAAACCGTGGGGCAGTTTAAATAATCACTCATCTGTTTTATCATTGAAATTGGAGGCTATTTCTTCCCAGATTTTGTCTCGGAGCACAATATTTTTATAGTCCTGATGGGAGCAGTCATATAGTTCCCGTCTTCCGGAAACAAACTCAATAAATCACGCCTCTTCGTCTTTAGAATAGCTCATCATGAGATAATACACGCACGCGTCCGCTGCACCCGACTGGTATACTCAGCACTGCCTGCGTCTACTGCATGCGATGATTTCTAGGAGCTGCATGAAGGAAACCAGTCCTATAGCATTCCATTGTAGGAGTCAGGGAGGGGATGGATGCAGTAGCGGTCGGCAGCAGACGCATGCGACCGCTGCACATAGGAAACCGCACCTTTAGAGTGGCGCAAACAATGCCGTCATTGGTGTGTGCAGCAGTGGAAGGTTTTATGGAAGGATGAATCACGGTATTCGCTGTGGTACTTAGAAGAGCGAGCGTGGACTTAGTGGATACATGATTATCCACGAACGCATACCTGCCAACTTTATAAAACCAAAAATCAAGAGATTTTGTTGTGAAAATCAGGAGATACTATTGGTCAAAACTGCTTATTCTACATGTCTCTTGAAATACAGGAGTACTATGGTATATATTATAACACTTACTGTCTCAAAACCCGACTGTTGCTATATGATGCTACAAGGCTAAAAATTACACCTCCCTGTTCCCTCACAGGAAGTATGTGAGTGAGATGATCGGTCTCTGATAAGCCTTCTGAAAATAGTATCAACTCATGCTCCACATGTGTGAATCAGTCATGCACTTAGATGCCATTACTTAGCAAATGCACAGATAAATATATTGCACCACGCACCCGCGCGATTATGCATTTTTATCAAGTAATAAATTAAAAATTCGCCAGAACTGTCTCCAAATGGCTCCTAAATTCTCTCGAAAAAGTCACTAGTCGCTATCTTTGAAATTCTGTCAGTAAATTACTAAAAATAAACTCCAAACCTAGAGACTAGTCTCTACAATCGACTAGACTGATGTGAACAAACACGAACATGGCACGCGAGAACGAGAGATTAACAATCGATATACGCGTCGCGATATACAGGTTTCAATAAACATCGCACATTCGCGCGCACTTCTCGCATTGATAAACATCGATATTTCATTTGAAAGCGGCCAATGAGGGAAGGACTCCCGGCTACTGGCGTACAATGCTGAACTGGCGGGATATGAAAACAAATGTTTGAAGTTCACTAAAATATAAGCTAAAATTGGGAGAAATGAGAGAATGATCGGGAGTCTCCCGCCTAAATCTGGGAAAGTTGGCAGCTATGCGAACGGTATTTGCTTGAAAGTGTTGTGGCGACAGGGAAATTCAGTGCAGGTGATGTGATGGCCTGGGACTGCTTTTTTTTTTTCCTGGTTTGGGGTCGAACCAGCAGTTCTGATCGATGGCACAAGAAACGCAGGTGTTTATGGAAATATTTTAGACAAGAGCATCGGGCCTTCCCGGTATAAGCATGATAATGCTACTGTCCACGAAGCAAAGACCACTACATCGTGGTTCGAAGAAAGGGTGCGTACCAGATCATTTCGCCCAACAACTATTCACCGTGCTTCAAGAAGAATGGAAAAATATTCCACTTTCAGTGAATCAGAAAGTAAAAAGCCTTCCGCGTTATAAGTTACATGGCTAGCGTCTTTGGATCGGACAGCAAGGGGTGTCCGGAGACTTTTGGCCACATATTGTACAATGAATTAGAGGTGGGCATCCGTATTCCCATTAATTTTAATAAATTAGCATTCCAAGTATATCATTTGTAGTGCACTTTCAGTACTCAGTTACTTCCCGCCCACCCTGTATACTTCGAGTTGTGGCAGAGATGTACATTATTGAAGGATTTCTTGCTATTCACACCCGTCCTGATGAACTAAGGAGGCAGATAGTTGACATTTTGCCCTAGTTGAACGTAACAGGGGAGTAAATAGAGTAATTTCTTAGATATGAACTTACAAAACGGGCCACAAAGTTGCAGGTTTCACGTCCAGTTGACCTTAAGTCTCCTACACACGACCACAGAGTGGCAGTAAGATAATACGGCGGAAAAAAAAATAGGTGACCTAAATAGATGGCACTTTACACAGGGATTGAGATGATGACGACGACGAGACGAAAGTAGGTCTCGTAATCTTGTAATTTGTTAGAGAAGCACTTCAATATAGTGTGTAATTTTCATGTAAGTTCAGCGCGGAGCAGGACGAGGGCGGAGTGGCGCCGGCCATCCATCTCCTTCACAACAGGCGACCTACTTCTTCGTTTTCTTCTTCCACAGCAAATTTGTTCTTCGGACATTTTAATGGAATAAGCCACAGGTTGGTTCCGATGCTACGTCCATTACGTAGCTGTGTGAAACACGACCTCTGGTTTATAAAATCTACCAAAATACATAAACAAAATGAAGTTAAGTCATAAAGCAAGATCTGGAGAAATTGCTGAATGGTGGAGACAGAGTCTTGGAGAATGAATAAATAAATAAATAAATAAATAAATAAATAAATAAATAAATAAATAAATAAATAAATAAATAAATAAATAAATAAATAAATAAATAAATAAACCCGGAACCAAAGTAATGGAATGTAGTCGAACGACGTCAGATGATGCAGAAAATACTAGATTAAGAAATGAAGTCTTAAGGCAAGTGGACGAATACTGTTACTTGGAGTCATGGGCGTAACCAGGGAGGAGGGGGGGTACTGGGGGTTAGAATATCCCTCACCCCATGGAAATATTACAAAAAGAAAATAAACAGAGACTGAGAATGAAATGGAATGGCGTATGGCTTTTAGTGCCGGGAGTGTCCGAGGACATGTTCGGCTCGCCAGGTGCAGGTCTTTAAATTTGACGCCCGTAGACGACCTGCGCCGTGTTGAGGATGAAATGATGATGAAGACAACACATACACCCAGCCCCCGTGCCAGAGAAATTAACCAATGACGGTTAAAATCCCCGACCCTGCCGGGAATCGAACCCGGGACCCCTGTGGCCAAAGGCCAGCACGCTAACCATTTAGCCATGGAGCCAGACATGATGATTTTAAGGGAAAATAACCGATGGCATACTAGACACTAAAATGTAATACACTAGACGTTGATTGAGACGCTAGTCGGTAAGGGTTTGCCATCCCTGGACTAGCACAACCAAGGAGAGCATTTCTTAAGAAGAGAAATTTGCTCATTTCGAGAACTGATATAGAAATCAGAAAGATGTTTTCTGATGACTTTAGACTGGAGCGTGGCATTGTACGGAAGTGAAATATGGAGAATAATTTTCTACTTATATTTATTTTACAATCTGCTTTACGTCACACCGACACAGATAGGTCTTACGGGGACGATGGGACAGGAAAGAGCTAGGAGTAGGACGGAAGCGGCCGTGGCCTTAATGAAGGTACAGTCCCCGCATTTGCCTCGATGAAAATGGGAAACCACGGAAAGCCATCTTCAGGGCTGCCGACAGTGGGCTTAGAATCCACTACCTTCCGAAACACATACATTAAATGACACAGTTTTTCCCCATTATCGAACAGTTCCTTACGGCACATGAAGTTTAAAAAATGATCTTTTCATCTTCATAGGATTTAGTGCACTCAAAAGTATGTAATCGATTACGCACAGAGAAATCCTCTAAGCTTGCGTTTCTGTTTATGTTGAAAAGTAAATACAGACAGGAAAGGTGAAATAGTGTTTTTACGCTTAGTTATTTAGTCTTCTGATATTTAAAACATTCATAAATCGTAATACATAAACCTATAGGACTACTGCTTTTCGAACTCTACTTAAAGGTTTAGTTTTAATATTTTGTAAGAATTACTGTTCATTCTGTGCTTAGTTTATTAGCGTTGTAATAAAGAAGCAACATTTCTGTATGAAATTAGTACGTTGGTGACTGGAGGTCACCATGATCAAGATCATCATCATCATCATTTCATGTATTAGTTCTATAGAAGAACTGTTACGGTCTATACAAAAGATTTGCATTTTCACGCCATCTCTTCCTGGGGCGTCCCAGAAATCTCTTCCCACCGGGGCAGTAGTTTATGACTGCTTTGGGGATCCTGCTTCTGTCCATCCTGTTTAGGTGTTCTAGCTAACTTCTCTGGTATTCATAGATGTATTCCAATATAGGTCTACTTTTAAGATCATTCTGCACTTCTGTATTTCTTGTGTGTTCCCACTTAGCGACTCCCGCTGTTCGCCGCATGTATTTCATTTCAGCTGAAGTTATTCTTCTCTCATCCCATTTCCTCAGGGTCCACGCTTCACTTCCATAGCAAAGTACAGGTCTTGCCAAGGTTTTTTAGATTCTTGTACGGGTGTGTTTTTATTGATTCCCAAACATCTGTTGAATATGGAGATTTTCTCAGGTATGTCTCAAATTATAATACCATCATTTGTGAATCAGCATTTAATTAGACAGATAAAAAAAAGGAGCAAGAGTATAATTTCTCATTTTTCCCTTGGAGTTACGAATTAGCTATACAGTGAATAAGAAACCACACCAGTTTTAAATTAATTTTAACAAAATGTCTGAAACTGAACCTGGTTTGAACCAATAAACCATTTTTCCTTTTGCGAAAATCAAATGGTCGTAATGTCTCCCGGTATTGGCCATCCATCAACGGCTGATTATTTCAGATGGTAACCAGGCATAAGACAGCCTGTACAGTTGCTAGGTAACCTTGTCTGACCATCCATCCATACCTTACATCACTCCCTGCACGGTTGCTAAGGTAACATTGTCTGACCATCCATCCATACCTTACATCACTGCCTGCACGGTTGCTAAGGTAACACTGTCTGACCATCCATCCATACCTTACATCACTCCCTGCACGGTTGCTAGGTATAGTCCGCACACTTTATGTTGGTGCATTTGTGTACGGTGGTGAGGAATAAGGAGGGAGGTGTCCCGGTATCGATAGTGCTACCAACCGAAGGAAAATGAAATCTGAATTGAATCGAGAATATGATCGATCGATACGAAGTTTCTAAACCGTTATCATCTTAAGCCAACAACTATGTCCATACACATTATATAACATTATAAAACATTTCTCGATGCGAATCTTGTTCCTAGCATGAATTCTATACTTTGGCTTTGTTGTGTAAACAACAACAGTACTAGTACGTAAAGTATACGCCAGATGTCGCACAACGATGCTTAAGGGATTCATAGTTTGTGTTTCAACGGTTGCCAGTACGAATCTCGAAGATCGCCGAGGTCGACCGATTCAGCACTAGGGTGTAAATGCACCAACATAAAGTGTGCGGATAATAACATTGTCTGACCATCCATCCATACCTTACATCACTGCCTGCACGGTTGCTAAGTTAACATTGTCTGACCATCCATGCATACCTTACATCACTCCCTGCACGGCTGTTCTGTTTACACTTCCGTCGCAGTTTGTCACGTCACGTTACACACAATTTCTGACGACTCCCAGGCATAAGATAGTGCTTTTGTGTGTTTCAGCACATGCTTTATCCGCCGAACTGTTACTCTCAAACACAAAAGGAACACTGATTTACAGTATATTTCAGAATTAATGTTCATTGATATATATACACTATTTAAAAATGAATGTTTCTTTGTATGTCTCGAATCGACTCAAAAAATACTGGACCGATTTCGCTGAAACTTTCACAATTTTTTCCTATTACTCCTGGGAGGGTTTAGGAAGTGGTTTGAACGAAAAATGATGGGTACTTCGGCATAGCGGATGAGAAGGGTGAAAAAAGAGAAAATAGGGGAAGGTAAGACAACCGCATGACAAGTATGATCAGCGGGTTGCCTAAGCAACAGTATGTATTGTTGGGAGATCAGAAGAATGAACATGCCCGGAGAGGCACGGGGCGAAGGGATTTTCACCAGCAGAGCCAGTGACGCAATGGTTACCATAGCAACTCAACTACTACCCAGGCGACTTTTACTGGCAGCTGTTCGCTCTTGTCAAATGTAATCCAGCAAACTGCAAAGTGTGAGTCAATGTTTTCCTGTAGCAGATAAGAGTCGATCTGTCTGGGCAGAACAGGAACTTCGTGCTTGCAGGCCACATTCCTCATGTTTGCATTCTTCTCATCTCCACACAGTAAAGATGACGATGTAATTCTTAAAAGTTTTCTTCTTCTTCTTCTTCTATAAACGGTAAATAAAAATTAAAAGTCCAGTCCCCATCGCATAGGGGGTGACAAGGAGTGAAGAAAAAAATGTCGAAAATGAAGAGATTATGGGTGAATGTATGTGTATGTTTCAGCATAGCTCTCAACCAAACTAGAAACACATATATTGTAACTTAATATCTGGAAAAAATACTGTAGGGACAAGTAACCCCTAGCACTCCTAAAGGAAGGGGTGAAATGTAAAAATGCGAAAAATGACCGATATTAATGCAGAGTTCATAGTCTTTGGGGTAGCTGAGATGAACCGTGACACTCCGGATGCCGTTTAAGCCGAAGTTCATTCTCAATCGGGATGGGGGTTAGAAGGGGTGAAAGGAATGTCCAAAATGACCAACATCATGGATGTACGTGTGCATATTCCAGCATAGCTCTCAACCAAATATTATACTCATATGACTTACTGTTTGGGAAAGAAAACTGTAGGGTAAGACACCCATATGGGCGAGGGTTGAAAGGGGGGGGGGGGAGAGATGATATTAAAAAAATAGAAAACGACCAATATTAAAAGTGAAAAAGTTGTACCGGTATGTTAATAAATATAGTTTGTTTTCTTTTTTAATTTACTTAAACGGTTTAGAAAAATCTAACGCGGTTGAATTAATAAACGACCGAGCTCGATAGCTGCAGTCGCTTAAGTGCGGCCAGTATCCAGTATTCGGGAGACAGTAGGTTCGAACCCCACTGTCGGCAGCCCTGAAAATGGTTTTCCCATTTTCACACCAGGCAAATGCTGAGGCTGAACCTTAATTAAGGCCACGGCCGCTTCCTTCCCACTCCTAACCCTTCCCTGTCCTATCGTCGCCATAAGACCTATCTGTGTCGGTCCGACGTAACGCAAAAAGAAAAAAAAACGCGGGTGAAGCCGCGGGCACCTGCTAGCATGATATAAAACAAGAGTTTTGTTTGTACACTGTTCAGAATTTAAAAAGAATGGTATTTCTGTATCGGTTATGTCCTCAGCGACAAGGAAGTGCACCTTTTAATTTTCCGTCATCTGTCTGTATGTACACGCATCACGAGAAAACAGCTGAAGAAAATTTAAAGAAAATCGGTATGAAAAGTCGGGGAATGAGGCACTACAATCTAGGCTATAAATAATTTTTATTCACGCTGAGTGAAATGGTAGTTTAGGGGAGAACCTGAAATTCAATTCACAACAATATGTTAGTAGTGCCATCGATAAATACTACATAACTTAAGTTATAAAGAATTAAATTTCAGCTTATTTATGTCTTATAAGAAGGTGTTTTGAAAAGTCCGTGCAAAGTCCGAGAGATGGCACCACCGGCGCGTATCGAGGTCATGTTTAGTTAGTAGCATCTCTTGAATGAACCGTTGCCTACGAGTCGTAGGCAACGAATGAACGCACACCAAGTTTCAGCCATATTGGTCTATTTATCTGTGTTTGGCATTTGTGTGAATCAAGGAAGTCGAGTGATTTTCAAGAAATGGACAAAAAAGAATTTCGTGTAGGGATTAAACATTACTTTATGAAAGGCTAAACGCCTCAGGAGACTAAAGAGAAGCTTGATAAACATTATGGTGACTCTGTACCTTCGATTAGAACAGTTTATAAGTGGTTTAAAAATTTTCGGACTGGCCATATGGGCACAAGTGACGCTGAACGTTCTGGACGGCCTGTGGAGGTTACGACTCCAGAAATCATTGATCAAATCCATGATATGGTGATGGATGACAGAAGAGTTAAGGTGCGTGAGATTGCTAGTGCTGTGGGCATCTCCACTGAACGGGTACATAACATTTTGCATAAACATTTGGACATGAGAAGCTCACGCTTGACCAAAAACGGAATCGTGTGAAGTGTCGCAAGGATGGTTTGCAGCTATTCCAGAAGAATCCGGAGGACTTGTTTCGTCATTGTGGATGAAACATGGATATATTACTATACTCCTGAGATCAAACAACAATCTAAACAATGGGTTACCAAAGGGGAATATGCACCAAAAAAGGCGAAGACCGTTCCTTCGGCCGGAAAGGTTATGGTGACTGCCTTTTGGGATTCACAAGGGATAATCCTCCTCGAATATCTGGAAAAGGGTAAAACTATTACAGGTGCATATTATTCATCGTTATTGGACCGTTTGAAAACCGAGCTGCAAGAAAAACGCCCGCGATTGGCCCACAAGAAAGTCCTTTTCCATCACGACAACGCACCAGTACACACCTGAGCAGTTGTGGTCGCAAAATTAATGGAAATAGGATTGCAACTCGTCTCACACCCCCACCACCCTATTCTCCAGACTTGACTCCCTCGGACTACTATTTGTTCCCCAATTTGAAGAAATGGCTGGCGCGACAAAGATTTTATTCAAACGAGGAGGTGATTGCAAACACTAATGGATATTTTGCAGATTTGGACAAATCCTATTATTCGAAAGGGATCAAAAAACTAGACCATCGTTGGACGAAGTGTATAAGTCGAAAAGGAGACTATGTCGAAAAAATAAAAAAGGTTTACGCCAAACACGTAAGGTAGTTTTTATTTTTGCACGGACTTTTCAAACGCCCCTTGTACATTTTTACCGTACCGGTATTCAAGAACTTCAACTTCTGTTGCTAAGCGCATGTCAGTGCCGAGCCACGAGGAGGTGGGCGAACAGAATTCAATGAGAATCGATATGTAAAAGCTTTATTCAGCTCTACAGTACAGGCTATAAATAACGTTATTCACGCTGGATGAAATTGTAGTTTAGGGGAAGGCGCCATAATTTTAATTTTGAAATACCTATGTTATGCAATTCAATAAAATCGTACTAGCAGTTTCCCGCTGGCTCCGCCCGCTATGTACAAAGTATGGTGTTGTTCGTTACTATTCTCACGGATTTATTTGCAAAGTTTCGAGTTAATGAAATAAAGCACATGAATTGTTGTGGTAATAGAATGTAATATTATGTCAACAAAACACTTGAAAACACATCACACAAAGAAATTGAATTAAACGTCCCTTGGAACAACACTACGCGCCGAACTGTTAAAAAGTCCTTCAAAGATCTTCGTCATGGAGATAAAGGTACTCATAACTTTTCTCAGAATCTACCAATTTGTAGTTATTTCCTCAAAAGAAAGCGCTTGATCCAATGAGTGTTTTTAGACCAAAACGAACTGCGTACCTCAATTAGAACGAAAGATATAATTGCTTAAATGACAAAAAAAGTTGAAGAAATGAGACGTCAAATTGAATGTGCACTCATAACTTTCCTCAGAATCAACCAATGTGAATAGTTAAGAGCTGAAATGAAAGAGCTTGATCCACTGAGTGTTCTTAGGCCAAAACGAACTCCGTATCTCAATTAGAACCAAAGATATGATTGCTTCAAAGAGACAACAAATTGAAAAAAATCAAATAATTCGAGGAAGGCGGACGGTAAGTGATTTATAGTACCTGATAACAAATCTGTGCATGAATACCTTCCAGTTAAAAAAAATGTAGAAAATCGACCGAATTTTCACAATTTTTTTAAAAATATATAGAAGATTCACAACGTGTATATGACTTCATCTAGAATTCTGTGTACAACGTAACATTCCGTAGCGAAGCACGGGTACACCAGACAGTGTTCATATAAAATGGTTCACGTGAATTTTCTTCGTAACCTTAACGGTTTTGAAAGAAAATTGTCCTTGTGGCTAACGAGCAGTTGGTTGACGACCGGTGAGTCACAAAATGTGTTGGAAGACAATTCTCAATATTATGCTCCTGTGCACGGACTAACCGGATGCTCCTGGAGGTGGGATGTAACACGAGCTGATGGAGATTTAAACCTAGCCGACGCTTCTCGAGTAACCCGGATGTGAGACATGGCGCCTCAACCAACAGCGGTGTTTCACGGCCAGAATGACGTAAACTTGGACTGGTCTACATTACAAATATGTGATGAGCGATGGCATACTTCTCTTCCATACAGATTGCAATCAGTGGGAGTTACAAGTGGGGGAGAGGTGGCACAAAAATGTATAGACAGCAAAAAGTATCCGCGATTAAGGGCTAGAGTAGAGAGGAGGAGGGGAAGGTGTAGGGCATCAAAATTGAAAAAATATACCTACTAAATGGTAAAGCCTTTTTAATGCTCTCTGATGAGCGAATTTCGATAGAGGCGTAAAGGTTGAGTCAACCAACTTTAGTGCGGTAATAACAGTAGCCTACTATACATTAAAACTTTCAATAAAGAGACAATAATTACACATGCATTGCAATTAAACAGAAGTTCGTATGATTATACAATTAAAATGTCATTTAGTATTTGACTACACAATAACAAAGTCACAGCCACTAGATAGAACTACACAGACACATAATGCCACACGCTGCCGCGATTAGCCGCAACGAACGACCATTTGTGAGTAAAGTATTTGTCTTAATAACTGAAGAAATTAAAGGAAGAAATTAGTTGAAAAAACACTAGGGATTATACAAATTGCTTTTTTATTTTATATTTTCAGGCATTTTTTAAAAATAACTCTTTAGGTTCTTCAGTCTGTCGAAACTTAAACACTAGTCAGGTGGCTAAAATGGCAGTTTTTTCCCTGCTCAAGTCGTAGATCGTGGCTTAATACTGTATATTATCTCGCTTAGTGAACATTCAGGATTTTCTTTCAAGCTCGACCGACAATTGCAGAACGAAAGAAAACCTTGAATATAAATGTTTATAATCATCAACCTGTGAGAAAACGGGCTAATAATGGTACGCCTATCAATACAATTGATTATGCAATTAATATAGACTGCTTATTTAGTTCATACTACAACCGTACATGTTTCGAGAAATAGATCTATTCTCTTCGGCGATAACAACATGTCAAAATGCCTACGGAGATACTTAAATATATAACAAATAAAACCTTAAAATAAATCCGACTCATTTAAATATTTAGATTTTTAAAAACGCAAAATTTCAGCAATTCTATTTCTTGTCGTCGGCTAAAACATTTTCAATTCTTTCTTGATAAAGATTGTTCAATATTAAAGTCCTGCCGCTTGTGCAAATAGAGTAATATTCACTAAGTGCAGCATTCCAGGTTTTGAGCTATGTGGAATGCTATTGTCTGCAACTATTGTTGCAATGCTTTTAATATTGAACAATTTTTCTCAAGAAAGAAAATTAAGATATGTTTTAGACAACGAACAAGATATAGATAGAACTGTTGAGATGTTAATGTGTTTCCTAAATGTAGATATTACCGGGCGAGTTGGCCGTGCGGTTAGGGGCGCGCACCTATGAGCTTGCTTCCAGGAAATAGTGGGTTCGAATCCCACTGTCTGCAGCCCTAAAGATGGTTTTCTGTGGTTTCCATTTTCACAAAGGCAAATGCTGGGGCTATACCTTAATTAAGGCGACGGCCGCCTCCTTCCCACTCCTAGCTGTTTCCTATCCCATCGTCGCCATAAGACCTCTCTGTGTCGGTGCGACGTAAAGCCAAGTGTAAAACCAAGTAGATATTTTATTTTAATGACTTAGAATTATTTTATGGTTTTACGTGTTACACATTTAGGTATCTCCTTAAGGATTCTGACATGTTATTATCGCTGAAGAAGAGAATAGATCTATTTCCCGAAACATGACCATGGTATTATGAATTAAATAAGTACATAGTAAGCAGTATATACTAATTGTATAATCAATTGTATTGACAGGCGGATAATTATTAGCCTGTTTCTCACAGATTGCCCCCCTGTGGATGGGGGCGGTAGCATAACTCGGGAGCGTGGGTCCTGACATTGCTTCCACTTACTTGTGCCAGGCTCCTCACTTCCATCTATCTTATCCGACCTCCCTTGGACAACTCTTGTTTTTTCCATCCCCGACGGTATTAGGTATGCGAATCCTAGGAAGTTTTTTTTTTGCTAGTTTTACGTCGCACCGACACAGATAGGTCTTATGGCGACGATGGGACAGGAAAGGGCTAGGAGTGGGAAGGAAGCGGCCGTGGCCTTAATTAAGGTACAGCCCCAGCATTTGCCTGGTGTGAAAATGGGAAACCACGGAAAACCATTTTCAGGGCTGCCGACAGTGGGGTTCGAACCTACTATCTCCCGAATACTGGATACTGGCCGCACTTAAGCGACTGCAGCTATCGAGCTCGGTCCTAGGAAGTCTTTACGCCCTTCGTGGCCCTTAACTTTCTTAGGGCGATACCTTCATTTTTCGAAGTGTCGGATCCCTTCCATGTTTTTTTTCTCTTATATATAGGGTAAATGGTGATTGACCAGTTGTACTTTCTCTTAAAACAATAATCACCACCACTACCTCTCACAGGTTGATGTGTATTAACAGTTGATACGGATTTAACAGGAACCGAAAATGGTGAAGTTTATTAGAAATATTCGTGCTCTTGATGCCCTGAATACATTTTTTTATGTTTCGATTTTGCTGTATGTATTTTATCATAATAATCGTTCTACCTAGCGTTGTGACCTGATATACTTCATAATTTCTGTGTTCAGCCTTGACGAGACGTCTCCATCCAGAGCGGTCTTCAGCTTTCCAGTGATCTCCGCTTAATCTAACCATCTATTTGCTGTTGTTCCTCGTGGCCTACTGCCTTGCAAAATTTTATCTTCCATATTCCCTGTACTTCTCTTCTGAAAATGCGGTCCAAGAAACTGGAGGTAACACTCGCTAACACGGGAAGACAGACTTTTCTTGATGCTTAGTTGGTCTATAACGGGACCATTTGCTGTTCTTTCCGTCCAGGGCATTCTCCGCCAACACCACATCTAAAAGCTATAGATTCCATTTTTGTCATTAACTTCTACAGTCCAGGTCTCACAGCGGAACAAAAAAGGAGAACACTAGTGAATGAAACAAGCGCATGTGCGAAGCTTTTGATACTGAACGGTTCTACAAAATCTTAGTGGGTTTAAACATTGCAACTCGACCTAGGACACTATGTCTTTTTATCTCTTTTTCACAGTTTCCCCTGTCAATGACGACTGGACATCGGAGACAAGCTTGGAACAAGGAATTTGTGGGCTTTACCGTTATCCCCGTTACTTAACTTGCACTACACCGAGTAACAGAACAAATTAGAAATCAATTCCCAAAAGTGAATGATTTCATTTCTGTAGTAAAGGAAGTATTTTCAAAATTAAATACACTCTATAAAAAAACGACGCACCGGGAAAGCGTTGTCCGACTGTAAGGAAATTACGTATGCAAAGACATTCGGACCGAACATGCAAATTATTAAAGTGACGATGATGATGATGCTTGTTGTTTAAAGGGGCCTAACATCGAGGTCATCGGCCCCTAATGGTACGAAAGGAAATGACAACAAAAAATCAAAATCATCCACTGACCAAAATAAAAGAAATCGTCATGAAGAAGGAATGGATGGACATGAACGAAAAACAAAAAACCAACAAAAAACGACCAAACAAAAAAGGAGTGGATCCAACTAAAAAAAGATCATAGATAATTCATTACTGACCAAGAGCCCACTCATGAAGCACAATCCTGAATCGAGGATGCTTGATGTCTAAAGGGGTCCAAAATCCATGTCTAAGGCCCCTCAGAATGGTATAGCCTACGTCGCGAGTAAAGTAGAACCATGGTATTTCTCAAGCTGCGGTACTAATCAAAGGTAGCGTAAACTCACGGTGTTCCAAACATTAAGGTACTACTCACAAGTATTGTACGTCGTACAGGTAACGCAGACCTATGGTGTTCCTCACAAAATGGCGCCACTCATAGCCAACGCAAACCGATGAGGTTCCTCAACTAGGTGTACTAATCACGGGCGCCGGTATTACCGTGGTGTTCCTCACATAGTGGGTACTAATCACTGACAACGCAGACCTACGGTGTCGCTCGTATAGTGGTACAACTCACAGGCAACGCCCAGACGCGTGGTGTCGCTCACACGGGTACAACTCACAGGCAACGCCCAGACCTGTGGTGTTGCACACACGGGCACGACTCACGGGTACTGGAAACCCACACTGAACCCCCCTCGAGTGCTACGAATCACAAAAATATGGAGTACCTAACAGAGTGGTAATACTCGCAAGTAAAAGCGACCGATGGTGTTCCGCGCGTGATGGTACTAATCAAAAGTAGTTTCATGGTTCTAATCCAATCATCCCTTGGTCACCCCTTTTAGTCGCCTCTCACGACAGACAGGGGATACCGTGGGTGTATTATTCGTCTGCTTCCCCCACCCACAGGGGGTGTGTGTTTGGTCCGCGAGAGGTATTTTATTTCCCTCAAGTCCGCCGGCAAGCCGGTTAGGACCCCCCTATCCGCCACCTAGGACGCGCCACGTGGGAGTATCACCTCTCCCCCTGCTACGAAAGCGTAGTAGGTTCGTGGAATGATTAAAGTTTCGTGTCCAATGAATGAATAGCGGGAGCTCCCGCGCATCCGAACTGCGCATGCATTAGGTGTATATACGGCGCGCTTCTGAAGCGTATGCTCAAAGCAGCTGTTGCATTCGACTGCGATATCTTAACGTCGGGTGTAAGAATGCCACGCCGAAGGATTCGTGCTCATTACGAGCAGACGTCAGAGTTTGAAAGAGGTCGTGCGATCGGATTGAAAGAAGCTGGTTGGTCGAATCGAGCTCTCGCTGGACATTTGGGTCGAAGTGATGCGGCGATCAGACGATGCTGGGAAGCGTGGGTCAGCAACGGCAGGCATCAGAGTCAGGACGGCAGTGGTCGACCGAGGGCCACAACAGCACGGGCAGACAAAGCGATTGCCAGAACAGCTGTCACAGCACCGGAGTCGTCGTTATCAACCATCCAGCGTGTGACCCGCACAGGTGTGTCCACCATGACCATCAACAGACGCCTGAGCAAGAGGAATTTGCGCTCGCGCCGCCCGTTACGCCGCTTACCACTCACGCCTGTTCACAGTCAAGCCAGATTACAGTGGTGCCGCACTGCGCTGACTGGGGACGTATAGTCTTTAGTGACGAGTCCCGTTTCCAACGGTGCCCTGACGACAACCGCAGACGTGTTTGGAGACGTCCAGGCCAGCGTGGGAATCATGCCTTGACTATCGCACGCCACACAGCCCCACAACAGGGGGTGATGGTCTGGGGTGCCATCTTCTTTGATAGCCGGACCCCTCTGGTAATCATTCCTGGCACAGCACAGCGGTATGTTGATGACAATCTACGGCCGGTTGTGTTACCGTTCCTCCAGTGACATCCAGGCCTGACTTTCCAACAGGATAATGCCCGGCCGCACACGGCATATGTTGCTATAAACTGTCTTCAAGCTTGCCCTATCCTTCCTTGGCCAGCTCGGTCGCCGGATCTCTCTCCCATAGAGCACATTTGGGAAGTTATGGGAAGGCGATGGCGAACATCCCGTAATGTCACCGATTTAGCCCAACAGTTGGAGACCATTTAGCACGAAATTCCGTAGGATACCATCCGGGAACTTTATCAGTCTATACCACGTCCAGTGACAGCTTGCACCCAGGCCAGGAGTGGACCAACACCTTATTGACGACCTCACGTTGTAACGCTCTAACTCTGCAATAAAACATTCGATTGTTCTGCACTTTCGATCGTTTGTTTTTCTATGTCTGTTCCTCACATCCACTGATTTTTATCGCCATCGAACAATTCGTTCCTGGTGCGTCGGTTTTTCTTTTTTTCTTTTTTTTTTTTTTTTTGTTATACAGTGTACTAGAGTGCTGCTTTTAAAGGAAAGTACCCATATCTGCCCTGCCTGCAGCACCTATTTTTAACAAGATGGGGTCCAAGGTTCAATATTACAGTGAGAACATCGACTGCACAGAAAACGTTGCCAACAGTTTCTCAGAAGACGACTCACAGTGTACTGGGATCTGGTATATATTCGTGATAATTTCACATTACTAACCGTCCAGTGGTCGCGTGGATTACTATTACTTTTTTTTTTTTGCTAGTTGTTTTACGTCGCACCGACACAGATAGGTCTTACGGCGACGATGGGACAGGAAAGGGCTAGGAGTGGGAGGGAAGCGGCCGTGGCCTTAATTAAGGTACAGCCCCAGCATTTGCCTGGTGTGAAAATGGGAAACCACGGAAAACCATTTTCAGGGCTGCCGACAGTGGGGTTCGAACCTACTATCTCCCGAATACTGGATACTGGCCGCACTTAAGCGACTGCAACTATCGAGCTCGGTGATTACTATTAGAATCCAGGCTTATTTGTTCTATATCTGCATACATAATACAATTGCTTTTGGTACGTCCTAGAAGATCTCCCCACTACGATCGCCGTGAAATATGACATCATCGACCACTAGAGTGCCAGTGGCATACCAAAGGGTTAACACGGATTACAAAATGTAGTCCACGAAACTACTTGTGAAGTGGCAGTCGAGTGATTCGCTGGGCTGAGGCGGGTTGTTTTCTGGCGTACGCCTATGCATTCTGCGACGGTCAAATTAGTACTCTCTAGCGATTATGAGTGAAGGACAGATATACTAGTGGTTATTAGAAGACCAGGATGACGAAAAACGGGGATTGTGGCGAGGTGGTGTTAGGAACACCGCTGCCATAAATGCACTGAACGTATATTCCAAAAGCAATAACTGTGAGAAGGTAACGAGGAGATCATTCCTACTTGGGACTTATGAAACCAGAAATGGAGAGGAGAATAATGTGCAAAGCAGTGCTAAGGGCGATAAGAGTACGTGGAAAGCTGCTACTCGGCATTCAGAAAGAGACTGCAATGCCAGTAGAACTTCCTAAAGGACATGTACGGCGATGTTTTCTTTGCAGTGGACAGAGGAACAAGAGCACCTAAGTGCATGTGTCAAGAACACATGAAGAAGGTTTGTGTGAAATGTTCGAGTGCTGAACAAGACTGTGGTTCAGGTTCAGATAAGAACGCTTCAGCTGCGTTGGTCTGATTGTACAGGTACGTCATTGTATAGTATTGGGAAACTGAATATTTTATAAACAATTAATCCTAGAAAAATGATCATCTATTATCAAACATTTCATGTTTATATACAGTACGGGAAATGTTATCAAATTTATTAAGAAATTTCAAATTAAAAATAAATTTCCCACGCTGTGTCAAAATATTTGATATTCCCTTTACTTATCTCTGATTAGTATATGTATCGTCCTCCATCATTCTCATAAATTCGAAAATCGATATTTGAAAACAAAAAATAGTTAGTAAAATACCCATTGAAAATTGGACTACGATTGTAATCCATGCGACTACTGGCGTTATATTATCGCGACCACCGGAGGGTTAAGAAACGCCGAAAAACAATTAGTCGTCAAAATTCAGTCTCACTGAATCATTGCCTATGTTTTTTTTTTGTTTTTGTTTTTTGTTTTTGTTTTTGCTAGTTGCTTTACGTCGCACCGACACAGATAGGTCTTATGGCGACGAGAGGACAGGATAGGGCTAGAAGTGGAAAGGAAGCGGCCGTGGCCTTAATTAAGGTACAGCCCCAGTATTTGCCTGGTGTGAAAATGGGAAACCACGGAAAACCATTTTCAGGGCTGCCGAGAGTGGGGTTCGAACCTACTATCTCCCGAATACTGGATACTGTTGCCTATGTTTACAAAACCAGAGTGTCGGATGAAAACATTCAAACTAATACTGTCCAGATATAAACTTACACCACAACGTTTGGAAATGTTGTTAATGATTTGATGTGCACAAAATTATGGCGGAAACGGCGGGAACGCAGCGAGAATGATGCGTAAGTACTATCCGCGGAACTTTTAGTGACACTTCTTTTTGCGGGGATGAGGGGCAAGGAAGAAAGTAAACTCTTCCAGTAGAACTGCCAACTGAATGGAATTGAAATCTGAATTGCATCGATAGTGTGATCGATATGAATCTTCCAAACCATTTATTATCTAAAGCCCACAAGTGCGCCACACACACATACACACACGCACGCACACGCACACACGCACGCGTATATAGTCTTGCTGTGACATTTTTCTTTATTATGCATATAATATCAATCATAATGAGACAGAGTAGCCTACCACTTTTTACTAAGGGTGTGTGGAGAGGCAGGAAATATTTGAATTATCCTAATTCTGGAAACATATTTTCCCGTATATGCGGCAGATCGTTCAGTCGACTTCCTGTGGGGAAAGAGCAACTGTTTGTTTTTCTCTTTCTGTATCACAGCAGTCTTCTACGTCTGCTATAATATTTCTGTCCTCCCTGTGTATAGTTCTCTTTTTCCAAGTAGGAGTTCTAAGGTGTTCATGCGATGTACCTGGATTTTCCTCAGCCATTGCAATAGGTTTCAAAAGTTCATTTTTCACCTATGTTTATTCGCTTTATTGTAAAAAAAAAAACAACAGTATTCGAAGTTTTGCGATTACACCACCAGATGGCTTACGGCGATGCATCATCGATTCACTTTTGGTGTCATAGGTTGTTAATCCGTATCTCGAATATAACAGAGGTCTACCGATTCAGCACCAGAGAGCCGAAGTGTCACTAAAAGTTTCGCGGATAATAAATTTGTTGTTGTGTTGTAAGCTATTTGTCACTTTTAGTAATTTGATCTCAACTAGATTTAAACTACAGTACATGAATGCTGCACTATAATGTCTTGCGTGCTCTATTTTAGATAATACCAGTAATGATTATCGTTATACTGTCCGGCTCCATGGCTAAATAGTTAACATGCTGGCCTTTGGTCATAGAGTTCCCGGGTTCGATTTCCCGACAGGCTCAGGGATTTTAACCTTAACTCGTTAATTTCACTGGCACGGGGGCTGCGTGTAAGTGTCGTTTTCATCATAATTTCATCCTCATCACGACACGCAGGTCGCTTACGGGTGTCAAATCAAAAGACTTGCATCTGGCGAGCCGAATTTGTCCTCGTACACTCCCGGCACTAAAAAAAAAAAATCATACACCATTTCATTTTCATTATAATATAATTATTATTACTATTTCTACTTGCACAGTACCCCTTCAGGTATACTTCGCTAATTTTATTGGGCCTATTTTAAAGCAATAAGAGCCAATTTTATACATTTTGTTCCGCCTATAGGCGCCTGAAACTTTACTTTTTGGGACCTAAAGATCCGATGTCTACCGATGACTGACCCAAGGTATACGAATTCCCTTAGCATCTCCAGATCCTTTAGATCAGTGGTGCACACATTTTCTCTGAACTGAGGAGCGAACCCAAAAGTTTAGGGGCAGCAAGAATCCCAACAACCTGATACATACAAGTAATCGAATTGCGCTACTTAACGCCGGTCTCGGTACTACTTTTTTCTAATCTTAGCATTTAAAGCGTCCACAAATATTACGTTAAAGAACTACAGCAGAACTATTAACGCTAGTGTCAGTTTTGTTTTACAATAATTATCTAATACTTGCATGGTCGTTGTTGACCATGGATGTGCCTAGCGGTCTTGCTACTACAGTCATTGCAGTATCAAATTTCTTTATTGCAGGTACATCCAAATTACACATCATCAAATCACAAAAAATGTTTGTTTCTAATGACAACCTGAATCTGTCTTGTATAAGGTTAATCTGACTACACCCTCGCTCATACGACGCTGTAGGGACTGGACGAACACATGCAATGGATAGTAGCTGTCCCAGAATAGGAAATCTGTCACTGCTTGCCAACTCCAACAGTTTGAACAGCTTCTTTTCCTCTTCCAAAAAGTTTGAACTCATACCGCCAGAGATTGATTGTACTTTTGACTGCACCTGTCTATGAAGTAGTTAGTTCTCACTTATTCCACCAAAGGCTTCGTGGATGTAACAGATGAGGGCCAACTGCGTTATGCACGACTATCCACTATCATTAGTGCTAACTCATCGATATACATCGATGGTCCTGTGCAGCGAAAAGTATATATTATCTTTGGTCTCGAAGTTATTTATTTTCGAGAAGATCGTGGGGTGGTTTTAAGGCTGTTTAGTGACGGCACGTCATATGTTAAGTGGGCCTTCTGTTGAAGATTGATGGGTAGGAGAAAAACTAAAATATGAAAGAAGAAAAGAACAATTTTCGGGGTTCGTAACTTCGGTGCCAGCAGAAAAAACACAGTCGCCGCACCGACCTGTCGTCTGGAATTTCTGCACCCCCCAGCTACAATTGTGTACGTTTCTGATTATTAATTATGAATTCACTTTGATGAACCGAACTTACACATTTAAGATGAACACAAACACTCAGCCCCGAACCGGAGAAATTAACCAGAGGAAGTTAAAATCCCCAACCCGGCCGGGAAACGAACCCGGGACCCCAGTGACCAAAGGCCAGCACGCTAACCATTTAGCCATGGAGCGTATCTACTTTGTCTCTAGTCTGCAGCCTCTTGCCTGTTTCAGTTAGCAGTAAGCGTTATGTTTGAATTCTTGCTTGTTGTTTACAGGTGCCTAACGTCTAGGTCATTGGCCCATTTTTTAATTCGCGTGCAGAGCACGCAACAGCGCAACAGCTAACTTATATCTCTTTATTCAAGACTTGGAGTAGGAGAGAATTCATTTTTTGAAACTTCCTTTGGTATCTGATAGAGAAGGTTTGCTGCGAAAATGTTAAGATTTTTTAATTACCAAATGACGAGAGAATTTGATGAACGGTTCATGCAATTCAACAAACTGGAAGATATTCTTCAAGCTGTGGAAAAAAAAAAATCTCCGTAGATTCTCGAGGAGAATGATGCACCAAAGCAACTTAACTGTGCAACTTCGACACGGCAGAACCACAAATGAAAATGCTTGGTGGCAAAAGAATATATTTCTAAATATAAATTGTGCTCATGCCTTTATTTCTAGCACCTGCCCAACACCTACGTGACGTATTGTAATCCGAGATATCCCTTGCCTATTTTTTATAACATGCAAAATCGCGTGGTGGTGATGATTGTGTCATGGCCTCCATGGAGGTTGGTGCATGTCTTTCTATGTGACATCCATGCGCGCCGTGCGCGTGTGGGCTTAACATGAAGATAACGAGGCAGGAAGAGAGTAAAACCCAGTGTAGGCATATATCTTACTCCTGAAGAGTAACACGTAGGGGGGTTAGTCTTTTAGCAGGAAGTACAACTTGGCAAACGTCCTCTCTTAAAAGTTATCAGAAGGAAAATGGAAGAAGTCCGACATTTCGAAGAAAGGGAAGGGCCACGAACGGCGTGAAAATAAAATTCTCCTTAAACAGCGAAAACCTAATGCAATCGGGGTGAGAAAATAACAAGAGTTGACCAAGGGAGGTCGGACGGGAAATATGAAGACAAGGAGCCTGACAAAAGTAACTGGACGCAAAGCCAAACTCAGCTAGGTGAACCGTGGTCGCCAACCCACGCAACCAAGTTGAGAGCCTCTGACCCCCGTCCTAGTCACCTACAACGACAAACCGGGGATACCGTGGATGTTATTCTGGCTTCACGTCGCACCGACACAGATAGGTCTTATGGCGACGATGGGATAGGAAAGGGCTAGGAGTGGGAAGGAAGCAGCCGTGGCCTTAATTAAGGTACAGCCCCACCATTTGCCTGGTGTGAAAATGGGAAAACACGGCAAATCATCTTCAAGGCTGCCGACGGTGGGGTTCAAACCCACTATCTCCTGCAAGCTTACAACTGCACGACGAACTTGCTCGGTGGATGATATTCTACCGCCCCCACGCACAGGCGGTATAAGGGGATCTACTCAAGGCTTAACGCCTCCATCCGACGGGCAAATCATCATCAACAGCGCCATATGACCTCACTCCATATGAACACCGCGGAGAGGTCTGAAATTCAATCCCGACTTTTGCCACGGAATATGATGTTTAGAAACTGTATACCACCACATCTGCTACCCTGCCGGCCAACATTTTGATGGTGACATCTTTTTCCACCCGGAAGCCAGCTAACTATGGTGGGTGCCTTAACGATCATGGACACCAGGCGGCCAGGACCTACTGATCAGGGTCCACATATGCGGCCTGTTAAGGGGAGACCCTACTGTGTTTTTAAGCCAAAATGGTCCAAAAACAAAAATGGAAGTGTTCGCCCTAAAAGTTACCCTGTTCCTTAGGGCACATGGTGATGGCATTATTGTTTCTTTTTTCGTTCGCCCTGGGTTCGGTGTGTTAGATCTACCAATAAATATTAACGGGAACAATACCTTAACACTCGCATATGATGTGGCTTACCATAATAGAATATACAAACCATTTTTATTGAAAACTATTCTAATCATTCAACATTCAAAGATATATTAACCAGTAGAGTAGAATGTTAAAAACTATTGCCGAGAGGAAGAAAATGAGGAAGAAATCAAAAATATATGGTGGTGGGAAGTTCTGATGCAGATACTGTAATTTATACAAAATTAACTCTTTCTTAGAACTTTATTTTCCAGAATTCAAAATGTTGTAAGTGCAACAGTTTTGCCTGCTTGTTTTCAATCTTGGCATACCTATAGTGCCATGTGATATGCATAAAATTTGCACCTCAGTTTGAAAAATAACGATATGTGACAGAAATATCCTGAGTCAAATATGAAAATTTGAGAATTTCTAAAAAGAATGCAATAGGATACGATAAGAAAATATTCTAATAACATCAACAATTTAATTTTTGAAATTGGTTGCCTCCGTGGCTCAAGCGGCAGCGCGTCGGCCTCTCACCGCTGAGTGCCGTGGTTCAAATCCCGGTCACTCCATGTGAGATCTGTGCTGGACAAAGCAGAGGGGGGACAGGATTTTCTCCGGATACTCAGGTTTTCCCTGTCATCTTTCATTCCTGTAACACATTCCAATATCATTTCATTTCATCTGGCAGTCATTAATCATAGCCCCAGAGGAGTGCGACAGGCTTCGGTAGCCGGCACAATTCCTATCCTCGCCGCAAGATGGAGGCTTCATTCATTCCATCCCTAACCCGGTCACTGACTGGAAAACAGGTTGTAGATTTTCGTTTTTTCAATGATACCAACAATTATTCGCATAACACTAAGAATTTCAGAGTTTCAAGGTAAAAAAAAAACCCTACGCATGGGTTGTTTTGAAACTGTACACATTATTTTTATAAAATGTGCTATACAAATCTATGTTACCAAAATGTTCCAAATTTTATAATAATCTTAATTTTTGACAACATATATGAAATCACAAAATTTTATGGTTATCAGATGAAAATTCCAAGACTTATAAAACGGAGTATGGTACCCCCTCAACAAAATACTAGTTAAAAGCGTGTCTCGACCTCCTGTTTCACTAGTAAAAACGGGATGTTTAGTTTGCGTTGAATGAAGCACTGCCTTCTATATACGGCTACTTCACGCAGGTCCAAAACTGGCGACAAATAACTTTTTTATGTGAAGTACTCAGGAGGTAGCAGTTGTTAGAAATGGCCCGTCGTTGGCCTTGCCCCACACGGAACTATAACAGCTGTTGGACAGGGAATTGTGTTGACACTTGCTGCTCGGATACAATGAGTTCTATAGCAGGGGCCGACCGGCTGCCGCCAAAGCCAATATCCGCTGCCAAATGAGCAATCGATTGATTGGGAGAGGAAGAGTGGAAGACGGCGTGATGAGGAGGGCGTCGCGACCATGTGGCGACAACGGCGACGTCCACAACAAGATGTTTGTATGGGTAGCGCGGCCCGCTGCGACAGAGCTAAAAGCTGTCACCGTCCTCAGGGGTTCACAACTGCCATCAGCATGCAGTACAGCTTTCTGCATATAATGTACTACTCTATAGAGAAGCAGTTACAGGATTCTGAGCGACTGAAAAAACGACCTCGAAAATGTTGTGGGACAGGAAGCAATGGTATGCAGACGTGCAAACGTCCAAAGTAAAAAAAGAGGAGGAGACTTTTTTCGGCATATCGTGACATGTTACGACACATCACTGAAGAAGATTTCTTTTCTATTTGCTTTACGTCGCACCGACACATATGTCTTATGGCGACGATGGGATAGGAAAGGCCTAGGAATGGGAAAGAAGTGGCCGTGGCCTTAATTAAGGTACAGCCCCAGCATTTGCCTGGTGTGAAAATGGGAAACCACGGAAAACCATCTTCAGGGCTACCGACAGTGGGGTTCGAACCCACTATCTCCCGATTACCTTTGAAGAAGATTTAACACATTCTACTACAGTAATCAATTACGTAATTTCTTTTATTTATGTATTAATAATTACTGAAACACTGCATGTTTCTGTAGAACACACGACTCTTCACAAACATCTGAACTAAATTTATGCACAAAACACTGGCCCTGTTGAACGGGCTTTAAGGTTAAAAGTTTTTTTATAGAATAATGTTTCGGAAAGCATTGACCTGAACTGTTTTTCTGCCCTGGTGTATAGGCTAAAAATAGTCTCAAAGTCGGCATTGCTATGTGGAAATAAAAAATAAAAAGCATCATGTTATAGAGATTCCATCACATAAAGAATACCACCAAATGATCGCATCTGCCTTACCAGTGCCTACTGAACATAAGCTCTCTCCAGCGACTTAAAGAACGAGGAAAAACCCGGGATTATAAAAAAAATCAGGAATACTAAATCTGTTCTCAAAATTAGGAGATAAGTCTACGATCAGGAGAGAGGGGAGGAAGGGCCAAATATCGGGAGTCTCCCGCTTAAATCGGCAGCCCTGAATATGGTTTTCCATGGTTTCCCATTTTCACACCAGGCAAATGGTGTAAGTTAAATCCACGGCCGATTCCTTCCCACTCCTAGGCCTTTCCTGTCCCATCGTCGCCATAAGACCTATCTGTGTCGGTGCGACGTAAAGCAAGTTGTAAAAATATAAGGAAAGATCTTCATTGAGGTAATCGCACAAAAAGGGATTGTAAATAATAATAATAATAATAATAATAATAATAATAATAATAATAATAATAATAATAATAATAATAATAATAATATGACCTCAGCTACCGTATGCAGACATTTCATTTTGACGCCATCTGGCTGTCTGCTCGTCAATTTCGACGTTCCGTTTTACTCTAGGCCCACTAGATGGCAGACCGAGTAAACCGAAACTCTCTTGGGCGTCTATGGCTGAGATTTAATGAATTTTGTCGGGTAAACAACAAATATATCACCAGAGATCTTTTACACGCCGACATCGTACTACATGGAGTGTCGAATGGACTTTTTTTCCCGCCCTTTAAAAATCCGACTACCGGGCGAGTTGGCCGTGCGCGTAGAGGCGCGCGGCTGTGAGCTTGCATCCGGGAGATAGGGGGGTTCGAATCCCACTGTCGGCAGCCCTGAAGATGCTTTTCCATGGTTTCCCATTTTCACACCAGGAAAATGCTGGGGTTGTACCTTAATTAAGGCCACGGCCGCTTCCTTCCAACTCCCAGCCCTCTCCTACCCATCGTCGCCGTAAGACCTATCTGTGTCGGTGCGACGTAAAGCCCCTAGCAAAAAAAAAAAAAAAACCGACAACCTCTTGGGTTCCGGAGGCCGACACTCTACCGCTGATCCACAGAGGCAGCTATAGATAAATAAATTCACGTGAAGAATAGGGCAAACAGCCGGAAAATTTAAGTTACTTCGAGATACTGAAAATTCGAGATATTGAGGTTCGACTGTATATAAAACAAAACATTGTTAGCTGAGATACTGAGAAACTCCAGGAGATCTCTATTAATTGCACTACAAGGAAAAGTCCTACTTTACCTGCAGAAGCATGTGATAGTCTCCTCGACGTCCAAGCCCACCACATTCGGATTGATGGTGGCGTACTTGAGCACTTTACGGTTCCCGAACGTGAACATGGCAGGATCTCACTGTTTAGGTTCCAGAAAATACACAAATTAGGAAGGAGCAAATAACAAATCGACTTCCAATCACGGACACTTCCTAACAGTTAATGAATATTCCTCCGCGGTATGAACTGGCTCAAGGCAACGCAAGTAATCCTGCCACACTAACTCCCAAACAGCTCATACTTCAATGCAGATCACTACTCTATTCTTGATTATCTACATACAAAACAGCAGACTGTCTACAAAAAAACACGCAACGGTTAGAGAAGAAAACTTGAACATGGATTGCTTCAACAAATCACAAAGCAAGCACTGTCCTTCAAAAGATAGCAGAGTTAAAGCTGATATCGAAAACCTCTCATAATTAATTCCACATTCCACAAATATATTACGTCAAAGGAGCTAACACATTTTCTCAGTTCACAATAGGTTATGTCAAACTGTTACTCTCATAATTCCATATTTCAAAGTATCAGCAGACCCGTAACCATGATTAAAGACAGTGTGACGGCTTCAATATTCAGTGACGTTAAGATGTACGTCAGAGTTTGCACTTTCTTCTACGACAAAAATATTCTTCCATGTGCAATTTTAAAATAATCATCAGTTATTTGTTGATCATGGTTCTCTGTTCTGACAGTAAGACGAACACTCGCACCAGTTTTACATGATTTACTCCCAGACAAGAGAATTTCACAGTATATGGTATTTTCTAAATTTCTTGCCTCACTAAGTTCAAGCATATCATCACTGAAATATTGAGTCCAATAAAAATGTTATAGGAAGCATTTTTCTCACCACGAAGTCCTTTGACATGGTTTTTGTTGAGTGCTGAACACACAAAATCTCGAACTAATTCAAGCTCACTTCGAAAAAACTTATACAACCTTTCTTCCTAATTAAAGATGAAGGTATAGTTGATGAGACAGGATACAGAAGATCACATCTACCGTAAACAGTACCGTCACAAAAGGAAAACCTCCGAATTCCCAGTGTATTCTACACCCATTGTTCTTCACGACATAGCCAAACAGTTACGTGAGTCGACCAGCTTAACTGAGAAATCCAAAGATCACACGCACTGACACAAAATATACGATGTTTGTTTGTAAGCAGACAGTGTCTAGGAGTGGCAGTCAGGCAGGGCGCTATTTTCTAAGACGCTAAGCTGGTTATGTAGAGCCAATAGCAGACACGAATCCCCACATATTCACCCTCCAACACACACAACTTGTTCGGTTTCCAAGGAACGCCACCTCAGCTCATTATTATCGATACTCTTGTTTCAGAGACACACAAAGACAGAACGGGAAAGAGTGTCCAACGACTGCTAGGTCAGCTGGCACCGCGTTCGCTTTGTCATCCTATCACAAAGGAAGCATTAAGGAACATGAATGCGGAAGTTGGGTTTTTTTTTCCACAAGGGAGTATAGTTTCACTAATATTATATTATGAAAAATTAAGTCTTGTTACTTCACACATAAACGACATTTCGTCCGCTCCAGTCACAGCAGCGTAGCCAGGATCGACCGATAGGGGCGGCGGTTATAGTTACAAAGCGATAATGGAACATATTGAAGGCACTTATGCGTGTGTCATTATAAGGACACTGATACAAGTAAATAATGTTGATTGCAGTACCGGTACACTACAAAATCGTAGAGTTGACCAAGGGGAGTCGGATGGGATAGAAGAAAGTGAAGAGTCTGGCACAAGTAAGTGAAAGCAATGTCTGGACTCAGCCAAGAGCCCTGTGGTCGCCAAGCCACGCTCCCAAGTGAAGACCCCAGGGGCACCTTTTAGTCGCCTCTTACGACAGGCAGGCTATACCGTGGTAGTTATTCTATTGCCCCATCACACAGGGGGTGCAATGGGCTTGCATTCGGGAGATAGTGAGTTCGAATCCCACCGTCGGCAGTCCTGAAGATGGTTTTCCGCGGTTTTCCATTTTCACACCAGGCTGTACCTTAATTAAGGCCACAGCCACCACCTTTCCAATCCGAGCCCTTTTCCATCTCTCCGTCGCCGAAAACCTTCGATGTGTTTGTGGTAACCTATCGCAGGTCCCTTTCGTTTTAAGGATTTCCGTCATAAATACTCAATTATGTCCACGGTTTTTATTGTCATTTACGCTTAACCACAACAGCCAAGCAGGGTAAAGCTCATGTTCCGATTTCGTGGTCCGCTCGTACGCCAATATTTCATGAAGATTTTCCTTATATCCTTTTCCAACTACCCTACAATCAGCCGATCGTGATGCTGCCCTAACGTCGCAACGAGGATTAAGTGGCGCTATTCCCACTCTATGATTATAATGCTTTAAAGCTTTCAGCGAACGGTCTTTAATTTTGCACCAGTGATTCTATAATGCGTATTTTCAACATTTTTCGTCATTTGAGAACCACGGACTTACGGACTTACGTTCAATCAGCTTCAGCCAGGAAGCGCTTCCGCCCCTCTATGTTATTCTAGCTCCTAGGCCCCATATCTTTTGAAACAACAGTAAACACTGGTGTGTGTATATGGGAATCTTTGAGGAAGTTTGCGCACAGCGACGCCCCACGAACGCTGGAACGCTGTCTTCAACAAGAAGGAGCGACGTTCACAGTTCAAGCAATTCAATCTCACGAATTCATTCAAGATTCACAGGCGAAAGGACTGTCAGCAAAAAATTGTGGTCGCCGGACTATCCACTTGTGACTTTTATCTTTGGAACAATCTGAAGGGAAAAGTGTACTAAAGGACTTGAAGAAAATATTCAGAATGAAATTCTGAGAATTGATGCCGCGGAGTTGCATAAAGTGTTAAGGCGCGCACGACAGTGTACTGAAACACAAGGAGGTTATTTTCAGCACCTTCTGTAAAAGAGATCTCTGAAAGAACTGATTCGCAAAAGGTGGTCTTTCTTGGTGCGGCTACACCTTACGACATTCTCACCTGATGGCAGATACTGTCGACGGATTCATTCGCGGAAAGCGACTTCGAGGAAGACAAAGATATACGCAGCTCAAGCAAAACCAGGATGATACCGGAATGGGAAATTACGCAGCAATGAAAAGGGGCGCAAACAACAGTACAGCTTGGCATCATTTTGTGACAACAGACTAGCCTGTGGACTGAATACTCGACGATGATAATGACTCTAAATGATATTCATTAGCTTATTTCTTGTATCTTTTAATTCTTGTTTGTGTCCACTCGTAGGGGGGCCGGTTTTTCGTGCGCCCCTCGTATTATACACCACTGCAATAATATATTGTATCGGCTATATATTTTGTATTGAACTGCCAATGTTCCCTTCTTTGGAATCAGTAAATCTAAATTTAGTTCATTGTACTCTTCAACGTAAGCATAGTCTTCAGTTTGTACTTTTATAATTTAATTGCATAATTTATTATGTAAGGTACAACAACTTCAATGTTTAGAAATTACGTAGTGAAATTATTATTGAGTTTTGTGAACATTTTAATTGGGTGAAAAGCCTGGTATTATTAACTGTTATTCCACGTAGCACGTATTCTGCACATTTGTCTCCACTTTGCACGGTCTGCAGCGTATCCCTCATTGACGTTCGCCACTCGCAGTCTTCCCCTTGATTTGATCGTGGAGTTTCCTGCAATATTTCTGGTATTAGTATGACGCCAAGAATCTTTCTCACTTCGACACTGGTGACACGATCGAGCCAATGGACCAACGCAGCATTTCCATAGCGTGCAGCATCTGCTCTGTTGGTTACTAGCCAACATTCAGCTCAATATAAAGCCGCTGGTTGGATCACAGTGCGGTACAATTTATATTTCAGCCATACTGGACTTTGCCGGTCGCAAAAGACCCCAGTCACTTGCCGGCATTTTCCTCAGGCTGCAAGCGTTTGAGTTCGTATTTCTCTAAACACATTTCCATCTGACGTTATGTATGAGCCTACTAGTAAGTACTGTACTCGAATCCAGATACCTTGTTGAGTTGTTGCCCATCGATGGATACTGAGCCAACTGTCTGTTTTTCTGTACTATAGATACTGACATTTGGAAATGTTCGGTTTCAATGCTTATGCACAAAGGTGGTCCTTCCCCCTTTATGCTTGCTGCTCAATGCTTTGACGCGTTTTCCTTGCTAACATTACGTCATCGGTGTACATATGACTCCAGAGATGTTGGGTTTAGACATTGATGTAGCCACGAAGACGCACACAAAATGGTGACACTTGTGTGCAGTGTTGTATTTACAAGTTATTTACATATCACACACACGCACTAATGAACCGCCATCATGACAAACAACCAACTACCAACATAACCAAATTCACATACTGGACTTCAAACATTCGGCTAACACGACTTCCACACAAGTCTCGTTAAAACAAATCTACTCTACTCCCAAGACTGTCTCTTCACATTCATTGCCTGGCCAGGCTTCCAGAAGAATATGAAACAATACGTCTTCTCGCAATTTCGAGAGTTTCTACACAAATCTAGTCGTAAATTGCGTTGTTCTGGACTTATTGCAGTGTGTTACACAATGTTGTATTGGATTATACAAATATACAGGAAATTATATACTATCAATTACGTGTTCCTACATTAAATAATCGCATATTAATATATATACAGCAGATGGTTCATGACATAACCTCACAAATTGTATGATCAGGATTATACCAAATAAATTTCATACACAACTACGTAAATAATAATACTAAGAGATGTAAACAACTTCATAGCTATACCTCACAAGTAATAATAATAATAATAATAATAATAATAATAATAATAATAATAATATTTTTTTTGCTAGGGGCTTTACGTCGCACCGACACAGATAGGTCTTATGGCGACGACGGGATAGGAAAGGCCTAGGAGTTGGAAGGAAGCGGCCGTGGCCTTAATTAAGGTACAGCCCCAGCATTTGCCTGGTGTGAAAATGGGAAACCACGGAAAACCATCTTCAGGGCTGCCGATAGTGGGATTCGAACCTACTATCTCCCGGATGCAAGCTCACAGCCGCGTATATAATAATAATAATAATAATAATAATAATAATAATAATAATAATAATAATTCGAGTTCGATTTTTGCATTATTTACCCATGGGTTAGAGAACTATTTGTTTTAAATCCCTGCCTGTTTAAAGGTAAGACTTTTGTGTGCGAATTATGCACGCAAGTCTATATTACTGACAGTGCTACGTACTTTGTTAAGAAGGAAGCCATACTTAACAGTGTCGACTCACTATTAAACGAGGAATAGTGTGTATTTCTTACTTAAGTGTTTTTTTTTTTACAGGTATGTTGTACTGTAATATTTATACTGAACTTGTGTGTTCAACATACTAAAACGTTTTGAGGTTACAAGTCCGAAGTATGCAAATGGGACGGAAGATGCGGTTACATCGGCGTATTTATCGTTCGCTCTGTCTGGAGGGCACTCACGTCAATTTTTTTTTTTTACATGGGGAGACAACTGACCGTCTCCACCCACAAAAATGAACGAAAGCAAGAAGCACATTACGTTGTCAATAAACTAGTGAATTTCTATGCTATGCTTTTAGAACGAATTTCGATGACAATATTCTAGATCGATCTCTAAAGGAATCATTTTTTGAAGTTATAAGAGGTCTGCTTCTGTAGGAACAAACAAGTAAGGTAATGTGCTCAGAACAGACATTTAAGAAGCATGGAGTAGCGGGTGAAAGGTACTACCGACACCTTATCCAGCCAGAGAAGGCAAAAACTGTTCACCTTTCCGGATGGATGAAGACAATTAAATACTTGCAGTGAAGGATGAAGGACTCAGGTGTCGCTGAGCAAATTGGAGCCAGATCAAAGATTCAAGGATAAATGAACCATAGGGTACTAAATCTCATCAGATAGCTTGTATCTCATGCTTAAGTTCAGTCCAAGCAGTTCTTGTACAATGTTTTCCTTGCGCAGTTGTATAAAAAAAAATATGGGAGGCCATCTGTCATTGTCCCAAACGTTCAAGTGAATCATAACTGAAGAAATAAAAGTCAAATGTTATAAAGTAACATATGTATTTCATGTTTTCCTTGAAATAAATTCGATTATATAATAATAATAATAATAATAATAATAATAATAATAATAATAATAATAATAATAATAATAATAATAATGGGCATATGGCCTCCGGAGAGGGCTGGTGCGGGTCATTTTCTCGAAGACGGCCAATTGGGCGACCTGCATACCTGTGAAGATGTGAGCGCTACCTAGGATGATTTCTAATGCTGAATACGCCACACACATGCAGCCCCGGAGCCACTGGAATTAACTAATTAGGGTAAAAATCCCCGACCCGGCCGGGAATCGAACCCGGGACCCTCTGGACCAAAGGTCAGCACGCTAACCATTTAGCCATGGAGCCGGACATGTAATTAAGTGCAGGTCTGTGATAAAAGAAGGTACAATAAAGGAATTTATAAGGTGTGCATTATACCATGGCTCACAAAGAACTGACATAAATTTCAATCAATTCTCCAACTTAATAACTTACGATTGAATTAACCAATAGAAATGGTATGCATATCGTTGGATTTTCCATTTCTTGCCCTTTTCATTGATATAAAACATCAGCTTGTAGTTCCCTACAAGACCAACTAAGATTGATCGAATGACTGCTTCCGAAACAAGAGCTGAACGTTGACTCAGAGTATTTTGATACAATATGGTTCGATTTTAATTCCACTCAAACTAACTTAATATTTGGACATTCTTGTTTCAAAAGACACCTAGTTAATTTCGATATCTTAAATTGAGAAGATTATAAACGATTGCCTAAAAATGTTTCATGCGACCGTGCGGCAGACCTCTTATATACCATGTTCGGAAGGAACTTGACGGTTCAAGTTCCACAAATTTAATTGGCTCCTACCAATGTCTACGATTTTTAGGTGGTAAAACCCTTAAATTACCAGGTTTCCATCTTCCTCTATATCTGGTGATTGATCACTGACTGATTTATAATTGTAATAATAATTGAAAACTGAGTGGCACAGATGGCAAACTGCAGTCCGGAGGTATTTGAAACCTTCCGTGGGTGAATTTACCGGTGCGAACAGGGACTCCTGTGGGGCAACACCGAAACAAAAAAATAGTAGTTAATGACACATAACACATAAAATACATTACCTTATTATTAAGAAAATCTACGTAAGTAGTTTAGAATCAAGAATTAACTTGGGCCACGCATTATCCCACCACCGAAGCCGGTTCATAGGCACAGGTTTATTCACTGAGTTCATTTCCAACTTAGCAATGATCTCTTCATTGTTGACTTTGTAACTAAAGAGCTTGCCAATATTTTTTTCTTTATATTTTCTTGTTTTCTACTATCTATTTTATCGGGCTCTAGCCTTCGTCATTTTATGTACGAATGTATGTATGTGTGTCTGTCTACCCCTTAGTCTTGTTTCTTGATAGGGGGTTGGCGATGAAGTGAGATGAAATTATATGGCATGTTTCTGCGACCGGATGCCCTTTTAAACGCCAACCTCAGTTCAGGAGCTACTGAAGATAACATGAATGATGGTGAATGAAACTGGTAATGAAGTGGAAGAAATCGACAATGGCTTACGAACAGGAACTATCCCAGCATTTACCTGGAAGCGAAAATGGGAAAACAAAGACAATCATTTTTGGATAGCCGACGGTGGGGTTCGAACCCACTCGTCTATCGAAGGCAGAGCTTGGCTCAATAACAGTAGCGCATTAACACGCGCAGTCACTCCGCAGGAACTTTAGTCATTTTTGTTCTTCAAAAATACCGTAGACCAACGTCAACAATATGTCACCATTAAATTTTAAGTGCCGGTGTGGGTTTGTGTTTGGTACTCTCTCGCAGCACCGCGCGCATTTTCACTGTGTGAGAGACGCTCACCTTGCCCCCCTGTATAAGTCTATGCTTGGTCACCCATCCAGAGGATGACCACATCGATGTAGCTTAACCGTGAGTGCGGTTGGTAACCTCTCACTGTACCAGTGTCGTTGCGGTGACGGGACGCCATCAGCGTGCCACAGTGTAAGTGAAGGCGGGTTAACTGACGTAACTCCCGTGATATATAGATCACCCATCCAGGGGATTACCACCGTGAATGTTTCGAAACTCGTAATAAGTCCGATTCTTGACGATTTCAAAGGTTGCACCTGTCTCGGCTCCCGCTTAGTTCGGGATGAAACTGGTTTTGAGTTGTAAAGCCGGTGCCATCGTGCTTGTATGGTGTGTTTTGGTGGTTGAAACAGGTATACGTCCAGTAAACTGGGTATGCGATGTCAATTATTTTTTCCGGGCTGAGTAGCTTAGATAGTTGAGGCGCTGGCCTTCTGATCCTGCCTCAGTCCGATGGTATTTGAAGGTGCCGAAATACGTCAGACTCGTGTCGGTAGATTTACTGGCACGTAAAAGAACTCCAGAGCGACAACATTCCGGCACTTCGGCGTCTCCGAAAATCGGTAGAAATGTAGTTAGTGGGACGTAAAAACAATAGCATTATCAATTATTTTTTGTGTTTTCAAAGTTCAAATTCGTCTTGATTTTTCGCCTAGATGCGCGGACAACCAGGACACGAGGCAGCGCGCCCCTTACAGTTCACGCAAGTGGTTTTTCCGCTTGGGTACCTTGTATTTAATGTGGTGATGCTTGGCGCCACACCTGTTGCACCTGATCTGATGCGCACAGCTGGATGCCGAGTGGTGTACCCACCGAACTACCAACTCAGGCGGCTTTGGGCGATGTTTCTCCTTAGGCCTGAGGGCAGGGTATTTAACCTTATTCCGAGGCTTTGGCTATACGAACAGAGAATTTCGTTAGTGAAATCCACATTCTTCCATTTCTACTTGTTCGCCGCCTTCTCTCATGGGACTGATGACTTCAGTGTTTCCAGAATCATCCTTCTGACTGTTTTATAACTGGTGAAAGAGGACGCCGCGATAAGCGTATTTTACAGGCGACCTCTAACGAGACCTATGCAAGTCCATTACGCAGCGCGTGTTTACAAACTAAGCACATTAACGAGCTAATTAAAAAAAAAAAAAAAAAAAAAAAAAAGAAGCGACTTCTCCCGTCAAAGGTCAAAATGTTACATGACGTACATGCAATTTTTCATTATGCTCTACAAGTACTCCAGATATATTTAATAAAGGAATTTACCAGATGTATTTGACTAATGACCAAAATAGTGTTATCGGACAGCTAGCAGAAATGATGACGCCGCCGCTGGAGTTTCCTTTAAACCTCGTGGTAATACTAGCGTTACCGACTGACTGGTATTGTGTGTGTTTTTGAGAGGAAAGTTTGTGACAAATTCAGTTTGGTTCTCAAGATCTTTACCCCTCTCCATATAAAGACTGATTAACTTAATGAATGATCTATGACGATGATTATGATAGTAACCGTTGTCGAACAGGGTATCCCCTGCCCGTCGTACGAGGGAACTGCATGTGGGATCCCCAGAGACTCCCAAATTAGGAAAGCGAATTGGTGACCACAGGGGCCCTAGCTCAGTCTGACAGCCCCAGGGGCTCTGAACTTTGGAGCGTGGGTTGGCGACCACGGGGCCCTCAGCTGAGTCCTGGCCTTGCTTCCACTTACTTGTGCCAGGCTCCTCACTTTCACCTATCCTATCCGACCTCTCTTGGTCAACTCTTGTTCTTTTCCGACCCCGGATCCCTTCCATTTTTTCTCTCTGATTAGTGTTATATAGAGGATGGTTGCCTAGTTGTACTTCCTCTTAAAACAATAATCACCACCACCACCACCATCAGTCTGACATTGCTTCCACTTGTGACAGCCCCCTCAATATCATCTATTCTATCTGACCTCCCATGGTCAACTCTTTTTTTTTTTTTTCTAACTGCGACGGTATTAGCCTAATGCTACCTTCACGGCCTTTTTTTCGGCGATACTCTCATTATTTCAAGATCGGATCTCTGATTAGTGTTAAGAGGGAATGGCTGGATATATACCGGGTAGTACATCAGCCCCCTTACGATCCAGTTTTAATAATAATAATAATAATAATAATAATAATAATAATAATAATAATAATAATAATAATAATAATGTTATTTGTTTTACGTCCCACTAACTACTTTTACGGTCTTCGGAGACGCCGAGGTACCGGAATTTAGTCCCGCAGTTCTTTTACGTGCCAGTAAATCAACCGACTCGAGGCTGTCGGATTTGAGCACCTTCAAATACCACCGGACTGAGCGAGGATCGACGATCCAGTTTTATGCATCCCTTCACATTTGCTACAATTCTGAAGGACATCGGTCCTTCTCCCTAAACCAGGGTAACATAGCGAGATGTGTGTTCAGCAGGAATCGTGAGCGCCACTATTCATTCATTATGGGTGCCTCAAATGAACGCGCAGAACACGTACTTTAAAACAGGAGGTGGACGCACGGTACTGTATAAACTGGGAAGTGTCGCAGTAGTTCACAATGCAAGCGGGTGGGGAAATATGTGATAGTGGACAGAGCTCAAGACAGGAGGTTCGAATCCCACAGAAGAATTTTTTTTAACAGCCAGTTGCCTGCTATGTGGTAAGGTTGCACACTTGATAGCTTCCAAGGACTGATTTGTTTATTTCACCCTGTAAAAGATCGTATGTATCGTTGCATTGGGTATGATGCTGGGTTGGACGAGGATGAGGAGATGATGGTCTATGGCCAGTTAGCTACGTTGTACATGTTCCAAGCTTCGCAGACCACAGGTAGGGCAAAGTATGCCCCATTAGAACTATAACATGCGATGACAGGTAAGTATGTAGCTGCGCGAACTCCCCTCCTTCGAAGCAATTCACAACACAAAGTTAATTCACTGCCTCGAGATCTATTCCAGCGACGAGTATGTGGATATGTTATTTATCTATGCTTGATGATGATGCTTGTTGTTTAAAGGGGCCTAACATCGACGTCATCGGCTCATTTATCTATGGAGAAGCTTGACAGAATGCATACCAGGCACAACGCCTGGACCAAAAACGCTATCCGGATAGACGACAACCGACGGGCATGACATTTCGGAGTGTTTCAACATTAAAAACTTCATATCTGGTCCGTACTGAAAGGAGATAACATGCAATAGAAGGAAATTTGATTGATCCACCTAATATAATATTTATTGAAAAAAGGTGGATCAATCAAAATTTCCTTCTATTGTACGTTTCGGAGTGTGGAAAGACGCCTGCGGGATACTGCATCCCTGGGAGGGACACGGCCTGTTCGAGATCATCCCTTGCGTCTGCTGACAATGAAGAGGCCGAGTTTGAGGCTATCCGGCGTAACCCTCATACTAGTACACGGGCCATTGCACTGGAGACGAACATCAGCCGAGCGTCTGTTATGCGGATATTACATACCCACCGGTTTCACCTGTACCATCTGCACTTACACCAGGAGCTCCATGGTCATGATTTCGATGCCCAGGTGGCGTTCTGTCAATTGATCGCACAGCATTTGGACACTGATCCTGCTTTTCTAGCGATTCTCTTATTTACGGACGAAGCGAGATTCCACAATAGTGGAACCGTTAATAGCCATATTGTGCATTACTGGAGTATGGATAATCCCCATTGGGTGCGAGAGACAGCTTTTCAGGTACAGTGGGGCGTGAATGTATGGTGTGGAATCATGGGTGATCACCTAACCGGACCCCATTTCTTTGAGAGCCATCTGACCAGCCAACGCTATCTGCGGTTTCTTCAAGATGAACAACCACCGATTTTGGAACATGTGCCACTCCTTGACCGCTGCAAGATGTGGTTTCAACATGACGGAGCTTCACGCACGCGGCGGTGGTCGTCCGGAACCATCTCCATGCGACGTATCCTGATAAATGGATAGGAAGGGGAGGACCTGTCCCCCGGCACACCAGATCTAACGCCCCTGATTTTTTTTTCTGTGGGGCCATGTAAAACAACTGGTGTACAGTATGCATAGGAGCCGGCCAGTCCCTGTCACCTTAACAGCTCGTCACCGAGGTACGCCGATCCGTTTCTCCAGAGATGTTGCAACGGGCCAGACGGTCCTTAAAACATCGCACGCAGCTCTGTATCGACCACGGAGGTAGTCAGTTCGAACAGGTGCTGCGTTAAACGACGTGGATAACTGAAATCCTGTCACATATTTCCTAGCCTCTATCAACCCAGCTCCATATCAACGGCCATTTTCAGGGCCAAATAAACAAACCAGTCTGTGAAAAATACCGGTATTAAGTATACAACCTTGCAACAACCCAGGCTACTGGCTTAAAAACAATACTTGCCTGGGACTTGAAACTTATAACCCTCGAGCACTGTCAACTACCACACATCCTACCGCGCGCTAGCCATGTGAGCTACTGCAACACTTGCCCTACAGCGGCCACTTCCCAGCCTATACAGTACCGTGCGTCCACCTCCTGTGTTCTGCGTATCTGTACTCGTTTTACGGGTTCATTCGAGTACCACAATGAATTAATAGAGGTGCTCACGATCCTGCTGTATTCTAGCCCGTAAACAAGAATCGCGTTATATTACCCCGGTTTATGAAGACGAACCGATGTCTTTCAGAACTGTAGTAAATGTGGAAGGATAAAACGATCATTATCAATTTGAGATAAATTTATTGAAAAACATATTCATGATCACTTGATTTTCCCAAAGGGAAATCAAACATTATTTTTTTTATTTAATTTACTCATCTGAGTAGGTGGGTTCCCTTCCTGGCTCAGTACGGTGATAATACGGGGTACTCAAATACTTCAGCCTCGTGTCGATAGATTTACGGGAACATAAAAAAAACACCATAATTTGGACAAAATGTCGGCACGTAGGCGTCTCCAAAAACTGTAAAAGTAGTCAGTGCCACAGAGAGAGGAAAAACTCTTCGTCATGTCCTGGGATTCTGCAGACGCGGGGAGCTCCTAGGAAACACGCGGACCGAGCTCGATAGCTGCAGTCGCTTAAGTGCGGCTAGTATCCAGTATTCAGGAGATAGTAGGTTCGAACCCCACTGTCGGCAGCCCTGAAAATGGTTTTCCGTGGTTTCCCATTTTCACACCAGGCAAAGGCTGTACCTTAATTAAGGCCACGGCCGTTTCCTTCCCACTCCTAGCCCTTTTCTGTCCCATCGTCGCCATAAGACCTATCTGTGTCGGTGCGACATAAAGCAACTAGCAAAAAAGAAACACGCGGCAAAACCAGGACAGATCCTTTATTGTCGAGGAACTGAGAAAGAAGGGAATCAATGTACACGAGGTACACGAACTGGCCATAAACGGCAGTTCGCAGAGAATCGACGTCATAGCCTTTACAGACAACAGTTCTCAGAGGAGGTCAATCGAGAAAAGATTTTAAAAATTACAAACCCACTATCACCTTCTACAAATCAGAATACCGCCTTCAAGAAATTGAAATAATAGGGATAATGGTGGGAGCTCGTCACTTTGTCGCCATATGGAAGCGCTTCCAACGTCCAATGAAGCTAAACTCCGAAATTGTGACTCTCGTCCTCCGAGACTCCATCAAGATCCCGAGACAACACTTCTACATCACTGAAATGCCACCATATCTCTTTTATAATTTACATTTTCTTTCATTAACAGAACTGTATAGATAAAATTTGATAAGTTTTACCTTGTTTTAGTAGCACTCTGTAAATACAAGAGGTTGTTCCTAAATAAATGGAAATATATATGAGACCGGATCAAAAAGTAATGCACTTTCAATTTTACGAACAACAATTCGGGTCTGGATGTGCAGAGCTAGCAGTCTCAATCCAGTATTACGGACAGTAGGGGCCTTTCAAACGGTCCACTGGCTTTCCACGCCACGCCACGTCACTCCACTCCACTTCTCAGACACTTGCTGTCCACTTCCGTCAACTTGTCGGCAACTTCTCGCCCCACCACATATTTTGCGTCTCGGTTTGAATCTGGTCCATGGACGCGCACTTTATCCTTGGGATTTTTATTCTTACGAAAAGAAGGTTGAGGTGAAAGAAGAGTACTAAGGTTCATTGGGTCCATCCATTGAATTCATATCACCTAGAACGAGGAGCTCATCGTTCTTCTAGATGAACGTACCAGTGATTCGAAAATGTTCTTTAATTACTTTCGTATAAGTCAGCGTGGCATTGTATGGAAATGAAACATGGACGATAACTAGCTCAGAAAGAAAGAGAATAGAAGCTTTTGAAATGTGGTGTTACAGAAGAATGCTGAAGGTGAGATGGATAGATCGAATCACGAATGAAGAGATACTGAATCGAACTGGTGAGAGGAGATCGATTTGGCTAAATTTGACGAGAAGAAGAGATAGAATGATAGGACACATCTTAAGACACCCAGGACTTGTTCAGTTAGTTTTTGAAGGAAGTGTAGGTGGTAAGAACGGTAGGGGTAGACCAAGGTATGAATATGACAAGCACATTAGAGCAGATGTAGGATGCAATAGTTACGTAGAAATGAAAAGGTTAGCACAGGATAGGGTGGCATGGAGAGCTGCATCAAACCAGTCTATGGACTGATGACTCAAACAACAACAACAACAAGTGAGAATTTCTTTGAATTGTTGTCAATCCCTGAACCAAGCAAAATGTATTCCACCGATATTTTGAAACAAAAACTTCGAACTTGTGACGCACAAAATGTTGACCGTTTGAAGGACTGATTTAGTGAGCTACCAATATGGCCTTGCTACCTACACCTAACTTCTGTAAATAAAACACTGGTAGTTCCCACGAATAAGATTGGTTTTTTTTTTACGAGTTGCTGTACGTCGCACCGACACAGATAGTTCTTATGGCGACGATGGGACAGGAAAGGGCTATGAGTGGGAAGGAAGCGGTCGTGGCCTTAATTAAGGTACAGCCCCAGCATTTGCCTGGTGTGAAAATGGGAAACCACGGAAAACTGTCCTCAGGACTGCCGACAGTTGGGTTTGAACCCACTATCTACCGAATACTGGATAATTGCCGCACTTAAGCGACTACAGCTATCGTGCTCGATCCGAATAAGAAAATGTTATTATGTAATTTAACTGAAAGCAGTTCTTTTGAAATAAAGACTGCTAAAAAAACCCTTGATTAATTATTTTTCAATGACCCATGTTACTGTAATATCGAATAAATAGTTAACATATAACACATAGCCCATTAGTGTAGTTATCAACTTCTTTCTCTTTGGAGTTGTCCAGTTCGGCAAAAAGTGGAATCACTTCATGGGAAACTTCATTCCACATTTGAAGCCTTTAATTTTATTTGAATAGTCTGTTGTTCGTTAATCCCACAAACAAGGGCGATTTTGTATTTCTATTATTAACTTTTCAGTATTTATGAATGGAACTGAGATTTTGAAACAAAAACTTCGAACTTGTTGCACAAACAATGTTGACCGTCTGAACGAGCTAAACTGATTTAGGAAGCTTCCGGTCGCCCAGAGTGGAAGACACAGCAGCCTGCTGTTGACGAGAGTGGACAGAGGTTGCGCCACACGAAGTGTCTCTACCGGCCTTTTACCACCTCTGGTGGAGTGGAGTGGCGTGGAAAGCAGTGGATCGTGTGAAAGGGCCCTAATGGCTCGACCAGGCAAGTGGCAACTTCAATGATGCGACGTATGCTAGCATGGTTCCCTTCTTCCTACGCTCTAACACTGGCAAAGTTGCAGAGACGACGAGAATGTCAGATTTCTTCATGACAATGCTCGCCCCTACGCTACAGCCTTCTGTTCCTGCAAAGATTGAGAAGTATGACCTGAAGGTATTTAATCATCCACCAAACAGTCCAGATCCTGCACCGTCTGACTTTCACCTTTTCGGATCACTGAAGAAATTCCAAAGTCAAATTTTGATTCGGATGAAGAAGTGAAATCGGTCGAGCAGGGAACAAAGTTCTAGGAAGGAGGCATATTCCACTTGGTATCATGATGAGAGAAATTTCTCAAGACACTTGGTTCATACAATGATGACCCACTGAATTAGATAGCTGTTTTGAGAAAATGGAGCTGGGATCGGCCCGTTAAACGTAATAGTAAAAATAGTTGACCACAGGACAGGTGTATGTATGTATGTATGTTTAGTCATCAGCCCGAAGGCTGGCTGGATCCTCAACAGTTCCGCCATGAGCTTGTCATAGATGTGAAATGTAACAAAGGCTTTTCAGTCTGTCAAACACAGCCAATACAATGTAAATTAAAACACTATAAACATATCTGTAAAACACACACTAACATATTTGCTGTGTGTTTGATAGACTGAAAAGCCTTTGTTACATTTAACTAAGTCAACACTGGAAAACATGGCTTCATTTTTAACAAACATGTCATAGATGACACGGGGATTTCTGCGCATTTGATTGGTGCCAGATGTATGGGTCATTCCATCTCCGAAGTCTTGTAAGCAATGGGATATCCACGGGCCAACGTGTCAAGATTGTTCCATAAGGACGTGGATTCGAGGAATACCACCACCAACAGGGTCAACTGCCGTGGAGTACAACGTGCTGATGACGAAGATAACCGTCGGCTATCTCAATGGTAGGAGTTGATAGGCAGGTCTAGAGAGGAGCAGATCACTAGCGAATTCAATGATGGACAACAAAGAAGTGTGAGCAGCTATGCTATCCAGAACTATCTCGTAATAGGGTAGAGGAGTCACCATCCTACAGGGGTACCTCTGGTCACCGCAAGTCAGAACGCACAATGATTGACATAAGCAAAGGACTTTTGAAGCAGAGATATAGGTCGCATGGTCAGATGAGTCGATGTACCAGTTGATACACGACGATGGCAGGGTACGAATGAGTCACCCAACACTTGAGATAATGGGTCCCTCTACCTAGTAGGTTAGACTACAGCTCAACCGGAGGCGGCAGTATCCTCGTATGAAGACTATTCACTTGGAACGAAATGGGACCCCTGGTATATCTCCCAACGTCCCTCATCGGCGAACATTACAGGTACCTGCTGTCTGATCATGTCGACTCATATGTTCGGTTCGTCTTCAGCACCCTTTTCCTTCAGCAAGACAAAGCACCGTGAATTGCAGCCGATTGATTCAATTAACATTCCAAACGCAAAAGGAAGCTAGTCTGGTTCCGAAGGTCACTCAACCTCAATCCTAGTGAGCGCATCCAAGATGCTATCGAGAAGGATCTTCGCGCCCTGGACCAATCTCCGTGCATTATGGCAGGTTCTGCGGCGATCACGCCTTCGATACCTCGTGGAGTCCATATCACGTCACGTCACTGCCCTCACCTTTCCCCTGGGGGGTTCTTAGAAGGCTAGGAGAAGGTGCACCAGTAGTGAAGAGTCAACTACAGGTGACACCTGAGCAAATATTTTCCCATATTGTAACAACTCCTCGAGCTCCAGCTGATAAGAAGCATACAAAGTATGTTAGATGCTAGCTTCGTGCTCTGAAATTATCAGCACCTCGCATATCTAGCTATTCTCGTCCCTTTACATCTTTCATGTTCAAGAGGCCCTCTAAGAAAGCACCTGGATTCGATGGGATTCATCCAGAATTCCTCACACATATGAGATACAATGCAAAGAGATAGATGGCACAGTTCTACACGGACATTCTCCAGACTGGACAAATCCTGCCTGATTCAAGAAAGCTAAAATGATTTCCATTAAAGTCTGGAAAACCTGAAAATAGACCTGAAAGTTACACCTTTAGCTGTTGCTACAAGGCTTATCTACAACAGAATTGGATCGACCCTTTTAGAACTCATTCCTGTGGATCAGAGAGGCTCAGACCTAACCGGAACTTCTGCGATCAAGTACTTTCATTAACATCTTACATTGAGGCCGGATACCAGCAAAAGCTTAAAACATCTGCTGTCTTTGTGGATCTCATTACTGCCTTTGATACCGTATGGAGTGAAGAATTGGTTTATAATAAACTACTCAGAGCTATACCCTGCAGAACGATTGCACAGCTTAACAACATGATCAGCGACAGGAAATTCCAGGTCTGTTTAGGTGAAAAGAAAAGCCCAGTGAGAAAACTGCATAATGGTTTGCCCCAAGGATCAGTTTTGTCGCCAATACTGTTTAATCTGTACATCTCTGATCTTCCAGAAACAATATCCAGAAAGTTCTGCTATGCTGATGACTTGACCCTGACCACACAACACAAGATCTTTGAGAAAATTGAAGACATTTCGACTCAGGGCTTATCCACATTGGCAGAATATTTCAGGAAATGGAGACTCAGGTCCAGTACAGCCAAGACGGAGGATTCTTGCTTCCATTTAAGTAACCGGCTTGCTAACTTAAAATTAAATATTACCTTCTCCAATCGAGTACTTAATCACAATAGGTATCCAAAATATCTCGGTGTTACCTTGGACCGGACTTTATCACTCAAGAAACATCTTTTGAACTTGTCGAAGAAACTGAAAACCCGAAACAATATTATTCAGAAGCTAACTGGTACTACTTGGGGATCTACTGCAAACATCCTGCCCTCTTCAGCCTTAGCAATGGTTTTCTTTACTGCCGACTATTGTGCCCCAGTGTTGCTTAATAGCCCGTATACAAAGTATATTGGCCCACAATTGAATACCAGCATGCGTCGTTTATCTGGCACCATCAGATCAACTCCAGTTCACTGGCTCCCACTCTTGTCTGAAATAATGTCACTTGACTTACGAAGATCCAGTGCTCTTGTTCGAGAGTACAACAAGATCTGCAATAATCATCTGCTACCTGTTCTAAATGACACACCAGCTCTTAATCTCCGAAGACTGAAGACTGTGATGCTGCTCTGAAGACATCCACCAACTTCAATGCTTTGGAGGAGTGGAAAAGCCGCTGGAATAACTTTCCTGACTTGCCCCTGTATAACATCTTCAGAAGGGGAAAAATTGCTAACGGATCCCAACTACCGCGTGCAACTTGGTCCAGACTGAACAGGATCAGGATAGATCATGGAAGGTGCAGGGATTCTCTCTACAAGTGGAACTTTGCACCTCTCCCCGCCAGACTAATTCCCCACATTGTAAGCGAGTGTCAACTACGGGCTTATCCAGGTGGATTGGAAGACTTCCTATCGCCAACAGCAGAAGCACTATAGTGGATTCAGATATAACAGATAACACTAACGCATGAAGTGAATCAATGTATTTGTTATTGTGTATATATTGTATTATGTACATAATTTCCTTGCCATACGTTAATAATCATAATACTGTCCTCACCAGGGCGAAAGGGGGCGCTACATGCTACTGGCCAGGCAAATCTAATACAATTGCTCATCAATGTATGCTGAAAAACAGATAAAACCTGCAGCTTTGTAGGGCAGATTATTTTTGTTTTGTTTTTCTCATTAAATATCTCGTTAAAATGTGAGAACTTATCGATCCACCTTCGTTTTAAATAATTTGCAAGTTATTTTTTTGTTTCGTTCACATTATGCAACCTCAAGCCAATAACTGCACTCGCCGACCTGATGACGTCCGCTCAGAAAGCGACGGACACATGATACGCCGGCGCAAGAGATGTAATTGTGTCCGTATTGGAAGAAAAAAATAGCCGTGCTTGTTACAGAGTAACGACACTGCGGAGGCAGCCATAAATGGTTTTCTATGTAACGAGTCGTGACGTCAAAAACAGATGGTTACGTAAGCAGGTCTCCAGCTGACAGGATGGGATGAGCGTTAAAAATATGAGCATTCAGCTGGTCTGGGAGCAGAGAACATTGATCGCAATGGGATGGGTTGGCACTAGGTCAAGAGCTCACATTCTTACTGCACACTAACACTTCGTTTACATGTTCTCTTTTAACAAAGATTGGAACACAAAACAAATCTTAACTCGCTTCTTTGAGGGGTTGTCATTTACTTTTAACGTAGAATAATTTTTATCGGTGAAGCCTCCGTGGCTCGGGCGGCAGCGCGTCGGCCTCTCACCGCCAGGTTCCGTGGTTCAAATCCCAGTCACTCCATGTGAGATTTGTGCTGGACAAAGAGGAGGCGGGACAGGTTTTTCTCCGGGTACTCCGGTTTTCCCTGTCATATTTCAATTCCAGCAAACCTCTCTAATACAATTTCATTTCATCTGCCAGTCATTAATAATTGTCCCAGATGAGTGCGACGGGCCTCGGCAGCCGGCACAATTCCTATCCTCGCCGCAAGATGGGGGCTTCATTCATTCCATCCCTGGCCCGGTCAAATGACTGGAAAACAGGCTGTGGATTTTCATTTCAAGTTTTATCTGTGGCCCTATTTGGTCAAAAAGGACACGCAACGACAGTACAGCGCATGCGTATACTCTGTTGAGGTCAGTGTTCCACAAACCACTTATGTTAAGAATAACTTCCGAGTGTAAAAAAGAAAAAAAAAGTATTTATGGTGGCCAAAATTCTGGAAAATCTGTAAGAAATACGCTAACTTTCATTTTTCAGGCACTATATTGAAATGGAATGGCGTGTGGCTTTTAGTGCCGGGAGTGTCCGAGGACATGTTCAGCTCGCCAGGTGCAGGTCTTTTGATTTGACTCCCGTAGGCGACCTGCGCGTCGTGATGAGGATGAAATGATAATGAAGGCGACACACACACCCAGCCCCCATGCCAGTGAAATTAATCAATGATGGTTAAAATTCCCGACCCTGCCTGGAATCGAACCCGGGACCCCTGTGATCAAAGGCCAGCATGCTAACCATTGAACCATGGAGCCGGACAGGCACTAAATTTAATTTTACCCATTTGAAATTGCTCACAAGACATTCAAACATAATTTATTTCAAACAAAACACTCTGTAAATGCATGTGATATTTCGTCGCTGTTCGGGCGAAAGGTCATATCTCAAAATGCTCTTCGTATCCATTATTTTTCTTAAGAATGTTCACGCCTCCGAGCCACATGTGGATATGCAGTCCATCAGAACTATTTTCGTTGTGTTCATTTCCCTACGCTTACGTGTAAAGGAAAATTAACCTTACCGTACCGCACGTTATTTACGCACTCCTACAGTAGTACTTAAGGATTAGTCCGGCTCCATGACTAGATGGTTAGTGTGCGGGCCTTTGGTCACAGGTGTCCCGGGTTCGATTCCCGGCAGGCCCAGGAATCTTAACCATAATTGGTTTATTTCACTGGCACGGGGGCTGGGTGTATGTGTCATCTTCATCATCATATCATCCTCATCACGACGCGCAGGTCACCTACGGGTGTCAAATCAAAAGACCTGCAACTGGCGAGCGAACTTGTCCTCGGACACTCCCGGCACTAAAAGCCATACGCCATTTCCATTTTTACTTAAGGTTCATTTACCTTTACACATTAGCAAAGGAAAATGAACGCAACGAAAAATGTTCTGATGGACGGCATGTACCATATGTAGGTGGGAGGCGTGACTAGTCTTAAGGCAAATAATGGATAGGAAGAGCATTGTTAGATGTCGCAGTCGCCCGCCCCCGCCCCACGTTTTGGAGAAAATATTATTCGCATTTTAGCCGGCTGAAACCAGGAATTATTTAAAAAAGCAATTTGTACAAGCCCTGTTGTCTAATCAGCTAAATCTTTCCTTTATTTTCTTTATAATTATTAACAAAATTATTAGCGAAAATGCGCACAAAATGTCGTTCGTCACGGCTAACCGATTTGTACAGCGCCACAGCAAGTATAGTACGCGAAACTTTTCTTGAGCCCTGAGCTCCATAGTGCAGAATGGGAACTAGGGCTCAAGAAAAGGTTATAGTGGAGACTTTGCACGTGCTGTGAGGAACGGTAGCAGGAGTATTTTCTTCTTTCGTTTCAGCCTCTTTGGGGTACATTGAGTCGATCATTTCTCTGTGTGTTGTTCTTTTCTTAGCGCCCAGTATTTCTTCATTCTTTCTGATCCGAGTTTCCTTTCATCTTCCGAGATAATAGATTTGGTTTTTAACGTAGATTTGTCTGGTGATGATGCTTGTTGTTTAAAGGGGCCTAACATCTAGGTCATCGGTCCAATAGATTTGTCTTGGAACCTTATATTTGCGCCTTTAGTTATTAGTTTAGCTGTTCGATCGAACAGTGAGTGCATTTTCTCTAATTTTTAATTCTGCTGGGTCTTTTTCAGTTTCTTTAAACCAGTTGGGTTTCGTTTTGCGGTTACGGAAAAAGTCAAAGCAGCAGGGATATATATATTATAAGGCCATGGGCACTGAGACATGATTCACCCGCTTGCCGCGCGCATTCGTCAGTCTTGCAGTCTCTTTAGTGCCTCTTAATTTCTTAGTGTATAGTCAAATACTAAACGATTTTAATTGTATTATCACGCCGTACTTCTATTTAATTGTAACAAATGCGTAACGTTGTTCTTATGGTGAAAGTTTTATTGTGTAGTATTGAATCAAAATCTTTTAAATTTCACACTATTTTTGACTAATAGCGGCAATTGGGGGGGGGGGGGGCGAAGTCGCCCGCCCCGCCCCACGTTTTGGAGAAAATATTATTCACATTTTAGCCGGCTGAAACTAGGAATTATTTAAAAAAGCAATTTGTACAAGCCCTGGTGTCTTATCAGCTAATTCTTTCCTTTATTTTCTTTATAATTATTAACAAAATTATTAGCGAAAATACGCACAAACTGCCAACCTTTACCTCTCAGTCGAAATTCGCTCAGAGAGCACCAAAAAAACCCGTCTGTTTCTTCAGTTTCCAGTTTTCAGATTCCACGTAAGATACACAACTTAACTCCAATATAAATCATCATTTTGATATTTACACCCAAGACTCTCGGATTTGCAAGATAAATGAACGTTGCCTTGCAGGGTATGCTTTTGGGGTTTTAAAAGATAGCATCAAGATTGATGTTGAAAAATTCAGATTGTCTTCAGAATATTCAATATTTCAGGCAGAACTCTATTCTATAAACAGGCAGTTGAATGGATTAAGAGTCGCAATTGTAATGCACGTATGTTGGGCGATTCTCAGGCTGCTTTGGATGCAATTCAAGACAAATACAATTTACATGTGATTGCTGTTAATATAAAATCACACGTATTAGACTACAACAAGCATATCTATATGGAATGGGTACGAAGTCCTAACGGCACAGAAGGGACACGACAATGATGATGAACTTGCCAAAGAAACTGCAACCACCACAGACTTCGTTTATATATGAGTAGTGCCCTATGTCATTCGTCACAACGGAACTGAAAACGTATACGGAGAATATATGGAATAATCTTTGGATAACTAGCTCAAACATAAAAGGAATTTGTTCTTTCTGAAGATTCAAGATAGACTGAAAAATAGAATAACACATGACCATAATTTAATACAGTTTGTCAAGACATGGAAAATGTGGATCATATTTTGAAGAGGTTTAGAATCAATATCCAGCAGCCCTACGCAGGTACCTGTGAAATTCCAAGAACTGTTTATCATCCTTTATTTGACTGTCCCATTGTTGAAACAAGTAGATATGAATTAGTAATTCACTTACATGTTTATGACACACCAAGCACTTTTTAATGCTTTATTTTTAAAAAAGTTGCTGTTATAATGCGTTTGCTAAACTTTTCAGTTGTTATTTTATGTATTAATCTATATCTACAGCCCTATTATAATGTGTAAAATAAAGTTTGTACTTGGATAATCAATAATACTAGTAATAATAATAAAGTCGTGTAAAACTAAAAGGTTGCTTATTTTTTAAATACTATTTTAACTGATATCACCCATGAACCTATAACAATGGTATTATTGTTCTTCTCTATAGATTAACAACCGGAGTTTCAAATGGCTGTCTAGAAGCGAGTGGGATATGGGAAAATAATGAAGCGGTGTTGTCAGTTTTCTTTCTGAAATGCAGCTAATAATACCACCGCCCATGTTCTCGAGCGAACTAGCACAATATGAAACGCCGAGAAGAGATCGCAACCCAGCGCGGCACTCCACGCGAACTTGACAAGAAACTTGTCATCCAGCATTCTCGAGTTTTCACTGCATACCCCAGAGCTCTCACTGGCGCGGCTTGGAGTTCGAACCCATCTGTCTCCGGAGTATAGAGTTAGCCGCAACGCTCTGGGCTGACCTACACGGTTCAGAGCAATATATCGCAACTAGCATTTTTTAAAGATTTACATTAAAGCAAATTAAAAGTTCCTGCGTATACCAGAAATCACTTAAGGCTGTCAGTGTTGCCTAGAACAGTGACAGCCATAAGTCTGCACGGTGATTTCAGGCATACACAAACTCTTAATTTGCTTTATTTATTTAATTTGCATATTGTACGCCCACACTGGAGTTTTTAAATCAAACCATATACATCTAAGTCTTCAAAGAATTAACTTGGAATTAAAATTTCATCATCATCCTCCTCTCCCGACCTAGCTGTCCTCTTCTTAATCAGAGTTGGAGACTTTTTAGTTTAAGTCTTATTTGTTTGTTCTTCAGAATCATTTTCTCTTCTCTATTTGCAATTTGTTGCATTGTAATATTCAACTCTTAATCACCTAGGACTTCTTCGAACCAATTATTTTTTGGTTTACTTTTCCGAAGGTAGTTGTTTCGATACCCTGGTTTCACCTAATCTTGACATATGATAGAAAAGGCAAATCTCCTTTTTCTTATTGTGCCTATTATTTTATCACTTTCTCGGTATACCACGGCATTAGGCAATACTCTCTAGTCTCTACTGTCCACCTACCTGGTGCTTTTTATTAATGACCAGCTGATGTACCCGTGCTTCGCTACGGGATTCTACATTGTATACAGGATTCTAGGTTAGGTAATGTACACATTGTGAGCAAGATTATATTAAATTGCATAACTTTTAACCTTACCCTAGAAACGCGACGGGGAAGTAACCAAACGTCTTTTCTCATATGAAGACTGGGTTAGGGAATTTTCACTGCAATGGTAGGCCTCTTGCCTACCATCAGTCACAATCATGTTGGGGAGTTTTCATCATAATGGCAGACACTCACCCTCCACCTGCCTTTTTACATCCTCAGAAAGACTGTCTTAGTTGTTTTCCCAACTGAAATCAACATAGGTCATTACAATGACGTCAGTAGGAATGGCGCGATTAAAAGCAATGCTATCATATGAAATACCCGATGAAATGAAAAACCACACGTTTTCTCACATTCAGCGAACTGTACTACGCTGCCGCTCTAACAGTCCAAAGCCGGAACGACCAGGCCACAGACAGCCGTGATCCGTGAACACTTTTTTTTGAGGGGGGGGGTCGAATAATGGAGAGTCTCAGGGCAAAAACTATGCCCTTTTACTAATCTGTTTCCTAGGAGTACCCGACGAGTCAGAAAATCTCAATTCACTACAATGGTGACAGAATGGGTCGCTATGTTTCTAGAAAATAGATCTCAGAGAATTAAAGTAGGCGAAGCTTTATCTGACCCTATAATAATTAAGAGGGGAATTCCTCAAGACAGTATTATTGCACCTTTATGTTTTCTTATATACATATCAATGATATGAGTAAACATGTGGAATCAGACGTAAGGCTTTTTGCGCATGATATTATTCTGTATAGAGTAATGAATAAGTTACAAGATTGTGAGCAATTGCAACGTGACCTCGATAATATTGTGAGATGGACAACAGGCAATGGTATGTTGATAAACGGGGTTAAAAGTCAGGTTGTGAGTTTCACAAATAGGAAAAGTCCTCTCAGTTTTAATTACTGCATTGATGGGGTGAAAGTTCCTTTGGGGGATCATTGTATCTAGGTGTTAATATAAGGAAAGATCTTCATTGGAGTAATCACATAAATGGGATTGTAAATAAAGGATACAGATCTCTGCACATGGTTATGAGGGTGTTTAGGGGTTGCAGTAAGGATGCAAAGGGGAGGGCATATAAGTGTCTGGTAAGACCCCAACTAGAGTATGGTTCCAGTCTATGGGACCCTCACCAGGATTACCTGATTCAAGAACTGGAAAAAATCCAAAGAAAAGCAGCTCAATTTGTTCTGGGTGATTTCCGACAAAATGTTGCAAAGTTTGGGCTGGGAAGAATTGGGAGAAAGAAGACGAGCTGCTCGACTAAGGGGTATGTTCCGAGCTGTCAGCGGAGAGATGGCGAGGAATGGCATTTGTAGACGAATAAGTTTGAATGGCGTCTTTAAAAGTAGGAAAGATCACAATATGAAGATAAAGTTGGAATTCAAGAGGACAAACTGGGGTAAATATTCATTTATAGGAAGGGGAGTTAGGGATTGGAATGACTTACCAAGGGATATGTTTTTTTTTTTGCTATTTTGTTTTACGTCGCACCGACACAGATATGTCTTATGACGACGATGGGAGAGGAAAGGCCTAGGAAGTGGAAGGGAGCGGCCGTGGCCTTAATTAAGGTACAGCCCCGGCATTTGCCTGGTGTGAAAATGGGAAACCACGGAAAACCATCTTCAGGACTGCCGACAGTGGGGCTCGAACCCACTATCTCCCGATTATTGGATACTGGCCGCACTTAAGCGACTGCAATTATCGAGCTTGGTAGGGATATGTTAAATAAATTTCCAATTTCTTTCAAATCATTTAAGAAAAGGCTAGGAAAACAACAAATAGGGAATCTGCCACCTGGGCGACTGCCCTAAATGCAGATCAGTATTGACTGATTGATTGATTGATTGATTGATTGATTGATTGACTGACTGAAAAATCCTATCTGACTTGGAGGCAAATTTTTCCTCCAAGCCTGAGGAGAAACCCCCTATTCGCTACAAACTTGGAATAAAATGAATGTAGAATTTAATTAAAGTGAAGAGGAAGCTTTTCTTAAGAAACGGCTCTTTTCAGGGTTGAATTTTGAGTTATTTGGCGAATTGTGGTGCTAATTTGGAATAGGCCGAAATTGTAATTCTAGACCGGGTCGTAAGTAAGCCTCTACTATTATTCCGCAAAGTGTGCACGCTGATCATTCCAATCAGCGCGTCAGAGTAGGGATCGAATAGCCAGTGAGCCAGTGTGTTACGTACCAGCAGTATCAGAAAATGCATGAACCAGAGGAATGGCATGCTAAAGAAGAAAGTTATGTAACTCCCCAGCTATTTCCCGCCAATATTCAGTCAGGCTGTTATACTCGGTACGCAGTAGCAATCACATCTACCGGAGTTGACTGGCAGCATAAGAGACAAAGAACATCACAACAAACAATGGTCAATGTGATGATATTATTGATCAATGTTATGAGCTTTCGATATTGTAGGCCTTCACATTTAGTTTTCTTCCGACTCTGAAATACTACTCTCATCATAGTCGGCACGGTAAAAGTGAGTAAAACATAAATGATCGGACATTGTATTGTTATATAGCACTTTTTGATAGGACCAATAACATACGTAATTAAAAATTAAATTTTAGGCACCTTCCCCTATACTACCATTTCATCCAGGATGAATAAAATTGTTTATAGCTTAGAGTGTATACTGCTAATAATAAGAGTTGGTGTCTGACAGGTAAGGTTGGAGGGAGGAGCACTGCACGTGCCATTTCACGATGTTGCCACATTCCTGCATTCCTTTCTACATGCTCTTACCCCTCGCTTCCGGCTCATTTGTTCCCTCCTTCATTCTGACCGCTGTGATCTGCTGTAGACTACCTGGCCAGGCGGTGTCGTCCCATTTGCCATCATTCTTATACAAACAATTAGGTTCTTATCAGTAACAGTGACAGGTTTGGCAACTCCCAGCAAGACGAGCTGCCCTGAAATGTTATCTCCATGGCAACCACACAGCCACTCCCTTTATCCCGCCTCGGCAGGCAGTAAACGGACCTCCCTCTAAGAAATGTCAGACAGCAACTCTTATTATTAGCAGTATAGTTTCTCATTCCTCGACTCTATATACCGATTTTCATTAAATTCTGCTAACCCATTTCTCGTGGCTCGGCGTTGGTATGTACTTACCAATTCATGACATCTCTGTTATATCAGGTACGATAAAAATGTATAACATAAATTATTGGAAATTTAATTCTATATAACTTTAGTTATGCAGTATCTATCGATAGGGCCACTAATAACATAAATATTTGAAAATTAAATTTTAGGCCTTCCCTTAAACTACCATTTCACTCAGCACAAATAAAATGATGTATAGCCTAGATCGTAGTGGCTCATTCCCCGACTTTACATAGCGATTTTCATCAAATTCTCTTCAGCCGTTTTCTCGTGATGCGTGTACATACATAGGCCCTACATATAGACAGAAATTAGGGAAATGTAAAAAGTGCATTTCCTTGTTACTGTGGACATGACCGATACAGAAATACCATTCTTTTTAAATTCTGAGCAACGTACAGACAAAACTCTTAATTTAAATATATATATATATATATATATATAGATAGATTTTAAAGATTCTAGTTACGATAGTATTGCTCTGAGCCGTCGACCTGTTCGGTTCTGCAGCGTGTAATCTGATATGTTCGCTCCAAGAAAAGACTAGAAAGTATAACCTAAGTGCTCTTGGTGTAGAACCGGAGAAATTTATATTTAAAAAACCTTGCGCAACATCACGTTCCAGGGACACAAAGAAACCGCTACTGAAAAAAGACAAAAAGATAACCAAGAGATACTTTTTTGTTTCGTGCTCTTGATGACAATGTAAACCCCCGTCCTCGTCCCTTTCGTTCTTTGTGAAACGAAGAGACGGTGTCAAGAGCTACTACTAGCACCGGGCGGTCTAACATTGATCGCGATACAGCGGGCCAAATGAAGCTGCCAAGGGCGATCCGGTCTCAACCAGATGAGATCAAACCACCGCACACTGTACGTGTTTACACTGCAATACGCAGTACACTGTTCAAGTGGGCGACGTCAGTATTTTTGCACGAATGCTTGGACATTCCTCCTCTTTCTCTCCTTCTCTTCACTTTCTACAAGCAAGCAAAAACACATTCCAGTGGTTTCGCATGCGCATTAAATTTCTCATCAAGTCCAATATTTCTTCATAGGACAGTCAGCACTTTTCGTTAACTCTGATAACGTGTAACTCTTCACAACTTTCTACTTCAGGGCCGATAATTATTACAAAATAAAAACACAATACTTGAAAAATAATCTGTGACTGGTCGAGCAATGCTGATGATATACTGCACACTATGATACAACGAGAAAGTGGCCCCGCGGTTTGGGTCACGTAGCTAGCTAGCAGCTGGCATTCAGGAGATAATGGGTTTGAACCCCACTGTCGGCAGCCCTGAAGATGGTTTTCCGTGGTTTCCCATTTTACACCAGGCAAATGCTGGGGCTGAACCTTAACTAAGGCCACGGTCGCTTCCATCCCGTTCCTAGCACTTTCCTATCCCATCGTCGCCGTGAGACCTATCTGTGTCGGTGCGACGAAAAGCAACATTGTACAAGAGCACTATGATACAACAATAATGTTTTTAAATTTTTTAAATTTGGAAATACATCCCTCCAACGAAGGTAATCAATAGGACTGAATAAACACCTAGAACTATGTTAAAGAATAGTGTAATTACATGATATGTACAATTTATATCTATGCTACAGTTAACTAAGACTTAATTGAAGGTCCAATATTTGGATAGACTTCGTCAGTACTATTATCATCTCTTACATTAATGGATAAATTCAAATGCTTCTTATATTCCTTTAAAAAAATCTGAAATAGTTCCCCGCGTCACCACTTTGATGTTAGCCTGATTTAAAACTTCTCCTTTAAGTACGGAATGGCGAGATTATATATTTTTTTTTCATTGTCCATATCAGAAGGTTGATCACTACAGTATCTAGTTCGAAATACGTTCTTCTTCCTTTCCAAGTGTCAAATCGCACCTTGGGGAGAAAAGGGTCACGAGTGCAAAAGTGCTACTTCTGAAATAATTATAATGCAGGAATTTAAAAGATATACTAAAATTTATAAAATATATAAATGTATAACAAATATTAAAAACTTAATTTACTAGGCCTTTTAAAATTTTATATTGCAGTTATCTCAGACGTATCGTTTTTTTGCACTTGCGGCCCTCTTCTTCTCAAGGTGCGATATCTGTTCCTCCAGACGTTGGCGATCACCCTGAAGAAAAAAAAAACCACCACCAACTTTCCTTAGCTAATCTGTAGTGTTGTTAGTGCCAGAACAGTGTTTGATGTTTTGAAGCCATGGATCGATAAAAACACGAAGAAGTCCGTTCCCCCACAACCTCATGGCTGGCGACCGTAGGTGCTCAAGTGGGCCTGACGTTGATGCTCCGGGCTTCATTGACCAAATGTCCTGCTCCGTGGCTGAATAGTTAGGGCCCCGAAACCAATTCCCAGCCTGGTCGGGGATTTTAACTTTCACTGGTCAATTCCGATGGCTCGGGGGCTGGGTTTGTATGCCGTCTTTATCATTAGAATTAATCACAGGTAGGGCCCTATCCTCATAGACGCGCAGGTCTACTCGAAAGACCTGCACCAGGCCTCCTCGGAAGTCATACGCCATTAATATTTACCAAATTTCATTTTCCCCTAACCCTGATGGAAAAGGGGTTGTAAAGCACAGAAACTATTCCTCTATCACGGGGAACCACGACTTCGGAAGCTCTCTCTCTTGGTGATGAGTGCCACACATCGAATGCGAAGATTGTGAATTCAAACCAGACTGAGGAAGTCGGAATTTGAAGGACGATACAATGTCCATTTAGCATGCCAAGTCGCACGATATAAACCAATCTCTGGTGACTCATTCGGTGCTTACCTGGCTTAGATATAGGTCGCCTAACAGAGTTCTGGTTTCTCTGACGTCTGGTACAATGAAACGGGACGAAACTGAAATGCAGGCAACCTAAATGGTGCCAAATCAAAATCCTACGCATTGTAGCTGAGGCGAAACGATAATAGTATTATTCGATCAGAAAACCTTAAGACACAACATATGTATTTATTAGCGTATGGCTAATACTAGTATCACATCACAACTAGAAAATACAATATCAACACAGGGTAATCATCAAAGGGAAAACCACGGTATCCCCGGCCTGTCGTAAGAGGCGAATAAAAGGGGCATTACGGGATCTTATCCTGCGGGGCCTTGGTTGGCGACCACGGGGCCCTTAGCTGAGCAGCGGCATTGCTTCTACTTAATAGTGTCAGGCTCCTCACTTTCATCTTTCCTATCGGACCTCCCTTGGTCAACTCTGTTTTTTTTCGACCTCAGCGGTATTAGGTTTGCGAGGCCTAGGGCGTCTCATTTTCACGACCCTCGTGGCCCTTATCTTTCTTTAGCAATTACCTTCATTTTTCCAAATGTTAGTCCCCTTGCATTTTTGCCGTCATATTAGTTTTACCAAGGGTTGGTTGCACGGCTATACTTCCTCTTAATACAATTCTCACCACCACACCACCCCAGATGAACAAGAATGGGTGTGGAGGAGACGTGGAGAAATCTATTGTACTCCATACAACTTTTCTTCGCGGATACATGTCAATGGCGGTTCTGTAATGGTTTGGGCAGGCATCTCTTTGGCTGCCCGAACAGATCACGTCTTTGTGGAAGGTGGGTCACTGAAGAAATCCTGGAAGAATAGAACATGTTCTTCCATAACACCATTCATTGGTGAAGATTTTCTGCTAATGCAGGACAATGCCCGCCATCATGTGGCAAGATATGTCCTTCAGTACCTCGACGAAGTAGAGATCCAACTGATGCAATGGCCTGCCCGCAGTCCAGATCTCAACACACTTGACTATCTATGGGGCATTTAATTTTGAATGTGAATTTATTGATGATTTACATGCCGTTGAGGCTGAAAGCCCTTTTATGTAGCGTCTTCGTATAGTACAATACAGGTTTATGAACACACTAACTATATTTTTATATTAAAATATTAAATTAAATATTAAAATTTAAAAAATCAAAATACAGATACCAAATCCAATAAAATTATAAAAGAAGTAAGAAAGTATATCATTAAACCCATTTATTATTTTAGACTACAAAAACCTAAAGAATATAAAGCTAAAACAGAGAAATAATTGTTAGACACAAGAATGCCTGATCTCAGCCTCTTGCGTACTCCTCCAGGAAGATAGATATTAAGGACTGCTTTAGTCGGGTACAGTTATTGTTATTAGCGAAACGGCGAAGATGAAAGACGTTAAATGGTAGGCTACGTGATGCAATGCAAACAAAGGATTTGTTAAATTTAGTGATACGATGAAAGGGAATATGAAGGGTAGATTTTGTAAACCTATTCTCTCTGTTTTGTACGGACTCCATAGGTTTAAATGCATTATAAAGGTAGGATGGGGTCTTCAGTTTGAGAATTTGCATAGCAACCGCCACTGAGATTTCCCGTCGTTCGTGGAGTTTCAACCATTGCAGCTGTACGTAATAGAAATAGGGTGTTATGTGTTCATCACGCCTCGCATTTGTCACATAACGAACACGTGCGTTTCTTACCCTCTGTAGTTTTATGTTCAAAGTAGAATAGTGCGTAGTCGTGGTCCAGAGACTATGCATTAGCAGCAATAAGTTTTTCAAGAAGAATGGGAGCTAATTCCTTAAGAGGACATCTGGGAATCTAACGCTAAACCGAAATTCACGCGTGTAGAGATCTTTTCCCCACTGTTCATCAACACGGTCCCGATGATCTCTCGCAAAGCGTAAGCGACTCTGACAATGTTAACGCGTCAGACCTGGACCATTAGGGTTCAGTATCATGTAACCTTCTTCTCACAGTCCACTCACGACATTCACACCTCGTACCTGCTCAAGCAGACTTCTGGCTTGAACCGCAGTGTTGTGAAGGTCACGCAGAATTCGAATGCCCAAGAACTGGTCATCCCTTGCAGATGTTGACCTTAACTTACCAGATCCTGGCCTGCGAGAGTATGAACCCAGTTCCCGGTACCTCTACATGGAATGTGGACTAGTTGATGGAACACAGTGTAACAACTCTGCCACAGAACGCCGCTTGCGTTCATTCTTTACCAACGCTACTGCCCTAGCGATATTCTCAGAGCTTAACGACATATAGAAACAAAGATTTGCATTCTTGTGATAGGCAGTAATTTTCAGCTGCAGAACACGCAGATATCGCCAGTACGTATTGTAGTTCTGCTATGTAAAGCAAATGTGTTTTACAAGGTGTTGAGTTCATTGCACTTGGCAATCTTTCCTGAAGTATACAGTAAAACGTTTCATAAGAGAGCATGAGAAATGTTAAAATTTATATTAAATCTCAGTTTCTCACATCTTGAGGTATTGCGTTATTTTTCTTTTTGGTGGTTAGTGTAACAGATAAAAAAGAAGTATTTTATTTAATACGTACCTGAGACAACCGAAGAATTCTCCTTTCATCTATAACGGACGTGTCAGAAATAAGGAGGCTCACTTGGATTTTATGCTTTCATGAAGAACGAAACACCTAAGATATCGCCGGCAGAGATGTTCCTCGAACAAAACTTTCGGTTGATCCATCATCTAATCGATCATCTGTATCGAACGCGACGATATCTTCTGCGATATCGCATATCCTCTCACAAAAAGATGCATATTGTCCCGGCCATGGATAAGCTGGTATACATTTTCCAAGAAAAATTTAAGACATCCAGTTCTGCTATGTAAAGCAAATTTGTTTTACAAGTCAGATCTAGAGACATTTGTGGTACTTCCGCGGGTTGCCCCGATACACCCTGTTATATGCATTCTTATTAGTCTCATTACTAGGTTATGACAATTCCCTTTTTGTATCTCGAACTGATACGTAACTAACCCCTACTGTTAACTGATCATTGGTGATAGCATTTCTACAAAATGATTGATTTGTCTCCTTTAAGATATATCCTGGAATTTGGGAATGATTGAAATGAGAAATATGACAACACTGATGACATGAGACTCGCAAAGATGAAGTTAGTGAACGACTTTGTTTTTCTTTTTAGAGAGCTTCAACAATGCTGACCAACTTCAAAGAGAACAGTGAAGGACTACTACTAGTAAAATGCTTTCATTTCTCCCCTGGAGGGGGAGGCGGGCCTCCTCGACGGTGTCACGTCAGATTTGTATCGGAGAAGGATATGTGCGGAGAAGGTGAGAGGGTTGGCGGCCGTGGCCTATACTAGGAACTGTCCCAGCATTCACCTCAGTGCAGGAAAATGGGAAACCAAGGAAGACCATTCTCAGGACAGCTGACGGCGGGGACCAGCCCTCCTCTGTCTCCCGAATACAGAGGTGTAGAGCCATGGCCACCTCCCCTGCTCGGTAAGTTGGTCGGAGTGCAGAGCAGTCGGACCAGCCGGAGCCCACTCTGCAACCGCAGTGAAGGACTGGGATTTGTGATCCATGAAGCGAAAACCAAAGTTATGACGTATGTCCTAAAAGAAGAAATAACAATTTAGGGGAAAATACGTCATTTCGTTGAGGAGTGTGTGTATTCAGGATAAGCCGTTTAATTTCTGAATAGCCATGATACAGTAATCAGGACCACAGCAAATGTCTTGAGTCGGTATAAATCGTTTTGCCTTATATTCTCAAGAACGTCTTCCTATTCAACATCAAGAGGGATGTGTATGAACACCTGCATTTTCCCTTCTAATAACTTACATGGAGGACACATAGAATCATTACCTAAACAGCAGCTGATACCTCTATGAAGGCTGAAAAAAAGCTTGCTAAAAATTTCTCTTAGAGACTGTCTCCGTACCACACACTTAGACAAAAAATCTGACATAGGAAGTAAAACCTATGCGCAGTGCAGGACGAAGATGATAACTCCAGAAACCTGCAGTAGTATGCAACATTCACTGTTTGGTTCGAAGAACTCCATGACGCAGTATGACATCTTGCACATCGTACACCACTATCAGCATCACTTTCACCTTCCCTGCATTTTCTTTTATTTTGTTTTGGCCAGGGGGTGAAGGATGGTTATGACCCCATTTCTAACAGCATTAGCCCACTCCCCTGCACGACTACGCCCGCTGCCACAACGCTGCTCCTGTGAGGGAACTGTTTATACGGTGGTCATGGAATGTCCACCCTATTCACCGGACATGAGTCTGCGACTTCGATCTGTTCCCGAAACTAAAGGAACAATTCCAAGGGAAGTTTCCATACACGAGACGCCGTTCTTCAAGCGGTAGAATGCTCCGCAGCGGATATCAGCTAATACGACAATGCTACTGATATCCAGCGCCTTCTACGTATCTGCCAACGAGTGCAACATGTTGAAAAGGATTACACTGAAAGCCTACTGAGGTACGGTGGTTCTAAAATAAATGGTTACATACATACATAATCATTATAGACTGTTATGCCTTTCAGCGTTCAGTCTGCAAGCCTCTGAGAATTTACTAAACGTCGCCACAATCCTCGATTTGCAACTAGTGTTGTGGCCTCATTTAGTTCTATACCTCTTATCTTTAAATCGTTAGAAACCGAGTCTAACCATCGTCGTCTTGGTCTACCTCTACTTCTCTTACCCTCCATAACAGAGTCCATTATTCTCCTAGGTAACCTATCCTCCTCCATTCGCCTCACATGACCCCACCACCGAAGCCGGTTTATGCGTACAGCTTCATCCATCGAGTTCCTAAATTAGCCTTTATCTCCTCATTCCGAGTACCCTCCTGCCATTGTTCCCACCTGTTTGTACCAACAATCATTCTTGCTACCTTCATGTCTGTTACTTCTAACTTATGAATACGATATCCTGAGTCCACCCAGCTTTCGCTCCCGTAAAGCAAAGTTGGTCTGAAAACAGACCGATGTAAAGATAGTTTCGTCTGGGAGCTGACTTCCTTCTTACAGAATACTGCTGATTGCAACTGCGAGCTCACTGCATTAGCTTTACTACACCTTGATTCAATCTCACTTACTATATTACCATCCTGGGAGAACACACAACCTAAATACTTGAAATTATCGACCTGTTCTAGCTTTGTATCACCAATCTGACATTCAATTCTGTTGAATTTCTCACCTACTGACATCAATTTAGTCTTCGAGAGGCTAATTTTCATACCATACTCATTGCACCTATTTTCAAGTTCCAAGATATTACACTGCAGGCTTTCGGCACAATCTGCCATTAAGATCAAGTCGTCAGCATAGGCCAAACTGCTTACCACATTTCCACGTAACTGAATCCCTCCCTGCCATTTTATACCTTTCAGCAGATGATCCATGTAAACTACAAACAGCAAAGGTGAAAGATTACAGCCTTGTCTAACTCCTGTAAGTACCCTGAACCAAGAACTCATTCTACCTTTGATTGATTTTAATAATCGACCTTTAATTCCATAGTCCCCCAGTATGGCGAACATCTTTTCCATCGGTACCCTGTCATATGCTTTCTCTAGATCTACGAAACATAAACACAACTGCCTATTCCTCTCGTAGCATTTTTCGATTACCTGGCGCATACTGAAAATCTGATCCTGACAGCCTCTCTGTGGTCTGAAACCACACTGGTTTTCATCTAACTTCCTCTCAACGGTTTCGTGTATATATATATATTGTAACTGAATTCTTCAGTCCTTGTATGACTACACAGCTTTGTGGAACAGCACTCCTAGCCCACAGTAGCTTAGTGATACACAAAAACAGATAGGTTGGAGCAGTGGTGGGTTGCATAGCCATGCTAGGTTTAAATATTTTCTTTATGTAATATTAAATAATTACTATTTGTTATATTGGTTCTATTAAAATTTCTTCGACAACAACCCGTTTCTAACAAACACTTGTAAATGCAATATAACCACACGTAATAGAAATGTATTTACTTGTATTTATACCCATAAAGGAATGAAACTAGGTATTGCATATTATGTTTAATTGTACATATTATTTTGCACCACGTGGAAGGGATTGAAATATTCGCTTTCAACTCATTTTCAGTAAAACAGTGGGCATATAAGTAAACAAAGTGTGATTAATTCTAAGTATTGGTTATGGTTTCCAGCTTATCGAAATTGCTATAACTTAAACGTTTAGCTATCTTGACCATGCAAGATTAAGCGAACCACGGGAAAACGTAGGCTGCAAATGCTGTGGGTGGGACGACGTAACATTTTATTACCAGCATAAGCTCCGGTTTCTATATGGGCAAGATTCCACGAACTTTACTGTACTTAACTTCCGTACTTAAGGAAGAAGGATCATGTACAGGTCAGTAACTAGGTGGGTTTGAAAACCGTAAACTTAGTTGAAATAGCACGTTAAAAATCCCATTTCAGTACCAAATTCTGGATCTCGTCCTTCAAGACTGTCATTAACTAATAATCAACGTTTAACACGTAGCATTATTACAGTCTTCAATATGAAAAAACAGCATGACATTGTTCTTATGCATACCACATGATCGGACAACATAATTCTATCCAGTCTATCTTTCCAAACTTCCACCATATTTTTAAACCTATGCAAATATTTTAATCACGCTTCCGACAGATGTTTGCGTATAGCCAGCATATCGTAAATGTCGGAAGTAAAGACTGTGATAAGGAAGAAGAAAATACTGATGGAATAGTTACGATGTGAAAATCTAATATTTTGGGTTGAAGGTTCAGCAGACTACTTTGTTTTCTTTGTCTTTTTCAAGCTGGTTTATATTGACATAATCCTTCTTAAGTACGAATTAGGAAGTAAAATAACAGGATATCATGCCTCTAACCAAGAAATTAATAAATTACATTTCTAAACTTAAGACAAGTTGAACAGTCTATTGTTGTAAAACACAACAAAATTCCCATGTATTGGACAGTAGAAAATCAGTAGCCTCGATGTTTGACAAAATGGTGTTTTTTTTTGTTTGTTTGTGAGTAGCCATATGAAACATTTATGCAGAGATAAGCACGTTTCGGCAAATTTTGGAACAAAAACATTTTTATTTGCCTATTAGGCCCTCACTGCATTTTTAAAATATGCCTATTTTTGCCTTTTTTAAGGTCATAAAATCATTCTTATTTGTTCAAAACTATTTTCCTAGTTTTATTAATCAGAATATACCGTTTTAATCTCTCTCCAAAACACTGTAATTCAGCCTACGGAACGAAACTCAGCCACTTCATAAGTACCAGTGAATTTAATTAGCGGGCCTACTGTGTTGTTAGACTGTCAAAATCGCTAATGGGCCTTTATTTCATCTCACAGCGGCACCCTGCAAAGGCAAGGCTGATAGGTGGAATTCCCTCTAAATCTCACTGAAAAGATAAACATACGGAAATAAGCTAATTGGTTTGAGCCTCGTAATGGTAGATACTGTTGGGCAGAAACTGTTTCCCCTTCCTTTGCTCAGTATTTTCCTTAAATAATTCCTCTACCAAAGTTAACGGTTTGATTTTCTATATCTACGACTCACCAGTAAGTGTCGAGTAGATGAAGACTTACTGCTCCTATCACAGGTAGTTAACATGGCCAAGTAAATGTATCATTGAACAGTAAACTTCGGTGCTGACGTATTTTCAATTGACGGGAACAGTTTTATTGTGTACAGTCTGCGAAAAATACAGTTAATCATAGAAAAGTGTATTTTTAACCCCAACACATTTTCATAAATCGGCACTTGCCGCCAGGAGTCAAAAGAAGATATTGCTAATATCAACAGCTATTTGCAGCGTCTAATTCACGCCCCCCCCCCACAACATTTTTTTACAATTGGTTTTACGTCGCAGCGACGCAGATAGGTCTTAATGCGACGATGGGATCAGAAAGGCCTAGGAATGGGAAGGAAGCGGCCGTAGCCTTAATTAAGGTACAGCCCCAGCATTTGCCTGGTGTATTAGATTTGTGCAAAGCTTTTGTCGATTCCGGATTTCATTTCTGGAAGATCAAAAACCAACCGCTGAGAACATTCATGGAAAACATATACCGTGGAAAGTGTACCAAGTGAAACAACGTTGCAAAAAATTATTTGTCCGTATGCTAGGAGAATGAAATTCGAAATATTCAGAGTGAAGTTCGTGGAAATAAATTATGGATTTCAATTGATGAAACAACACACGTAGTGGGAAAGTACATCGCGAAAGTTGTGGTAGGAACAATGCAACATGAAGATGAAATGCCCAAAATATTTCTTACAACATGTGAGCAGTTAGAAAAGGTTAACACTACAACTACTGCTCACTTATTCACCAGATCTCTACTATATCGTGACATCCTCCTATTTACAACGGTTGCACCACAGTATGAAGAATAGAGCGACTTTTTTACGGTTTACGTTACGTCGCCCAATACATAGGTCTTATGGCGACGATGGGATAGAAAAAGGCTAGGAGTGGAATTGAAGCGATCGTGACCTCAATTAAGCTACAGCCCCAGAATTTGCCTGGTGTAAAAAAATAGGAAACCACTGAAAACTTTCTTCAGGGCTGCCGACAGTGGGGATCGAACCACTATGTCCCGAATGCAAGCTGATGGCTATGTGACCCTAACCGCGAAGCCACTTGCTCGGCTTTAAAAATTCTCGTTCAGGAAATGGTCGAAATGACATGCTTAGAGCACAGGTTTCATAGAGGTGAACTAAGTCCTGGAAATACCTCCAAAGAACAGAGGCATCCGGATTCATCTAGGATCCCCGGAGTAGTAGATCTAGCCGTACATCCGGCCGCGGAACTAGCCGCAGAGGTGTCTCGCTAGAGGTTCGCACAAGACAACCACCGATAGCCACATCTAATTCACGACACTAGTTATCAATTCGAAAACCAATCTGTCGTGTGGGCTTTCGTACCTCTGCTGGTATTGGGTATAAAAAGAGACATTGATAACTTGGATGTGGCGGCATTTCACGAATTTCGGCAGCGTATGTGAGGAGTATCTGCTGCAGTCTTCTTCCAGGTGAAGTACGAAGTGCTGCCAGGGAAAAGTGCTAGTGTGTCTTGTCTGCAAATCTACTGTAGTTTTACAGAAATAAAGGAAAATTTACCAAGTTTTGAAAGGCCACACCTCCGTAGATGCAAGTCCATCGATATTACTTCGCTTTAAATACATTCCCATCACATCAGTCGACGATTCTTTTTCTACAATGAAATGTATTCCGTCTAACAGGAGACAGAGTTCAAGTTCAGGGAGTTTGAGGAATTACCTTGTGGTTATGTCCAATAAAGTAAATAAATGTATTTTACTTGTAAGAACGCGCTGACTTAACACTAGACTTCGAAGAATCATCTTTCAGTAACGTATAATGTATGAAGATGTGGTTTATGTTATCAGCATATCTATTAAATGATATACAGTAAATTGATTTTTTTCATGTTAATGACTATTTTGCACGTTTTATTTGCCTTTGTGAACGATTTTAAGTCTATAAACATCCAGGCTCTAGTAATCAATAATCACTACAGACAGATAAAATAGGATAGGCCTATTTCATCATCTAAACAAGGGATAACCAGGATGGATTCACGACCTTCACGTAGCGTGCGGAGTATCTGTCTGTATTTTGTGTTTTAATTTCAACAAAAAACACACCCACACACACACTCTTAATCTTTTCTGTGCCAGAGATTGACGATGTGTTTTTTCCTGAAAAAAAAAAAAAGCTCTGCCTCTACTCATAACAGAAACAACAGAGGAAAAAGTATGATACTGATTTCCATACTACTATGCTCGTTCATAGTATGCTACGCATATATTCTATGGCCAATTCATTCATATTATGATACGTTTTAAGTGTCATATGACCGTGCTCTACACATGTCTACTCACTTAGTTCAGCGAATGAAGGACAGAGGAAGATGGAGAGGGAGAAAGAAATAGAGAGAGATAGACAGACAGACGGGACACTATATCGAGCGGAGCAGTCTCATCACTGTGCCCAGCCAGCGGAAAATGAAACAATGGTTAACTAAGACTATTCACTTAGCTGGCTGGACATTTCACAATCTCAACGTATTGTATTAATAAGCTCGGCCATTATCAACATTGAGAGAAAATAAAATAGAAGAAATGGTGTCTCACCTGGGCATCTTAGTATTATAAATCAATAAAACACCATCATTTGATTAAATTCATTAGTTTATTTTGAGTTCTGCATTTTGAAACATACATCGAAATATTTTTTGTTTTATTTTTTTTATTTTATTTTAATCGTTCACTATATTTTGGAATACTGCAACTGTAGGTCATGTCCAGCCAGCTGAAGCGAATTTCCTTTACAATACAAACCTGAAATTGAAAGACGAATAAAAATCAAAAACAATTCAAAAATCATAAAAAAATTATAACAAAATTAAAATAAAACCATTAATAAAATAACAGAAAATAACAATAAGCAGACCTGCAAAGTATCATGCAGAATCTGCTTGAAACAAAGTGGAGGAAGCGTACCAAAAATAAACGCACGTGATCTAATATTAAGATTACTCTTTCCATAATACCTTGATAATTTCAAAAATACAAATAATAGCAAGCATGTTTATACATCCGTAACTAACGCAGGAAATATACACAATGAAAACGTGCATCTCTCATTAGGCCTACGCCGGTATCGGAAATGAAACCACTGCTGGCACACGCCCAAATGATCTGATACCTTTACACTGTAAAACTATTTAACAATCACTTCATAAATGGCATATAGGTTTGAGAGATATAATATCAAAAGTTCTGAGCTTACTTAAAGGAGATGGTATAGTCTACATAACATGTAATTCTGTCACACGAGGATGATTTTTTAAAGGTACAATTTACGTTTCTTCACTACTCGAAGTGTAAAAGCTTTTAAACACTTGCATTGTGATTAGAAATTCGCAATATCCTAGAATTAATCCACATGTTGTGTGTGTGTTTAATAGAAAGTTAATTGAGACACACAAATGGGAATGCAATCACCGCTAAATTCGATCAAATTCAAGATTGCTTAAAACTATTCAAGTTTTAATGAATAATTTAAATTATCGTACAATTTTCAATAACTACAATCAACAGAAGTATACTGACGATGAAACTGCTGCAAGTCAACTGAACCATTGACACACGACATTCTACAGTACAGTACTTGGAAACGCAGGCATCTAAACTAGTCAATTTTGCAGCACTCATTGTAATAATAATAATAATAATAATAATAATAATAATAATAATAATAATAATAATAATGTTATTTGCTTTACGTCCTACTAACTACTTTTACGGTCTTCGGAGACGCCGAGGTGGCGGAATTTAGTTCCGCAGGAGTTCTTTTACGTGCCAGTAAATCTACCGACACGAGGCTGTCGTATTTGAGCACCTTCAAATACCACCAAACTAAGCCAGGATCGAACCTGCCAAGTTGGGGTTAGAAGGCCAGCGCCTTAACCGTCTGAGCCACTCAGCCCGGCAGCACTCATTGTGTGTCTTAGCGAGACAAAGTGAGAAAGGACTTGGTGTGTGTGTGTGAAATGGCTCTGCGCTCAAAGCGTCCGGGTTGGTTTCCGCCTCGTCTTCGTAGCGTCCGATAATCCTATTACTTAAATGACTGCAGTTCCAGCAGATTACATCAATTTATCGAAGTTCACGGGTTTTCATTATAGACTGTGCATATATTTTTGAAAGGAAAAAAGGTCAATGATACAACTCTTTATCGAAAAATTTAAATCTGTTTAACACAAATAAAACAAAATATTCAAAAGAAAAAATAAATAAAACACACTAAATTCATCATGGTTTTAAGAACACTGCATTAACAAAACACAACGATGCAAAGAACCTGAGCAAAATATCAAGCAATAAAACGTGTAGATACGTCTAAAGACATTACTGAATGTTTATGAAGACATTTTATTTAAACACTCTTTAAATATCGCCCAGTTTCAAAAGCCACAGATTGAAAAATATCCTCCATAGAATTATAAGACTAAATATAATATTCGTTTGATCCTCCGCGGCAGTAAGTGTTAATTATTCTAGTTTCACATTCCTGAGTCTGGTAATCAAGGATATCAAAAACAATAGGAAATTACTTAAAACTATCATTCCATAGTGAGTTCGTGATGCGCAGACTGTGCGTTATGAAGATGGGCGCTCCTCCACTTCAGAAAATCCCATCGTTTTGGGTTTCAGCTTAGAATTCTGACCAAAAAGGCCCTGTCGTCTAATTCAACGAATTTTCGTTCTACGTGATACATATGCTGCGGTTCAATATTACTCCTACAACAGTGTTACATAACAGCATTTCAAGGCACGACGAATATCTGCCAGTCTGCCAGTAGTCAGAGCAACAACATTAGTCATATTCCCTTTCGCTAAATCGGAAAGGAACGTCTCCTGAATATTCACTTCAACAATTCATATGAAAAGCGCCCACAGATCAACTGCAGATATCCTCACCTCATTTTACAATCAGACCAATAGGCGAAGCACACCTTTAATCTCAGAAAGTGGGAGGAGTAGAAATAAGTTAATTAAACCCAATATAAATAAACCATCGTAGATTTTGTTAACAAAGTTTGTCAAATGACGAAGTCATCAAGGTAAAGAAATATACCTTAAAAACAGTTGACAGTTTCAAAGAGAGCAAGTACAGAAGTTGATAAAAAATTGATTAACGTAACAAAATGTAAAGATTTAAAGAAGTATAGCTCCTTAAAAAAAAGGATGAGCGCAGTTTTGAAATCAATTCTGGTCAAGTCTCAACGGCCGACTTAAACAAGAACTTTTGCAGCAGTGTCAGCGATTATAAGTATATTACAAGGTTACTCTATTTATTCCTTTGAGTTTTGGCTCTGGGCTCCAGAATTAAACACAACAAGAAAGTAAAAACATGGCCTGAGACTTAGCTTCAGCCTCTACAAATAAAAACAAACGGCAATACGTCAGAAAGAAACGAAAACAAGCGGGAATACGTCAGAAAGAAACGAAGTGAGTCAGGGAGAAACGAGTTTGCTGTGGCGTGAGAGTGTGGCAGTGAAGAGCTGGCGTAGGTTTAAATCTCATTGTGAGATGTTTTCTTTCTTTCAATTCCTTATACTGATTTCTCGTTGCTTGGAGATGGCGGTGATGATTACTGGTATATGAGGAAGCACAACTGAGCAACCATTCTCTATTAACAATAATCAAAAGAAAAATGGACAGTTTCGACACTTCCAAGGTATCGGCAAAGGGAAGTGAAAAATTTAAAACTCCCTAAGCCTCGCAAAACTAATACCACCGGGGTCGGAAAAATATAAAACGTTGACTAAGGAAGGTCCTACTGGAAAGATGAGTGACGAGTCTGACAAGTGGAAGCAATGCAAAACTCAGCTAGGAGAACCGTCGCCGCAAACGCAGGCTCCCAAGTTGAGAGCCCCTGGTCCCCCCTTTTAGTCGGCTCTTTCGTCGGCTCCTGTGGGTGGGGGCGGTAGAATGATAATCACGGTATTTTAGCGTTTCCTCCTGGCTCCTTCAATATATTTCTTTCCATAGGCGGGAGACTACTAACACGGGAAACTACCAACAGTGCACACAGATTTTCATGACACTACTTTCGAAATTATGAACACTGTCGGCATCGGCAATCATTCGTGTACAATAGCGAAATTGTAGACATTTTGCTGCAAACTACTAAATACCATGGCACATGAGAAAATGTCTGAAGGTACATAATGTTGTCAATAATGATAATAAAAGTGAGAAAATCATAGTGAAGCGAAAATCTCCACACTCACGACACTTGGTTTCAACTTCAGGTTCATTAATAAGTGTGTGTCTGTGGTTTTAGTTGTCTCGTAAGTATCGATGAGCATGGTTAGTATGTTAACTGGAGTTATTTTAACTATTTTCACAATTACAACCTTCGCCTATTAGAGAATGAAAACGCTATTAATCTCTGACGTCTGGATTACAACGTAGATGCCCGATACACTGTACCTGTAAATAAAACGAACAGCAGGCTTTTTTTAAGAATATAAGTGTCGAGGTATTTGGTAAACTGTATGATATGAATCACTTAAAGTATGTTCAGTGAAGAGTAACAATAGGAAATATTTTCCTGAACTAAGCGTTGATGATTGCGAGATAATATAGGTGTCACTGTTCACCTGAGCAATGATGATTGCCGATCATATTAGTGTCATTATTCATCATTTTGAAAGTATTCTCAGTGACATTTGTTTTGATAAAACCGGAGTGTACACTTTGGGTATGGTTCCCTGTAAGATCTTTCCATACGCTGAAAACTATCTTCATTACATGATCGAGCAATGTGAAACTCTGAAGATTTAAGGGGATATGGTACACTGCGTACAACTTCACACGCCATACACATCTGCTTTCAAGAGCCATTTTCGCAGCAGCTACTGTATATATACACCTTTCTAAAATGTTTACATTTGTTTCGGCATACAAATGACATTAAGGTAGGCCTATATAAGAAGCACTGGTCGTATCTATTTCTTTTATATTATACAAATATTTATCTAACATCAGAGGCGGAATATTTTTTACAAAAAAAAAAGAGGGGGTGAATTCAAGTAGGTTACCTCTTTCTCAAAATCGATGTAAGGTGCAGGGTTGAAGCTTCCCATACATAACATCAATACCCATGTCCACCTTCTCTAGGAAAATAAATGCATTATGAGCATTGGATTCGATTTTAAAAACTATAATGAAGTAAATACTACCAAAAATGTAATATTTAAGGAAATAATTCTCATAATACGAATGTAATCACCTTAAACGTGCTACACGTTATCAAATACAACACTATACGTAAGCACACAAAGTTTCAGCTGTTTAGTCCTGGTAGTTACTGATGGAAACTAATATTCATGTTAAAAGTGTTACAAGAAAATCGGAGTTCCTACTGACTTGGAATATTTACATGAAGTTGCCTACTCCCACGAATGAACCTTCACAAAATATCTGTACTAATCATACTTTAACCACTATGATTCACACCATCATTAGTAGTAAAATATGTCTTCTTGTTCAGGAGGAGTAAGAATGCACTTAAACAACTAAGAAATAAAAAATCCCCTGCGGGAGGATAAAATAACGAATGAATTGCTGAAATCAGGTGGAAAGAGATCTGCTAGAAGCCGTGAGAATACTCCTCAACAAGTGTATTAACTCTGGAAGAATACCAGAAAATTGGAAAAATGCTGAAGTGATACTTCTCTTCAAGAAAGGTGATAAGGAAAATTTAGAGAAATATCGTCCTGTGAATTTGTTATCACACCTTTACAAGCTCGTGACTAAAATTGTAATCAACCGCCTCACAAGAGAACTGGATTTTTACCAACCTGCTGAACACATCCAGACTATTCGTATTCTACTTGGAAAAAAAAAAAAAAAAAAAAAAAAAAAAAAAAACACTGAGTACAGCATCAAGATTCATCTGGCCTTCACTGATTATAAAAACCTTTTGACTCAGTAGAGATTTGGGCAACCATGAAGGCACTTCAAAATACCATGATAACCTCAAGGTAAAAGCTCCTAGAAAACATTTATGATCAAGCAGCAATGGTAGTCAGAGTTGACGAAGACCTCATCACAACTAAAATCCCAATTGGCAAAGGAGTTCGACAAGGTGCACAATCTCTCCAAACCTTTGCCTTGGAAGATGTATTCAAAACCCTCCATTGGGATAATAAAGGAATAAAAATCAACGGGTTATATTTGAACCACCTGCGTTTTGCCGATGACATTGCGCTCATAAGTGAAAATCTAGATGAGCTAGAAAGCATGCTCCAAGAATTAAAAACTGCCCCTGCTAAGATTGGTTTGGAAATGAATATTAATAAAACGAAAATACTAGCCCAGGCAGTCAACCACTTAAAATGGGAAACCAATATATAGAAGCTGTCGATGAGTACAGCTATTTTGGATGCAAGATAAAACTTGGAAAAGGCAACCAACGTGCAAAAATTCCTCGCAAAATAGGTATGAGTTGGATAGCATTCCGAAAACTAAGATTCATCCTGACCAACAAGAATGTTCCAATTAACCTGAGGACCAAGGTTTACAATACGTGCGTGCTGCCAGTTACTACTTACGGTCTGGAAACGATGACTCTGACTAAGGCAAGTGCTCGCAAGCTTCAGCAAACACAATGAGCCATGGAGCGACAGATGCTAGGGATCAGCCTTAGGGATAAGATCCGTTCAGAGGACATCAGGAGAACAAATGTAACAGACATCCTAGAGACAGTAGCAAGACTAAAATGGCAATGGGTAGGACACGTAGCTCGACAAGACTACAACAGGTTGACCTCTAGGATTGTTCAATGGAGACCATGGGAACACACGAGAGGCATTGGAAGACCCCAGAATAGATGGATCGATGACAAAGCTGTTGACAGGAACACGCTGGTTCCACGTGGCTCAAGACCGAAGACGACGGAAGCATATGGAAGAGGCCTATATCCAGCAGCGGATTGAAATAGGCTAGAAAAGAAGAAGATAATGCTGGGGCTGTACCTTAATAAAGGCCACGGCCACTTCCAATTGCTAGGCCTTGCCTGTCCCATCGTCGCCATAAGACCTAGCTGTGTCGGTGCGACGTAAAGCAAATAGTAAAAATAGTGTATTTCTGACCAAAAAATCCGCTAATTTTGATTACTTCAGATTATCAAATCTCTGTAAAAGAATGAAACCCCACAACGTTCAATCTACTGTGTACACTATCTGAATCAGTGTGTTAACACAAGATCAAAAATTGGACGACGAAGGGTGGCTGAGAGAAATCAATGGCAAGTTCCAATTTGTGAGGGGCGAGGAGGTATATAACGGTGATCCAAGTCCACTTCCGCAACAATAGCCGTGCCAACACAATAGAGCGGACACCAGAGGGAGAAAGGGAAATCAATTGTCGGGAAGGGTTATGTCACTCCCCCAAATTGCATTCACTGCTGCCATTCCCAGTAATATTGGTGAATACGTCTCACTTGCCAGGAAAAGATAAACCATTCTGCAACAAAACCCTTTCTTGGATAGGATTCATACGAAAAGAATACCATCCATGAACATCAACTCCATTACATCATTCTTTAGCTAATAAAAGCAGTTCTCTATAGGAGGAACGCTGTGACGTTGGATAACATTTTATTTTTGTCCTGAATGATAATCGTCTATGATTATTTGACACCGTTCATTATTAAACTAGATTTAACCTGTCATTGCATGCTGCAGTATATTTATGTCGACCCGCGAGACCATTTCTCTTTCGAACAGCTAGTTCAGCTCCTGTATAAATTAGGCTATTTATTAAAACCACGCATGGGCTTTTGATGAGGACAATCACGGAATTAGAATGAAAAGGATATGGAAATCACCGATTCCAGAAAACTTGCCTCATCTCCACGCCGTAAAGCAAAAATTTCGAACGGGCTAATGTGCAGCAAAGCCAGAAGTCTAACCTTTGATATTCACGGAAGACATTTCAAACTAACTATGGTTCCTCTATTTACATACAAGGGTTATCAAACTGGGATATTAAAGGTAATGCATGCAGCAGAAATAAGGTTAGAAATCCGACGCTAGTACCAGTAACATGTACTGAAACACTTTCGTTAATGGTTTAACGTCGCATCAACTCAAGACAACATTTGGTGGCGACGATAGGATAGGAAACGGCTAGGAAGAAAAGGAAAAGATAATGGCCTTATTAAAATACAACTCCAGCATTTGCCGGGAAAATGAGAAACCACGGATAACTATATTCAGGGCTGCCGATAGTGGGGAAGGGGGTTCGAACACATCTCCCAGCTGTACGGCTCGAATTGCTAAGCCAACTCGTTCGGCATCAAAGAGACAAGTAGATTTCATGATCAGGGGGTTGTAACAACCACACGGCACACATTAACCCAAACAAGACTGACCATCTCTTCCCAAGAGATTATCTCATTGCAAGAAAATGCCCGCCCTCATCAGATCAAAATACACTCCAAATGTGCAGTCCTCTTCTATCAACAGAGAGGTTTCCTTTGCCAATTACTTATCTTAATATACGTATACAAGAAACAACAAGCAAGAAGTCCTGCGGCAGCTCAGTACCGAACAGGTGGTGGTGGTGGTGGTTTTAAGAGGAAGTACAACTATGCAACCATACTCTATATAACACTGCTCAGAGAGAAAAAATGAAGGAATCCGACCCTTCGAAAAGAGAAGGTATCGGCCAAAGAAAGACAAGAGCGTCGTCGCCACGTCGTGATTGTCTCGTCCGGTAGGCAGTGTATGGAGCATGCCTTCCAAAGTTGAGGCGATTTGGTACACCCGATGGTCCGGCGGTGTCTCGAGACCCTTGCTGTATGTTTGAGGTCGAAGGCTGCGAAAGGGAAGCTCCTGGTCCTCCTGGTAGGTGTCGCCACCTGTATCGTCCAATTCTTGTTCCTGCTCTAAAAAATGTTCGGTGAGTGTCTGCATACTCCTGGCGAGCTGGTTTACTATGAGTGTTAGGTCCTGTAGAGTTGGCTGGTTCTGAGGCTGAGGAGGCTGTTCTGGCTGAGGCTGTTGTGGTGCTGGTGGTTGGACCTGAGGCTGTTGCGGCGCTGGTTGCTGAGGTGGGCGCTTTTGAGACATGATTCTCTGTATGATGAGTGGCGTAAATGTCTGCTGTCTAGTGGAACTCTGAGAAGTTCTGCTTGTACTTTGCGTCTGGCGTTCCTTTGGTCGTGCTACGTGCTTGATGACCCTCTAGGACAATGCTGTTTGCTTCTGTGGGCGGTCGTCTGACATTCTCCGATGGTCCGGCGGGGAGTCGGTGTGGGGGTTGCCCGAGGTTCACACCGGTGTCTCCTGTTTAGTTGGTTCTGCCTCCTGTTCCCGCTTGACGACTGCTCCAGAGCCAACTCGCCCCTCGCCTTTTATAGCCGATTGGCCTGGCGCGTGAAAATTCTGGGTGAGCGTGTGGCCACGAAGGGCGTGAGAATGAAAGACTATCTAGGCCTCGACACCTAACATCCATCCGTCCGTCCGTCCGTCCGTCCGTCCGTCCATCCATCCATCCATCCATCCATCCATCCATCCATCCATCCATCCATCCATCCATCCATCCATCCATCCATCCATCCATCCATCCATCCATCCATCCATCCATCCATCCATCCATCCATCCATCCATCCATCCATCCAGAATATACAAATTTCCCGCAGCGCATATCTCTAGGAGTTTCTCTCCATAGCTGTTGATAATTTTATCCTCACTACTTCTACTTTTCAACATACACCTTCCATCCTCCCTACTATATACTGGGCTCTGTTCCCCTATTCTCGCGTTCCAGTCTCCGAATAACAACATATTCTCTTCTCCTGCAAACTTCTCTCTTATCATACCAATATCCACCAATAAATCTTCAAAAGATACTTATTTGCATATGGTGAACTACTAGGATGGCAATATACGAACGCTAGTTATTTCTTCCCCCTCCCTCTACCCCTCCCATATTCAATCTCAACCATATGGCTTCTTTCATATCTGTCTCTACTATATCCTCCACCGATTCATTGGTTTCTTCCCTAATTAGTACTATCATCCCTCCTGGTGCGCGTCCCTTAGTCCTCTCCTTTCTTCTATATTTAATCACAAACCACTTCCATGAGATCTCCCTCCCTGTTTCTAGCCAGGTCTCCAAGAGTGCCACAACATCGAAACTTTCTATTACTTTCCGAACTTTCTTATTTCCTAATTTGTTCATTAGTCCCTCAATATTCACACATCCTATTTTCCAATACTTTACCCCAGAGGTCTTTACTCCTACTTCTTCCTTTGCTCATAAATGCTTTACCTTCCTGTCGATCAGTCTTCTCATGTCCTTTCTTGCTCACTAAACCACTGCACTCCGCTCTCAGCGTTTCTTGCTGCTCACCCTCACTCACCCCTTCACTGTTCTGATCTTTTGTATCCACACTGTACTGTCCGTTCTCACCTGAGTTGATCTCCTCTCCTTCCTCGTCTCCACTCCTCGTTGTTACTTCTTTCTTCCTTCCATCTTGCCTTGTCATCTCTCCTCCCTCGGAACTAACGCATTCGTCCATCTCCTTCAGCTTCGCCACTGAGTGCTCCCTAACCCATCTTCCGTTTGTCACCACCAATCCCTGACCTCTTATTCGGGCCTTTAGCCCCTGATTTCTCGCTCCCCATAGGTGTCTCTTCAAAATCTTCATATTTTCACTTTCTTCCTTTCCCATGTCTCTTTTCACCCCTACTTTCTGGCCCTATAAATTATTACTGTTTCTTATCACAATTTCTGCCACTAGGCTTGAGAAAATTTTTAACCTAATTGGCCTCCGTCCTTTAGTTTTTCCCACTCTCTCCACATCGTCTATGTCCACTTCACTGAAGTTTATCTTCATCCTATCCCGTATGACCTCTACCACTTTGGATATCAGGTCAATCTTGTCCTCCCTCACCTTCCTCCACACCATATATATATATATGACTTTCTTCATTTTCTCCTGCCTGTACACCTCCGCTTCTCTCTTCATCATCACCACCTCCTCTTCCAGGTTTCACTTTCCCTCTTAATAACTCTATTTCCTTCTCACTGTTGTCCACTCTCCTGTTCGATTCCTCAGTCTTCGTTTCTAGCCATTTCTTCATGTTCCCATTCTCCTTTCTCTGCTCCTCCATCATGTCCTTTATTTCCTGTACCATATCCCATTGACACTTTTCCTGTATTAGCTCACTCACTACCACCCTGAGTGCTGCCAAGTCCTCCATGCTGAATTTTCCGCTGGTATTTGGGCCTGGGTTTAATTCCATCCCCACCCCCTCCCAATAACCAGTAGCACCGCTATCACTGTCACTACCAGCACCGTTTCACCCAGTTTTACTCCTTTTCTTAACACCCGTCTATTCTTGGTCTCCTTCCTCTGCTTCGCCTGCCATTTCCCAATCGCGGCCCGGTACTGCTCAATACCGACCATGTTCCCGGCACGCACTGCACCACGCGACTTCACTTCACGGTTGCTCAAGCCAGACTGTGATAATAAATAGCCTATGAAAACATGATAACGGCGATATTGTGGCGTTATGGCCGTGAGACTAATCATAATAGATGAGACCTAGAATAATTTTCTAATTTTCGAAATACAGTGAACTATACAGAGATATCTAACCGCGAGCAAGAGGCTTACAGAACAGTGTAAAACTAGCACAGGTAGTCTCTTTTTAACTTTCCATCGACACTGAAGTTGTTGGGGAGGGCGGGGGGTGGAAGGGGATATATAGCAGGGCGTTAATATCCAGGGTCATATTAGATATTGGAAATCCGAAGCCCCGCAAGAGCATACGAATTCAAAATTCTTTTTTTCTTTAAATTAAAAACGACATATTATAAAAATAAGCGAGCTCAAACGCTGGAATAGTGAAACCGCCAGTAACACCGCAGACCGATATCAACAAGATAAGCTGACCACCTGTGTATGAAGTAAACCGATTCGTGGAACCATCCACTCGGAACATATGCAGGCATGCAGCGGGGTCAATGTTGCGGTAAATTGATTCCTGTGTTTGACATCTTTTAGAAGACAGTTTGGTTTATTTGGCCAGACTTATCATTGTCCATAATGCGAGCGTCGTTTGTCTCTATAAAAGCCATCGCTGCTGACACAAATGTCAAATACTACTCACTCACTGAGCACGATGTGAAGAAACGACGAGCCGTTAAAAATGAAATTCAACACTGTAGTTCTTATATTTTATAACAGTAACAACTAAGAAACGTTTTGCAACATTCAACTCATAAAGAGAATAAACATGAAGAAAAGGCAACGTTTCTGAGTCATAAGTCGCGTTCAACTGTGAAAGTTACTTTTTAAGCTGAATTGAAGCGTTCATAGGTCGTGGACTGATATAACAGTTCGTCTATATGCCGCTTGCTAGCATTCTTCTCTCTTTCCATGGATTTCTCTATTTATGGCAGCTGATACGTCTTGAGATGTGGCAGTTTGCAACTATTTTGCTAATTGGTTTTACGTCACACCAAATCAAGACAGGTCTTATGGTGAAGACGGGAAAGGACACAAGGACTGGGAAGGAAGCGACCGTGGCCTCAAAGTACAGCCCCAGCAATCTGCCCGGTATGAAATCAGTAAACTACAACTTAAAAGGTCCAAATATTCGAGGAACGAGGGTAACGGTAAAAGAAAGGGAAGGGCCCTGAAAGATGTGAAAAGGAACGGCAGAGAACAAGGGTTGGTCAAGGGAGGTCGGACAAGAAAGATGGCAGTTATGAATATTGCACAAGGGGAAGCAATGCGACACTCAGCTAAAGATCACACAGTAGCCAACTGAGAATTCCTAGCTGTTACCGCTTTTAGTAAACTCTTACGACAGCCTAGCGTTTTTGAATGGGAAGAATGAGGGCATCGAATAAAGAAAGGTGAGGGCTCGTTAGACTTCGTCCAGCTAATAATGTAAGGCAAAAGTGCCGAAAATGTTATTGGCATTTACATTTTTACTCCCTATGCTTTTGCTTCCTAACACCTCCAACTCTCGTGCTCGATTCTATTCGAGTCTGAGGTGCTGCTAGTGGTCAGACTATTGCCTCACCTAGATAGGTGCTATGCACGTTGCTTATCTAGGTACACAGTGACTGAGCAAGATCACATTTTCGCTAGGGCTGCTTTTCGTATAAAGGTAGGGGAAGATCCCATACCCCGTACCTAATACCTCTCCCAAATAAAACGAGAACCATGACTGATTCACTTTTTTGTACCTCCAATTTCTAACAATTTACTGATGTGTATATTCAAACGAGCCATGTTGTGCTAACCCACGTCCAAAGAAGCCATAAGCTCCGTGAATCTGAAATCGCAGCTTCGTTTCGAAAATCAATATTTATTCCACATGAGCATGAAGATGTATTAAATCTTAGTTATGCACGGTCACCTATCCCACACATTTGATCTTACGTGGGCTACACGTACCTTATTATGTAATATAATTTCCCTATTTTCCGACCATTGCTACGTAATGCATACTTCTTACAATAGAGCTCTATGCGCCTGCCAGAAGAACACCTGACGATATACGTCTTCCGTCACACTCGGAGCCCGACTTACGAACGAGTAGGAAGCAGAAAGGTGTTCTTATACATGTCTCATCCTTTCCATAAAGGTCTTGCGATGAATGCTCCATCACTTCGTCACGAGAACCTATTTACTGGTAAATTCATGCACAGAAATGGTGTCCCGACTTAAACAATCAACACCGCCCCGCTCCAGTACTGAAAAGGAGGGAAGGAAGTGAAGGGGCACTGTTGAAGGCACAGTGAGTATATTGTTATACATCCACTGCTGTGACCCTTTCAATCACATCAGTCTTGTAGCCGGCGGTCTACTTGAAGCAATGCGTAGTGAGCAGTTACGGAGGAGGAGGAGGAGGCGCCATACTTTGTTTATATCGGGACACCATTTTTGCGTATGCGTGTAAATCAATTATAAATAGCAATGCTGTGTGTTTGAAGGTCAGCCCTACGGTGCAGCATGCCTCCATCTTAGTCGGGTGTCTTGCGTTCGTTTCCCGGTTCGTCCAAGGATATTAATTTTGGAATGAGAGCTGGTCTTCACGCGAGACCTTCCCAGGAGCTGCCTGAGGTGGTGGTGGTGGTGATTGTTTTAAGAGGAACTACAACTACGCAACCATCCTCTATACAACACTAATCAGAGAGAAAAAATGGAAGGAAATACGAGAGGCAACGGACTCGGGTTATGAAAGCAAAGCAATACTGCTGAATTTGTCACAAACACGGCGTGGCACTCCAATATCTGAAGACCATCAGGCTGGCAGTGGTGGCAGTGATTACTGTTTTAAGAGGAAATATAACTGGGCACTACTCTATCTTAACTCTAATCAAGAGGCGAAACAGGAGGAGATCCCACTTTTCGTAGAATCAAGGCATCGGCAAAAAATAAAAGAAAAGGACCAAGGGCGTGAGAGGAACGACTCCCTTGACCTCGAAAAATTAATAACGTCGGAAGAGAACAAGAGTTGACCAATAAAGTTCGGACAGGAAAGCTGAAAGTGAGGACCCTGACATAAGTAGGCAGAAACAACGTCATCCTACGCCTCCTACGACAATCAGATCTCCCCATGGTTATGGCAGAGGTGACTTGTTTCATTTGGCCAAACAACGGGGTCATAAGCTCCTCTTAACACTAATCACAGGAAAACGAGACGTATGAAGGTATCGAATAAAAAAGGGAGATCTTTTCAGTCCCCCCAGCCACAGGTGGAAACCATGCAGCACGTCGTAGTTCCGCACCGACAGGTTATGTTACTCTGGTGGCGAGTGGGAAGAGTGTAAGCATGTGTGGAAACAACGGGACCCAACTGAGACACGTTGCTTTCACTTGTCCCAAATTCTCTTCCTCCTGGATTATGTTTAATCATTTCATGTTCTCTTCCAAATGAATGTAATTACACCATCCATTTTTATCTTGATTTTTCCGTTCAACTGCACCTGAGGTACTCCGGCATCCTCAGTCTCCGTGACGATAAGACCCTTTACGATTATCTACGAGGGTCACGGCGAAGGCAGAGTTCGATAAACAACCGGCTCTACGACAGTGAGGTGCTTCGGTAGATCTGATGTATCAGCACCCTATCAAAGCTTATAATTCCAGAACTGGTCTCTCCAGCTATCCAAGAACCATAATCAGTAATACTAATGTACTCTAAGACAAATGTTATACTCGAAAGCGACTGAATATCTATGGTGATCAAGGCTATGATTTCGGCAGCGTAGCAGGCGTACTGAAAAATCGCAGTTATTTAGGGCGATCGAAAATGATACATACTCCCACTGTGACTCCCGAAAATTTGGTAGCTTGAAATGTGTGCCCAGTGTATGCGGGAAGACATGCTATATTCCCGCCTATAGCCACCGGATGTCGTTGCTACTGAACACAGGACGGTGTCGGTCTACTGCTGCATAGTCTCTCTAGAGGGAAGGAGTGGCTGCTTCACACATTCACAAGAGGCAAGCAGCACCAAGTCGCAGAACCGTGTTCACTAGACAGCAGAGTACAAAGACGGAAAGGGTTGTGCTGAAAAAGTCAAAAGCAGTGTACATCCAGACAATATCTACTGTACTAGGCGACTCACTTTCGAAGAACTAAAGAACGCAACTGGTTTACCATGCGGAACAATGTACACCATCATCCATCAGGACTTGTGCTCAACGGGTGCCTTATTATACGTAGAATCGTGCGCAGATATGCGAACAGTCACTGCCGCTTTACACCGCGGATGAGGAGAGTTCTTTGAGCCTCTGGTCACCGTCGACAAGTCATAGTTCAGAACGAGACTCCAGTCCATGCAGCCGGGAACCCTCCTCCCAAAAGTCACGGCCGGGACCACTCACCTGGAAGCAAATGGCGACTGTGTTCTGGGACCAGGTGGTGGTGGTGGTGGTGGTGGTGATTAATGTTCTAAGAGGAAGTACAATTTGGCAATCATTCTCTATATAACACTAATCAGAGAGAAAAATTGGAAGGGATACGACACTTCGAAAAATGAAGGTATCGGCCAAAGAAAGACAAGGGCCACGGAGGCCGTGAAAATGAAAGACTTCCTAGACCTCGAATGCTCTAATGCCGTCGGGGTCGGAAAGAACTAGAGATGACCAAGGGAGGTCGGATAGGATAGATGAAAGTGAGGAGCCTAGCAAAAGTGGAAGCAATGCCAGGACTCAGTTGATGGCCCCGTGGTCGCCAACTCACACTCACAAGTTAAAGCTCCCGAGGCCCCTTTTAGTCGCCTCTTACGAGAGACAGGCGATACCGTGGGTGATATTCTACCCCCCCCTCCCCCTCAAAGAAGAGTCTGGGGCCAGGAGAGGTTACTTCTGTTGGACTGGCTGACCCTCAACACGACCGTCGGCAGTGATGGATACTGCAATTCACTGCGTCAACTCCGCCGACGAAATCAGAAAAGCAATCACGGAAAATAGGGGCACGGAGTTCTTCACCAACATGGCAATAGCCAAACCACCGACACTGAGTGCTCTAGGGTATACCGTGCTGCCTCATCCGCCAACTCGGATCTTGCTGCTAGCGACTACGCTCTATTCATCACAGTGAAAGAGGTCCTACAGCGTAAGAAGTTCAGGCAATTGTACATCAGTGGCGCCTGTATACCCCTAAATGATGGTTTGCAGTGTAAATACATAAACTGCTGGAAGGATGGCAAAGGAGCACCGATATAGGGTCTTTATTATAAACCCAGGCTGTCCAGCGGCGTTTCTACTCTCCGAGACCTAAGCAGCTGTACGGGAAACCAGCGCATAGTTTTTGACCTTGTAAGGTGCGCGCACATGTTCGACCTAGCATCAATAGCCAGTCTGAATCTCAGCTGTTCACAGGGTGAGACAGTTATCATTGCAACACCGTATTTTCGTATGTAAAAGTTCTTTTAAGTACGAGTCGGCTCGACGAGTAGGCGAAGCATTTGTTCAGCTATTTCCTGGTGAAGTGTCACCTTCATGAGCACATATTCTCGTCATTGTAAATAAATTTGAAACTACTAGCTCAACGTTCAATAAAAAACATGTGCACACCAACAGTTTTAACAGCGGAAAAGCTAGATGACATTGGTGCGAATCTTCAACGGTCACCGAATAAATCACTCACAAAATTAGCACAAGTAGGGGTTTCGGTTCCTTCTGCACACAGAGCTACAAACCCCCCGCCCCCCGTCATCAAGCGGCGAGGGCTTCATTCATTCCATTCCTGACCCGGTCGAATGACTGGAAACAGGCTGTGGATTATCACAGAGCTACGAAGCTGTTACGCATCAGACCGTGCAGGTTTACACGGACCCACTGTTTCAAACCTGCTGATCCAGCCACAAGAATGAGATATTGTGAGTGGTATCTTGCATCATTGAATGATCGTTTATTTGACTCAGATTGTATTCTTTTCGGATGAGGCTTGGTTTCATCTTAATGGTCGTGTGAACAGTCATAACTCTCGCTGCTGGTGTGCAGAAAATCCTAATTGTGTTTGTGAAGTCCCTCATTATGAAGGATGACACTTCCAGCATTTTTTATAAATAAGGTAAGATTTTGTATATAAGCTTGCATACACGCTTAAAGCAGAGCGGCCGCGCGCGACGTACTGTAAACTGGGCTGAGGCAACAACGTGCGCACGGTCTGGGTTTATAAGTTAAGAGATCTTGTACTGGCGGGGAATACCTCTAATATAATTTGTATTTATTTTGTTACAATAAATGGTTACTGTGGAGAACGTCCAAGCACTACAGGGATATTACTGATTGTGCAACATCATACTGCATAAGAACACCATGATGCTACAGTCCAGATATTCACTGCTCAGCCCGAAGGGCTGCAGATTATGCGGTGACGAATGGTCAGTTCGACGAATCCTCTCGGCCGTTATTCTTGGCATTTTAGACCGGGGTCGCCACCTCAACGTCAGATAACTTCTCAACTGTAATCACGCAGGATGAGTGAACGTCGAAACCAGCCCTCAGATCCAAGTAAAAATCCCTGACCTGACCAGGAATCAAACTCGGGGCGTTCGGGTGAGAGGCAAGCACGCTAACCCTAGACCGCGGGACCGGCATAACGCATAAGGAGTAGGAAAATATGTATTTTTTATGGTTTTACGTTCTCCTTCAAACGATATTAAGAAAAACATCCTTTGGACACGGGAGAGGAGTACAAGAATCATACTTGGTATACCCGAGCCAGAAAGCGGGGAGGTATACCGATGTCACTTGACACTGCCTGAATATAATTTCGTAGAATATATTCTTGCTAGGGGCTTTACGTCGCACCGACACAGATAGGTCTTATGGCGACGATGGGTTAGGAAAGGCGTAGGAGTTGGAAGGAAGCGGCCGTGGCCTTAATTAAGGTACAGCCCCAGCATTTGCCTGGTGTGAAAATGGGAAACCACGGAAAACCATCTTCAGGGCTGTCGATAGTGGGATTCGAACCTACTATCTCCCGGATGCAAGCTCACAGCCGCCCGCCTCTACGCGCACGGCCAACTCGCCCGGTTCGTAGAATATACTGACAATCAATACACTGAAAGGAACGACAACGAAGATTAAACGAAGTTGATTATATGCTCTTCTGTAATACTGGTAAAACATCAGATGACGTAACCCACTCCCCCTACACATAAGCATACATTAATCACATTTTAAAAATGGGCATAAAGGCCAAGGAAAAGGAACTAGCTAGTGGCATGGTCGAAATTCTCTTCCAGCGTAAGTTATTGGCCTCAAATATGAGAACCCTTTTTATTTTCTTCAATGTGCATCATTTTCAGCAACGGAATGTTATTTACGAGGGGGAAGAATGTTAGCGCATTTGGCAGAGTGAGACTGCGTCACTAATGGGCCTGTTTCCAGCACTTCTAAATGAAATGTTGCAGCTGTTGGTATCGACACAGCGATCGATCATTCAACTTGGACCCTGAGGCTTCTCACGGGAATGTACACAGTTCTGCTCTTCCAATGGATAAAAGGAATATCTACGTAACAGGTCTACACGCCCACCAATACTGCGGGCAGAATTTTCTGGGCCTAACACTCCTGTTTAGATACACAACGAGTGAGCCAAGAACGAACAGATTAACGTCAGAAATAACAGTCCGATTCGGATCAATCTCAAGAATATGGAACATACGATAAATATTCGTATGTAAATCAGGGAATTATTGGGGTCCACTGCCAGAAACCAGTCTTAAAGCGTTATCACAAAAATGTAAGGTGCGTCAAGAAAATAATTAAAAATGATTCAACGTCAGTACGCTTCCTGACACAAAAAGTGATAGGTTGAACATATTTTTTGTACAGCCTACGAGTACAAGTCAAAAGGATGGAGTATATTATCAGAGATAACATTACGAGAGCTCAAGAAATTTTATTTATTGTGACTAATGAATAATTGCAATATTAAATAAGTAGGGATAATGAAAAACTCATCAATTTAAACAAATCAAATACTTTCGGCGCGGAAATATACGATTTTGTGTTTGTATTTGAACTCGGCTGTCGGTTTCATCATAATAACACGGTTACGTAACTATTACTGAAAACGACTGAAGCACGATATTACAACAAAGAAGGTATTGGCTATACGAAGTGTATAAAAACTCACCGGCAAAATGTCAAGGGGTATGAACCTGAGTCCGGAAATACATAATTACAGAGCTGTCTGACCGTGTGTTTACTGAGTGCACGCTGACAGGTCCTCATTGCCAGAATAAAATGCGATATACCGGTTACAAAGTTTTACACAAGTAATCACGTGGCGAACAAATTCTATGTGGGTCTGACTATCTCTACCGCTACGTGGTATTCTGCCCGCTGCAGTTCTTGATGATTGCTTGCTGGGACCCTGCGTTCTTCTGGATACCTTCCTGGACAGAACTACACAGATATAGGGACATTATTTGATCTATTCGGACTCGGAGGATTTTCACTTGCCCGGTTGCCTGTGCTGCGAGCCTTTCTCCCGCCATGCACTTCGCCGTAATGCGGGTCTCAGCGTCACAAGCTCCCCTCCTATGCAATCTGCTGAAAGCTTTTATCAGCTTAAGGTTCAGTTCAGTCAAGTGATCACGTGTTTAGTGCTCAGTGTGTTGTTCCAATACCATGTTCATTACGTGAGCGTGTGTATATACATAATTCCTTCATGAAGTACAGGAAATCTTGTGCGAAAACACGCGCTGGCCGCATTACGGCGAAGTGGTTGGCGGGAGACAGGCTCGCAGCACAGGCGACCGGGCGGGTGAAAATCCCCCGAAGAGATAAAATAAAGTCCCTGTATCTCGCGTACTACACGGTCTGATTACTAGGACGACATACCACTAGCATCCAGTCGACAGCTGTACTTTATGCATGATAGTGCTCCTACACATTTCAGACATTTTTCTCGCAGGTACCTTAATGCGTATTATCCTAGGCACTAGATAGGGAGATGTGGACCATCTGCTTGGCCACCACGTTACCCTGGCTTAAACCCCCGAGACCTTCACTTGTCGTGTATTCTACTACTGTTGATTGTGAAACAACTAAAAGATCATGTAACTGTAATTATGCATTTCCATACACATGTTGTCACATCCTGTTTTCCTTCACTCTATATGAGGAATCCATTCTTGAAATTTTGCCGTTGAGTTTTGATACACCTGTAGGAGATGTTCAAGTGCGCTGTTTCCATTGATTTATATAAATCAACAAGTCCACTTCGGTGCGATAATTCAAAATCGGCCAATTTGCGGCGAAATACAGCCAGCCGTTGATTAGTTGAAGTTCCAGATATACTTACACCGAACTGGTCACTGGAGCCATTTGCTAAAAAGTCGTTCATATATGGACGTTTTATCTAAACTCTACTTGCTTACAGTAGGAGTTAACGCTACAAACTCCCCCAAACGCTCCTTGCCACTTTCGATGATGATTATTGTTGTTTAAAGGGGCCTAACATCTAGGTCATCGGTCCCTAATGGTACGCGAAGCGCAATGGTATGATTAAACGTATCAAAATTCCAAAATCAATCCACTGACTAGAATTCAAACGACGATGAAAAATGGTTATGAACTTAAAACAATCAGTGGATCCGACCCGCAATGCGCCTTCCCATAAAATAACAAATCAACGGTATAAACTGTGCAAGGGACTGCTTCCAAAGCAAAATCCTATATCGATGATGCTTGTTGTCTAAAGGGGTCCAAAATCCAGGTCACCGACATCTCACAATGGTACCAATCACTGCTAAAGTAGATCCATTGTGTTTCTCACATAATGGTACTACTCACAGATAAGTACAATTTCATTGGCGAAGCATGTAGAGTTCTATATTAAAATTACAGAAAGACAAATATTTAATTAGGAAAGACCAAAACAAGGAGCGAGGTATACCAAGGAGACGCTGATTATTCTGTACAGGAATAAGTTCAGAGTTTGTGTGATGAAGTGCACACTTTCACATTACCGAAATTCAAGTTCCTATGAAGGTCGCTAAGTCCTCCTAAGAGAACCGGAGGCATTTCAGTAGGAAAATTTCTACAAGGGCGATTCCATATAAAAAGTAACACACAATGTGTAGCTCTCTCCGCGCATCGGAGGTAGAGTGTCGGTCTCTGGTCCCAAGATCACGGGTTCAAATCCGGCAGAGGCCAAGTATAGATTACATGTTTTACGATGTCGATTTGTAAAAGCTCTCTGGTAACGCATTAGGTGTTTACCAACAAAATTAATTGAAACTCAGCAATCGGTCACCCAAATAGAGATGTAGTTTCTCTGCCATCTCGTAGCGGAAAATCTAATTTCGAACTTGACAAGCAGGTAGGCTAAATGGCGTCAAATTAAAATGTCTATACTTGGTAGCTGAGGTCATACGAATAATGTTATTACTGCGGAAATGTATGCAACTTACAGCCCTTAAGTATGGACTCCGTACAGATTATTCTTCCACAGAGTCAACACAGACCTACTTATCTATGCATCTGAAGAAGCAGATGATTAATTCAGATTCACAACGAATAGATGAATCAATCTTACGTTCATTGCATTTCCATGCGAACATATTTTGAAAGCTATATCAACAGACATGCATTTGACATGTGTAAGGTGAACCAAAATTGAATGATTTCGGTACCTAACGTTACTTCATATAAAAATCGGACTGTAGTTGATTTACTGTATAAAACTTAGTTTCAAACATCGATCGAGCGATTTTGTAGTACTGAGGCTTCACCCACTTGGCCGAGGTGAAGGACGCGTTTATGTAAGTGTGAACACGACACCTCTGTAAGGCTTCAGAGCATAAAGGTAAAGAAGAGGGAGCTATTCGGTGATGATCGGAAATGAGCAATACTGGCAGTGAGCGAGGTAGTTAACTGATGTGGAGTGGGTTCCCACGTTGTCCGCCCTACTACTGTGTGTGACCTCACCGCTGGTTCCCATGGCAACCGACTATTTCGTTTATGTAGCTACAGTGAATATTGACAGAATGGAAGAGATGATGACGATGACTATTTTATACAAAGGTAATTCGACATATTACTGGAGCTTCGAAAAAATTACAATATGTAAAACAAACGTGACAAGTTTTATTACAAAATACAGAATAGTAAGAAATTCAACGAAATGAAACATTCTCCTGGAAATGAAATAGACTTTACCTCAATAAAATCACTCGGCCCATCTTCTTTGTTAAGCGAACGAAAGCATCGGTTTACGTAAATGTTAATGCCATGACCACAAGCAATGTGACCTACAGTTTTCGGGACATCTCACACCTATTTCCCTAGGGGCTCTGAGGTGCATGATTTGGCAACTATGGGGCTTGTAACTGAATCTTCAAAGCTTCCACGTATTTGTGCCAGGATTCCTCACCTTCCTTTGCTACCCACTTTACATGGTCAACTCTTGTTCTCTTTTGACCCTACCGAGCACGTGGTTTCGAACCTCACTGTCGGCAGCCCTGAAGATGGTTTCCCAGTTTCACACCAGGCAAATGCAGGGACAGCCTCTTAATTAAGGACACGATCGCTTCCTTCCCACTCCTATCCCATCGTCGCCATAAGACCTACCTGCGTCAGTGCTACGTAACGCAGATTGTAAAATAAAAAACGTCTGACCCCGACATTAATAGTTTTGCGAGGCCAACGGAGTCCTTCATTTTCACACCCTTCGCGACCCTTCTTTCTCTTGTCGACATCCTTATTCTTCGAAGAGTCGGGTCTCTTCCACATTTCTTCTGATTAGTGTTAATGAATATTCGTCTGAAGAAGCTGCACACAGTTATAAACCGAATGAACAGTTGCGCTGTTGGATGTGGTGATCTCTGCAACTTCTCCGCCTTGATTGTACAGGAGCTGTGCATATTCATCAGGCGAATGCGTTGAATGAACTTACCTCCCCTAAACACCCAAATTTCAAATAGTTATTAGAATAGACATAGCAAAGAGTAATACAAATGAGATACTTGAGCTTGGATCACTGAAACCAGTTTGTTTATATTAGGCTGAACCTTGCTCAGTATTAGCCCCAGACTGGCCCCCAAACGCAGTATGATGCGGCGATGATGAACAAAAGTCTTGAAAATCCTTGTTCACATAAATATGTTTTTGAAAATAGCATCAAGAACGTTGCTGCCCTCTCGGCAGGCTCGGGATAGTCACATCGCGCTTTAATCTCTCTCTCACTTTTTTCTTCTTTTTTTACAATTTGCTTTACATCGCACCAATACAGATAGGTCTTATCGCGCCGATGGGACAGGAAAGGGCTAGGAGTGGGAAGGAAATGATCGTGGCGTTAAATAAGGTACAGCCCCAGCATTTGCAGGGTGTAAAAATGGGAAACCACGGAAAACCATCATCAGGACTGCCGACAGTGAGGTTCGAACCCACTATCTTCCGAAAGCAAGCAGACAGCTGCGTGACCCAAACCGCACACCGATGTGCTCGCTTGCTTTAATCCAAAAACCAGAAATAATATATTTATAAAATATTTGTTTCAGTGCAATATCACATGAAAGTTGAATGATTTGTCATTTTTTAGATCAGTGGTGGTGGTGATTATTGTTTTAAGAGGAAGTACAACAGAGCAACCATCCTCTATTAACACTAAACACAGGGGGAAAATGGAAGGGGCCTGAACTTGGAAAAATTATCGGCCGAAGAAATCGACGAGAGCCACGAAGGGCGTGAAAATGAAAGACTCCCTAGGCCTCGAATGCTCTAATAGCGTCGGGATCGGAAAAGAACACGAGTTCATCTTGGGAGGTCGGGATAGGATAGAGAAACTGGAGGATCCTGCCACAAGTATGTGGAAGCAATGCTAGAACTCAGATAAGGACCCTATTGTCGCCAAACCACACTCCCAAGTTATGACCCCCCGGGGCCCCTTTCAGTCGCCCCTTACGACAGGCAGGGGCAAATGTGCGTGTTATTCTACCGCCCCGCCCCCCACAGCCGCAGGGGGATTGTTTTTCGATCAGTCAACACTACTGGCAAAGCGCGCCGAACACTAAGCGGCAGACTTAACGAATAACTTCCCATTAGATAATAGAAGCCATGCAACATTATTTATTCTTTAAAAAAATGCTCTCTAGGTGGTGGTGGTGGTGATTATTTTACGACGAAGTACAACTGAACAACCATCATCTACAACATTAACCAGAAGAAAAATGGAAGGGGTCCCAAACTTCCAAGAATGAAGGTATAGGCAGAAGAAAAAGAAGGGCCGCGAAAGGCGTGAAAATGGATGAATCCTGGGCCTCGCACACCTAATACCGTCGTGGTCAGAAGAGAACAATAGTTAGTCAGGGGAAGTCGGGTAGGAAAGTTGAAGAGCCTGTCACAAGTGGAAGTAATGAGGGACGCATCTAGACCTTTTACGGCAGGCAAGGGATACCTCGATGTATATTACCACCCCCACACACAGTACATTGACGTTTTAAAATTGTACCCAGCCATCTTGTTGCGTACTAGACCACGGCGGCGGATCACTTCGCAGTTCTACGCAATCCAAACTCAGATAAAAAAAAAAAAAAAAAGACAAGGTCACTAAGGTAAAGCACAGTTACAAACAGAGTTAGGGATGGACCTCCTATATTTGCTGTGATTGTGTGCACCTTCAGGCAAAAATGTGCATAAAATTAACATCTCCCTCTGTTCTGATTGGGAAGAGGATCCGTGGGCTTTCCATTAGTAGAACAATGATAAGCTATATCAAACGTTGGATTGAAGAGAGACTGAACGAGTTGCTGTCAGCTTGCATTCGGGAAATAGTAGATTCGAACCCACTACCAGCACTTTCCTATCCAATAAGACCTGCCTGTGTCGGTAAAAAAAAAGACAAGAAGAAAAAGGCTTTGGCAGTTACGATGTACCAGCATCGCTGCAGAGCTTGTTCTTCCATAACTGGCATCTTCAGCGATGTAAGAACCCATAATAGAAGACTTCGGTGCATTCTGAAGACATCGTTATATTCGGCAGCGAGTGAATGCTTGTGATGATTAAAATACATTAAACGTGTGTTGTGGGAGAAGTATCGATAAGGCTGCAGTCAGTTTAAACAAGTCCACAGAACACAAATCAATTGCATGTTCTCATAATACTATGCATATGCAATCTAATTAATAAGAAGTGTAGTTCAATTATGCTGTTCCATACCACGTATGATTGTACACATTTTGGGAAAACAGATGTGTGTGTGGGTGGGCGTAGATACAAAACATTCTGACGGTATAAAAACTAGATGTCGTAACCGACAATGACAGGGAAGGTTGGTGAGATCGGAATCTTTGCGTCAAGAAACGGCTTCAGCTGGAGACGATAAGTACTGTCTCTCACAGAGAGGCAACACTCGTTCTCTGAGAATATGAATGTCCATGAAGACTACAATAAGCAATCGAGGTTAGTACGATTGCTCAAGCCAATTCAATCACCAACTGTAAATGCCAAATCAGTCCAGGAGACAAATAATAAATAACTAAATATATTAACAGTAAGCACACGTAATAAAAATACGGAAGGTATAAGCTCGTCTGTATAGTAAAGTCAAGCCTAGTGGTGTACCCTCCCAGTGCAGTAGAAAATAAACGGTAGTCGTGAAATAGGCCTACTTCTTTCCTGAACTGTATAGCTCTTGAAACAGCCTACCACTAAACAGATCCAATAATAGTAACCACTGGCCAAAGGAGACGATGTAATGAGGACGAGAAACCCATCTTGCATCATATAAAATCCCACGCAGTAATTTAACACAGAACTACACTGCAGGACAGCGAATTCACATATTTCATTAAGTCTTTTGAAGTAAGCATTCACTCAGAGTAATCCGACGAGGTCTCTATTAATGTAGTATCACATAATACAAGAAAGCCCACACGCAAGAAAAGCTAGTGTGGGTTTAACACAATACGCTGTATGCAGAGATGACAGGTCTGCCACCGATGTCAATTTAATTACCCATATAACACACAAATCACTACACTCTGAAATTTCCTGATGCTTGTTACATTATGTGGGGGATGAAAAAGCCCATTTACGCCTACTAATTAAGGACGGTAGAACAATGAGAAAATCAAACTCCATAATATGAACTGGAAGACGGCGAGAGTGTGAAGAAGGCGAAGGAAGTGGTGGTGATTTTATTCTAAAGTGAAATAGGTCAGCATTCACTATTTTCTAATCGCAGGACGAATGAAGGTGTCAGCGAAAATAAAGGGAAGAGCCATGCAATGCCTGAAAATTAAGACTCCCTAGGCCTCGCAAACTTACTGATGACGGACACAGAAGAGAACTCGAGTTGAACAAAGTAAGTCGAATAGGAATAGTAAGAAGCGAAGATAGGCACAAAAGGAATCAATACTAGACTCACCTCAATTTGTGGTTATTACTGTGGTAATAACAGACACACAAAGCGACCTTGCAGAAATTAATATTGACCCACTGGTAACTAACTACACGGACCACATTCAGACAGAAAATCAATTCACATAGGTTCACATCCAAGAACCCAACGACTAGGAACACAAGAGAAGACAAGCCCGTACGATAGTGAAAGGATGAAGTTTTGGGAAGATAAGAACAGGAAGACCAGTGCTAAATAATGGTTCTACCTGCTCCTTAGAGGGCAAAACGCATAATAATAATAATAATAATAATAATAATAATAATAATAATAATAATAATAATGTTCACCGAGAGAGTTGGCTACGTGGTTCGGGACACGCAGTTGTGAGCTCGCACTGGGGAGATGGTGGGTTCGAACCCCACCGACGGTAACCCTGGAATTGGTTTTCCGTCGTTTCCCATTTTCACAAGAGGCAAATTTATCTTAATTAAGACCACGGACGCTTCCTTCCCAGTCCTATCACATCGTTGTCAAAAGACCTAACCGAGTCGGTGCGAAAAAACACGAGCAATAAAAACTGTTATTGTTTAGATGTCCCTCTTAGCTTCAACAATTTCCGGAGACGCTAAGATGCAGGAATATTGTCTCGCAGTTCTTTTACCTGCCAGTAAATACACAAACACGAGGTTGGCGAATATGAGTACTACTAAATACCATCGGACTGAGCTGGGATCGAACCCGCCAACTTCGACTCAGGTCAGTGCTTCTACCGTCTGAGCCACTCAGCCCTTAGAATGATTCATGTTTTAAGAGAAAACGATAATCAATCCTTTAACTCTAACGAGAGGATAAAATGATGGAGGTCCGATTCCTCGAGGAATGTATGGACAAGAAAGGGCCCATCAAAAATAGACGTGGAAATGAAATATTTCCTGGTCACCGGGATCGGAAAAGAATAAGGACTGACCAAGGGAGAATAGAACGACAATACTGAGGAGTCTGACATAGGCGGAAATACAGCAGAACTTTGTTATAGCGAAGACGGTTTCAACAACACCTCGTCTATAGCATCAGATATTCTGTGATAACATATTCCTCATAAGATAATTGGGTTTCACGTTTGCCTAGTACGACAGACATATACGTGTCTATCTCGTACATAACGTCATTTAAATCTCAGTTTGGATTACGATTTTCTAAGAACAAGAGTATTTTTAAATTTCTATTGTCACTCGAATATTCATAAGTCGGGGTTGTCGTTCAAATTCCTTATTCTCCTATTTTGTCACTGACCTTCGAAAATTGCTGCAAACAAGCTTTTTCTCGCAACCCCACTATTTTTATGTTGTTCGCACCTTAATTTTGTACTGTAATGGCAGGCTTAATCTAAAATAAACCTAATTAAGTTTTGATCTATACAATTTTCCAACCTAACTCGACTGCTGTTATAATACTCGATTACTACGACACTCGCTTATAATGACACAATTTATCAAGGTCTTATTGTAACCCAAGTTCTACTGTAATTCCAGACTCAGCTAAGACTATGTTGGCCTCTACTTCAGGCCTTCGAATAAAGGCTCTTGGGGGCGGAGAAGCTTTGAATTAAGAGCCACAAGATACATCACAGCCCCTGAGGGAAACTAGTTCCAGTGATCTGAGGAGGTCTACTCTGAAAAGGTCAAACTATTAAAAATATATAGTTAAAATTTTATACGAAACACAATACATCAATAAAACAACTGATGAAAAACGAGGCTTGACACATTCGCCTGACAATAACAGGCAATAAAAATACATTTGTAGTGTCTGCTGTTTTGAAGGGCAAAACAATATTCTCAGCCATTCATCACACTAATCGTATGAGAAAGTGGAAGTTATAAGCCTCCCAAACACGATAGCTTCTTTTAGAGGTTTTAACTGATTTTTGTTGTGTTTTGAAAGTCCCACTAATACATCTATGTTTTCGATGGAGATGGATAGGAAAAGACCGGCCGTGACCTTAGTTGAGGTACAGCCCCAGCAATTGCCTGGAGTGTAAATAGGAAACCACGGATAACCAACATCAGAACAGCCGACGGTGAGTTCGAATATATCATATCCCGAAGGGTGCTGCTGCTGCTGCTGTTGGTGTTGGTGGTGGTGATTATTATTTTAAGAGAAAGTCCACACCATTGTCATTGAACTGATTAATCGCTCGCACTGCTACAGCCTTATTCGTTGTTGACAGTCCGTGTACAACTGTCCCCGTACTGTCACCCAGTAAAGATGGGCAACAGAAGAGACAGACCACCCTGCAACTAACAAGTCAGTCAGTCCGTCAGTCAGTCAGTCAGTCAGTCAGTCAATGCAATGTTACTGTTGATTAGTTCTGGGGGCTTAAGATATTGCTATTTCATTCCCCAAACCTCATTCTTCTAGTTTACTCGTTGGATGTTAGCGATGCTCGTTGTTGATGGGACTAAACCTGTAAATTCGTTAATATTTCCGTTTCCATAGCTCGTTCCGGTACGGTGGTCATGATGTGTGTGGCCTTCTGCGGGTCTTTCCAGTTGACGCTCGTGGGCGACCCGCGTGTTTGGATGTGTGATGAAGATACTGAGGGAGGGAGAGGGTGAAACCCGGTGTCGCTACATTGCCTAATCCTACCGAATAACACCAACGGGTCTGCAGAAGGCTTAACGTCTCCATCCGACTAACGAATTACCATCAACAGAGTCATATGTCCTCACTGAGCAAAAATATAATGAAGAACCTTTACTTAGAACGTTTAAGCAGTAAAGAACAGATAATGTGCCGATCAATGGACCTGTTCTTCAAGCTAAAACCAATGAAATTCCTCTCAGTCCCACTCCACAAATACTGTACTGTAAATACAGTAAGTATTTCAGTTACGGTTTTTGTACTTTTTAACTTAATATTATGTTAATTAATCATGTAAGTGTGCAGCCTAAAACGTACAGAAATTATATTTTTAGCGTCAAAAAACCGGTTTGTGCGACTATCGGATATGACCATTGATTGCCGGTCCCTTTGGAGTCGTTATAACCGGTTTCGACTATACATGTGTCCACATAGGGTTGGCGGCAGGAAAGGCACCCGACCATAAAAATCGCGCGACTCCGGATAATGCCGAGAAGGCGAAGAAGTAACGTCACTCTGACTGCGGTTTTCGGAGGTGAGGTGACGAAATTTCGTCCCGCGCAAGTTCCTTTACCTGCCAGCAAATATACTAACACGAGGCTGTGATATTTAAGGAACCGGGATCGAACTCACCAAACTGTACTCATAAACCCGAGTTCTACCGTGTGAACAAACACACGCTCCCAAATTGATCGGCCCTGAGAAGTCACCCCTTCTAGATACCTCTCATGACAGGCGGGGAATACCGAACTTATATTCTACGCCTCCATCAACAGCGGCTACGAAGGCATTAAAGGCTAGAATATGACAAACTCGCCTGAGATTCAGTGTTTAACACACACGTTTGTTAACTAGCCAATGTAACGCAGACTTCTACATTCTTACTGTGCAGAAAAATGTACATTTAGCATTTCACTCATGTTTCAGTTTCATTCATGACTGCGATGATATGGAACCCGTGGAGGAACTCCAGTGAGTGAAGGCGGTAGAACATATCCACGGTATCCTCTACAAGTACTTAAGAGGCGACTAAAAGATCCCATGGGCTATCAACTCGCCAGCGTGGGCTGGCGACCACGGGACCCGTAGCAGAAACCGAGATTGCCTCCAATTACTTGTTCCAGACGGCTCACGTTCGTCTTTGTTTTCTGACCTTCCTTGGTCAATTCTTGTTCTCTTCCGACCCCGACGGTAGATCTGCGACGACTACGGAGTCTCATGTTCAGGCCCATCATAGCCCTTCTGCAGATATATTAATTCCTCTAAGGGTCTGACCTCTGTCGTTTCTCCCTTCTGACGTGTGTTTAGAGAGAATGGCTGCCAGCAGTACTTCCTCCTAAAACAATAATTACCAGCATAACCAGGACACTGCGGCATGGATTATGATGCTTTGTAATACCATCCGAGAACGAAGAAGAGCTGTTATGGATACAGCGAAAATGATTACGGAATAGCCGTTGTACCGTTGTTGACACTCCGTGTGCAACTGTCCCCGTACTGTCACCCAGTAAGGATGGGCAACAGAAGAGACAGACCACCCTGCAACTAACAAGTCAGTCAGTCAGTCAGTCAGTGCAATGTTACTGTTGATTAGTTCTGGGGGCTAAAGATATTGCAGGCCATCTCACTATTCGCTTGCAGATTGGCGATATTAGGGCAGCCGGGACCTAGGAATTATTTCATTCCCCAAACCTCGTTCTTCTAGTTTACTCGTTCCATGTTAGCGATGGTCGTCGTTGATCTGTAAATTCATGAATACTTCAGTTTCCATAGCTCGTATCGATACGGTGGTCATAATGAGTGCCCTCCAGCAGGTCCGTTTTGTTGACATCATGGGCGACCTGCGTGAAGGAGGGAGAGGATGAAACCCGTTGTCACCACACTGCCTACTCCTGCCGAATAACACCAAGGGGTCTGCTTAAGGCTTAACGTCTGCATCCTACTGACGAATTCCCAGCAACAGAGTCAAATGTGTCCTCATTCCATACTAAAACTGCGCAGAAATCTCAAACTGAACCTAGAATTTTGGCATGAAATCTAGTGGTTAGAAATTGAGGGGCATAGTGGAAGAGAGGAACATGGCTGGTGACTGAGATATTTGTAATCACGCAGCCTGCACCATCATCTCTTATAGTTACGAACTACAACCATGCAACTCGTATTCAATCCCTGTCAATAGGCTGAACAAAATGTCTTCTTTATGATTTCCGGTGATCTGCAAAGAAAGAAGACCTTTATGAATGGGCATTCTTCGCTAGTCAATATAAGTGAAGTAAGGCAATCAAAAACGTGTTGCTCAAACTACGTACTTTACAAAATGAAGGCTATTTTTTTTTTGCTAGTGGCTTTACGTCGCACCGACACAGATAGGTCTTTTGGCGACGGTGGGATAGGAAAGGCCTAGGAGTTGAAAGGAAGCGGCCGTGGCCTTAATTAAGGTACAGCCCCAGCATTTGCCTAATGTGAAAATGGGAAACCACGGAAAACCATCTTCAGGGCTGCCGACAGTGGGCTGGCGACCACGGGATCCGTAGCAGAAACCGAGATTGCCTCCAATTACTTGTTCCATTACTTTCACCCGGATGCAAGCTCACAGGCGCGCGCCCCTAACCGCACGGCCAACTCGCCCGGTCCAAAATGAGGGTTTTTTTTTTTTTTTTTTTGATATTTACTTTACGTCGCAGCGACACAGATATGTCTTATGGCGACGATGGGATAGGAAAGGCCTAAGAATGGGAAGGAAGCGGCCGTGGCCTTAATTAAGGTACAGCCCCAGCATTTGCCTGGTGTGAAAAATGGGAAACCACGTAAAACCATCTTCAGGGCTGCCGACAGTGGAGTTCGAACCCACTATCTCCCAATTACTGGATACTGGCCGCACTTAAGCGATTGCAGCTATCGAGCTCGGTCCAAAATGAAGGCAACAAGCAGTAAGGTTAAGGAATCGTCCGATACAAGGATAGCAATGATTAATTTGATTAGGTGGAGTGGAACGTTGTATACACAGATGTTCGCAAAACTTAGTGAAATAGCCGTAAATTTGCGGAAATCTCGTGATCATTTAAGCATTGAAGAGTGTATGCTACGTGTAAAGTTTCCCAATACACGAGAAATAAAGGCTGCTAAGTCACGGATTTGCAGTCAACACCGGTCTGTACAGCTATATATGCTTCATTTTATCAATTACTAAGTTCTGATAACAGTACAAGGAAGTACTGCACTGAAAAAGAGAGATTAGAAACGGAATATATTCCAGTATTCTGACAAACGAATCATTGAATCATTGGTTCTTGTTTCTTGTAATGATATATGCGTCAATTCATTAAAAAATACTTGAAATACTGGAGTTCATTCTTCAATACCCACTATCTTATTTCAAATGGTACTGTATTCCCGAAACCTTTCCTTTTACAATGCAATCGAAGCACAGTTTCATGTACAGTACCACAGTACCCAACCGGCACATGTCACAGATTCATTGTTCCTTTTTTTTTAACACTAAAATTCATAGTTTGTGATTATATTTTTAACCCGCATTTAACAAATTGTGTGTTACGTTTTCCCTCTCAAGAACAAGTTTTAATAATTTCAATTACATGTCCCACTTCTACAGAATAGAGGCTTAAGTAAATTCCTCTTTTCTGTGTTTTGTGGCATGCGCCTATTTTCCACTGGGCCCCTCAATTGTATACCATCACCTTTCTCGCCCCCTACCATTCTGATGGTGAACTTTCTAATAATAATGCCATTGGCTTTACGTCCACGGTGAACTTTCTAATAATAATGTTATTGGCTTTAAGTCCCACTATCTACTTTTACGGTTATCGGAGACGCCGAGGTGCCGAAATTTAGTTCTGCAGGAGTTCTTTTACCTGTCAGTAAATCTACCGACCAGAGGCTGGCGTATTTGAGCACCTTCAAATACCACCGAACTGAGCCAGGATCGAACCTGCCAAGTTGGGGTCAGAAGTGCCAACGCTTCAACCGTCTGAGCCACTCAGCCCGACGTGAAATTTGTTTTCACCAACGGGACTCGAACCGGCTAACCACGGTGTCAGACCGTAACGACGTGACGCCTATACGAGAATGGCCACCAGGCTAGATAACGGTACGGTTAAAATGTATAAGACATAAAAGATCCGAAGTTGCATAGCTTAAGTCTTAATTCTGCTAAGAGTCTAAATAGTATTTTTACTCCAATTTCCGTGATATTTGATTCATCCCTGATGTGATATTCTTCACCATTCAATTCCGACTACAATGTGAGCCGAACAAATGGGAAAGACAAAATGTGAGAAGTCCTACAGCCAAAGCTGTCACACTAAATAATAGGTTGTCAATAAATACGGTTCCACTTCATATCATCTTCTCTGTCGAATAACGCGATTCCACAATAAATGGAAACAACAGGTCACGTCAATATCTCAAGGAAGGAAGGAAGGATGGAAGGAAGGAAATAATAATAATAATAATAATAATAATAATAATAATAATAATAATAATAATAATTGTACCACTACGACGCAAGTTCAAATCTTGCGCCAACTGAAACTCCTCTACAGGAGAAACTGAACTTTAAAAACAGAATCAACTCAACTGTTTATCAGAAGATGTCTCTGGGTGTTTTGATTTGCTTTCGTTGATCAAGAAGTGTGGACATTCTCTAACAGATGTCTCTACTAAAAACTATGATTATGCACTCTGGTGCATTTCTTGGAGAAATTTTGTATTCATAAGTTTTGTCTTTACTAAATTTTGTTCTTTCATTTGGGGGTTGGCAATATTAAGCTTTCTTTCCGCCTGTTTTGAATTTAACCAATCCTAAATTTCTGTAATTTCCCACCAATTAAGTGTGTCTTCATCGATTTGTGTGTAACTTTCGCTCTTAACCAATAAACGTTTGTAGGCGGGTCTTAATCATTCATGAAAGGTCTCGAATTTTCCGCGAGGGTATAAAAACTGCTGATTTTCTTGTCTCCGGGCCACTTCAAAAACATCTTGCTTAGTGTATAGAAGCATAGCAGGGGGCGGGTAGCGCCTCTTCCTTCGCGCAGCAGCTCTTCAACAAGGTAATGGCCGATTAACATCTTTCTTTCCTCTTTGCTAGCTCAGCAGTTTAACTCGCGGGGAAGGTTCGAAACCTTTAATATGTAACCTATCTCTTTAAAATGTAAATTCATTTTCTGTCTATGTAAAAACTACAAATTTCTTCAACTGTAAATCGGGGATAGAGAGTGCTTTACCCTCTCGAGCTCCCCTTCATTTTGAAGTTGAGGTGACTACATTTTCATAACCGTTTCTTCTCTTCCTTAATGTGTTGAAGTTTTCTCATACGAGTCACCTCCCTAGGTTGGGATTAGCCCCTGTGTAATCGGCCGAGCGCCACTTGGGTCTTAAAATGTGTATTTAGGAGTGCAAATTCACGCCTCCATCCCTTTTGCGTTTTGGGCCATTTAAATTAACCTAGTATTTGGCCGCTAAGGCCCAGTTGATTGGGTACGAGATACCCCTGTTTCTGTATAAGTTATGCCTTGATGGCAGTTTGTGTAATAGTCTGTTATTGCCTTTTTGGCTCGAAAGATCGAGAGCGGGTCGGCTCTTTATGGTGTTGTGGTAAAAGTGCCTTAGAGAGGCTTGAGGTGTGAAGTTGGGAGCAAGTGCTCCATGTAATGAGGGATTTTCTGCCCTTTGGTAATTTGTTGTTGTGAGCTGAGAGCTCAGACTTTGGGGCTCGTAGCCCAGAATTTGTAAAGTTGCATTGTACCTGATTTTTCTTTATTTCACTTAGTGAAAATTGTTAAATGTTGTTATCTGTTGAAAATATAACCTTTATTTAAATTTTAAAATTCATCTTTCGGACTTGTAGTTAGACCCATTCCAGCCCGCACCTTCTTTCACTTCTGCCTTCCACGGATACCTCCGTAACAATAATAATAATAATAATAATAATAATAATAATAATCTAAAATTCCAAGCCAACTCCATTCAAGCCAAATTGAAACATTAGTGCACAGTGGTCAAAACGGAGTGCCTTTATGGAGCAGAAATACTGACAAAGGTCCGACCGTGAAAAAAGAGAAAAGTTCCCTCGAAAAAGTTTGGGTCCAAAGAAGTCCCAAATGACCTAGGTCCTACATACTTTTCGGTGAAATGACTAACCTCAATTACGTTACACATGTATCTATACTTTTCGCCTGCACTGAATCCTCTATTCTAATACATAATCAAAGGTGTGTAATGCAATTGCAATTAATTAATTAATTAATTAATTAATGAATTCCAGCAGAACAAACGTGGCCTGGGTCACCTTAGTTTGGTAACGTATCCGACATGAAATCGAATGGTTGTCGGTTCGGGTTCCACTGGTGACCGGTTGGCCACTTTTGACTACGTGTAAAGGCCGGTCCATACGCAACGCCATGACTTGTCTGTGGCTGGTGCAGATATTTATGTTCTTCGCCTCAAACCTCAAACTCCTACTCCAATCTCTGCGTAGTTCTCAGTTTTCCGGTCCACACGACGACTTTTCTGCATCTAATTTGCGCAGACATTTGCACAGACAAGTCGTTGCATGTGGACCGGCCTTTACACGTAGTCAGTAAGACCTGATAAGCAGGAAATGCATTTTCAGTACAATTAGTATTTATTTAGCGTATAAGTTACACATACAGGATGAAGCCAAATTCGCGCACTCGGGCGTCGCGGCGCGACTCCTCACATGCCAGCAATAAAAAAATGTCTCTCACAAAAGTTCGTCCTGCGAGTATATCCGGGAGAAAAAGGACGTTGAAGAGTGGCAATCTGACAACACTGTAACCACATGTAGGGTAACTACCTCTGTCAGCACACAATAGTCGCGCTGTACAGTTGGTGCAGTGGATAGAGTTCTGGGTTAGCATGCAGGAGGTCGAGGGGGTCGAGTCTGGCTTGAGGCGTATGTTTTTTATTTCGTAAATGTAGTCCAGGTGGTATGGCATCTGGCATCTTAATCGTCAACAGCGATTGCAGCGCGTCCTCCAGAAACCATTTGCACTTACATACTACGATCCTAGAAATGGACCAACATTCGTTTTCATTGGTCAGCTTTGAAAGACGCCCTTTCCACGTCGTGGGCGTGAATTTGTTCGCACCCCTTATCTACTAGATGCGTTACAACGTGTTCAGCTTTACTAAATTTTGTAAATGTAGGATACATGTGACCTATGAAACGTTGTCTTATTGTATTACAGTATGTAGTGTCCGATGGAAATTAGCAAATAAAAAAGTGCGCCTCAACCCAGGATCGAACCCTTGAGCTCCTGCATGCTAACCCGAAACTTTACCCACTGCACCAACTGTACAGCACGGCTAGTATGTGCTGACAGAGGTAGTTACCCTACATGTGGTTACAGTGTTGCCAGATTGCCACTCTTCAACGTTCTTTTTCTGCCGGATATACTCGCAGGACGAACGTTTGTGAGATATGTTTTTTTTATTGCTGGCATGTGAGGAGTCGCGCTGCGACGCCCGAGTGCGCGAATTTCGCTTCACCCTGTATATCTAAAAGTGTGTACATAAACAAGAACCATGAAACTTGGGGCATCATATCAAAGTTGAATGTCCAGATCCTTGATCCACTGTTGAACTTCAGATGTTGGTTCCAGAATGTCACTCCAGCTCAGCGTTGCCAACCGTACGATCTGGATCGCACATGTACGGTAATTCGATTCGGTGTACTATCGCACGATCCCACCAGCGGATCATAGGACGTATCGTGAATGCTGTTTTGTTTTCTCTTTAAAATGGGTAGATTTTTGTTCCTTCTTTTATTCGTGCAAGTTATGCTCTATCATATATGACAAGTTGGGAGAGGCTTTTCGAATAATGAGATTCCCAAAGGAATTTACCAAAAATTGGGTTCTTTGCTTTCTGAGTTACTTCACGGTCTCACGCCTGTACTGTAATCAATGGGTCATAGCATTCACCTTCAACAGATTGACGATGACTGGAGGAAATTACTTTTTGCCAACATCAATCAATGATGATATTAAAGCCTCCTCTGAAGTACATTAATTTTGGACTAAGTTACAGGAGGTGAAAAGCACGTTCGGTGAATGTGAGTTTCTCGCACTTACAGAATTTGCACTCTGTTTTGTCACGCCTTCACTCGAATGCTGACTGAAAGTATATTCAGCAAAATTAGGAACTGGCTAATTTCTTCTACGGTGAATGGATGTTTGCTGGCCAGTCGGTGTGTTCGAGTCAGTGGTACGTGTAAAGATTTCAAACCGTCGGAGAACATGCTCAGAAGGATGACTAAAGCACAGATGTTATAATCAACCAGCAAGCTAAAGTACTGGTACTTCAGAACCTTCTGATGTGGATGTGCCTAGAGGTTCCATAGAAGAAGATGATCACGATGACGATGATAACGATTTCCAGCTATGAGGTAAGGCAGTTCGGTGACATTAAATCTCATGTTGACTATTTCTTGACAAATTACTCAATTCTTGAGTAGGCCTAATCAAAATAAAATTTATTTTCGTATCCTTGATACTGTATACTATTGTATCTTACATATTAGCACAATGACTTATGCCGCAGTGGGACGCCTATCTATTGTATTATAGGTGATCCGCGGAACGAACAGTGTTACGTGCGGCCCGAACAAGAGGTACTCGACTTTTCGGAAATCTCATATTAACTAAGAATCGAACCCGTCAGCCTCCTGAGAAGCAAGCTGTTGCGTAAGTGAGCTATTGCGTCTGTAAAGAGAGTTATACCGAATATTTTAATGGTTATTTGAAGTCGCACGATCCTCTCTCGAAAAATACGATATTTACGGGGTTCGATTCTGACCATCTTAGAGGTTGGCAACGCTGCTCCAACTACAGTACAATGTGGTCGTGTAAACTAAATATTCACAAGTGAGTCTAATTTTCCACGTTGCATGCCTTAACCTCTCATATTCTGCGAGCAGTCAGAAAACTACCGTTTCTATCTTCCACGATTACTGTTTGTTGAGATCAGCTGGTAATTCTCTTTTCCATAAAGCTAACAGAAGTGCCTTGACGCACATGACAATGTGCAAACATCAATCAAATCATCGGAGTTTAGACGTTATCTTGTGTGCTCATGTTGTCTAGTTGACTTGTTTGTCTTGTTAGGATTGTTTGTGTGTTTAACGCACAGATGATAAAGCCGCCACGCTAGCATGTCCTCACACGTCACATTATACAGCCTAGCGAGTTAACAACGTTGAGGTCAAGTCCGTCCATTTGCTGGAACTTTGATCGTTAATGTGTTGAGGCTGTGAACGTCTCTCCACAGCACACATTCTCCTCCAACTTGCGGTTAACGAGTGCTCTTGAAGACATAACATACAAACACCTCTCCCCATTGTAACTTCGATATTCTGATGTAGTCCATTTACTTGCATAAGTCTGTGCAAACACTCGTGAGTGCAACCATTTATTTTTAAATCGAACATTTGAGAAAGGGTATTAAATCCATTCTCTCGCTTTCATACGCCTGTCTTACATTTGAAGGGCAGCGGGGGGGAAAATTCACACTACATCACGAAATCAATGAAATTACATTTTAAATAAGTGATGCCATTTATGTGGTGATAGCGATGATGTAATGTTTTCATGGGGAGAACAATTAGGCAGGCAAAAATTCCCCCCACAATTCTTCTCCTGGTGCCTCTCCTCAAGGAAAGTTGGCGACAATCATGGAGTAGTTTTTTCTGTTCCGTTTCCCGTGACAGAGTTGTATCGTGGATGTCGAACTACTGCCGGAGGTTCAACGCCCAGAGCAATCTTCTACGCCCACATCCGTGCTTCTCTTCACTCTCGAGTTCTATCATCGGTTGCATTAGGCTGTATTTTTCATTTCAAAGTCCAACTCCATGGCTAAATGGTTGGCGTTCTGGCCTCTGATTCAGAGGATCCCGGGTTCGATTCCCGGGCAAGTCAGAGGTTTTAACCTTAATTGGTTAATTCTCCTGACTTGGGGGCTGGGTGTGTGTACCGTCTTGAAACTATCTCCTGATTTCCCTAATAGGCCTCTTCAGAGATGCTAGGACATCTGTGACAGCTGATGGTGAACCTGCTGAGTTGTCAACCAGCCTTCGGGCTGAGGATTTAAAATACATATTCAAAAAGTCCAGACGGATGTGCAAGGCATTTAAAACGTAGCTGAGATGATATCCATAGCAATCTCCAGAGTTAGTAACAGCATGTTTCCAGTCATTCGACCGGGTCAGGAATGGGATCAAATGAATGAAACCCCCCAATCTAGCGGCGAGGAAAGGAAAAGCTAGTCTCACTCCTCTGGGGCAATTATTAATGACTGACAGACGAAATGAAATACTGGAGAGTGTTGCTGGAATGAAAGATGACAGGGAAAACCAGAGTACCCGGAGAAAAACATGTCCTGCCCCCGCTTGGTCCAGCATAAATATCACATGGAGTGACCGGAATTTGAACTACAGGACCCAGCGGTGAGAAGCCGGCACGCTGCTACCTGAGCCACGGAGGCATCTGTGTGCCGTCTTTATCATTAGGAATCATCTAGGTCCCCATCCTCGCAGACATGCAGGTCGCATATAGGCCGGCTATTAGAAAAAGACCTGCACCAGATCTCTCCGGAGGCCATACGCCATTATTATTTATTATTTCGAAAAATGTAACCGACATTCTGAGAGGGCGGACTCCACATGATTTCTCGGTACGACCGAGTACCTGTGATGTGGTCTACCCATCAAATTTCAACATTCTGCGGCACATCCACACTTCAAAGAGCTGCGGCAGTTCACTCGGTGTCCATTCTTCTACACTACATAGCAGCACCGGTAATACAAAATTCTTTACGACAGGCCAAAGTATTTCGAATCGGAAGTCACGGTTCAGAAACATACATCTTGCAATGCCAATTGTGCTCTTTTGAGTTTTACATCCGGACCTCACTCCTTACATTTCAACTTAAATCAGAAGAAAAAAGGAAGAGACCCAACACTGCGAATAAACGGAACGGCCACGAAGTGCGTGAAAATGAAAGATTTCCTAGGCCTCGTCAACGTAACACAGTCGGGGTCGGAAGAGAACAAAAGCTGATCGTGGAGAGGTCGGATTGGAAAGATGTATGTGAGGAGTCGGGCACAAGTAGATGCCAGATTAGACTAGGAATCCTACAGTCGTCAAACAACGGTCTGACGTCCGAGAACCCTGTGGAGGGTGGTGGTGGTGGTGGTGATTTTTGTTTTAAGAGGTAAGCCTCCTCTCTGATTAAATTAAGTAAAATAACCATCTATTATTCAGCGGAGAAATTAAAAATAGGCCAGAAATGTTAAGTTCTCTGAGTAACAGAACTTGAAATGTATATGCTCTTGATTGATCCACTCTCACATGAGGCGAATGGCGAGATTAGCAGACCGAGATTCCGTCTTACGCACAGGGAATTCGGCACCACAAGAATACGCTGGGAGAAGAGGGGATATCCCCTTTAGTCACATTTTACGGCAAATAGGGGATGGGTATTCTATCGCTCCTACCTAGAGATGTGTGTGTGAAGCCATTTGTTGAATCTGCATAGTATTACAGCGTGAATCGACCATCGTCCAAAATCGATATAGGTCCGCAGAAAACCATCCTCTTCTTAAAAGACTAACTGAAAAAATGAGGGTCTATATTGTTTCACGAAATAGTGATGAGAGTCCAATGTTGGAAGAGAGAGTATTTCCTAGACGGATTCAAACACAACTGCAGACAACTCGCGGACTACCTCATCTAATGTCTCCTCGAATGCGAGCCAGGAAAGATAGGCAGCGAAAAATTCCCCATTATCCAAGGAGAACTTCAAAGATCTTCAGAATTTGAAGAAAAGCATAACCAATGTCCCCAATAATATTCCCAGCTGTAAAATATAGAGAATTACAATAATAATAATAATAATAATAATATTTACGTCCTATTAACTAATTTTACAGTTTCAGAGACGCCGAGATGCCGGAAGTTCGCCCCGCAGGAGTTCCTTTACGTGCCAGTAAATCTTTATTATTGTATTATACTAGCTAGTGTCACAAGAGAGAGCGAAAAGGTAAAGAAAAAAGTTTGGGTGACGACAAAAATGAAAACGAAAGAAATCCAGATCTCAAAAAATCTTATAACGACAGGGTCGAAAAAAGAACAAGAAAATACAACAGAAGATCGGACAAAAAGGTTGGAAGTTAGGAATCTGGCACAAGTAAGAAGAACCGAAGGTAGAGTCAGTTGCAGCCATGTGGTCGTCACTCACGTTCCAAGTTGTAAACGAAGGCAAGGAAAGAGTTTTAAGCAGTCTATATAAATAATACTGTACAGAATATCTACTAGATTGGAATGAAATAAGAAGTATAGTAAAAACATGGGGACTTGAGGAAGAACAGGAACCTACATGAGGTAAATGATCGGGGGAATAGAAAATTGCACAATCCCTACGAATGAAAAATGCCGGGCAAGAAAAAAGATTCCGCGAGGTCGTAGGTGACCCATTCACGAAGGAAGAGAAGAAGAAGAATACTGTATAAAAAGACAGAGATATGGTCCAATCCCCTAAATTATTAAGATAGGCAAAGAAAGGGCGGGGCAGAAAAGTGGGAAAATTGGAAATATCAAGAAAACTAATACCACAGGGGCCGGGAAAAAGAGCTGCGACGGTGATACAAGATTATATGAAAGAGAGGAACGTAGCATAAGTAAATAGACGCAACATCTCAGTTTGGGCTCCTTGATTGACATGCACAGCGTAAAGATGAGGAAATAAATTGTTTCATATAGGTTAGTGATACTGCAGTCACTAGCAGCGTGCCCTTACCCGTGAATGTGTGTTAATTCTGATAACCTTTGTTAAAAAGATTGTCTGATCAGGTGTAACCTTGTGTGAGTGCGAGCTTTTGGTATTAACTAGATCAGAAGTAAAAAAAACACGTGCATTTCTTAACCACCCCAGTTGATTACGAGCCAAAGTGTACACCGTTTCAACACTCAAACAGAAGTCCCAAATGGCTGAGTTGAGAATCGAAACTGGAAAATCAAAGCGGAAAACTAATGTATTCACGCACAAACAATAAATAAATAGCACTGGCTGCCGAAGTAAAACAAAGTCAGTAAGCATAGAAAGTTCTCGATGCCGCAAGGACTATCCATCCAACTACATTGTCACCTACCGTATGCATAAAAAATCTTTCTCTGTGATTTTACCGAGGACCGAGGGGCTCTGAACTTTGGAGTGTGGGTTGGCGACCACGGGGCCCTTAGATGAGTCCTGGCATTACTTACATTTACTTGCGCCAGCCTCCTCACTTTCATCTATCTTATTCGACCACCCTTGGTCAACTCTTGTTCTTTTCCGACCCCGACGTTATTAGAGCACTCGACGCCTAGGGAGTCCATTTTCATACCCTTCGTGGCCCTTGTCTTTCTTTGGCCGATACCTCCATTTTCAAAGTGTTGGATCACTTCCATTTTTTCTCTCTGATTAATATTATACTGAGGGTGGTTACCTAGTTGCACTTCCTCTTAAAACAATAATCACCACCACCACCATCACCTGCGAGTTTACCGACGACATTCTACAGCCTAATAGCAAGTTTTATTTCAAATAATGCAACCGTCGCCAGTAGAATGAAATTCAGCATAACTCCTTTAGGATAATAATAATAATAATAATAATAATAATAATAATAATAATAATAATAATAATAATAATAATAATAATGTTACTGGCTTTACGTCCCACTAACTACTCTTTTACGGTTTTTGGAGACGCCGAGGTACCGGAATTTAGTCCCGCAGTTCTTTTACGTGTCAGTAAATCTACCGACACGAAGCCGACGTATTTGAGCACCTTCAAATACCACCGGACTGAGCCAGCATCGAACCTGCCAAGTTGGGGTCAGAAGGCCAGCGCCACAACCGTCTGAGAAAATCAGCCCGGCCCATTAGGAAAGACGATCTGCATTATTTTTACTGACAACGACCCGAGCTTTTGATTGCAGTACAATAATCGAGGTACTGCGAGAGCAGCCTAAGGAAGGGGGTAATTCAGATTACTGTTCAGTTATATCAAGAAACCCCTTTTGATACTACGGTTGGAAATGACTTGGCAGAAGATAATGGAGGAAATGAGATGTGAGGGGATAGAGATGGGCTATGGTTTGACAGGCCTTCTCCATAAATATTCCTACTTGTCCACCACCATTTACTAAATGGTCTTTAATGAGGCGAGCTGGGCGTTTTCAAAAACAGTGAAGCGCGCGCCCCACAAATTGGACAGGATGTCTCATTTCAGACGCGCCCATCATTCGAACAAGGTGGTGGCGTGCTCCTCCGGAAGTACCGCTTACAGTTCCACACTGCAACATTTTGATATTCTTCATCAGAGGACTTGCTTCGGTCAACACATATTAAAAAGGTACTACAACAAAGCTCTCATAGCCCAAGGTCGTTAGCAGTGATAAAATTAGGATTCCCTTAAACTTATCCAACACTACAGTAAATTATACGACCTCTCAATATAAAAATATTTAAATAATACTACATATGAAATACAACAACAACAAAAGCGTTTTAAATATATAGACAATATGGGCCTCGTAAACCTAATAACGTCGGGGTCGGAAAAAACAAGAGTTGACCAAGGAAGGTCGGATAGGATAAATGAAAGTGAGGAGTCTAGCACAAGTAAACAGAAGCAATTTAAGAGCCCCGGGGCTCCTTTTAGTCGTCTATTATGACAGGAAGGGGATACCGTGGGTGTTATTCTACCGCTCCCACCCACAGCGGCAGAGATCAAACCCGACTGAGCCAGTCGGATTTCTCTAGGACGGAAAAAGTTAACTCGACACACTACGGCGCACGATGTCGCAATGCATACTAGTGTCATGTTATTTATTTCTTCTTTTTCTTGTAGCGCTTTCTCCATTACCGGAGGCTGTCGACCGCGACCTCTTATGTCCGTTAATTTTACCCTGTCTGATCAATTTTAGTAGGTTGTACTTATCATTCCTCATAATATGCCCAAGGTCTCTTTTCTTGACTGCACACATCAACATTCGTTCCCTCTTCGTGCACCGAGTACGACAGCATTGGAGGCGTGGTCAGTCGACGAGATCCGTAAACATCCTTCGGAAAACCCACATCTCGAAGGCATTTATTCTCCTAATGGTGTTCCATTTCAGAGTCCATGTTTCAGCATCTGACGAAGTTGTGACATGTCTCCAAGCTGAAACTTCTGTTACACAGTGCATTCCTCAATGTCAGAAAGCTAGCACGAGACGTCCGCGGTTCTCTAAATCCTCAGTAATCCAGCTGCCAAGGTACTTCAACGTCCGGATTTGTTCAACTTGATCCCCCATGAATGTTAATAACAATGAGCATGTTACGAGTTCTAGTCATGACCATCACCTTTGTCTTGTCGGCGTCAAGTCTGAGTTCATGTTCATTCTCTTCTGCCTAACAGACGCAGAATAATACCTGCAGCACTGCCCGCTAAATGACAGTGTCATTTTCGCACCTCAGATTGTTGATCAACCTGCCGTTAACTTTTACTCCATCTTCCGCTTCTTGAAGAGCAGCTCGGAAAATCCTGCTTAGAGTACAGAAGTAAACAGCTGGGGAGATAATACGCATTCTTGCCCTACTCCCTGTTTAATCCTCGGAGTTACCAATTGTCAAGGAAGCTTCTTGATGTTCATACAGCTCTTTGACGAATGTAAGAGCTTCGCTATCTATTTCTATTGTATTCAGAGTTCGCAGGAGTTGGGAATGATTGATACAATCGAAATGCTCGGTCTTAATCAATGAAGCAGACTGGTCTCTACAATTTAACTGATTAAAATTAAAACTCAGCAGTAAATCCCCAATAGAGTTCTACAAGATGGCAGAATAAAACACAATGTCGAAACTGACTCGCAAGCAACCTAAATGGCGTCAAATAAAAACATGTGCACGGCGATTGCTCAGATCATACGATGTTTTTCATTTAGGGCATTAAGGACCACGTCAAGTAATCGGTAACACATTTCTGGAAGTTTCTTTCGCAACCCAAAATCACCGCATTCTCTTCTTTCCTCCGTCCATCTGCTGCTCTGCCTTTTTATATGGAAGCCCTTGAAGGTGTTAATCTGCAATCTGTACCATGTTCTATCTGACATGTCTTCCCACTTTATTTCAATCCTGTGGAAGTACTTTCTGACCTGTTATTATTATTATTATTATTATTATTATTATTATTATTATTATTATTACAGTACATTCCTTGCTCTTTGCTTCCCTGTTACCAAATGCACCCAATACCTCTCGAAGAGTGAAAGACAACCCAATCAAACGTCGCTGCAAATCGGTAAAGGAAGACTAAGCTTATTAAAATTAAAAAAACCCAACCATAACCATCAATTACCGGAATTCACCTACCGTTTACTCCCGAATCCTCTTAAGAGTGAGGATTGGGCACCGAGAAGACGTCCAAGCACCTTCTTAGATCATCGTCACTACCATCGCTAAGCAGTCTGTACCAAGAACGTATAGGAAAAACGGGATGTTTAAGGTACGTGAGTGACATTCATTCGTAGGTGAAGAAGGGAATCCTACCGTCCTAAGAGAATTCAACGTGCCTGCAAAATTTGAGTTTAAGTGTACCACGTGGGTTCTGAGAGTAGTTTTCACGATTTTTCATAGTCAAATTAACGTGTCTACAACCAAACTCGAGATATTTGCCGTGATTTGTTTGGTGTATGTTACATTTCCTTGGTACCCAACGTATCAGCTTGAAGACACGGCAAAGTGTGGTAAGGAAATGGCAGATTCGTCTATAGTGTGAGAGGAATAAAACAGCTCATAATCTAAAGTATCAATTAACTCAAAAGAAGAATTTTGCATATACACAGGCATACATAGAATTCGCTTAGGACGGCAGAGTATAGAATAAACATTTCAGTTTTGAACTCTCAGAAGTGTGTAAACCGAATTAATATTCTTCCAACTGGAGGACAAAACAAGACTTCCTAGTATTATTCTCATGTATTCCGTAAGGACACACAAACTTGGACGAAAATACCTAATCACTCCATTTATCCTCTTAAACAACACCCATTTACCGCAAAGTTCATTTTTAAAAAATTAAGATAATTCTATGCAAAGGGTTGGCGTAGACAATATCTGTCGCTGACTTAAAATACTTTCCAGCTTTACATTGAAGGAGAAGAAATGAAACAGAAAAATAAGGCAGGGTAAAAAGCGGGCATGCGGAAGAATGGGAAGTGGCGCTACGTTATGTAAATGTTTTCCAGGCAGGCAAGCAAGCACACAAGCAGTCAGCTGAGTAACTCACCAAGGAAACTCAATCAATACGGCCTGCCTACAACGACCTTCCGTCGACTTGCACAATCAATTCCACAGCGAGCTGCAGCTTCTCCATAAAGTTTCAGAAAAGTGCAAACCACACATAAAGTGGATGATCTGCATCTCATACGAAAATGTGCGTAAACCTAAATTTAAAAATAAAAAGTGTCTGAAGATTACGTCAGTAGTGCCATTCGAATGATTTAACAATCGGTTCTCTCTATTAACCACCATAACCTTTTTAATTTCAATATAAAATAACTTATTAATAAGATAACAATCTGGCACATATAATGCAGTCTAAAGATCACCACGAAGCTAGGTGATGCTGGGAATATTCTGTCCTCCTCATCTTCTTGGCGCGAGTGTCAACAGCCATTTGGGACCCAAAATGAAGCAGTTTAAACGTTACTGGCCAAAAAAATCATTCCATTATTTGTTTGCTTGACAGAACATAGCGATGAAATAATAATAATAATAATAATAATAATAATAATAATAATAATAATAATATTATTTGCTTTTAGTTGGATTGCCTTCCACTTCTGCAATGTTCATTACAATAGCAAAAGCGAATTTCCTACTGAACTGTCATGCTTCCTTTCGGTAAAAAAAAATAAGTTTGTGTGCCAAATGAGACCACTGTGAGCTGGGGCATACATTGGAATCTAGATATCGATCTTGAAGTATCACCTCTACGCTCCACCCACTTACAGTAATTAAATAAATTATTTTATTTGCTGCTTCTTTGTCACTAAGGATTGTTTTCTGTACGTTAATATTAGAATGATTGTTTATCTTTCATTCTTTATTATAACTAGACTACTAAATTTATATTGTGTGATATTCTTTGTCGGTTTGGCAACCTCAATTATCTGAGGAAAAATAAATAACAAACAAATTAGTTCAATTTTAAGTTTAAAAATCGGTTCTGCGAAACGCAATAATTTTAATAGGCGCGAACCATGTGAGTGACAACACTGCATTTCGTAGTTCATTAGGGTATTAATAATTCGCCTGGTGGTATTGATCGTTAAGGCATCAAGTCCATTTGGTCTGACAGCGTCCTTATCCGGTTCGAGTCCCGTTGGTGGAAAACAGTCACCATCATAATGTTGGCCGGCACCAGATTGCGTGCGAAAAGCCTGGATTCAATTCCAAACCTCTCCGCTAAGTCCATATGGAGTGAGGGCACATAGCCGTCAAATAGCACGAAGGGGTCTGTTCAAGGCTTTACGTCGTCCCCTTCAGACGGACGATTCACCATCAACAGCGTAATGTGCACCAGGCAAGCCAAACATGTCCTCGAACATTCACGGCACTACAGGGCATTCAACAGTGAGTTCATTATTATGGCATATGAAAAAAATGCCGACATCCACACAAGCATTGGCGAGTGATTTTGGCATATCGTAACACGGGACGTATGAACATAGTGAGGGAATAGCTATCATTCCGTCGTCTTTGTAAAACATGAGACATGGCATAGGATACTGGCTGTGAAGCTATCTACGTCTCAATGAATACAGCTAGGTTTAGATTCCTTAAGAGATGCATGCATTTTGATGACGAAACAGTAGAGGAAAAAAAAAGACAGACAAGCTTGCATTAGAGATATATTAGACGTGCGTGAGGTACTAAAAATGTTTCAGAGCCCGCGAATTCATGTGTGCTTATGAACAAATGATTGCGTTTCGGGAAAACTGCTCTTTTTGGTAGCTCATACCAACATAGGACATCAAATTCAGACTAGTTCAAGCAATGAAGGCCTTTCTTAAGAAAATAAAGAAATTCCTCACTTCAAACACGGATATACAAATCAAAAATATGTTCTTGAAGACTTTCATCTGAAGCGTGGCATCGTATGGAAGTAAAACATGGACAACAACTAGTTAAAGAAATAGAAGCTTTTGAAATGTAGTGTTATAAAAGAATGCTGAAGATGAAATGGGTAGATCGAATCACGAATGAAAAAATACTGAATCGAATGGGTGAGAGAACAGCGGCTTAGCGAAATTTGACCAGAAAAAGGAGACAGAAGAATAGGACAAATCTTAGGACACTCATGGCTTATTCAGTTAGAATTTGGTCGAAGTGTAGGCGGTAAAAACGGTAGGTCTGGACTACGGCATGAATAAGACAAATTGATTAGAGTAGACGTAGAATCTAGTAGTTGCGCAGAAATCAAAAGGCTAGCGCAGATAGGGTGGCGTTGCATCAAACCAGTCTAGGGACTAATGACCCAAACAACATAGCCTGCCAACTACGAGGCGAAAATCTGCTTGTTTGATATACAACAGATTTACAAATTAAATATGGAACTAACGCTGGTAAACCACTGGATGGTCCCTTCAAATAAACACACCACATGATGTTCTATTATGATTATCATTGCCTCTGGTTATATTGAACACATGGCAATTTATTGGTTTACTTCAAGTACATTATTGATACTGGAGAACAAAGCTACGTAAGTTTAAGTGAAAATGTCACCGTGAAAAGGACTACAAGAGATCCCTGAAGAACTGATAGTTTCCAAGAATAAAGATGTACAGTATATGGCTTAGTTCAAAGTTTACATTCACAAAACAAGTTTGTGTAATAACTTATCCAATAGGATACAGATGATGATTGATGAACCTGCCAACCGTCTACGACAGTAGATCCCAATAAGGTAAGACCTGTGTGCCCCCACTTATTTTCTAAGATCTGCTACGGACCCAATACTTTTTAATAGTCATATTAAAAAAAGAAAATACATTCACACAAACCTTTATTTACAACAGGTAAGAGGTAAAGGCTTGTAACTTCATTTAAATATCATGGGAGGAATCAAGCCTCTTTCTGCTTCAAACAATTCCTTCAACATCTGGTTCTATTATTTTCGACCTTTAAAAACTTAAATCACCATCAAAATGGATGGTACAGGCGTACTCGTTTCACTCGGCACGATGTGGGCTCGATTCCTCGCATCGGGGTGGGTAGCTCAGGCGGTAGAGCTCAATTTGGTGGACTCTATTCCGGCTCACTATAGTGATAGGCCTATTTGAAAGTGTGCAGATACGCCAGTCTCGTGTGATAGATTTACTGGCACGTGAAATAACTTGCGGGACGAAATCCCGGTACTTCGACGTCCCCGAAAACTGTGAAGGTAGTTGTTTTTATTATTATTATCATCATCACCAATCACTACTGATCTGCATTTAGGGCAGTCCCCCAGATGGCAGATTCCCTATCTCTTGTTTTCGTAGCCTTTTCTTAAATGATTGCAAAGAAATCGTTTTCCAGTGACTGAATAGCATCTACATTACAAACCACAATACCCACTTTCAGAAATTAACCGAAAAGGCCGCATCTTTAAAATGTAAGTGTCCAAACAAGTTGTTTACATCCACCTTTCAATTTTTAAAAGTCGTGCACAGACGTTGTTTACTATTCACAAATATAACACAACTCAAGGAGAGAGAATTTAACAAGGATCTCCATCAAGCAGACAAGATATTGTGCATGTTAAGTTAGTAGTTAGGTATTACCGGGCGAGTTGGTCGTGCGGTTAGGGGCGCGCGGCTGTGAGCTTGCATCCGGGAGATAGTGGGTTCGAATCCCACTGTCGGCAGCCCTGAAGACGGTTTTCCGTAGTTTCCCCATTTTCTCACCAGGCAAATGCTGGGGCTGTACCTTAAGGCTGAATTCATGTGATGTTTCGTTATTCCTTGCTTTTATGACTTATTTCTCAGTCAATTGATAGGATCAATTGATTTTTTTTATTATATACAGGATGTGTGGGAGACCAGTACACATTTTTTTCCTACTGGTTATTGGTATGGCCCAGAATTCATACGACGTCAAAATACAGTGACCGGCAAAATTAATGGATCAATTGAATTTTCAAAGAAGAAAGCATGTTAAATTGTGAAACATTTGTTTTATTATTTACATGAAAAAATTATCAAAGTAACTAACGGTAACAATAACAGACATAACTAATATCGCCAGATATAAACCTCTTATAATGCTTTCTTCAAATATCGAACGAGGTCGCACTGGACCTCACAGCGACATGCATGGAGTAAGCAAATGACTTGAAAACAAGGAGTGCATTCTGCAGAAGACAGAAGCCACTTTGTCTGCTGGGGACATAAATATTGCACTGATAAAGGCGTGGGAGGATGGTAGATAAGGAAAGAACAAACAACGCTTTAGCACTGTGAGCGGTGCAACAAACAAGATAGGATAATCATCTTCCCAGAACAACATACATACATACATACGTACATACATACATACTTCATTACAAACTGCATCAAGCAAGCAAAGTCTATTAAACCGAATAGAATAGTTCCCATTCTTCGGAATTATCCGGTGGTGTTAAGGGGAAAGTATATACAGATTCCGGGAATATTCCAATCAACTCCGTCAAATAGGAATATTCAAATTTTGATAAGAGCATGGTAGTGGTGGTGATTATTGTTCTAAGAGGAAGTACAACTAGGCAACCATTCGACAAGAGACAAATGCATTTGAAATGTTTAAAACATGAGTCTATTTTAGACCCCTCTCTTTTACACTGAAAGAAATTGCCTAGCTACAATATTTGCAACGTGCCTACCAATCATCCATTTTCCCAAACCTTTAAATATCGAAGATGGCAAGATAGATTTTCAAAAATATCCTGTACAAATTGCAAAGGTCAAGTGATAGCAGGAACTTTGGTCAGATGCGTCGTTCTTCGACTTGCACAATACTACGACTTTAACTAGAGTTTTGCTGGGCCACAAGTCGTTGGAATTAGCTTGAAGGACGTCATCAATTTGGCACAAGTGCCCCATGCACAGTAGACTCTAATCAAGGAGTGCTTCCGTAAGAACTGACCGTGTAGGACGAATAATACGCCACGTGACATATCTCTCTAATCTGAAGGTCAATTTATTAACTCCAACGAGGCCATTTAGTTACAAAAAATAAGGATACCTACCGTAAAAAAAAACCAATCCTGATTTTAAAAATGCTGGATTCTTCTCGCTATGACAATGTCTTTTTTACACAACGACTTATGTCAAGGAAAAAATTCTTCGCACGATGGAGTATACTCAAAACAATTAATCAAGCCATTACGATATTGTTTAGAAGATAATTATGGCATCCTTTCACCCACAATACGGAGTTTCCATTTCGGTGCTGAAGTTAGGTCGTTCGTGACAGATGATCGGCATTTAAAGGTGCTTAAAAGGGAAATACGCCTGTCATCGATTTATTGATGCACTGCAGATATCCACAAAGAACAAAAAACAATCGTCTCTTATGACTATTAGCAGTAAAAGAATGTCGAAAGCATTTATAATACAATGAATAATGCAAAGTCATTTCCGTCGAGACCTTGAAGGCGCTTGAGGTGAGGAAGGTAAAGGATTCCACTACCCGTAACCTCGGCACCAAGTACGATAGAGTGGTTAGCTCTATGTCCGGCCGCTTTTGTTCCCAGGAATTAACATGGTACACATTTTTGGTGCAGGAAGAGTGATCCTCACGGCCACGTGCCTCTCCGGAAGTAGAAATCTTATTTCAAAATATTTCCGACTTATTGACGGGGAAGAGTAAGTATAGAAGGTACTTTAAGCCAGAAACACGTTCCAAGAAAGACATTCCAGGAATCATTAATGAACAAGGGGAGTGTGTATGCGAGGATCTTCAAAAGGCTGAAGTATTCAGTCAGCAGTATGAAAAGATTGTCGGTTAAAAGGATAATGTCCAGACAGAGGAGTTGACTAATACTAAAGAAGTATTAAAATTTATCTATGACAACAATGGCATTTACAGTAAGATACAAAAGTTGAAAACTAGAAAAACAGCTGGAATTATTAAGGTTTCGGGATATATACTAAAGACAATGGGTTGGGATATAGTACCATATCTGTAGTACTTATTTGATTATTGTTTGCATGAAGGAGCTATACCAAATGAATGGAGAGTTGCTATAGTAGCCCCTGTGTATAAAGGAAAGGGTGATAGATATAAAGCTGAAAATTACAGGTCAGTCAGTTTGACATGCATTGCATGTAAGCTTTGGGAAAGCATTCTTTCTGATTATATTAGACATGTTTGCGAAATTAATAACAGCTTTGATAGAAGGCAGTTCGGTTTTAGGAAAGGTTATTCCACTGAAGCTCAACTTGTAGGATTCCAGCAAGAAATAGCAGATATCCTGGATTCAGGACGTCAAATGGACTGTATCGCGATCTATCTATGTAAGGTACTTGATAGGGTAGACGATGGGAGACTACTGGCAAAAATTAGTGCAATTGGAGTTGACAAAAGAGTGACTGAATGGGTGGATATGTTTCTAGAAAACAGAACTCAGAGAATTAGAGTAGGCAAAGCTTTATCTATCCCTGTAATAATTAATAGGGGAATTGCTCAAGGCAGTATTATTGGACCTTTATATTTTCTTATATATATATGACATGTGTAAAGAAGTGGAATCAGAGATAAGGCTTTTTACAGATGATATTCTGTACAGAGTAATAAGTTACAAGATTGTGAGCAACTGCAAAATGACCTCGATAATGTTGTGAGATGGATCGTAGGCAATGGTATGGTGATAAACGGCGTTAAAAGTCAGGTTGTGAGTTTCACAAACAGGAAAAGTCCTCTCAGTTTTAATTACTGCGTTGATGGGGTGAAAGTTCCTGCTGGGGATCACTGTAAATACCTAGGTGTTAATATAAGGAAAGATCTTCATTGGGGTAATCACATAAACATGATTATAAATAAAGGGTATAAATATGATTTAAATAAAGGGTACAGATCTCTGCACATGGTTATGAGGGTATTTAGGGGTTGTAGTAAGGATGTAAAGGAGATGGCATGTAAGACCCCAACTAGAATATGGTTCCAGTGTATGGGACCCTCACCAGTATTGCTTGATTCAAGAACTGGAAAAAATCCGAAGAAAAGCAGCTCGATTTGTTTTTGGGTCATTTCCGACGAAAGAGTGGCGTTACAAAACTGTTGCAAAGTTTGGGCTGGGAAGACTTGGGAGGAAGGAGACGAGCTGCTCGACTAAGTGGTATGTTCCGAGCTGTCAGTGGAGAGATGGCGTGGAATGACATCAGTAGACAAATAAGTTTGAGTGGTGTCTTTAAAAGTAGGAAAGATCGCAATATGGAGATAAAGCTGGAATTCAAGAAGACAAATTGGGGGAAATATTCGTTTATAGGATGGGGAGTTAGAGATTGGAATAACTTACCAAGGGAGATGTTCAATAAATTTCTAATTTCTTTGCAATCATTTAAGAAAAGGCTAGGAAAACAAGATGATGATAATAATAATAATAATGCTATTTGCTTTCCGTCCCACTAACTACTCTTTTACGGTTTTCGGAGACGCCAAGGTGCCGGAATTTAGTCCCGCAGGAGTTCTTTTACGTGCTAGTAAATCTACCGACACGAGGCTGTCGTATTTGAGCAGCTTCAGATACCACCGGACTGACAAGGGGGCATTCCCTACTCGTCACCACCGATTTCGCTCATATTTATAGAACAAGCAGGGCTTGGCTAGAAATGAAAGTACCCAAAGTGGGAACTCCAGATGGCCAAGCATATAGAAAATAAAAATATAAATGTTGACGCGGCTCTCGCACCGTATAAGCCACTTACGTTAGTGCGTACGCCGAGCAGTAGTAGGCGTAGCGGTAAGAGCTTGGACTAGTAATTCGATGGCCGTGGGTTCACTCCCCGTGTCGGGAATATTTTTCTCAATTTTATATTATTCATTTATTTTATTTTATTTATTTATATGCAAAAGGATAAAGGACGTCAGATTTTTTAATGAGCGCACAATTGTTGAAAATTTGGAGTTGCGAACTTTCCCGACGTGATCAAACAAATTCTTTTTTCTCCTTTATTGGCCATCTCCCTCCTTGGGGAATGTGCCGAAAACATGAATAGTCGTTTCGCTGTAAGATTCGTTTTCACCTGACAAGTGAAGGTTGCTCCTGGCGGCTGTACACAAACAATAGATTAGTGACGCAGGAAGAAAAAAGTCTGACAATGAAATCCCAATTTTTTTATACCTTTTCTATGCCTTTTGCGTTAAATATATAAAATGAATTATTCGCCTCTTTGCTTAGTTGGAACATGAATAATATAAAAGTTGACTGAAAAAATCCAGTCTCCACACGGCGAGTCGAACCCACGACCATCAAATTACCTGTCCGAGCTCTTACCGCTACGCCAACTACTGCTCGGCGGGCGCAATAACGTAAGTGGCTTATACGGCGCGAGAGCCGCGTCAACATTTATATTTTTATTTTCTATACGCTTGGCCATCTGGACTTCCCACTTCAGGTACTTACATTTCTAACCAAGCCCTGCATGTTCTATACATTTGAGCGAAATCGGTGGTGGTGATGAGTAGGGAATGCCTCCTTGTGAGCCTGCCAAGTTGAGGCCAGAAGGCCAGCGCCTCAACCGTCTGAGCCACTCAGCCTGGTGGTACAACTTGATACTCCAGTGTGTTTTGAACAGAAGTTAATAAATATTTTAAACTAAACAACAGTAAATATACTTATTAAAATATACACCAACATGCCAAAATTCACGGGATAGGATCTAGTATCGTGTAAGCCCTCCTCTAGCTCGGCCAACAGTAAAAAATTGTCGCGGCATTGCTTCCACAAGCGGGAGAAACATCTGTGGAGAGATTCCAACCCATGCCGTTTGGATAGCTGTCCGCAGCTTCCAGATGCAGCGTCTTTGATGTGAATGAACCTCGCCCCCATGTCCCATAAATGCTCGACAGGGTTTATATCCCGCGAATAAGAAGGCTACAGCAGTCACTGAAATTCTCCAGAACGCTTCTCGAACCAATTCTTGGACAATATGAGCCCGACGCCACGGTGCATTATCCTGATGGAATATCTCATCGTTGTAGGGGTACAAGAAGTCCATGAAGGACTGCAAGTGGATCAGCGATCCAGCTCATGCCACACCCTACACCATTATGGAGCTACTACCAGCCTGTATGTCTTGTTGACAACTGGGATCTATGGCTTCATGGGGCCTGCACCATATGCAAACCCTACAATCAGCTCGAAAAAATTGGAACAATGACTCACCGGACCAAGTCAAGCTACATGTCGCCATACCCCCAGGATCCAATTAGCAGCGCCAGGTGCCCAGGTAAGGTGTTAACAAGGGTACACTTGTAGGTCTTCTGCTCGCACATTTCACTGTCGTTAAAGAACGCTGCACTGACCTACTGGATATGCGTTTGGTACCACTTGCATTGAATAAGATTTGAGCCAGTATGGCTTGTCTGTTTCCACAGACAATTCTAGCCAGACGCCGCTAATCACGGCCATGAAGCATCCATGGTCAGCCACTGCGCTGTTCACCGAAGGCGGTAATGTCTTCCGTAAGGTATTATACACGTGACACCATCAATCGAGTAATTCTAAATGTCCGCACAACCTCGACAATGGAATGTTCCTTCCATTTGGCCTCCAATTCCATGCCTCGTTCGTACACTCACTCTCGCGATGTCTGATCACACCTGATACAGGTCTGTGCACTTCCAAGACGTCATGGTACGGTGGTGTCACCGATTATTGCATTTAAATACCGCTATCCCATGTCTTTCGGCATGTCGACGTATTTACATATCCAGGACTATTTCGCCGCATGCATACGACTTTCTTCAATGGCACTGCGCTGTAACGTGTCATCCTTTGTTACCTGTTGAGGTCCAGAACTGATGCAAAAGAATGACAAGTATTATGTCTGTGAAGTCCGAATATCTTAGTGATGCAGATTTCAGAGAGATATCGTAAGCAATGCAGGTGTTTATATAGCGAACATTTCATTACAAAATTGTCAATTCTTAATTTGACAAAAATAACACGAGCCCTGGACCGACATTAAGAGCTATTAAATTATGAGCATAAGTCTACAACACGCCCTAATATGATGTCTATCCTATTTTCCTCTACACATTTCTCCAACCATTTCCAAATGCCTGTAAATTCAGCAAGACTTGATTAATAAAACTAAACCTAAGAACTTCACAAGAGCCAGACAGTCACCATGTTTTACTAAACATGTAACAAAAGACAAGCTAAAGCGCTGAACTAGTCATGCAAGATACTGACCCATATTTTACGCTATAGTAAATTCCCCCAAGAACAGCAAAAATGAAGGCCCATAATCTCAGAAATATCATCGTGTAATAATTCTAAACCACCAGAATTTTGAAATTTTACATGTATTAATGCGTAAAGCAAAGATGTGACGAAAACACCGCGTCCCATGAGATGGAGGAAAAAAAAAAAAAGATGGAAGTGTGAAAATGAACCGCCCATCTTACCGCAAGTAAACTCAGGATCGGTCAGTATACGCCATCAGTAATCCTGGCAATGCCAGTATACGCCATCAGTAATCCTGGCAATGCCAGTATACGCCATCAGTGATCCTTGCAATGCCAGTCTTTTATGGATGAAGTTACGAGATTATCCGCCCCTTTACACTACTTTTAGCTAGAGCCCTGCACAGATGCGGAAATCTGCGAAGTTAGTGTCTTGGCGGATGCAAACTGTTTGGCTGTGCGGATAATTTAACTGATAATTTCTTAATAACTGAATGTATTAATTTTCACTCAGGTATACTCCCAGTTGTAGTCATTTTCTTTCCCACCGTCACTGAAAACGTTATTAAACCACCATCAAAAGATAGTTTCTGGACTACTTCGAAACTTTATTCGTAACATTTTCATTTGTTAGTGAGATCTGATTAGAAAACGCTTCTTCTCGGGATGCATTTTCGCAGCTCATGTCAATATCTCTTGTCTATGATCGATCCTGTGCTCACAGCTGCTAACTATACACGCGCCTTTCACCTGTGCGAACAAGTGCAAACCGGCCTGTTCTCAGGTGAACTGGGTGGATCTACCCTCTCAAGAGACATGGATGTTCGTGTTGTTTCACGGAACATGCTTGTCTGGCGAACTGACTGACTGTATCGGTATGAACAGTATGTTAGAAATTAACTGAAGCTAGGATTGGAAAGGAATAATGTTTCTGGTTTTACGTGCCTGTACATCTAACGCCACGAGGCAGATGCATGTGAACCCCTTTAAATACATCTTAGGCCATCAATTATATGAACACGTCCAGAGTGTATCTAGTTGTTATATAATATATGAGAAAACCAACTTTGATAAAGGCTTGGTGTTTATATGTTTAACAGAGGTGATCACTTCTTACAAAAATTAGCGAGCTGCGCTAGTGATCTGAGCCCAAATCCTCCCATTTATTCAGATGGGAGTAGTGATATTTCGTCGCGACGGCCATCACTAGAGCTTTTTCCATCTCTTTAATGAACTTATAGCCACGTTTATAAATGTTAACGGAACAAAAGAGTATATATAATCTGATGTTGATCTACGCAACACGAAATAAAATACATATCTAACATTTATACTGGTGGCTATCCTAACATGCAAGTGTCACTGCAGGGCAACTCATTGCAGATGGATTTGACCTAAATGAAAGCTGGAAGCATGAGTGGTCAACAAAAACATAGGGAACAAGTGTCCACCATCTTGATCCCACAAAGAAGCCAAACGGTTTTGACCTACCGAGGAACCTCTGGTGCCGTATCAACAGGTTAAGGAGTGGACTTGGTTGTTGCAATTAATTCAGGTACAAGTTGGGTTTGATCAGTTCACCAATGTGTGATTGTAACCTAGAAGATCAGACGATTGAGCACCTGGTTCAACGCTGTCCTCTTCATTCTTACCCTGACACTCCTGACGATTTGTTCACTCTCACACCCAGTTTAACTGAATGGCTGAGAAGGATGGACTTTAAAGTTTGATTGTGCCTTGTATATATATTGTATAAAATCACCATACGATTAAATAAATATCCTAACATGGAATTCCTTCCAGCCTGATATGAATTTCAACCTATAGGCCTGGCAGCTCGAGTCTTTTTCCGTGAAATAACAGTAGTGTTCCAGCGCTTCATGCGAACTGAAAGCGAAGCTGGTCAGTATGGGTGTAGCTGGCGGAAATGGCACGTATGTTAGTTCCTCGAGCAGACTGCCGAGAGAAATGACAGGAAATCCGGATCTTGTGGTGGCGTGTTACCTTTCCTCACATTTCGCCTTCTTCACCTCACAAGTAGGAAGGATAAATCTTCCTTCTCTTCTCGCCTTTAAACATACAAAAGTGTATTTTCTGGAAGACCGTTTGACACGAATAAAAGCATGAACATTTTAATAGGAAAATTAATTTAAAATCATGTGCTATGCTTCTTGTGTCTGTAAGACTTAACAGTTCAATCTACTTAGCAAAGAAACCATGCAAAAGCATGTCACAGGATGTGATAAATGGCATTAACAATAACTTTTATGTTTTAAAAAATTATTTGGGTTGGACCAGATTTTCGCTTTATATTGTGATTTCAAAAAGAATATAAACCTGAATATTACAACTATCAAAAATACAACTGTATTTCGCTGATCGGGAATTAAGTTTCTTTGCCTTATTTTATTTGCTTCTTCTTTGTCATTAAAGATTGTTTTCCGCACATTATCGTTAAAATGATAGTTTATCTTTTATTCTGTAACGCAACTAGATTACTAACTTTATTTTATGTGATATTCTAAGTCGGCATGGCAACTTCAATCATCAGAGGCAGAGCACATAACAAAAAATAACACGGGCTTTTTACCGCCGAAGTTTGGGAGCAACAGTAATTTTCGCGGCTTTTAATTCACAGTAATATACTGCATGCCGTAGGAACGCTCATTTTCAGGTTTGTTTATTCGTGGGGCGAGAAAAATACCTGCAGATCAGGAAATTGGAATGTAACAAGAAACGTACGCTTTCACTGAACCTCCAGTTTCGTTCCTAGGAGATACTTGCAAGGCAAATTTAACCAAGAATGAGGCACTGATTGTATTCAATGTAATGACGAGAGACATACCGTTTTTTCAATTTCAGGGTGCAATATCGATAAGCAAATTGCGTTATTTATTTTCTGTTGGTTAGTTCTTTTAGTCAATCTCTCCATAAAAGGCATTCCCCAATTTTGTACTGGAATCGCAACGCCTTTGCCTGTGGATGGTGGTGTTGGCAATTCCTTTAAGAGGGCAAAACAACGGATACACCAGCCACTCGTGAATGTGGTCATAGTCTTCTAGTCGGAGCTTCTTAAAAGGGAAAGTAAGCAGATTAACAGTCAATCAATGGACAACTCAGTCACTGCATATACATATTTCAATACTGTAAGGTTTAGTACTTATTACTCAGTGCGTCTCAAGAAAATCCTGCTAGCGTGTCGAAAGAAGGGGCTTCCGGTCTTGATTGCTGCTAATGTTTGGGTCATCACTCCACAGACTCGGTTGATGCAGCTGTCCACACCATCCTATTCAATGCTTGCCTTTTCAATCCTACATCCAATCTGTTTGTCATATTCATGCCTTAGCCCACCCTTCCTGTTCTTCCTATCTAACTTCCCTCAAGAACTGAACAAGTTTTTGGTCTCCTAAGATGTGTCCTGCCATTATCTCTCTTCTTCTAGTCGAATTTCGCTGAATTGTTCGCTTCTCACCAATTCGATTCAGTATCTCTTCATTCGCGATTAGATCTACCCATCTCACCTTTAGCATTCTTCTGTAACACCACATTTCAAAATCTTCTATTTCTTTCTGAGCTAGTTTTTGTCCATGTTTCACTTCCATACAATGCCAAGCTCCAGACACCAAAAATATGTTTCTAATCTGTACATAATGTTTGAAGATAGCAAATTTCTTCATCTGAAGAAGGGTCTTCCTTTTTTATGTTAGTCCGAATTTTATGTCACCTTTACTTCTGCCATTGTTAGTTATTCTACTAACCAGGTAACAATATTCATCTACTTCCTGTAAGAGTTCACTTACTGATGTAATATTTCCTACATCACCCAACTTCGTTCGGCTGCACTCCATTACTTTTGGATTTATTCACCTTGTAATATTTCTCTAAGACAGTGCATACCATTCAACAATTTCTCCTGATCTTCTGCAGGCTCACAAAAAAAACCTCAGAATTCTGATTTTCTCTCCCTGGATTGTGATTCTTTTTGTCTTTACATATTCCTCTGCTTTTCTTTATTGTCTATTTTATATCAACACTGAAAAGGAGAAGGGACAAACTATAGCCCTGCCTCATTCTTGACTGCTTATTTATTTAGCATATGGCTTATAGAGACAATATCAGTATTATATACATATTTACAGATGAGAAACAAAGTAATTTGTGCTTCACTATTGAATATCTAGTTCTTCAATCCAGCGTACAGCATCTGGAGGTACCAGCAGGAAGTCAGCTTCATCACCTGATAGGCTCAAATCTTGCATTCCCTGATGATATGATGAATAGTCTGGGGTGGAGCTCTGCAGTCAGTCTGGATTAGGTAGCTTTTTCGACTTTGTAGAGCGGCTCTGCACCAGCCATGCCTTGTTCTGATTCTATTAAGGGTAGTCCAGGTCTTGCGTGGTAGGTGGGATCGGCTTAGAAGTCTGGGACCTGAGAAGAAAGTATGCAGGCGCACATCTGTTGCTGCTTCCCTTCGACCTTTCCACTCATCAAGAGATTTAAAATCCTTAACAACCATGTCAGCAGCATCACGCAGTGTGATTTTAGTATATTAAGATTCAAAAGTTGCAGGTCACTATGCACTGGTAGACTAGGATTTCTGGAGATTTGTGGAATTCCTTCATAAGGCCATTAGACCGGCGCAGATCAGGTGGCATTATACCAGTTAGCAGTGGAAGCCAATGAATTGGAGTAGATGTGATTGCACCAGATATGATGTGCATTGTGGTACTAAGCTGAGTGTCAACAAGCCTTGTATGATGACTGTTAAACCAAACAGGTGTACAATACTCAGCACTTGAATACGCCAAACCCAAGACTGAAGATCACAAAGTAGTTGCTTAAGATCCCCAGGACTATAGTTCATATAAAGACTGATACTGTTGAACAAGAAGCCCAAACCCTGTAGGAGGAGAAACAGAAGAACTACAGAAGAAAGAAATAAAGAAAGATCTTAGGGAAGATCCATGGACTGGGGAAAAGAACAGATAGTACACGGAGGTAGAGGAAAAGTGCAGATGTATTTTGTTTTTGAAGTGCAGAAGTTTACAGATATGATGAGTTTACTCAAGAAAAGACTGGAGCACTATGGGCGCCTCTTCAGAATGAGTGATGTATTGTAACTGACAAAGAACATATTCAAATACATTAACAAACTACAAGTAACTAGAAAATGGGTTGAGGAGAGACAAAAAAAAGGCATCAATAAGTTAGATTCCACCCAAAAGAGATCTGAAATAGAGAGGTGTTTTGACGGACAAATCATGAACTTAAATAGAAATGAAGAATGTTTATAAATGGGAGACAGAAAAATTAGAGAGAAAGAAAAACATAACAGCTCTTGTTGAAGTCATAGTGTAAAATTTTGAAATACTTACGGTACGTGTGAATTAGTACGTGATGGTGTTGTAATGTTAAGCTCAACTTATAGTATTGTATGAAAGTTGCACTGTTAAGCAATGGAAATACTTCAGTTGTGTGTAAATTTGTATATGATGCTAGATTTTGAATGTTAAAGTAGTAGTATTTCTTGTAATATATTCTTTCCATGGAATTGCTTGTTGTGTTATTGTTGGGTAATTATATTTTAACTTTATTATCACACTACTGTAAGTGACCATAGCCACCAGGATATTACCCAATTGTGATGTATATGTTGATGATGATAAAATAATACAAACACAGTCTATCTAATTGTATGGGTTTCGAACAAATAAGCGTCAGGCACGACTGCAGTAGCGGTACCACTGTCCTGTACACAAAACAAATCATGTAATAGGCCTACTTACAAGAGACCTAAATCCTACACATGTACAAATTTTATAAAAATGAAAAGGTCCCAGTAAAGAACAGGGAAAAGAACTACCAAATCAGATTTGCCACCAACTAAATATTGTTCAATTGACGGCCCCCATTGAAATGGCTGGGGTTTTAGCGTGTGCCTTCTGCTTCCCACATAGTCCTAGACTGATTATGTTTTTTGCCAGTAAGACATGGATCACCAAACATCAAACTCAAAAATTGGGTGTAGTCATCTATTACCAACTTTTTGCCTGGTTGAGACTAAAAATCCCATTGGGTTTCCTGGTATCGGTTTCAATACACCAGAAAGTCTGTCCAAGCTACACATCGCTGCAGTATAGGGAAAATTCTACAAGGTAGTCCTGGAAACATTTAACTGACTCAAACATGACCAATTTTGACACAGAGCTAGCAGAAAAATGGTGAAAAATCCTTTAATAAATGCAATCAAATCTCAACATTAACAGAACATTTGTGATTTATTTAAGGGGCTGCCTGGCTGAGGCAGTAAAGGCGTGCTTGGTTCACCCGCAAGGACGTGGGTTCGAATCCCCATCACGAAATCGTAAAATTTAAGAAACGAGATTTCCACTTCCGGAGGTGCACACGGCCCTGAGTTTCACTCAGCCTACACCAAAAATGAGTACTAGGTTAATTCCTGGGGGCACAGGCGGCCGGGCGTAGAGCTAACCTCTCTACCCCATCAAGTGCAGAGGTTACGTACTGTACCAGTAAAAGAGCCCGACTTTAAGATTTATTTTCAACGCAAGCATGGAATAGTTCTCAGGGCTAAACTGGATGAATAATAGCTAAAGCTTGGTACAGGAGGCAGGGTCCTATCTACAAGAAAAATTTGAATCTGATTTGATAAGAGTTTATTCATGTAATGCATGTTAAATTGCACATCACCTCATGGTAGATAGGGGTTGTGTTCCACATTGTCCTTTAAATGGCCTGGGCCTCCAGCTCACCAGGCCACACCGGCTGGAACACGTTCCAGAAGATGCCCAAGTACTCTGTCAAGATGCGGACGGACCATCCAGGTTGGTTGCATGGAATACGCCTCAAGTTCCCGATGCTCGTGATGACCTCCGCTGGTTTCTGACGATGTTGAGGGTAGTCACATTACCCAAGTACAATGAGGTTGGTAAAATCCATGCAAACTCAGAAAATGTGCTCTTCGTCACTCACAGAATAAATTAAAGTTCATGAAAACCTTGAGTAATGAGTTTTCTCACCACTAGTAAAAATCACGAGACAATGTTCATAAAGACTTTCAAGAATCCACTCTTTAACACTCATGGAAGTGACAAGTCCGTGGTCATGAAGACTTTCAATAATGTTGTAGTTCATCAATGAAAAATAATTACAAGTCTTTAAGTGATCACTGGCAAAGATCACAAGTCTATGCTCATGGAACCTTCGAATAAATTTAGAGTTCATCACTCGTGAATATTGCAAGTCTTTGAATAATCACTGGCGAAAAGTTAAAGTCCAACACTGGTAAATATGACAAGTCTTTAAATAATCACTGGCGAAAAGTTGAAGTCCAACACTGGTAAATATTACAAGTCTTTAAATAATCACTGGCGAAAAGTTAAAGTCCATTTATAAAGACTTAGAAAAATTCAGAGTTCCTCAACACTCGTAAATATTGCAAGTCCCATTTATAAAGACTTCGAAAAATTCAGAGTTCCTCAACACTCGTAAATATTGCAAGTCCCATTTATAAAGACTTAGAAAAATTCAGAGTTCCTCAACACTCGTAAATATTGCAAGTCTCATTTATAAAGACTTAGAAAAATTCAGAGTTCCTCAGTGATACTATAACCACACGAAGATAGCTTCCGACGATAATGGCAGCGAGTAGGGCCACGTTGACTACTCGACTGTCACAGACTGACTGAGGTATCAGGCTATATTGAGCCCTCCTTATATTTGGTTTGGGGACATTACGTCACATATGCCGTGAAGCTGGTTATCTCCCGAATCCCTCGGCGGATTTTCTTGAAATTCAAGCATTGCGATGTTTATGTAATTCCCTTTAAAATGACATGTTGATGAAGTCGCTACCACAATTATTACAGGAGTTTTAAATTTTTTCTCCATCGAATGTTCCGGAAGGTGTGACGCTTGAATCTGGAACATACGAGTTCAGGCTAGCTGCACGTGGCATGACAGGCGGGTGATCTAACTAGCCCCTGCGGCTACATCACGCATACAGCTGTTCTCAGCTTGCTCACTCGTCTTGCTGAATGTAAACAAACCAGGCTTGCACGGAGTAATATGTGTGGTGATAAAATACGATCAACTCTCAAAAAAATATGCATGTACAGGTCGTAACCGGTACAGTATAGTGAAAGCCTCTACCTTCATGGCCTGTACGGAGGTGACTTTGCTTTGCTTTTTTGTGATTTATTTCTGAGTACTCAACGCAAGGTAGGCTACTTGTAAAAACAACATGTTTTCTGGCAGTTTGTCTCAGTTAACAAGGAGTAATCTCCCAAAAGACTAAATTTGTCTGCTAGTGTATATGCTTATATGAACACTGTAAAAAACACACACACATATAGGGCCTATTTGCAAAACTTTAGAACTCTGCAACAAACTTAAGGGACATACTGGAAAGAGTTTTCTTGAATTACTGTTGACAGATAAAACTACCAAATCTTCGCGCTGGCCATATACATGCCAGCGGTGTGGACACTCCAAGCATCACTCGGTCGACTCTTCTGATAGGCCTACATAAAAAGTATTCCCTCCACTCCTTCATCTGGTTCATTGTAATGTCTGTTTTCTTGAAGACAGTATCAACAGTTCATTTCCACGTTGTTCTTGGTGCCTTGAGCCTCCCCTTAGTTCTGCGATCCCACAGCTTTCTTTACTAGATGATCTTCATCATGTTGTCTGATGTGACTGTTAAAAGCAGAGTTGTCTTTCCCCCAACTTCTTAGCAATAAAGGTAGCTATACCGAAAGAACGTTGCACATGCTTAGTGCAAACCCAGTGGGTCAGAACAATGCTGCAGCATTTGCATCTCTGTTGCACGCATTTGCTATTCGTCCTTCCACTGCCTTGTCCATGTCTGCAGCCATATATGAAGGCAGATCTGACAACTTTCTTTCAAACTTTTCCCTTTAATTATTTGGTACAGCTTATTATAATATTATTTAAAATTAGTATACATTAACTTTTAAAGCTATCTTTTAGAACCTGAATTTAATAACTAGATTGTCATTCTGGAGCTTTTAAAACTGCCATGAAATAAGCAAGGTTTTCTTATTTCATCATCATCATTTCCCTTTATCCAGCTGTAGCCGGGTAGGGGCAAATATGGTTCCTCTCCACTTTCTTCGGTCTTTCTACCACTCCTCCTCCAACACTGTGTCCCAGTCCAGGTTTCTTTCATATGTAGGCATTTTGGTAAATATGCTAGTCGTTACAGGATGTGCATTTGAAAGTCATTACTCAAAAGGACAATATTAAAAATATTAGGTGTCTGCAGTCTTTGTTTTCCACAAGATTCCTTTTGATGATGATGATGATGATTGTTGTTTAAAGGGGCCTAACACCGAGGTCATCGGCCCCTAATGGTACGAAATGAAATAACAAAAACTTCAAATTCATCCAATGACCAAAATAAAATATGTCATGAAGAATGAATGGATGGACACAAACCCAACAAAAAACAAAAACAGTGGATCAGACTAAAAAAAAAAAGAAGATCATAAATAATAGTATTAGTGACCAAGGGACCACTTAGAAAGCACAATGATGCTTGATGTCTAAAGGGGTGCAAAATCCACGTCTAAGGCCCCACAGAATGGTACATGTCGCAAGTAAAGTAGAACCATGGTATCTGTCATGTTGGGGTACTAATAGAAAGTAGCGAAGACTCATGGTGTTCCACACAAGATGGTACTACTCACAAGTATTGCACTTCATACAGGTAACACAGACCTATGGTGTTTCGCACACAATGGTGCCACTCTTAGCCAACGCAAACCAATCAGGTTCCTCACGTAGGTGTACTAGTCACGGGCGCCGATATTCCCGTGGTGTTCCTCATATAGTGGGTACTAATCACAGGCTATGCCCAGACCCGCAGTGTTGCTCACATGGGTACGACGCACGGGTACTGGAAACCCCCAGACCAGCCTCTTTACTGCTACTAATCACAAACCTATTTCGTACCTAATTTAGTGGTACTATTTGCAAGTACAGGCAACCCATGGTGTTCCCCGCATGATGGTACGAATCAAAAGTAGTTTCATGGTTCTAATTCAATCATCCCTTGGCCGCCCCTTTTAGTCGCCTCTCACGACAGGCAGGGGATACCGTGGGTGTATTATTCGTCTGCGTCCCCCACCCACAGGGGGTAAAGAGAGAAAAAAAAGAAGAAAGAAGGGATCCGTCACTTCGAAAAATGAACGGACGAAGAAAGGCAAGGGCAACGAAGGGCATGAAAATGAAAGACTCCCTAGGCCACGAATGCTCTAATACCGTCGGGGTCGGAAAAGAACAAGAGCTGACCAAGGGAGGTCGGACAGGATAGACGAAAGTGAGGAGCCTGGCACAAGTAAGTGGAAGCAATGCCAAGACTCAGCTAAGGGCCCCGTGGTCGCCAATCCACACTCCCAAGTTGAGAGCCCCTTTGGTCCCTGTTAGTCGCCTCTTACGACACGCAGGAGATACCGCAGGTGTATTCTACATATGCGTCCCCCACCCGTAGCGGATAAGATTCCTTTTATGAACATGTTGAGACAAAAAAATATATGATACATTATATGTTGTACTGAAACTTATAATAACTCTCCCTAGATATAAAATCACATGTATACTACCTTCCACCCTCTTTACCACAGCTAAAACATGTATGTCCCTTTGTGAATCAGCGATTTCTTTACAATTTGCTTTACATCGCACCGACACAGATAGGTCTTATTGCGACGATGGGAAGGAAAGGGCTAGGAGTGGGAAGGAAGCAGCCGTGGCCTTAAGATACAGCCCCAGCATTTGCCTGGTGTGAAAATGGGAAAGCACAGAATACCATCTTCACGGCTGCCGACAATGAGGTTTGAACACACTATCTCTCAAATGTAAGCTCACAGCTGTGCGACCCTAACAGCAAGGCTGACTCAATCAGTATAGATCAGTGATAAGTGTCTGCCTACAGATTTGAAAATTAAAGTTTCCTATCTGGCAGAGGTACAGTAGTCAGATTTTCTGAAGGTGGTAAAAAGTTCATTGAACACTTTGTCCTACAATGTTGGCATGTAAAACTGGTATCACATGTAGTGTTTATCTTACAAAATTAATTACTTTAGTTTCTCTACCATCTGGTAGAGAGAAACAGAACAATCAAAAACTGGAACCAGGGAGCCTAAAATGTATAAAATTAAACTGCCTGCAAAAGGTTGGTGAGGATTATTATTATTTATTACTAGGCACATGAGAAAGCCCCACCATAACATAGGAACTGATGGAAGGTTGCTATTTAACAGATTTATCAAAACTGTTTGCATCTGTGAGATAGTGGGTTCAAACCCCACTGTCGGCAACCCTGAAGATGGCTTTCCGTCGTTTCCCACTTTCATACCAGGCGAGTGCTGGGGCTGTACCTACCTGAGTTGGTGCGACGTAAAGCAAATTGTAAAAAAATAAAAAAAATAAAATAAAAAAACCTGTTTGCTAGCAATCACCATGTATCAACCCAACTTCAGTAACTTGTTTGTATTTGAAAGAGTCAGCATGAAAATATTTATAGCCTAATGTAGCTGCAGATTCTAACACCTTTTTATCTTATCTGGTACAAACTTGAAAAACTCAGATAAACTATCAATGTGTCAATCAAATCTGGTTTATCTACTTCAATTTACAAGTAGTCAGAATTTTTTTTCGATTATAAAGTCCTCAAAACACATAACTAAAAGAAACCTCCATAGAGACCATGAAGGTCCCTGAAGATGTGGAAGGTAAAGGCACTAATTAGGATGAAAAGGGTTAGCTCTATTCAGGCCACCTTTCCTTCCAGGAACTAACTTGTATGTGACTATTTTTTTGGTGTAGACTGAATGAACTTCAGAGTCATGTGCCTCTCCAGAAATGGAAAGGTCATTTCTAAATTAGCCTACTTGACTTCTTGACAGGGAACCGCATATACGCCCTTCTGTGTGAACTGAGCACGCCATTACTGTTTTTGTTAGGCAGCCCCTTCATGCAGTCCTTAGTATCATCGCTGTTGTCACATTTCGGAAATAGCTTAGGACTCTTCCAAATTTGTCTTGCTTTTTGGAATATGCTCACCCCATTACCTCACAACAGCAATAAGGCATCTATCCCACTTCTGTACATCTGGAGATGACACAAAAGAAACTAGAGAAGTGGCACATCTAGTACAAAAGAAATAGCTTTCAAGATGCGATGCAGAAATTAAGATACATCCTCACACAACAAACAGCTGTGCTTAGACCTCAAGACTTGTATCATGTGGTGGTGATTATTAAGACAACTAGCCAACCATCAACACTAATCAGAGGAAGGAAATGAAAAAAGGCCTGATCATTCAAAGAATGAGGGTATTGTCAAAGGAACGGGAAAGGGCCAAGAACAACATTAAAAAAAGTCTCCCTAGGTCTTTCAAACCTAATACTGTCAGGGATAGAAGAGAGGATGAGATGACTAAGGGAGGTGAGATAGGAAAGATGAAAGTGAGCAGTCTGTCACATCAGAAATAGTGTCAGACTCAGCTATACGACTCCACAATCACCAAGATGACAGCGCCTGGGTTCCTGTTTCATTTGCCTCCTATGACAGGCGGCGTATACTGTGGATGTATTCTACTGCCCATGCCAGTGGGAAGACTTGTACAATGCGACTAATAGTTTTTAGGAAAACCCATACCCCCAAGATAATGAAAGAGCACTTGGGGGATTTACCCTTTAAGTTACCTCTTACAACAGGAAGGGGATACTGCAGATGTATTCCACTGGCCCTATCCATAGGAGGTTCTAATGTTCTATTGGCTAAAATTATTTTTTTGCTAGTGGCTTAACGTTGCACTAACAAATACAAGGGTTTTGGCGATGCAAAGAAGGGGAAGGGCGACTGTGAAGGTAGCGGCCGTGGTTTAATAAAGGTACAACCCCAGTATTTACCTGGTGCAAAAACAGGATACCACAGCAAACTATCTTCGGGGCTGCCGACAGTGGAATACGACTCCACCATCTCCTGAACGCAAACTGACAACTACATAACCCTAACCACACGGCCAACTTGCTCGGCGACTAAAAATTAGTAGCAAGTGAGTACAATACTCTATTGCAATACCCATCAGAAAACCTGCTCATAAATTATAACACAGCAGCAATAAACCACTAAAGTTAGCCATGAACATGGAAACTTCATGACTCCAATCTGTTAAGATCATCCAATCATTTTCATAATTCATGATGGGAGTAACTTAGTCGATTCATGCAGAGTCCATTTTTGATCAAGCATACCAAAAAAAAGACAATAGGCTATCGTTCTGTTCTTAGTCGACTGGTACAGGTATCCTATGAAAGGTTCAATATTTTAAATGAAATCCAAATATTCTTAGAGTGTACAGACAAGCATAACTGCTGCTTGAGTGTATAAAGTAATATTTCAAGTACTTGCAATGTATTCTTATGCAGGGAATAGGCCAGTATGTTCATGCTTTACTAAAAGCAAGGTAAATGAATCTAACGAAAGAAGTAACCCAGTATTGACATGAAAGTGTATGATAACAGACAGATTAATTTTATCATCTCAAATAATGTAGGCCTATCTGCAGCATTAAAATTAGAGTGATACAGACAGATTACAGGAATCAGTACTATAAATTTCCAGAACTAAGCTACAAAAGCCAAAACAAATGGAATGGAAGTAGGCAGTCTACAAAGTGAGTAAATTTTACTGTAACTTACTAAACAAATTTAGATCTTAGAAACCAAAAGTTTAAATTGTTTTGGTATTATTTCAAACTAATAAAACTACTTCAAACATAATTCCTGAATCCTGCCCTGGTGGTGATTATCGTTTAATTTGCCTGTTGCTTTGCTATGGACGAAGGCATCTCCAAAAAAGACAAAGGTCTGATCATAACCTAAACAACTACGTATGTTTGGAGTTCTCTGTAAAGACGCAGAGCAAAATAAAGAGTATCAAAAACGTTGTATAGGGTAATGACTTGAATTGTCAACTGATAACAATGACAAAAAAATAACATCAGCAAGATTTAAGCGCACCGCAATGCGTGCCAAAATCAATATAACCTCCAACAGCAGTTACGCTCATTCAGACAAAAATCGCGCACGCAGTAAATGAGACATCACGGAAGATCTCTTTAGGTGATTTACATGGGCAAGAAGGAAACTGACAAGAATGATACTTCCTGCCGGAAATATACTATAAGAAAGGAATATATAATGGCAACAATAGAATGGTCTTCGATGATGACTTTTGCAGTAATATGCAGGACAAGTTGCAGGATGTTTCATGAACTCGATAGCAGACTTATTTACCATGATCAATATTATCGATTGACACTGAAGAAATGTCAATGAGATGACAATGGCCTTGGCCTTATTGTCATCATCTCCTGGCTAAGGTCAGTTTAGAGGACCATCCACAAATCTACAGATATAAATAAACCTGCAATACACTACTCACCCCATAAACCAATCCACGGTGTCGCGGAGATATTCGGGTAGCCTATCCAGTTTGAAGGATTTTTATAATATCACCACCAATAAAGCAACTCGTAAATAATTTTCCTCACCACTGCTCTTGAAACCCGCACAAAAAATCAAACATGGCGTCTTTACCTCAAGAAATAATTCTCCCACAATGCAACGTTAAAAAACAATACGATTGAAGAGACACCTATGCTCTATAAACATAACTCCACAGCGATCAATTCTCCCTGGAGGGACATTCAAAGAGAATCGGTAGTGTTAAACCATCGCCCTCTACTATGACTGCGCTATTAGCTATTAGCGCAGCCATAGTAGAGGGCGATGGTTAAACAAATCCCGTGCTGTTGTTTTCATAGAAATAGCAGGCAGTGAGATTCTAGAAACGATCAGAGTAGAATATAGTTTTTTAATTATATATAATATTTCTGTGTTTCGGGAGGAAATAAGAGGAGCTAAACAATTTAATTTGATAAGAGCAAAATTCACGGTATATAGAATTACATTTGTGGTATTACGTTGCTTACACTTCTAGGTGCTTCCAGTAGCACGTACGTTTCAATCCTGTGTTAAGTTTCTTCACCTAGAACAATCATTCCTCAGTGCTCATCATTCTAATAATTACCATATCTCTCTATGATAATCTATCCTGCTTTCAACTTGATTTAACCGAGTGAGTTGGCCGTGTGGTTAGGTGGACTCAGCTATGAGCTTGCATTCAGGTGATAGTGGGTCCGAACCCCATTGTCGACAGCCCTGAAGATGGTTTTCCGTGGTTTCCCATTTTCACACCAGGCTGTACTGTAATTAAGGCCGTGACTACTTCCTTCCCACTTTTAGCCCTTTCCTATCCGATTGTCACCATAAGACCTACCTGTGTTGGTGCGACGTAAAGCAACCTGTAAAATCATCTTGATTTGTTGATTTGATTTGTTACTTATTAGACACTACTTCATCAACCAAGTCAAGTCAAGACATCTATTAATAGTTTCTCCCATCTTTAATGCCCTTCTTTTCTCAAGACTTGCACTCCAAATTTGTTTACTGTTGGCTTTTATGGTTATCTCTTTTTGATAGTTTAGAGTGTTTATCTTTGTTTTTATTATTATTACTATTATTCATTCAAATGAAGCGCCTTGGAAATGCCATCTTAAATCTAAAACTTACAACTAGTGCAAGAAGTTCAAACTTTTGTCAACAGATGTCTCTACTACAAACTATGTCTATGCCCTCTGGTGTGATGAGGAATTATTAAAATTGTTAAGTATTTTTATTTTATTTTAAGGTTTACTACACTGAGTTGATTGTTCTTTGTTTTTGATATGTTAAAGTAGACAACACTTCTATCTCTTCCCGCCAACTTTGGATGCTGCATACATACATACATACATACATACATACATACATACATTATCATTATAGACTGTTATGCCTTTCAGCGTTCAGTCTGCAAGCCTCTGTGAATTTACTAAACGTCGCCACAATCCTCGATTTGCAACTAGTGTTGTGGCCTCATTTAGTTCTATACCTCTTATCTTTAAATCGTTAGAAACCAGAGTCTAACCATCGTCGTCTTGGTCTACCTCTACTTCTCTTACCCTCCTTAGCAGAGTCCATTATTCTCCTAGGTAACCTATCCTCCTCCATTCGCCTCACGTGACCCCACCACCGAAGCCGGTTTATGCGTACAGCTTCATCCATCGAGTTCATTCCTAAATTAGCCTTGATCTCCTCATTCCGAGTACCATCCTGCCATTGTTCCCACCTGTTTGTACCAGCAATCATTCTTGCTACTTTCATGTCTGTTACTTCTAACTTATGAATAAGATACCCTGAGTCCACCCAGCTTTCGCTCCCGTAAAGCAAAGTTGGTCTGAAAACAGACCGATGTAAAGATAGTTTCGTCTGGGAGCTCACTTTCTTCTTACAGAATACTGTTAATCGCAGCTGCGAGCTCACTGCATTAGCTTTACGACACCTTGATTCAATCTCACTTATTATATTACCATCCTGGGAGAACACACAACCTAAATACTTGAAATTATCGACCTGTTCTAGCTTTGTATCACCAATCTGATATTCAGTTCTGTTGAATTTCTTACCTACTGACATCAATTTAGTCTTTGAGAGGCTAATTTTCATACCATACTCATTGCACCTATTTTCTAGTTCCCAGATATTAGACTGTAGGCTTTCGGCACAATCTGCCATTAGGACCAAATCGTCAGCATAGGCTAGACTGCTTACTACATTTCCACCTAAGTGAATCCCTCCCTGCCATTTTATACCTTTCAGCAGATGATCCATGTAAACTACGAACAGCAAAGGTGAAAGATTACAGCCTTGTCTAACCCCTGTAAGTACCCTGAACCAAGAACTCATTCTACCATCAATTCTCATCGAAGCCCAATTGTCAACATAAATGACTTTGATTGCTTTTAATAATCTGCCTTTAATTCCATAGTCCCCAGTATAGTGAACATCTTTTCCCTCGGTACCCTGTCATAAGCTTTCTCTAAATCTACAAAACATAACCTATTCCTCTCGTAGCAGTTTTCAATTACCTGGCGCATACTGAAAATCTGATCCTGACAGCCTCTCTGTGGTCTGAAACCACACTGGTTTTCATCCAACTTCCTCTCAACGACTGATCGCACCCTCCCTTCCAAGATGCCAGTGAATACTTTGCTTGGTATACTAATCAATGAGATACCTCGATAGTTGTTGCAATCCTTCCTGTTCCCTTGCTTATAGATAGGTGCAATTACTGCTTTTGCCCAAACTGAAGGTACCTTACCAACACTCCATGCTAATTTTACTACTCTATGAAGCCATTTCATCCCTGCCTTCCCACTATACTTCACGATTTCAGGTCTAATTTCATCTATTCCTGCTGCCTTATGACAATGGAGTTTATTGACCATCCTTTCCACTTCCTCAAGCATAATTTCACCAACATCATTTTCCTCCTCCCCATTTGCTTGGCTGTTCACAACACCACCAGGGTGATTTCCTTTTACATTGAGAAGATGTTCAAAATATTCCCTCCACCTCTCCAGTGATTCCCTGGGATCTATTATGAGTTCACCTGAATTACTGAAAACACTGTTCATTTCCTTTTTCCCTCCCTTCCTAAGATTCTTTATTACTGTCCAGAAAGGTTTCCCTGCTGCTTGGCCAAGCCTTTCCAAGTTGTTACCAAAATCTTCCCAGGACTTCTTTTTGGATTCAACAACTATTTGTTTCGCTCTGTTTCTTTCATCTACGTACAACTCCCTGTCTGCCTCGGCCCTTGTTTGGAGCCATTTTTGATAAGCCTTCTTTTTACGTTTACAAGCTGCTCTCACTTCATCATTCCACCAAGATGTTCGCCTTTTCCCATCTTTACACACAGTTGTTCCTAGGCATTCCCTTGCTGTTTCTACTACAGCATCCCTGTATGCCACCCATTCACTTTCTATATCCTGAAACTGCTTACTATCTACTGTTCGAAACTTCTCACTAATCATATCCATGTACTTCCGTCTAATTTGCTCGTCCTGGAGATTTTCTACCCTTATTCGTTTGCAGACAGATTTCACTTTCTCTACCCTAGGCCTAGAGATACTTAGTTCACTACAGGTCAGATAGTGGTCTGGATCATCGAAAAACCCGCGGAAAACTCGTACATTCCTAACAGATTTCCTGAATTCGAAGTCTGTTAAGATATAGTCTATTATGGATCTGGTACCCCTAGCCTCCCATGTGTAGCGGTGAATAGCCTTATGCTTGAAGAATGTATTCGTAACAGCTAAACCCATACTAGCACAGAAGTCCAGCAAACGCTTCCCATTCCCATTAGCTTCCATATCTTCCCCACATTTACCAATCACCCTTTCGTATCCTTCAGTTCTATTCCCAACTCTCGCATTGAAATCGCCCATTAGCACTATTCTATCCTTGCTGTTGACCCTGACCACGATGTCACTCAATGCTTCATAAAACTTGTCAGCTTCATCCTCATTCGCACCCTCACATGGTGAATACACGGACACAATTCTAGTCCTAATTCCTCCAACTGACAAATCTACCCACATCATTCGCTCATTTATGTGCCTAACAGAAACTATGTTGCGTGCAATGGTATTCCTGATAAAGAGCCCTACCCCAGACTCTGCCCTTCCCTTTCTAACACCCGTCAAGTACATTTTATAATCTCCTATATCTTCCTCGTTATCTCCCCTTACCCGAATATCACTTACTCCTAGCACATCCAGATGCTTCCCCTTGGCTGACTCAGCCAGTTCTACTTTCTTTCTTCCATAAGCCCCATTAATATTGATAGCTCCCCATCGAATTCCATTTCGTTCGCCAAGTTGTTTTCAAGGAGTCCCTCGCCTGTCAAATGGGGGTGGGACTCCGTTACTCCCATAGATCCGAGGCTTGCTTAAAATGTTCTGAGCTCGGTAGATTCATGAAGCAGGATGCTACCCTACTTACACATAGTCCAAGTGAGGATCTCTCCTCTAACGGGTTATGGACCACCGGTGGATTGTATAGTCCTAGCTGCCTGAGCACAAGGAGGGCCAGGACTCAGAATATGTCCGAGATGCCCATTCCATAGTAACTGGTATCCCGACTCTCAGGACCACTTACTAGGCCACTCAGCCGTTGCCCATGGTTCACGAACTAGGACGTGACTACAGTAACCCACAAACATGAACCTGGCCAATAGAAAATTTTGTATATTTATTTTCCAGCCAATCTTATATGTATTTAATTGCCCAATAAGAATTGTGGGTGTGTCGGGCCTTAGCCCAGAGTTTTCTGGATCTTTCCTCTCGGGTAAAAAATCTGGCACATTTTTCGACCAGGGGGTCTTATTTATCCCTCCAGTCTAGTGTGTGTGTTTATAAAGGAGGCGCATAGGCTCGTCCATTGCAGAGTAATCCAGCAGCTCAAGGTAATGGCAGTCCTATCTAAGTGATAGTCTTTGAAAGCTAGCTCAAGGGGAAGGTTTCCAATCTTTACTAATGTAACTTAAATTTCCTAAAATGTAACTTTCAAACAAGTCAATAGAACATAGCCAAAATCAGGGAATAGAGAGTGTGATACCCTCTCACGTTCCCTATCAACTTGATTTTGAGGTGACTATGACTTTGTAACCTGTTTCAGTTTGAAATCTTTTTAATTTAAATATTCTCTCCATCTAGTCACCTCAGTAGTTTAGGCTTAGCCTCTGTAACTTTGGGCCAGAAGCCCAAATAGGGTTTTAATCTTTTAATTGCGAATTTCAAGGAGTGCAAGTGTCTGCCTCCATATCATTTTGATTTTTGGGCCAGTAACTTTAATCTGTTGTTTTCTACATAGGCCCAGTAGAATGGGTATTCAATACCCCTGTAAAATTCAATTTCATTCTTTTATGTTAACAGGTTAGACTGTTGAGTGTCTAAGGCGGTGAACATTGTTTGAATTGTAAAATGTAGTTTGTGCCTTTGATAGGCCTGGACCCTTCTGGAGCTAGGTTTCCAAGTGTAAAATTTTAATAGAGCAAAGATGCTCCTTCTCTGTATCGGTTAAATGGTGCCTTTGGAAGGCCGGTGTGGTATAATGTTTGGAGAGAAGTCTCCTACGATAATATTTGTGGATGGTTATGAATTTCATGTTTTTGGTCCGTATTGAACTGAGAATAATATATAAGTAATAATAATAACAACGTAAACGTTTCCACCTTTTCAATAGTACAATATATTCACAAAATTACAAATTACACGGTACTAGTTTCGACCCATCTAGGGGTCATCATCAGCCGTATTGGAGCAAAGATCATTTGTGGCGAAATCCTAAGAAAATGTTATTTTAAAGAATAACAAGTGAAATGAGATGTTATGGTAATGTATTATTAACTATTAAATGTATTATGTATTATTAACTATTACCATAACATCTCATTTCACTTGTTATTCTTTAAAATAACATTTTCTTAGGATTTCGCCACAAATGATCTTTGCTCCAATACGGCTGATGATGACCCCTAGATGGGTCGAAACTAGTACCGTGTAATTTGTAATTTTGTGAATATATTGTAGTATTGAAAAGGTGGAAACGTTTACGTTGTTATTATTATTACTTATATATAATATTTGTGGAGCAAAAGGGGCTCTTGAAACATTGTATATTTTGAATACTCTGTAAAAGAAATTGGGAGGTTCGTCTCTTTATCTGTTTTTTTGAAACGAGCCACAGCACTCATGGAGAATGTATAATTAGGGAGCTTCAAGCTCAAGGTTGTTGTTGTTATTCGATATTCTAAAATTGTTACCCTATCCTATGAACTTTTGTACCTGAATTATAACGTTTGTCTTTGAAAAAACCAAAAGATAACTGAGAAAAGGAATATAATACTAATTTTAAAGTTTTCAATTATTCTTTTGACTGTCTTAGATAGACCCATTCTTTCCCGCACCTTCATTCACCTCTGTCTACCACGGTATTCCCGGAACAATTATTATTATTTCATCCAGGAGAAGGAAGTGGAATAGAGTGCAGAAATACACAGGAGGAATGGACAGGCAGCAGCACCATTTGCATTACTCAGGTGGTGCTTGTAGAAGAAGGCTTAAGAACATTATCTGTCTCTTTCCTACACAGATTCTACCAGCCCTGCTGTAAGGTTCCCTTTTGAAAAGAGACCTTCAAAATCTGGAGGTCTTCTACAGGAGATTCAGTTCCTCTGCATTACTTTCCATGACCAAATAAGCAATTAAACCATGCAGAAATAATGTGATCACCAGCCAACTCTAGGACAAGAGATCCAGATGAGGAGACTTAGGTGCTTTGGTCATGTCTGCTGCATGGATGAGAACAGGATACCAGAAAACCTTCTTTGGCTGCAGTGGGTGGTATGATGGAAGGTTCAGATGACAGCACCCAAGATGTGCTGGACCCACCAGATTGAGTGTGAACTGAGAAACCTGACACTTAATGTGACTCAAGCCTAAACCACAGCTACAGACTGAAAAATCTGGATGGTTTAATTGCTCATAAGGTCTTGGAAAGTAACGCAGAGAAACTGATGGAAGCATTATTAATGAAGTCTAAAAACCAACGTCAGGTCCATTTGGGAGCATTGCTTGCACCACTATATATGATGGCGTGTGGCCGCTGAAGAGGCCTGGTGCAGGTCTTTCAAGTTGGTGCCATATAGACAACCTTTGAGGATCTGGCCGTACCTATGATGAATTCTAATTCTAATGATGACAGCACACACACCTAGCTCTTGAACTATCGAAATTAACCAATGAAGGTTAAAATCCCTGACCTGGCTGGGAATCAAACACAGGACCCACAGGACCAAAAGCCAGCACGCTAATCGTTTAGCCATGGAGCTGGACACTAGCACCACATAAAATGGTCTTATGCATCTCTGGAGGTAAGATTTGAACACCTCATATCATTGTTCAGTCTTTCATGCTATCTCATCTTGGGATGCCTTCTCAGTCCACTGACTGGTATTGTCAACACAATTTTCACTGATTTTTTTCAGAGACTTATCATTGTTGCACAGAACATGACTATATCATATCAGTCTTGAGTCTTGCATCTTCTCATCGATTGTAGTGACACCAAACATTTTGCAATATATTGTGTTTGTTCTTCACTTATCTATCTTGTTATTCCAAGGGACCATCTCAGCATTTTCATTTGCATGGTATGGAGAGCCTGCTCATGTTTCCTCATCACTGGCCACCCCTCTGAGCCATACAGAACCACCGTCAATCAATCAATCAATCAATCAATCAATCAATCAATCAATCAATCAATCAATCAATCAATCAATCAATCAATCAATCAATCAATCGATCAATCAACCAATCAATCAATCACCAATGATCTGCATTTAGGGCAGTCACCCAGGTTCCCTATTTATAATTTACCTAGTTTTTTTCTTAAATAATTGCAAATAATTTGGAATTTTATTGAACATTTCCCTTGGTAAATTATTCCAATCCATAACTCCTCTTCCTATAAACTAATATTTGCCCCAATTTGCCCTCTTGAATTCCAACTTTATCTTCGCATGGTGATCTTTCCTCCTTTTAAAAACACCACTCAAACTTATTCGTCTACTGATGTCATTCCACGCCATCTCTCCACTGACAGCTCGGAACATATCACTTTATCGAGCAGTTCGTCTCCTTTCTCCCAAATTTTCCCAGCCCAAACTTTGCAACATTTTTGTAATGCTACTCTTTTTAGGCATAGATATCAAGGATAATTTAATAAAAAACCACCTATTCAATACTTTCCACGTTTAATGTGGTTATTATCCACATGATTTTATGTAGACTTATTTAGGTCAGGTACATGTTTCACCCATTATTTTGGGCATCTTCAGCCTGTATACAACCTTTAGGTCAAGGTTTGGGACCTTTTTAACCAATATAAACATACCAATATATACACTATATACATATATACATTATATACAATATATACAAACATTAATGAACTCTTAAGATGGGTAAGGTAAGTTAATACAGTTAAGTTTTTTGGTCCTAATCTAATATGAAAAATGTCCAAAAGTAAAATGGATCTTCTTTTTTGGTAAAGAGGATTACATATCAGGGTTTATGTGACCCCTATATCATATCATGTTCTTAACGTACCGTGTCTGTTGACAGGATGTGTCGTCAACAATAAGTGGAGATTTGAACTGATTGTTGATTGTAGGTTGGTCAAGATTGAAAATATAAATTTAAATTAAATGTGTTTTAACTTGGCAGTTCTATTCTGGTTAACTTAAAATGTTCAAAAATAAAATGAAATGGATCTACTTTTTTATCATAAGTCTTGAGAAAGGGTGATATTAAAACTGGGGCTTATTTGACCCACGATTTTCATTTCAGTTTTAGGCTGCTGCTTAACTGAGAAGGAACATCCTAGACACTTGATACAGTCTTGTATGAATATTGTTCCCGCTGATGTGTTGCTTGGTCTTTGGGAGGGATCTTAAGAATATTTGTTCAATTAATACTAGATGGACCTGTCTGTTCCGGCAGCGCCTGTCTTATCAACATTTCTACTCCTGGTGTTGTACTGGTGCTACTCTTGTAATGCTACTCTTTTGTCGGAAATCACCCAGAACAAATCAAGCTGGTTTTCTTTGGATTGTTTTCTAGTTCTCAAATCAAGTAATTCTGGTGAGGGTCCCATTCACTGGAACCATACTCTATTTGGGGTCTTACCAGAGACTTGTTTGCCCCCTCCTTTACAGCCTTACTATAACCCCTAAATACCCTCATAACTATGTACAGAGATCTGTACCCTATTTCCACAATCCCCTTTATGAGATTAACCCAATGAAGATCTTCCCTTATATTAACACCTAGTGATTCCCAAAAGGAACTTTCACTCCATCAATGCAGTAATTAACCCCTTAACTGGGTACTAAATTCTCCACATGTGTGACCTGCCCTGGGTGTATTGTTTCCCATTTAGTATTATTTAAATATTTCCAGCATAAATGTGTACAGTACACAATTAGTTTAATGTGATATAATAGTGATTATTATACTTCAATAATGGGTTAATACTCACTTCACTACGTAGGCTACTGAGGGACGTGAAGTTCCCATGCCAATCTCGCAATCCTCTTCCGTCCTTTTCGATCCTGAGCCTGCTCTTCCCAATTATCAGTTTGGAGGGTCCGGTATACCTTGTTGATCTTCTTCTTCCAGGTGCTTTCGGGTCTTCCTGAAGATCTTTTCCCATTAAGAGATCCCTTGTATCGATCTACTGGTGCTCTGTTATCCTGCATCCTCAGTATCTGCTTTAAGCTCTTGGAACGGCTTATCTACATTAGAATAAGTCCTCTAATTTTTGAAATCATTCCAATCGAACAGGCTGGTTTTAGACCTCAATGTAGTTGTGAAGGTCAGGTGCTTGCTCTGACAACACATACTGAGACAGGTTTTGAAAAGCAATTAAAGAGTGGAGCAGTGTTTATTGATCTAACAGCTGCATACGATACAGTGTGGAGATAATTTATTGTGTATAAGTTATTTAAACTGACAAAGTGTAGTCAAATGTTGCATCTGATTAACAATATGCTCTCAAATAGAGTTATCCAGGTAGTCATGCATACAAATCACAGCAAAATAAAGGTACTTAACAATGGTCTACCTCAAGGGTCTGTTCTCTCTCCATTACTGTTTAACCTGTTTATTGCAGACATACCTGTCACGAGCTTTCGTCAATTTGCTTATGCCGACGATCTGGCAATAATTAGTCAGCATGTGGATGCTAATATGATAGAGAGAACTTTAAATGCAGACCTGGATGTTCTGTGCACATACTTCAAAACGTAGTGCTTGAAACCAAGCCCTAGTAAAACAGAAACCTGCTTCTTCCATCTAAATAACCAGCAAGCGAACATCACCTTGAAAGTGTCACTTAATGGAAGTCTTCTCCCTCACAATGCCAACCCCAAATATCTTGGGGTTGCGCTCGACCGAACACTATCATACAGGAAACATCTAACCAACCTAGCAGCCAAATTAAGGTTACAGAACAACATCATCCACAAACTAGCTGGCTCCACAAGGGGAGCTTCTGCATCTACTTTACGTACTTCAGCTATGGCGTTGGTGCTTTCCACAGCTGAGTACTGTTCTTCAGTTTGGATCAACAGCTCTCATGCTAAAAAGGTGGACACGGTCCTGAATGAAACAATGTGTGTCATAAGTGGCACAGTAAAATCTACTCCTCTTTTCTGGTTGCCAGTGCTCAGCCACATAGAACCTCCTAGAATTAGAAGATTGAATAACTTGGTCAGAGAATACAACAAGATATTAACCAATCCTGATCTTCCCATCCATGAAGATGTTAAAGTCAGATTCAGCCGCCTCAAATCAAGACCACCTCCTATTCAAACAGCACAGGAACTTGTTAGTAGGGATTTCAATCCAAAAACTGATTGGCAACAAGAGTGGAACAGCGTAGCTCCGTCTCAATGGCAGACACTGTTCAATTATAAGAATCTTCCAGCTGGCTTTGATTTGCCCCGTAAGACATGGGTAGCCCTCAACAGAGTCCGTACTAACCACGCAAGATGTGGATCAATGATGTTTAAATGGGGTATGAGATCTTCTCGAGACTGTGACTGTGGTGCAGTTAAGCAGACTATCAAACATATTGTCACCGAATGCAATGGAAGGGCATTTGCTGAATCCATCCAGGACTTTGTGGTGGCTTCTGCTGAGGCCATACATTGGCTTGGGAATTTAGATCTAACTCTTTGAACCCTTTTGCTTGCATGATTGTTTTCAATGTTATAATGTGAATATCTTGTAATTTTGTATTTAATAGTTTGTGCTTACCGTTCATGTATATTTAATCTTTGTATTGTTTTGTGTAAGTTACCATACGCTAATAATAAGTATATGTCCAGCCCAGTGCAATCTGTTGGATTCTATCACACCCATTATAGTCTGTTGTTGAAAGAGGGTGTAAATCTCATAATTAGATCTTTTCTGCTAGCTTTGAGAGATAGGATTGAACCATATGCCAAATATTTTTCTATAAACTTTATTCTCAAAGACATGCAACTGCTGCTACTCTTTCATGGTTATACTCCATGTCTTGGAACCATACAGAAGTACTAGTCGAATGATTGTATTGTAGATAATCATTTTTGCATTCCTTGTTAAAAACTTGGAGCCTAGAGTAAAATGCCTTATTTGCATTCTTAATTCTAGCTTGGTATTCCTGTTGTCTTTGTTTTGTTCATCGATTAATACACCAAGGAATTTAAACTCCTCTACTCATTTAAGTATATATTTCCCAATCTTCAAATGCAATCTGTCAACCTCCTCATGATTTGGTGTCTGTACAACCATGTAATGTGTCTTTTTATCATTTACCTGTAAGAATAATGGGTTAATAACATTATTTATGTTATTTATATAGTTATGTATCCAGATGATTACAGGATTTGTAGAATGTTATGTCTGTGATTTAGACAGAAACAAGATCACCTACAAACACGATGAAGTATTCTTGGACACGATGTACATGACTAAAAACGATATATTTATCATATTTACCACTGTAAAATGAAATCTAGGTCATAGGGTAACATTAGCAATGAACCGAGCCAGCTGTCACATTCTGAAAGTCTTACTTTTTATCTGGTTCGCCTGGAATCACTTCACATTCACTTTAAGAATCATGTTTACTGCCCTCTTCAGTATATAACCACTCATCATCACCTGATAAGGGAAATGCCTCATCATCCCCTATGCTTCTATAACTGCACAATCAAGCTGATCTGCTTTACGTTTGGAAACCGTGCTGCTCGACATAAAGAGCTGTGCGGGAGCAAGATGCCAAATCAAATACATATCAACTAATATGGTAGACTCCATGGCGACATCATATGCTGTCACCCCTAAGAGAAATATGCAAAAAAAAAATTACGATCGCCTTATGCCATCATACCAACCATAGAAGCCAAGCGTGAAAATGTCTAAAGACATCATACCCATTTAATGAGTTAAAACTGAGAGAACTTTTCGTATTGGTGAAATGCACAACCTGACTTTTAACCCTGTTTATCACTATACCATTGCCTGCTGTCCATCTCACAACATTGTCGAGGTATTTTTGCATTCGTTCACACCTTAGTTTTGAGAGGAAGAGGTACTGTATTTTCTGTCACATACTACTCCAGTGACCTGCTGTCATTTCATCCAGACAGCATTTGCTTGTGTCATAGTCAACATTGACACCTGACCCCCAGGTATCTATATCTGATTACTTTGTTCAGTTTAATTCTATCAATCATAAGTCAGTTTAATTCTATCAATCATAAGTGGACCACTGGTTTGGTTACAACACTAGATATTCTGTTTTACTGACATTGACTCTCATTCTATACCTTTCAAGTTGTACCTCCCATCGTTGGGCCAAGCATTCTAGGTCATACCAAGTGTTACTGGCTATCATGACATTATCAGCAAACAACATTGTCCAAGGTGGTGTGTATGTAGGTCTCTAGTCATTTCTGCACAGGCAATGAAGGCCCTTGGAGGGGTGGAAGATAATGACTTCCACTATTTGTAACCTCGGAACTGGACGGGGTAGAGTGGTTAGCTCTATGTCTGGCCATCTTTACCCCAGGAATTAACTGCTACTCATTTTTGGTTTAGGCCGAGTGAACCTCAGGGTCATATACACCTCCAGAAATGGAAATCTTGTTTCTTAAATTTTCGACTTCCTGAAAAGGAATCAAACCCACGCCCTTCCACGTGAACTCAGCATGCCTTTACCATCTCAGCCAGGCAGCCCCTTATAGTATCCATACATAGAGCAAAGAGCAGTCAGTGGTTAGAGGGCAGGAAACGTCAACATGGATGGGAAAACGCTGTGAGCATCCACTAGTGCAGCAAATAGAACTTGTAAGATCACAATAGAAAAGCTTGATTCAGTTAATGTAGGCTTCAAGCACAATGTGTAACCTTAAGGATAGCCATATGAGATCCTGTGGGATTCAATAAAAAGCTTTCTCGAGGTCTAGGAATGCAATAAGGATGATCTGTTTCATTTCATGATATTTTTCAATCAAATGGCAAACAGCCTGTATAGCATCTGTTGTCCCAATGGTTTCGAGGAATTCTCATTGGTTTGGTAAAAAATCAACAATTTGAAACAAAAATGAGCAGCGGATTATTTTCAAAGTTCAGAGAGCAGTAGGCATTATGCTACGCCTTTTAACTCACTTAGTACTATTGGAAACTTTTCTCTTCCAGCCCTCCTTGAACCTTCATATTAGTTTACAATAGATAGATTTATCAATGTCTACAAAATCCAGAATTAACAAAGGCTCAGCAGTCTTTCAGCACTTGCGACCCCTTTGGTCCACTTCATCTGCTGATAAAGAGACGAAAGTCAAACTTTATAAAACACTCGTCATGCCAACAGCAATCTACACGAGTGAAACACAGAAAATTACAGCGCAGACACCATGGAAACACAACATGTTCCACCCATGTTGCTTACACAAAATTTTGGGTGCCATTTGGAATGACCAAGTCACCAGTGAGGACATTTTGCAGCACAGTGACCCCAGGAAATTACAAGGTATTGTGGCAGGTGGGAGCCACCAGGAGAGAGGCGGAAGCCGATCAAACATGGTGCCAAACGTTCAAAGAAGACCTACCAACAGTTAACATCAGGTGGGACGATATTGAAAACACATCTTTGAAAAGGACTCATTGACAGAAGGTTGCTGCTCCATGGGTCACGTTGAAGGAATCAATTTTTAAAACGGAATTAAAATAACACATTAAAACTGCTGTTACTGAATTATGCCAATGTCCTTATAATAAACAAGTATTCTTGAGTTTTGAATTGATCTTGGAGCTCATAATTCTTTGTTCATGCGTGTTGTGGACCCATTTGATTAAAAAATTATGCCTTAACAAATAAAATGTACGAGTAACAGTTTATATTTAAAGTAATAAACTTCATGGTTGGGTTCCGTATTGAGTTAAGATTTAACTTAAAATGAATACAAGATTTATTGCTCCACCTTCTCAATACTTAAAATCATATAACGTTTAAAAGAACATTACAATATGATAGTGTCAGGTACTAGTTTTGGTCCATTTTCTGGACCACCATCAGCCTAGCCGAAATTCCAAGTAAAAGACATAAACTAAATTAATATAGATGAACAAGAGGACGGATGGTAGTGGAATGACATACAAGTAAAAACCTTATACATAAGTTGCAATAAATATGATCAGAATATGTTGAAATTAACAAATGAATAAAATAATTGTGATGTCGTTTAAAATTTCTTGATGCCAAAGTCTAGGTTGATGGTTGGACTCGTGTTGCACATTTAAATTCAAGTGAAGTCTTAGTTTTCTGGAAAGTTCTGGGGGCAAGTTCCACGATGGCACAGAGGGAATTGTCCAATATGACCAATATAGACTTGACGAACTGAGAAAGCTGGACTTGTTGCACTCCTTCCAATAGCTCGTTCCAAACAAGTGCAAGGTTCTTTGGGTTCCGACTGAATTGAGATTTCCTTTAAACACAGCATTTGCTTAAGCTACATAGAACAAGTCCAGCTTTCAGCAGTGGTATGAGGACAAGTGTTATCCTGTAGGAAAACACCCCCTTGAATACTGCAAATGAATGGCAGCACAACCGGTCTGACTTACAAATCCGCTGTCAAGGTTCTTGTGATAATGACGAGAGTGGTCCTGCTGTCAAAGTAAATTGCTTGCCAGACCATAACTCTTGGTGTAGGTTCAGTGTGTTGACACCACAAGCACCAACTGGCCTTCTTCTTACCAATTGATGACCATCACTGGTACGAAGACAGAAACAGCTCTTATCTGGGAACAGAACAGATCTCCACTCCACCTGCCAATGAGCTCTAGCTTGACACCAATGAAGTTGCAGATGGCACTGATTCGGAGTTAGAACATCTGGAATTTATTCATTTGACTATTTTTATTGGTCTTTTCCTGTTCTGTATTGAATTTTACATAATTCCACTACATTGAAAAACAGGAGATGATATGAGTCCACCTTGTCTATACTACTAAAAAAACTGTTTAAAACATATTTTCTAATCGTTTTGAGAACACAGTGCATTCTCTTCATCAGCAAAGAATATTTCTTAATAAACTTGAGGACTTGATCAAAGTCACATGCTACAACTTAACATAAATACCTTACAAATATAAATTTTAAAAAGCTGTTGTAGTGTAGTGAGAGTGACAGGACGTCTGGCTCAGAGCTGTCCCTCGAGCAATAGATTTGTTACAGTTCTCTGTGTCACTCTGGTGTCAAATGAAGCTTCATGGCTGCTGCAGATGCAGCACGATCCACCACAGCTTTGCGGCGAATTCGGCAGTCTTCCCCCTCCATAGTGGCACGAATGTGGCCAGAGCCCAGTTCATTATCCATTCTTTCGGTTCAGGATATCTGTATCATCCTCATCCAGCCCCTCATATTAGTTGATCTCAATTTTGCCTTCTCTGCTTTTCTGATAATCTACATTTCTGAAGTGTACATGGCAAACTCTCCACACACAGGTTTTAATGAACCATTCTCTTGTGATCAGTGGCACAGATTTGGATGTCAAAAGACTTCTCTTCATATTGAAGGCCCGCTTCCCTTGAGCAGTGTTGCCAACTTATATTTTCAAGATCCACTAAATACTACTAAAAATCCGCTAAACTTCCGCCAAGAAATCCGACCTCAAATAATCAGCAATAAAAATTAGCAATAATAATAATAATAATAATAATAATAATAATAATAATAAATATCTGCGCTCATCTGATCTGTGAGTTTCACCGGGATTAACCACCTGTCTGTGAGCCAGTGAGCTATAACTTGTAGGTGTTTTACTGCCGGGTGCAAACTAGGTGAATCCCCTACCTCAAGGGCCACACACAGAACAGGCCAGTTCGTTAACCACCACAAATTTATGATACCATGATCTCATAACATCAAATCCAAATAACATGTTTTCCTCATGTGACTGCTAGCTCCTGACAAGAAATACGGAATAGCTCAGAGACAGACTGGAGTACAAATTGAGAAAAAAAACGTAAAATGGATAAAACACTAAATTTCGCTATAATAAATCGAGAATTCTGCCAAAAAATCCGCTGTCCGCTAAATGATATATTTCTCCGCTGACAGTCTTCTAATTCCGCCAAATTTAGCGGAAAATCCGCTAAGTTGGCAACACTGCCCTTGAGCTATCCTAGCTGCAACATCCTTTTGACACCTGTCATCCAATGTTATCAAGCTACTAAGGTAACAAAATGATTTAACTTGTTGGAACTTCCTTCCTTCAAACTCCCATCTCATGTGTACATTCCATGAATTAATTTGTTTTCCAGTTATGTTCAGTTTGCAGATGCACATGAATTTACAGTTCATTAGCTCTACACTGTTTTGCAGGTCACCCTCCCTTTCTGCAATAAGGGTTAAGTCATCAGCAAATCTTAAGGTGGTGAATAACTGTTTATTTTGATGCCATGTGCATTAGTTTACATTAATTCCTTTATGGCCTCTTTTATGTAGAGGTTGAATAAGAAGGGTGAAAGACCACAACTTTGCCACACTCTTTTGGATATCTTAGCTTCTGATCCCTCCTTTCCAATGACTGCTGTCTGATTTCTATACAGTTTATTTGTTCATTTATTTATATATTTATTTATTTCACCACAGAAACACCCAATAGTGATTACATCCCTCCAGATAGGGTTGGCGTCCGGAAGGGCATCCAGCCGTAAAACAGGGCCAAATCCACACGTGTGACGCAGTTCGTACCCGCGACCCCACAGGTGTGGGAAAAGCAGTATGAAAAGGAGAAAAGAAGAAGATTTATTTATTTATTTATTTATTTATTTATTTATTTATTTATTTATTTATTTATTTATTTATTTATTTATTTATTTATTTATTTATTTATTTATTTATTTATTTTCTTGTATATTTTATTTTATTGTATTTTACGTGTTGTATTAAATACGGTTGGACCCACACTTACAACTAAATTTGTCCAATTTTGAATCCATGTACATTTTTAACAGATTTCCATTGTATTTGTGGTGAGTGTATTTTTAATATTGAAGCTATGTACATTTTAAACATAAACTCCCATTTCATGTGTTGATTGTATTTTATCTCAAATTTTTAATGTATCACTGTTTTTGTTATATGTCTTTCTTCTTCTTGTTATTTTAGCTGATTGTGACCTCTAGGCTAGTTCAAAACATGCCCTAGGTAGTTTTTCAAACAACTATTAACTTTCTAAACAGACCATTTATTAAATGGCAGAAGTGTACTGAACAGCTGGACTTTATATAACTAAATTCTTTTAGAATTTCATCTTAGATATTTGAAGTGAATACAGAACCAGAATGAAGTTCATTTCTTGAGTTCCAATAAATCAAAAGAAATATGTAGCAATATGATCTACATCCGACAATATGGCAGCTGATCCAGCGCACAACATTCCCATGCCGTGTTAAAAGGTAGCCTCACCTGTTAAGATCTACATCCAACAAAATGGTCACTGATTCCACACACTATTTTATGGCTATAATTATTCGCAATATATATATATTATGAGAAAAATTCTGCTGGAAACTTGCTTAAAACATGGCATCATTTGAACCTATTGTATAAGCGGTGATCAGAAAGTTTCTGTTCCATGGCCGTAAAGTCCTGAATTGGGAAGCCAATCAAGCAAAATTACCATGAGCATTGAGACATTCATCCCACCGATGAACCAGGTTGAAGATCCTCGTGTGGTAAAACACCGTGTCTTGCCGCATGAAGAAGTCCATAACCGCCGTCCAGTCAAAATCCATGGCTGTGACAATATGGAAGTTGCTGCGGTATGGGTAGTGCTGAGTAATGACATTCAGAGCATGACTAGTGCATCTGAGTGTTATGAAAGGTGCTGCTCATAGGGTCAGTCTTGCTGCAATAGTACTTTCTGACCCAGTGAGGAAAGCAATGGCAAACTACCTCACTCCTTATCTTGCCTAGTACGCCTCATTTTGGTGCTGCCATTGGTTTTTGTGTATTCCTTATAACCGCATAACCTTTGGTGGTGCTATTTGAGGATCCAACCAGCCTCTGAGCTGATGTCCTAACAGACAGACAAGAGAACGATTCTTTGAAGGAATGTTTCATGAAGAATGTGAACAAATCACAGACTGAAGGAATATCTTTAAAGGTATTATTGCAAAAAATCACTGAAAGTTCTTTTCTCAATTTCTCTTGGGAAATAATTGGACTGTAACTTGGTGGAAAAATATTTACTAAATTTGTTGAGAAAATTTTTCTGAACGTAGAAAACTTTTTCGGATCAATCATTTAGAAACTACTAAATATATGAGACTTTTGGAATTGGTCTTTCGTTTGGTTGATCACTATATCACACACTTCTATGGCATCTACAGTCAGATTTACACCAGAGCTGTATTTAGATCTTTTTGTTGTTGGAGGCAGTTGTTGTTGTTTTTGGAGGTAGTCCTACCCAGGGAGTGGCGGCCCTGCCTATGTGAGTCCCAGAGCACACTGACCCGGTGTGTAACATCTGGTAAGGGTCCCAGCTCAGGGTTGCGAGAGTGAAGACCTCAATGACTTCTACAGCAGAGAAGGTGGACTTCGGTACGGTGGAGATGGCGGAAGAGGCAGACCTGTATTCAGGGCTTAATATGAGTACAACCTGCTGCTTTGTAGGTTGAGGTGACTGGACACCAAAGGCTAAGGGAAAAAACCCTGAAAGAAAATCTCCATCTGTGTTAGGCTCAGGAAGTCAACAGAGGGATTACTGAAGAAGTTGCTCTCAAGAATAATTCGAGCCTTGGATGTAGGAATTCATGACAACATCAGTTTGTTGCGAATGACAGTTTACAGCCTGATGTTACACCAGCTACCCAAACCAAATGAAGACAAAGTATCAGAGTGGGAACATTAAATATCCTGACATTGACAAACAAAACTGAAGAGCTGGAGAGGAGTAAACTTCTGATCATGGGCCTGAGTGAAACAAAGTGGAAGAAAACTGGGAAAATTAATATCAGACTGGACCATAGTCTTTATTGGTCTGGAAATGAAGTAGAGTCTAAGAATGGAGTAGGATTTTTAGTACATTTAGACATAGATGCTTGTAGAGAAGTTGAGTTTGTTTGTGAAAGGATAATTAAGTTATCTGTGAACTTAGGAGCGAAACAGTACAATGTGGTCCAAGTCTATGCTCCACAGGTAGGATGCTCAAAAGAGAAAAAGGCCAACTTCCTTAATAACTTGGAAGAATACACTGAGTATGACAATCTAATTGTAATGGGTGATTTTAATTCACAAGTTGGCTCACAATGAACAGGATATGAATCCACATTGGGCACTCATGGAATGGGAAACAGAAATGAAGAGGGAGAATATATGCTAGATCTATGTATGAGCAACAACCTGATAGTGAGTAACACTTGGTTCAAGAAAAGGGACTCCCATAAAATCAATAGCTGGGATGATAAAATAGGTACAGTAATAGATTATATTCTGATAGATCAAAATGTATGAAAAAATGTCCGTGATGTCGAGGTCATTCCAAGCGAAGATGTTGGTGGAGACCATAGACTGTTGGTTGCAGTTATTGCAGAGAAAAGTCTGTAACAAAAGAGTCCCAAAAATAAAAACTTGGCGAATAACCGAGCCAAGTGTAAAGGAAGAATTCAGGGAAGGTGTCCACAGGTTGTTGCTGAGAGAAGAAATGAAATTGGTAGATGAAGAATGGGATACTCTAAAGAAGGTTGTGGTTGGTACAGCACAAAAAGTATGTAGACGACAGAGTCAAATAAGGAAACCTAAAGAAACTGCCTGGTAGAATGATGATATTAAAAAGGCTATCAATGACAGAAACCATGCAAGAAGATCCTTATATCAAGCAAGAACGTGGGGAGATCAACATGAAATAGAGGAGAAGCTGTAACTTTACAGAAAGAAAAAATTACAGGTCAAACAGTTGGTTGTAGCTGAAAAGCAGAAATTCAGGGAAGATCTGGCTACCAAAATAATGCAGGATGGAAATAAAAAAACTGTTATACAGTATTGTTGAGAATAGAATAACTCAAAATGAATCTATCCAATCTGTAGAACTATCTAACGGAAAGGTGACTGGGGATAAAACCAAAATATTACAGGAGTTGCAAAGGCACTTTGAAACTTTGCTGAACTGTTATGAAAATGTCACTCCATTAGACGATGAACCTTATGATTTTGGCAGCACAAATACCACTAGTCTGACATGGTTGGAAGTAGAGACAGCAATATCTAAGCTAAAAAACAACACATCAACCGGATCAGATGAATTAAGTGTTGAGATGATCAAAGCACTAGGAGAGGTTGGACAACAATGGATGTACAGGGTACTAAGTAGAATCTGGAAAGAGACTGTAATACGCAATGACTAGAAGCAAGGAGTCATCATCCCATAGTTGGAAAAATAAAGATGATAGAAAGAAATGTACCAACAACAGAGGTATAACTCTGCTGTCACAGCCTCAAAATCTCCATCCTTGAGAGCAGGATTAGAAAATATATTGAACCTACACTTGAGGAGGAACAACATGGACTTAGACCTCACAGATCAACTATAGACCTCATTTTTGCCACCAGAATGCTCTATGAGAAGTACTGGGAGAAAGGTAAAACACTTATAACTGTTTTTTTTGGACATCGAGAACGCACATGACCATGTACCGCGCAGGCATATATGGGAATGTTTAAGATATAAGAAAGTGCCTGATGACATCATAGCACAGGTACAACGATTATATGATGAAACCAAGTTTTGTGTTCAGGTCCAGGATAGAAAGTCATGTTGGTTCAAAACGAAGAGTGGAGTCCAGCAAGGAAGTTGTCTTTCACCACTTCTCTTCATAATCATAATGGATGAGGGCCGATGACCTGCGATGTTAGGCCCCTTAAAACAACAACCATCATCATAATGGATTCAGTTTTGAAAGGAGTTAAAAGAAAGGATCCAACAACTAATGCCCTGGTTTTTGCTGATGATGTAATGGTATGGGGTGAGACAGAAGCGGAAGTACAAACTAGACTAGATCTCTCGCATGAAGCTTTTACAACCTTAGATCTCAAAATCATTAAAATGAAGACAGTTGGCTTGGTGATGAGTAGAAACTCTCCAACTGTTCATCTAAGAATTTATTATTATTATTATTATTATTATTATTATTATTATTATTATTATTATTATTATTATTATTATTATTATTATTATTATTATTTATTATTATGCCAGTCCTGTCCCACATTGCTCCACCAAGCCTGCGACATTCAAGAGCCCTTGTTCAAGAATATGATAAGATCATGTCCAATCCAACTCTACCTATCCACAGAGATGTTGCAGATCTCTGGAGGCAAAGGCTGAAATCCCGTAAGCCACCAATGAAAACAGCTAAGAATCTAATGGATGCTGGTTTCAATTTAAAAGAGGAATGGAAAGAGCAATGGATTCGTACAGCTCCGGAGTGGCCAAGCCTCTTTAATCCAAACCACGCCCCAGCTGGTTTCAGTTTGCCAAGAAGAACGTGGGCATCACTAAACAGGTTTCGCACTAATTGTGGAAGATAGATTCTTAGCTGTTTTCATTGGTGGCTTACGGGATTTCAGTCTTTGTCTCCAGAGATCTGCAACATCCCTGTGGATGCGTAGAGTTGGATTGGACATGATCTTATCATATTCTTGAAGAAGGGCTCTCGAACATCACAGGCTTTGGACATGATCTTATCATATTCTTGAAGAAGGGCTCTTGAACATCACAGGCTTGGTGGAGCAATGTGGGACAGGACTGGCAGCCAGAGCATTGCAGTAGGCTTCAGAGTACCAGAGATGATACGCATGGTTGTGTTAAGTTGTACATCGACTTTCTTCACATGGCAACTGTTAATCCATACTGAAGAGCAGTATTCAGCTGCAGAATACATGAGGCCAAGCGCAGTACGTTGTAATGTGTCCGCTGAAGTACCCCATGAAGTTTCACACAATTTAAATAGAATATTATTACGTGATCTTAACTTAGATCCGAGGTTTTCAAGATGCTTTCTATAAGTTAGGGTTCGGTCAAGCATTACCCAGAGGTACTTTGGATTAGGATTGTGCTTTAGCACTGAGCCATTGAAGCATACTTGGAGTTTTGTATTAGCCAACTTGTTGTGGAGATGGAAGCAAGCAGATTATGTCTTATTCATGCTGGGTTGTAGTCTCTAGTTTCGGAAGTAAGAGCTAAGAGTATTCAGGTCAGACGTCAAGATGGCCTCGGCATGGCTGAAATCTGGATGTTGAATGGCAATGGCTAGGTCGTCTGCATAAGAGAATTTTACTTATTTTGTCTCAGGAATATCCAATATGTAGGGATTGAATAGAAGAGGTGCCAATACTGATCCCTGGAGAAGGCCATTTTTTAGTTTCCTAAGACGACTAATGTCATCGTACATGACGACACGGAAGAGCCTTTCGGTTAGCATATTATTAATCAGTGTGGTTACATTTTTGCAAGGGATAACTCGCTGCAGCTTCAACATCAATCCTTGCCTCCACACAGTATCATATGCAGCCTTTAGATCTACAAAGACTGCAGATGTTTTAGTACCCCTTTGAAAACCAGCCTCAATGTGAGTTGTTAGTGCTAGCACCTGGTCAACATAGCTTCGGTTCTGCCTGAATCCAGCTTGCTCTACTGGGATCACTTCATTAATGGCCGAACTAATCCTATTGTACACAAGTCTCTCAAGGAGTTTATAGCAAACGCTCCGCAATGCTATTGGTCGGTAGCTATCGACTTGGTCTTCCGGTTTACCGGGTTTCAGAATTGCAATGATCTTGCTTACCGGGAATTTGTATGGCAGATGTCCAGATGATAAGATATTAGAGTATAATAGCCAACCAGAGCCTTGTGTTTGGACCACTATGTATCAGAAACTCAGGAAATATCCCAGCAGCTTTATCAGGTTTGAGGCTTTTAATAGCAGTACCTACTTCCAGATGTGAAAAAGATTCAGAGTATATAGAGTCTCCTGCAAGTTGCTTTTCTGTTGTTTGAGCAACTTCTTTACTAGGACAGTATGTTTCTTATCAGAGGGCGTTTGTGACATATTAACAATATGTTCAGCTACTAGGTTGGGGGTGATGCAACCATTTCTCTTTTGACAGGTTCTGTTTCTGGTAAGTTTCCTGAGAAGACTCCAGGCCTTTCTGCGGGACTGTTTGACGTCCATAGTCTCAACCGTATTGTTCCACTTCTGCTGGCGAGATTCATCTAAACTCTGTAACAGACCACTTGCTATTTCAGGATCTCCACCCTGTAAATACTCCTCATAGAGTGTCTCACAAGTTTCATTCCATCCAGGGATATACTCTTTCTGTAGCCCTCTTGGAATATGTTTCTTCAATCAATCAATACTGATCTGCATTTAGGGCAGTCGCCTAGGTGGCAGATTCCCTATTTGTTGTCTTCCTAGCCTTTTCCTAAATGATTTCAAAGAAATTGGAAATTTATTGAACATCTCTCTTGGTAAGTTATTCCAATCCCTAACTCCCCTTCCTATAAATGAATATTTGCCCCAGTTTGTCCTCTTGAATTCCAACTTTATCTTCATATTGTGATCTTTCCTACTTTTATAAACGCCATTCAAACTTATTCGTCTACTAATGTCATTCCACGCCATCTCTCCGCTGACAGCCCGGAACATACCACTTAGTCGAGCAGCTCTTCTTCTTTCTCTCAATTCTTCCCAACCCAAACATTGCAACATTTTTGTAACGCTACTCTTTTGTCGGAAATCGCCCAGAACAAACCGAGCTGCTTTTCTTTGGATTTTTTCCAGTTCTTGAATCAGGTAATCCTGGTGAGGGTCCCATACACTGGAACCATACTCTAGTTGGGGTCTTACCAGAGACTTATATGCCCTCTCCTTTACATCCTTACTACAACCCCTAAACACCCTCATAACCATGTACAGAGATCTGTACCCTTTATTTACAATCCCATTTATGTGATTACCCCAATGAAGATCTTTCCTTATATTAACACCTAGATACTTACAATGATCCCCAAAAGGAACTTTCACACCATCAACGCAGTAATTAAAATTGAGAGGACTTTCCCTATTTGTGAAACTCACAACCTGACTTTTAACCCCGTTTATCAACATACCATTGCCTGCTGTCCATCTCACAACATTTTCGAGGTCACGTTGCAGTTGCTCACAATCTTGTAACTTATTTATCACTCTATAGAGAATAACATCATCCGCAAAAAGCCTTACCTCCGATTTCACTCCTTTACTCATATCATTTATATATATAAGAAAACATAAAGGTCCGATAATACTGCCTTGAGGAATTCCCCTCTTAATTATTACAGAATCAGATAAAGCTTCACCTACTCTAATTCTCTGAGATCTATTTTCTAGAAATATAGCAACCCATTCAGTCACTCTTTTGTCTAGTCCAATTGCACTCATTTTTGCCAGTAGTCTCCCATGATCCACCCTATCAAATGCTTTAGACAGGTCAATCACGATACAGTCCATTTGACGTCCAGAATCCAAGATATCTGCTATATCTTGCTGGAATCCTATAAGTTGAGCTTCAGTGGAATAACCTTTCCTAAAACCGAATTGCCTTCTATCGAACCAGTTATTAATTTCACAAACATGTCTAATATAATCAGAAAGAATGCCTTCCCAAAGCTTACATACAATGCATGTCAAACTTACTGGCCTGCAATTTTCAGCTTTATGTCTATCACCCTTTCCTTTATACACAGGGGCTACTATAGCAACTCTCCATTCATCTGGTATAGCTCCTCCGACCAAACAATAATCAAATAAGTAGGCCTACTTCAGATATGGTACTATATCCCAACCCATTGTCTTTAGTATATCCCCAGAAATCTGATCAATTCCAGTCGCTTTTCTAGTTTTTAACTTTTGTATCTTATTGTAAATGTCATTGTTATCATATGTAAATTTTATTACTTCTTTGGCCTTAGTCTCCTCCTCTATCTCGACATTATCCTTGTAACCAACAATCTTTACATACTGCTGACTGAATACTTCTGCCTTTTGAAGATCCTCACATACACACTCCCCTTGTTCATTAATTATTCCTGGAATGTCCTTCTTGGAACCTGTTTCTGCCTTAAAATACCTATATATACCCTTCCATTTTTCACTAAAATTCGTATGACTGCCAATTATGCTTGCCATCATATTTTCCTTAGCTGCCTTCTTTGCTAGATTCAATTTCCTAGTAAGTTCCTTCAATTTCTCCTTACTTCCACAGCCATTTCTAACTCTATTTCTTTCCAGTCTGCACCTCCTTCTTAGTCTCTTTATTTCTCTATTATAATAAGGTGGGTTTTTACGATTCCTTACCACCCTTAATGGTACAAACCTGTTTTCGCATTCCTCAATAATTTCTTTAAACCCATCCCAGAGTCCGTTTACATTTATATTTACCGTTTTCCACCGATCATAGTTACTTTTTAGAAACTGCCTCATGCCTGCTTTATCAGCCATATGGTACTGCCTAACAGTCCTACTTTTAAGACCTTCCTTTCTATCACATTTATTTTTAACTACCACAAAAACAGCTTCATGATCACTAATACCATCTATTACTTCAGTTTCCCTATAGAGCTCATCTGGTTTTATCAGCATGACATCCAGGATATTTTTCCCTCTGGTTGGTTCCATCACTTTCTGAATCAGCTGTCCTTCCCATATTAACTTATTTGCCATTTGTTGGTCATGCTTCCTGTCGTTCGCATTTCCTTCCCAATTTACATCTGGCAAATTCAGATCTCCCGCTACAATCACATTTCTTTCCATGTCATTTCCCACATAGCTGACTATCCTATCAAATAATTCCGAATCCGCGTCAGTGCTACCCTTTCCCGATCTGTACACTCCAAATATATCAAGTTGCCTATTATCTTTATAAATGAGCCTTACACCTAGAATTTCATGTGTCTCATCTTTAACTTTTTCGTAGCTTACAAATTCTTCTTTCACCAGAATGAACACTCCGCCTCCCACTCTTCCTATCCTATCTCTACGATACACACTCCAGTGCCGTGAGAAAATTTCTGCATCCATTATATCATTTCTCAGCCATGATTCAACTCCTATTACAATATCTGGTGAATATATATCTATTAAATTACTTAATTCTATTCCTTTCCTTACAATACTTCTGCAGTTCAACACTAACAATTTTATGTCATCCCTACTTGATTTCCAGTTCCCTGTTCCCTTATCACCGCTCCCTAGGCCATCCCGTTTCCCTGAATGTACCTCCATATTACCCTTCCAAACAAATTTCCTAACTTAAACGTACCACTGCGGTTTAAATGAAGGCCATCTGAGCGCAGATCCCTATCTCCTACCCACCCATTTGGATCTAGAAATTTTACTCCCAGTTTCTCACATACCCACTCCATAGTCTCATTTAAATCCCCAATCACCCTCCAGTCAGTATCCCTTCTACACAGTATTCCACTAATAACAATCTCCGCTTTCTTAAACTTCACCCGTGCTGCATTTACCAGATCCCACACATCTCCAACTATGTTGGTACTTATATCAGCTTGCCTTACGTTGTTGGTACCAACGTGAAACACTACCACCTTCTCCTTCCCCTCCTCCCTCTCTTCTACTTTCCTCAACATCTGCCTCAACCCAATTCCTGGATAACACTCTACCCTGGTACCCTTTCCTCCACACACTTTTCCCACGTGTCTAACGATGGAATCTCCCATGACCAGAGCCTCAACCCTACCCACCTCGTTTGATCGCCTCCCCTCCTGGTCAGCCCTATCTTTCCTGATAACTGCAGAAGCTACTTCCTCCTCCCTTTCCTCCTTCCCATGACCCTGTTCCACCTGTCTTTTCCTATCATCTACTCTACATTTTCCTTTCCTACCTTTTCCCTTCCTCCTACTTCCACACATCTCAGCAACAGTTCCCTGTCCCTCATCTTCCCTCTGTTGTTCTACCTGGAGTGACTCGTACCGATTTTGCACAGACACCTGTCCTGAATTCTGATCCTGAATAGAGCTCTTAGCCTGCAATCTCCTTCCCCTTAGAACATTAGACCACCTGTCTTCTACAACTCCTCCCTTTCCTTCCCCTCCCTCTTGTACACCTACTGTAACCTGTACGTTGTTTGAGGAAGTCCTATCTTCCTTCCTGTCTTCTGTGAGAATCCTAATTATCTCCCTCAAACTTTCCAACTCCTCCCTCATACCCCTCAATGCCTCGCCACACCCACAGAAACTACACTCGCGCTCCTTAGCCATTCTTTACGGGGGGAAAAAATGAAATTAAAAATAAAATAACTTATTTGCAAAAAATAAATGAATGGAGGGATATATTGTCTGGGATAGTACACAACAATAAGGTAATTAATATACGACTACACTACAATACTACTTAGTCGTGCTCTATTTTTTTATCCTACAACCCCTGACAGGATAAAAACTGCTGTTAATTACTGAATATCGAAAGTAATAGCCTACACAAGAACTACACAATTCCAAACTGCAATTAAGCCTATTCTAATTACAACAACAGTATTTTAGTAAGAGTTTCTACGGATACCTCTACTACACCAGTACTACACAAATATTTTACAATAATAAAATAATCACACTAAATTTAATAGGATATTACTCGTATACTACTGTACAGTACACTACAGTAATGTTAAAGTACTTTCAGACGTATCCTAATTACGGAACCGTACCGTTTGTCACTAAACTAAGCACAACAGAAATGAAATTTGCAAGAACTACTGTACTCAAAGATTACCAACGAAGCTAAATGCTTAGACAAATTATTATTAGTATTACGGTCTAATAGATACACACGAAAAATAACACACGAATATAGCAGGCAAGATACGGCACTATCTAAATGTACTGTATCTATACTACAATGTATCTACACTACACTACCCTGCGTTTGGTTAAATGCTTAAGTATCGAAAGGATTGCCGTACACGAAGAAAAACACGAATATAACTGGTGGAAATTGGAAATTGAGATAATAAGTCCAGCAAATCGTTCGTAGTTAGACTGAATAGGTGGTATGAATCGGACACATTTGTCAAGATCTTCTGAAAAGCAAACGCTTTATTGAAATTCTAGCGTGGTCGAGGTGTGCTTTTAACCAAAGGTATTTGTATTCCTGTAGTTATCATGACGGGTCTGTGTTGACTGTGGGGAAAGTTTTCTGCTACTTTCCTTGTAGTAGGCAGGACAATACCATTTACATCTTCAGTGACAAAGCAAAGGTCAGGATTGTATTCTCTCTTCTAATGGGCTGACTTAAAGGTTCCTCTCTCCTTCACATCGAAAACCAAGTGTAGATTATTAGCTTCAGCCCAGGTGACTAGTTGACAGCCACATTCATCTGTATCATCATATTTCCAGTTCGGATGATGACTATTGAAATCTCCGACATATATTGCTGGATGATTCTGGGTGAGGAGCACTTCATTTGGCCAAGCCACAGATGATGGTTTATACACATTTACCACTTTGGTGCCCGATATGTCAACAGTTACCACGTAAACATCGTCAGTCACCATTGCTGAAATGAGCCGAACATCTCGTAGATTCGAACGAGCATAGGTTGCTGCCTGGCGGTAGACTTCCCCAAAAGCGATATAATCAGGGATCTTTCCTCTCGATCTTACCTGTTCCTCAGTCGCAGTATGAGTTTCTTGAATGGTCACTAAATCGATGTTGTTTTCAAGAAGGATTTTGGAAAGATGTTCACTCTTCGATCTGGATATGCCTTTGATGTTTATTTGGCATATTCGTAAAGAAGGTCCTAGTATCTTTGAAGGTTGGTCCTGAGAAGGACCATTTGCAGAAGTTCTCTCTGAGTTCATTTGGCCAGGAGATCAACGACTGTTGATAGTTTGGCCGCCGATGTGTTGTTGCTCGCTTAGCACCACCCGGGGAACATGTGCAGGGCAATATGGAGGTAAATCCTGCGGACGTGAGCAACGTTCATTCCTCGGTATTGGAGAAGAGGAGATGGATATTGTAGACAACTTCCAGTATTTAGGTAGTGTTCTGTCATGAGACAATACCATACATCAAGAGATTAGCAACAGAATACAGAAGGCTTCCAAATTCTATCACGCTGTACGTCAAATACTTTGGGATGAAACATTTCTGTTGGTTTCCAAGATCATCTTGTAGGTAATATATCTGGTACCTATATTAACGTATGGCCTGAAGCAGGAACACTTACTGGACCAACAAAGAGCCGTGTTCAGGTAAAAGAAATGAAGTTCCTCCATCAACTATCAATCACTACTGGTCTGCATTTAGGGCAGTCGCCCAGGTGGCAGATTCCCTATCTGTTGTTCTCCTAGTCTTTTCTTACATAACTGCAAAGAAATTGGAAATTTATTGAACATCTCCCTTGGTAAGCTATTCCAATCCCTAACTCCCCTTCCTATAAACGAATATTTGCCACAATTTGTCCTCTTAAAATCCAACTTTATCTTCATATTGTGATCTTTCCTACTTTTAAAGACACCACTCAAACTTATACATCTACTGATGTCCTCCCACGCCATCTCTCCACTGACAGTTCGGAACATACTACTTACAAGTAACAACTTACAAGTAATTCATGTAGATTCAAACCACATTAAAAAGTGGAAAGTATTGAATAGATGGTTTTATTATATTATCCTTGAGATTCTATGCCTTACATACCACTTAGTCAAGCAGCTCGTCTCCTTTCTCCCAAGACTTCCCAGCCTAAACTTTGCAACCTTTTTGTAACACTACTCTTTTGTCGGAAATCGCCCAGAATAAATCAAGCTGCTTTTCTTTGGATTTTTTCCAGTTCTTGAATCAAGTAATCCTGGTGAGGGTTCCATACACTGGAACCATACTCTAGTTGGGGTCTTACCAGAGACTTATATGCCCTCTCCTTTACATCCTTACTGGATCCCCTAAATAGCCTCATAACCATGTGCAGAGATCTGTACCCTTTATTTACAATCCCATTTATGTGATTACCCCAATGAAGAACTTTCCTTATATTAACACCTAGATACTTACAATGATCCCCAAAGGGAACTTTCACTCCATCAATGCAGTAATAAAAACTGAGAGGACTTTTCCTATTTGTGAAACTCACAACCTGACTTTTAACCCCATTTATCATCATACCATTGCCTACTGTCCATCTCACAACATTATCAAGGTCATTTTGCAGTTGCTCACAATCGTGTAACTTATTTATTACTCTATAGAGAGTAACATCATCCGCAAAAAGCCTTACCTCTGATTCCACTCGTTTACTCATATCATTTATATATATATGTAAGGAAACATAAAGGTCCGATAATACTGCCTTGAGGAATTCCCCTCTTAATAATTACAGTGTCAGATAAAGCTTCACCTACTCTAATTCTCTGATAACTATTTTCTGGAAATATAGCAATCCATTCAGTCACTCTTTTGTGAAGTCCAATTGCACTCATTTTCACCAGTAGTCTCCCAAGATCTACCCTATCAAATGCCTTAGATAGGTCAGTCGCAAAACAGTCCAATTGACCACCGAAATCCAGGATATCTGCTATATCTAGCTGGAATCCTACGAGTTGAGCTTCAGTGGAATAACCTTTCCTAAACCCAAACTGCCTTCTATCGAACCAGTTATTAATTTCACAAACATGTCTAATATAATCACAAAGAATGCTTTCCCAAAGCTTACATGCAATGCATGTCAAACTGACTGGTCTGTAATTTTCAGCTTTATATCTATCACCCTTTCCTTTATACACAGGGGCTACTATAGCAACTCTCCATTCATTTGGTATAGCTCCTCCATGCAAACAATAATCAAATAAGAACCGTACTTCAGATATGGTACTATATCCCAACCCATTGTTTTTAGTATATACCCCGAAACCTTATCAATTAAAGCTGCTTTTCTAGTTTTCAACTTTAGTATCTTACTGTAAATCTCATTGTTGTCATAGGTAAATTTTAAAACAGTACTTCTTTAGTATTAGTCACCTCCTCTATCAGGACTTTAGCTTTGTAACCAACAATCTTTACATACTGCAAACTGAATACTTCAGCCTTTTGAAGATTCTCGCACACACACTCCCCTTGTTCATTAATGATTCCTGGAATATCCTTCTTGGAACCTGTTTCTGCCTTAAAGTACCTATACACACCCATCCGTTTTTCACTAAAATTTGTATGGCCGCCAATTATGCTTGCCATCATGTTATCCTTAGCTGACTTCTTTGCAAGATGCAATTTCCTAGTAAGTTCCTGCAATTTCTCTTTACTTCCACAGCCTTTTCTAACCCTATTTCTTTACAAACCGGAACCTCCTTCTTAGTCTCTTTACTTCTCTGTTATAATATTTTGGATCTTTACCATTCCTTACCACATTTAAAGGTACAGACCTGTTTTCATATTCCTCATCCATTCTTGACTACAAAAAATAAAAATGGATAAAAAAAGGAATATGGATATCCAGCAACAGCTTGCATTGGAAAGAAGCTTGCTGGAGACTCTAGACGTGAAGAGATTGCAATGGTATGGTCACATGAAAAGAACGGACCCTCACAGGACTCCTCGAACATACATTGACCACAATGTTCCTGGGAAGAGACCAAGAGGAAGATCTTGCGATGTTTGGGAAAAACAGATAGTGAAGGACCTTAAAATTAGAGATGTGAACTGGCGTCGCGTATATGAGCAGCATCTATGGATGGATAGGACAAACTGGAGGAGGCTCGTACACAACAACACCTGGCTTGCTGGAGCAAAGAAATTATGATGATGATGATGCTGCTGATGATGATGATGTTGGAGTAGAACATTTAACTACCTGATACCTTTCAGTGTCCTCTCTTATTTTGGAAACAGTAATTCAAAAGGTTGTAATGCATTGGATATAGTAACTGCATTGGAACTTTGCATCTGATTCGTATTATACAAAATATATATCGTAAACATGTTTCATCATCTCATAGAAGAATTTCAGAAAAAACAAAAATTTTGAAATGTTAAGTAATACTTTTAAACCAAAACACTTGTTTATTGTCACATCATGCCAATCATCTTTGTACCGGGCGGTATGGGCGGTACACCTCTACGCGACGCAAGTTCATATCTTGGCCAATTGAATCTTCTCTACTGGAGAAACCCGGAACTTTAACCACCGAACTAACTCTACTAGTTATCAGAAGATGTCACTGAGTGTTTTTGATTTGCTTTTGTTTTTCATTGATCAAGAAGTGTGGACATTCTCTAACAGATGTCTCTACCAAAAACGATGGTAATACATTCTGGTGCAATGGAATGAACTCTCTTGAAGAAATGTTGTATTCATAAGTTTTGTCCTTACTAAAGTTTGTTCTGTGGTTTGTGGGTTGGCTACATTAATCCTTTCTTTCCGCCTGTTTTGTATCCAATCCGTAATTTCTGTAATTAATTTTCCTCCAATCATTGCTTCCTTCTTCGAATTTCCATGTGTAATTATTAGTGAACCAATAAAATTGAGGGGGTGTGTCTACTCATTCCTGATAGGTCTCGAATTTTCCACGAGGGTATAAAAACTGCTGATTTTCTTGTCTCCGCGCCACTAGTATAACATCTAACTCTGTGTGTGTGAATATGTAGCAGGGGGCGGGAAGCGCCTCTTTCTTCGGACAGCAGTTCTTCAACAAGGTAATGGCCTTTTAACATCTTTATTTCTTGCTAGCTCAGCAGTTTAACTCTCGGGGAGGGTTCAAAACCTTTAATATGTAAACTATTAAACATGTAATCCCTTTTCCTGGTAAACTTAAGTTTTCTTGAACTTTAATTTGGGGATAGAGAGTGCTTTACCCTCTCGAGCTCCCCTTCATTTGAAATTGAGGTGACTACGTTTTTGTAACCGTTTCTTCTCTTCCTTAATGTATTACAGTTTTCTCATACGAGTCACCTCCCTAGCTGGGATTAGCCCCTGTGTATTGGCCTAGAGCCACTTAGGTTTTAAAATGTAGATTTAGGAGTGCAAATTCACGCCTCCATTCTTTTTGTTTTGGGCCATTTAAATTAACCTAGTTTTTGCACACTAAGGCCCAGTAAATTGGGTAGGAGATACCCCTGTTTCTTTATTATGCCATTATGGCAGTTTTTGTAAAAGTCAGTTATTGCCTTTATAGGCTTGAAAGATCGAGAGCGGGTCAGCTCTTTATGGTGTTGTGGCAAAAGTGCCTTAGAGAGGCTTGAGATGTAAAGTCGGGAGCTAATGCTCCATGTAATTAAGGGTTTTCTGCACTTTGGTATTTTGTGATTGTGAGCTGAGAGCTCAGAAATTATACTTGGGGCTCGAAGCCCAGATCTTGTAAAAAAAAACCTAAATCTTGTGATTTCTTTGTACCTGATTTTGGCTTGTTGTTGGCTTGTTAAGTTTTCAAATTCTATGTAAACTTTGGTTAACTCTTGTTGTCTATTGAACATATAACCTGTATTTAAATTTTAAATTCATCTTTCGGACTTGTAGTTAGACCCATTCCAGCCCGCACCTTCTTTCACCTCTGACTTCCACGGATAACTCCGTAAGAAGTGGTAGCAGAGCGTGGTTGAATGGGTCTCAATTTAGCCCCTTTTGACGGCTAAACATTGTTTTTGATTCGAACTCTAACAATTTTCTCAGTCGCTGGAATTCTTTGATTTTCTAAACTTTTCTGTCATCATGCCCGGCCCTCGCGATGTCCTCCAGCCCGGCTATTTGCGCAAGGAGGAACTGATCTAAGAATTAGCAATTAGAAATGTTCAATCTGGAGGCACGGTTGCGGCCGACATCACTAAGCTTAAAGATTCTCTTGAATTGCCTATTACCATCCCAACTTTGGGAGAGAAAGATATTGACGATGCTCTCTCCACGATCACCGATAATGCTACTGAGCTAGCATCTGTGGTTAGTTTTTTTTGAAGGGGGTGATCCATCACCTAATCAGCTCAAACGTGTACAAGCTAGATTATACCATTTTTCCAATAGAGTTAGTGATCTATTGTCTCTTAAGTTGAGTGACATTCAAGGGAAGGAGGCTAGTGCTCTTCTCGAAAACCTTGCTAAACTGTCCAGTAAGGTTACCCTATTGTTAACTGGGGCAGTCTCTCCCAAAACCGACCAACCTGCTACGGTAAACGTAGTTAGTGAGGAAGAGTCTTCGAAAGGAGAAGAAAGTAGGAAATCAGTAGGAGCCCAACAAACCTCTGCCCCTTTAGACAACGAATCTGAACGTCGTAACTCGTTGAATAACGCACCTTCTGAATCGGCTTCTCCGCCACATAGGCCTCTACCTACTATGTCACCTGGCTTCAGCGGTTTGCTCCATCCTTTAGCTATGTTGCTCAGAGGTATTTCTAAGTTTTCTGTTAACTCTACCAGTGACGTTATTTCATTCTTAAGGTTTTTTGTTGAATTCCAAGATCATGCTCTTGTTTTTTCTCTTTCCTCGTGTCAAATTCTGCAGATTATTTATCCCTCTTCAATTGGTGGTCTATCTGACAAAATAGTTAGGGCAATTGCCGAACAATCAACTATTGAAGAGTTTCATGTACACCTTCTGGCAAATTTTATCCCCGCTCGATCTAGGTCATCGCTAATTCAAAAGTACTACTACCAAGTACAGCTTTTGGATGAAAACCTTGCCGAATATTCAAGATATCAAATTCTATACTAGAGTATTTGCCCTCCATTTTCCCGAAGATCAAATTGTTCAGGCTATTGTGGAAGGAATTTCACCATCTTACAGGTCCTACTTGTGTTTTGCGTCGCGTCCGCAAACTTTTGCCGAATTAGAGGCTATGGCTGTCTCAGCGGAAGGAGTTAGATACACCGACACCTTACGTGTCGCGAAAGAACCTCCTCCATCCTTTAGTAATTTTCGGCCTCCACCTCGCCGACCCGTCACACCCCGTAAATGTTACGCTTGTGGATCGCCTGACCATCTTCGGAATAAGTGTCCATTAATTAAATCTAGCGGGACAAGGAATGGAGCAGGGTCATCTCAAGGCTGTTTTAAATGCGGCGCTTTTTCCCATATTGCCAGGAATTGCCCGAATTCTAATAGCACTCCCTCCTGCTCAACTTCGGGTGTAACTTCCACCAACAATCATAAGTGACTAGTGGCTTCGGCTGAGTAGGCTAACCCATCTTCCCGAGGCTCAGCCCCAAGTAAACCAGCCGAAATCTCAGGGAAAACTCAGTCTTCAAATTTATCTTTTGAAGGTCCCAAAAAATGTCTTAAGATTGTGGCGGATTCCACCGCACCTGTTCCATTTCTCAAAATTGAATTGAATAATGAGCCTGTAACTACCCTTTTAGATTCTGGCAGTGTGTGTTCCATTATTTCGGCCGAATGGTACTCCAAATTGAAATCTGTGTGTAAACTTCCGGATTATTGTTCATCTTTGGTTCAATATGTTTCGGCTAACTCATCTCCATTAGAAATTTTAGGGTTCCTGTGTGCCAAAATTAGAATTGCCAAATTTACTTGGAAATTTAAATTGTTTGTGGCTAAGCACTTGTCTTGCCCCATTATACTAGGAGCGGATTTCATGTCACACACCGGTCTTGTGCTCGACATTCAGAGCAAGTCGTGCACTTTCAAATTTGTCGGTAATTTCAAAATTCCTTTATTAAAATGTAATTCTGTGTCGTGTGCATCTGTTTCGACTACCCAGGATGAGATATTGTTAGACCTTAGACATCTACCCGAGGAGCAGGCTGATAGTATTCGTAAGTTGTGTCAGTCGTTTCCAGATGTTTTTTCTGATACTCTTGGTGTTACTGACCTTATCGAATACAAGATCGAGGTTACGGATTCGATTCCTGTCCGCTTTCCACCTTGTAGGCTATCTCCACCTAAAATGAAGGCTTTGAAGGAAATCATAGATCAGATGTTGAAAGACGGCATAATTCGGCCCTCTAAGTCGGCGTATTCATCGCCTATTTTCCTTGTTCCGAAACCCCAAGGTGGCTTCAGGCCTGTGATTGATTACAGGGCTCTCAATCGGAAGGTGGTGTTATAATCTGTGCCCCTTCCCGACCTTCATTCTTGTTTTTCATGGTTTCGTAAAGCTAAGTTCTTCACCATCTTAGACCTCAATCAAGCGTATAACCAGATTCCTCTGGCTGAAGAATCCAAACATCTGACAGCATTTGCCACTGATTGGAACTTATATGAATACAACCGCGTGCCTTTCGTGCTGCCCACGGAAGCAGCCGTGCTAACGAGACTGCTACACAGGGTCTTCTCCGACATCAAATTTGAGTATCTATACCATTATCTTGATTATGTCATAGGTTCATAGGCTCATAGGCATGGGGAACTTCTTTAGGAAATTTATTCCTAACTTTGCTAACAGAGCGGCGCCCTTGAACCTTCTTCGTAGGAAAGGCATCAAATTTGAGTGGGGGCCCTCTCAACAAGCCGCTTTCGAAGACCTCAAATTAGCCCTTTGTAATACCCCTGTCCTCGCTATGCCCGATTTCTCTAAGAAATTCATCATCCAAACCGACGCGTCGTCGTCGGCGGTAGCTGCAGTGCATATCTACAGTACATCTCAAAAACCTGACATGTTACAGACGCGAAAATTGGAATTTTTAATCTTTTTAAAAATAGAGAAACTAGTATTCTTTTCAGAAAGAGACACTTAGGGGAGGGGGCCGTAGAAAGGACCGAGTATGGAGTTGAATTGTTTTTATTACGATACTGATATCTCAAAAACTAGAGATGTTACAGGCGTGAAAATTGGCATTTGGAATCTCGTTTAAAAATAAAGAAACACACTGTTTCCCTGGAAAATCCACGTAAGTGTGTGTGTGTGGGGGGGAGTGAAAGTATTTAAAAATTAGTGGAATTATTTGTATGAGGACACTTATAATTAAAAAAATAAAGATGTTACATACGTGAAAATTGGTATTTGGAATCTTCTTTAAAAATAAAGAAACACGCATTTCCGGGGGGAAATAACTGGAGGGAGGGTGTTGAAAATGGAGCTGAATTCTTATGATGATGAAGCATATATCTAAAAAACTGAAGATGTTATAGTCGTGATAATTGGCATTTTGAAGTTCCTTCATAAATAAAGGAACATATATTTTTGTTCTTGGAAAATTCACTTAGGTGGGGGGAGGGTGAAAGGAAGTAAACAAACTGAGTTCTTTTCATGGGATACTCATATCACAAAAACCGAAGATTACAGACGCGAAAGTTGGTATTTGGTATCTCTTTGAAAAATCAAGAAGCCGCTTTTAGGGAAGGGGGGAAATCAACTTGGTGGAGGGTGAAACGGAGTTGATTTTTTATGAGGGTGCTGTAGAAGAAATGCTGGTTAAAACAGAGTTCCCGATGTTTAAAGTAAAGTTACGCGCCATGCGCTAATACCCAGCCGGCTACAAGCACGTCAGCTGCGAGCAATGTGGAGCGAGGCCGACGAGAAAGACAGGCCGCGGCACGCAGGTCATACACTGAATGTCACGTGAATCGGCAGGTCTTACTGTAGAGAATGCACCTCCAGGCTCACGCGAGAGACTATCGTAGCGTGGTAAATAAAATACACTTCAACGCATTCAACCTACTAAAATAACACTACTGAACTACAGATCAAATGAAACATAGTGTCTCTTACTATCCTTGGTTGATCAAACACTAAAAATCTTACTGAGGTAAAGACATGCTCACTCAATAATGTTAATGGTTAATGTACAATAATCCTATATTCGCAATAACATACATGTAAGAAATATCTTATTGAACACAGGGTGAAAGGTAGACCTATTGCAAGCTATTTACAAGTCTTACATATGTTCCACTACATACCTGGCTTCAGCATCATATCTAATACTTACATTTTGCTACCTTCCTGGAAGTTACCTTGGAACCACCCTATTCAATTAGAAATTAAATGAAATAGAGTGTATCTTACTACCCTTGGTTGACAAAATCTAAAAATCTTACTGCAGTAAAGAGATGCACACTCAGATAAATCAAATGTTGCTAATGAAAGTGGTTATGTACACCTCCAAAAAAAAAAAAAAAAAAAAAAATAAATAAATAAATAAAAAAATTTAAAAAAAATCTCAGACCTTTATTTTCCTTCCTTCACCTCCAAAAAAAAAAAATCTCAGACCTTTATTTTCCTTCCTTCACCTCAAAAAAAAAAATCCTTTGATCCTTACCTACCTTCGTTTCTCTCTTCAGCTAAATAAAAAAAATCCTTTGATCCTTACCTACCTTCGTTTCTCTCTTCAGATATAAAAAATTCCGTTGATCCTTACCTACCTCCGTTTCACTCTTCAGCTAAAAAAAAAAAAAAAAAAATAAAAAAAATTTATATATTCTTCTCCTGCCTTCATTTTTCTTCCCTCACCTCCTCAAAATTTCCTTTGATCCTTTCCTACCTCCGTTTCTCTCTTCAGCTCATCACATCACGCTTGAGTTTTCCTTTTGACATAAAAAAAATCTTACTGTCTTTTATTCAGAATCAAATTTATGGTCCGCATTGAACTGCGAATTTATTTCCACCTTTATTTAACTCCATATATGTTGCTCCACCTCGTGAAACATCCATCGTCCTTCAAGATTCCAGAAGCAGAAGAGCTTTCTCCTAGCATCATACTTCGCATCGTCTATTAATTCTGGTTTATGAACATCTTGAGAAGACTATGTTACGATTCTTTATTTTCAATCGATCTCTGAATGAACAAAATTATCGCTTAAGAACCAAGTTTTTTCAATTTCCATTTCCACAATTTATACAACGCACGGGACTTTTTTAAGGATCTCTATTTTTTAACATAATATAACGCTTCTCTGGTTTCCTAAGCCTCCACACGCAACTATTGCCATGTTCAAAAAAACTGAAGAGCCTTCCAACATCCATGTATTTTGACGTCTATCAATACCTTATAAAACACGACGTAATCTTCTTCGATTATACAACAGCTAAGAAGAAGCCAGCATTCAACCTACTATTCTTCTTTATTGCATCATTTAGTGCACAGTGGTCTTTTATAATATACGGCGCACCGAACTTTACATAAATTCCGCTCAGTGCTTCGTCAATTTGGATGAGTTATTATTTTTAATATATCTCTACTCAACTTCCCACTTGGTATGTACCTTTAAAGAGACTGTACGTGTGTTTACATTGTTTATGTTTTCTTCGATCTTTGACTTACTTCAGGCTGATGATGACCTATTACTAGGTCGAAACTAGTCCCTATGTAATTTTCATTTTGTATTGAAAAGGTGGACCAATAATAATATATTATTTTACTCTATTGTAATCACAGTTCAATACGGATCTATCATTATGAAACTTATTTCTTTTAATTTAATTATGTACAATTAAGCCTATATTTACCATAACATTCATGTAAGGAATATTGTATCCAAGGTGAAAGATAGGCCTATTGTAAACTATTTACAAGTCTTATATTAGTTCCACTCCACATCTGGCTTCAGCATCATATCTAATATTTAAATTTTGCTACCTTCCTGGAAGTTATCTAGGCCTATTTTAAGCTATTTAAAAGTCTTGAATTTGTTCCACTCCATACCTGGCTTCAGCATCATATCTAATACTTAAATTTTGTTACATTCCTGGAAGTTATCTAGGCCTATTTTGAACTATTTACAAGTCTTATATTTGTTTGTATATATAAGATTATTAGTAAATGGTTGAGCATATAAACACATACAATATATACAATATGTACATCATCAATATGAGGATTACAGAGAATTATTTCTGACTGTATTTACATTTACATAACATGAAAGTTGCAAAAGTACAAGAATAGATTACAGAGTATTTTCATTTACATAACATAAAAGTTGCAGACGTACAAGAATTGACTAGCTACAGAGTATTTACAGTACATATACGTAACATAGAATTGCTGAGGTACAAGAACAGATTACAAAGTATTTACATTTACATAACATAAAAGTTGCAGAGGTACAAGAATAATTCCGGACAGTTTGCAAGATTGTTTGGGAGAATGACTTAAATGACAACTGATATTTTGATTTAAACAGCACTGTACTTTTCTCAAAAATAATACTTGACTCTTTGTTTGAATTTTGCCAAAAGTTGGTGCTGTTTTGACCTCCACAAGGATGTTATTAAATAACTGGATCGCAGAGAACTTCAGTCTCTTTATACCATATTTATAAGAGCGAACATTGTATAAGGCAAAGTCATTTGCGTGCCTAGTACTATATGGATGGTTGTCAGAATTCAGAGTATATGTAGTGTTGTGGTGTATAAATTTATGTTCTATTTTATACATGAGTACAGCTGTATTGAATTCTGTACTCATGCTTAGGAGTGGTATTTTAGCACTTAGGTATAGATATTTTATTGGCGTTAAGTAGGAAAGATTAAGTATATTTCTAACAGCTCTATTTTGTACTACCGTTAGCTCAATCAAGTCAGACTTCTTACAGCGCATCCAGATTACATTCAAATATTGTAGGTGACTATGAATTAAAGAGTAGTAGATCTGTTTTAGAAGATGTTGTGGGATAAGATAACTAAGTTTCTTTAAAATTTCTGCAACAGGTGTGATCTTTTTAGTAATGTATTCAACATGGTCTGTCCAGTTCAAGTTCCTATCAATCACCAACCCAAGATATTTGACAGTACTAACTAGTCTTATTTCAGTATTCTGCATAAATATTTTACTGTGTGGGATTTCATTCTGACCTTGTTTTGTCATTATCATATAACTAGTCTTTTGAACATTAATTGTTAATTTATTTGCTTGAAACCAAAACCACAGAGTATTGAGGTCTTCCTGCATATCTTTAACAATGGAGTCTATATTGCAACCAGTATAGAACAAGTTTGTGTCGTCGGCATATAGTGTGATACGTCCTTTCAAACGGCAAGTTGCAATGTCATTGATGTAGACTAGAAAGAGTATCGGCCCTAATACCGACCCCTGTGGATCACCATGGGTTACCCTAATTGCTGAGCTCCTACAGTTATTCAGCACTACATACTGTTTTCTATCAGACAGATAATTATCAAACCACTTCAAAGCAACACCACGAACTCCTGCTCTCTCTAATTAGCTAACAGTCTTTCGTGGTCCACTGTATCAAAGGCCTTCTTTAGGTATATAAACAACCCACCAGCAAAATTATTAAAATCTATTGACTCTTGCAGCAGATTTATGAGATCTACGGTTGCTATTTCAGTGTTAGAGTTCGTACGAAAGCCATATATTGTGCATTGTAAAGAAAATTATTATTTTTTAAATGAGAAGTCTCTTTTTAACAATAGTTTCTAATATTCTGGAGATTATGAAGAGAATGCAGACAGGCCTATAGTTACCAGGAGTCTTCCCGTCCCCACCCTTGAAGACAGGAACTACTTTAGCTACTTTTAGCTCACTAGGTAATGTACCAGATTCCGAGGATTCGTTAATGATCTCTGTTAGCATCCCGCTTAAAGAATCCTGGAATCCTTTTAGAAAGTTGGCAGATATAACATCCTGCCCACAACTACTCTTGTTTTTTAGATTTGATATTATAGATATTACTTCTGTTTCATCAGTTGGATATAGGTAAAATGAGTTCAAGTAACTAGGAACCCCACGTGTTTCAATGCTCTGGGGAGGGATTGCTGAAGCCAGGGTTTTAGCAATCTTTGAAAAATATAAATTTAATGATTCACATATTTCCTGACTGTCTGTGATTATCTTGTTATCTATTTCTAGAGATGTATAATTATCGTCTTTTATTGTATTTCTGTTATGTATGATTTCATTGATTATTTTCCACGTTTCCTTAGGGTCCTTGTTATGAATTTTAAATTTTTCAGAGTAATATTTGTTTTTTAAGCTCCTTTTTAGATTTGTTACATTGTTTCTACGCCTGCGATATCCCTGATTGAGACTAATGTTATTCTTTAGGGTGGGATTTTTAAGTTTCGCATGTAAAATATCACGTCGCTTAATAAGGGTGAGAAGTTCAGAAGATATCTATGGCGAGCTACCAGTTCTTTGTGTTCGATGACTTTGTGCTTTCTGTCTTTGTGTACTAAGCGGTAGTTGGTCAATAAAGGAATTACATATTATGTCAATCCTACTAGTAGTGTTGTTTATGACTTTTGTGTTATGTTCAGTGATATTACTACTTTCAGGTCTATCATCTTTTCGGTCTACATTAGTTGCTTTCAGCCTTTTCAGTTCAAGCGACTGTGATGGAGATTTAGAAATTGGCAAAAGAATATCAAATATTAATATATTATGGTCACTTAGATAGCTACCAACATTGGATAAATAATAATATATTCCAGAATTATTTATAGACGTATTATCTATTAAAGTGCTTGTGGTATCACATATTCGTGTTGGATATACATTATTGCATTGCTTGAAATCATAGCAAGAAAGCAGGTTCATGTATTTTCTTTTTAGTTGGTAACTAGTAAAGATATCAATATTACTTAAAAATGTTTCGAGGGATGCTAGAAATGGTGTGGCATTATTCCTATTTGGGTTATATCCTGCAATTAAATCAATTATTTTATATTTACTACTACTAAATTTATCCCTGTAAACTTCAACCCATATAAGGCTATGAGCAAGTTCACAATTCATATTCACATTTACTTTCCAACAGTGCGAAATGTAAATACCTAAGCCAACTCCAGCTTTGCCGTCTCTGTGTGAAAAGATGCTTCTAAAATTTGGTATATTATAGTATTTCGCCTCCTCACTTTTTACCCAGGTTTCTGTCACAACCAATATATCTACCTGACCTATAATGTGCAAAAGAATTTCTATTTCCTCAAGTTTGTTTAGGATACTCCTGCTGTTTAGGTACAAGCACCTAACCGTACTGTAAGATTTTGACGGATCAGTAGAGCTGTTTCCGTCCAGGTGAGAAGCAACTGTATATGGACTGATGTTATGTAAAACAAAATTATTTATGGAATCGTATTGAATTTCATAACAGCTTAATGGAAAAATGGAATATTTTTTGTAACACTTAGGTACTGCCATTAACGAGTGTTGGTATGATATCTTGGCTGTGCCGTTACATTTGTGTCTTCGCTCTGCAACTTTCTAATATCATCAAGGCTCCTAATTCGCACTGATCGATGGTTTTCAGTCGTTTCTACGTAGATTTTGCAGTCCCTTGTCCAAATATATTTATATCCATATTGCCGTAGATCCATGGCCATCTTGTGGAGATATTTATTCCCCGATGTCAGATGTTCATTGATATACACAGCTCGGTTAGCTGCTTGGATACCTAAATCTTTAGAGCTTAGTGTTGATTTATTCTTCCTTGCTGCGAGCAGCTGATCCTTTTTTAACCGGCTAAAATATTTTACAAGGGGAGGAGGAAGGAGTTCCTGTTATATTTTTTTGGGGGGGGGGGGGGGTAGACGATGACACGCATCCATATCACCGTCGGTCACTTCGACACCGAGCGTATTGCGAAGTGCTTTCACAACTGCGACTTAGATTCTCGTTACCAAGCTGAGGCAGTACATGAATTTCTACGTTGTTCCTCCGGACGTACTGTTGGATGTCTTGATTTTCCTCTCTAAGCTTAGAGACTTCTTCATCTGCTCTTGTTTTTTCCTTTCGAGGACAGCAACCTTAGACTTCAATGCCGCTACTTCTGCCATAGCGTTTTTAAAGTCATCAGTTATTTTGTGCAGCTGACGCTTAATATCGTCGAAATTCTCAGCACAGAAGGTTACCGACTTTCTAATTTCCGCTTGTTCAGCTTCGATTCCTTTCCTAACTACAGATTCTATATCCCGAAGCTCATGGTCACTCGGCCCTGTGGCCAGATCGCCACTCACACTATCACACTTGCCGCAGTACCACTTCTTTGATTTGTCCTCAATTAGTATGTTGAATTCCCGTTTATTTAATTTAACACACGCTCTGTGATATTTTCTGACACTTACCGTCACAGATGATGTAGTCGTACTCGGCAGTAATTGATTTTATGCACGAACCACACACAGCTAGTTACTTATTTCCCGCCATCTTCATTGTGAAGGGAGAGCATAAGAAATGAGTATTTGGGTTCGTGTTGAACTGAAGGGGTTGAGAATCAACAAACGGTGGAGCTATTTTGTCAAAGAATCCCTCTATACAGGCTGGTGAGATCGTATGGGATCGTGGACTATGATCTTTGTGGCGGAAGGCTTTGAGTTTGTTCCAGACGTCGGAGATGTTGGCATTCCTATCTAATGATGCACAGAATTCCTTCCAGCTGTGTCTTTTCCTTTCTTTTAAAAATTTTGAGCTATAGTGTGCAGACATTGCTGGTACCTCTCAAAAGTGGGTTGTTCACGATATTGCCGAAGCGCTGTCCGTCGTCGTGCAACAGCTCGAGAGCAATCTGGGGTCCACCAGACAGCTGGTTTTCCCGTGTCTGTAGATCCAACTTTCTTCAGGGGACATTGAATCGGATGCAGCTTTCTCCATAGCGGAGATATAGAGGTTGTAGCTGACACCACTAGGATTTTGCAGTGGAAGGAGTAATATCTCTTCATCCATATTGGCTGTAAATTCTGGCCAATTTGCTTTAGAGCAGTTCCATTTTCCTGTTGACACTTTCTACTGATGAGGTAAAGGAGAAGTCTCTATTGTGATCAAAATGGGAAAGTGGTTGGAACCCCCGAATCAGTAAGGACGGACCAGTTGGTGGACAAGGATAAAGAGGGGGTGGCAATAGTGAGGTCAACTGCCGATTCTGTGAAAGAACCAATGTAGGGGAATGATCATTCAGGATGACTAAATTATACTATTCGACCGTATTGACTATATCATTGCCGTAGCGATCGGTGGTTGTAGAACCCCATGCTGTGGAGTGAGCGTTGAAGTCTCCACAGATGATCTGTGGGGGAGAAAGTTGCGACATGATTTCTTGCCAAATATCCAAGGTGACTGCTGTTCTCGGTGGGCAATATCCAGATGCTATCGTAAGAGTTCTAGAAGGTAGTTGTATACTAGCTGCAATCAGTTGAAATGGCGATGGTACACTACGTTGGATAGTTAGCTGTCTGTAAGATAATGTCGTGTGTACCAGAATAGCAACGCCACTATATCCATCATCACGGTCTTCCCTTAAAATGGTATAGTTGCGAAAATGTATATATCTTTGAGGTTTGAACCATGTTTCTGACAGGACAACAACGTGAGGGTTTCTATTGTGAAGTGTATTATCTAGACTCTCTTTGTTTGAAATAGCCGATCGTGCATTCCATTGAAGAATTTTAAATGCCATTATGAGCTTGGAAAATCTGTCGCAGAATATACTTGATCGCCATGGGTTGTAGAGAGTCAGATGGTTGAGACGAAAATTGTTGGATCAGTAAAGAAAGGAGCCATGTCCCAGATAGTGCGATTATGGATGCATTTTGGCTTTGAATCTCACGCGCTAGAACACCTCTGTTCGAGATCACCGACCGGCCGTTCCACTGTAAGATTTTAAAGGCCATTTTCAGAGGCGAAAATATTGGTAATCATGTCGCGGATTGCTGTTGGATGAATGTTGCTGGATGCTAAAGATTGGAACTGACCTACGATGAGCATAATAATATTGAATATATGCTCAATGAGTTGTTCGTTGTTTTGAGCAGGATTTGATGTTACGCGATGGGGTTGGGGAGGGTAGGGATTGGAAGTAATCGGAGTAACAGGTAAATGTGGAGGAATATACGCCAGTTGAGAAATTGGGGGGAAATGGGGTTTAAAAGATTGTACCGGACGTCTTGAGGAGTTTACAGGAACTGAAATTTTACGCTGAGAGGCGAGTGGATGGTCGAGTTGTTGGTTAAATGTTGAGTGGGGAGAATAATAATAATAATAATAATAATAATAATAATAATAATAATAATAATAATAATAATAATAATAATAATCATCGTATGGCCTCAGCTACCGTGTGCAGACATTTCAATTTGACGCCATCTGGCTGTCTGCTCGTCAATTTCGACGTTCCGTTTTACTCTAGGCCTCCACTAGGTGGCAGACCGAGTAAACCGAAACCCTTTTGGGCGTCTATGGCTGAGATTTAATGAATTTTGTTGGGTAAACACCAAATGTGTCACCAGAGATCTTTTACCTGCCGACATCGTACGACATGGTGTGTCGAATGGACTTTTTTCCGCCCTTCAAAAATCCGACTACCTCTGCCGGGTTTGAACCCGCTATCTTGGGATCCGGAGGGCGACACTCTACCGCTGATCCACAGAGGCAGCTTGAGTGGGGAGAGTTCTGTTGTGTGATATTCCATGGGGCATCTTCCTTCATTGGTGGCTCTGCTGTAACACTTGGTGTCAAGGGCTCATGTTGTCTTGGAAAGTTTCTTGCTGTTGACATGTTAGAGGTTGCAGAAATATTAGGTAGCGGGGGAAATTCCACCTGATTTTGATAATTAACTGGTGGGTGTGACGCTGAGTCCGCGTACGCTCTGTTGTTATAAATATCAAGCGCAGCCACTTGAGAGATATTGTTAAATGCCATAATTTCCCGAACAGAAATCCACTTTTTATATTCTGTGCAGTTTTTATCAGTGGAGAGATGAGCTCCTTTGCAGTGAACACAACAGGGAGTAATTAAATCTGAACACTGACTAATATCGTGAGGCCCTGAGCAACGGCTACAGCGTTGAGCACTTCGGCATTGCAGGCTAGAGTGATTGAATCTCAAGCATCGTTCACATAATCGCACAGACATCACAAATGGTTGCACTGGGCACCTAGTTCCGAGTAAGTGGGTATATGCTGGCAGTTGTTGTGCACGAAAAGTCAACAGACAAACTGGGATATACATTCTCTCCCCGCGAATAACCTTAGTGAAGCGCTTTAAACGAACAACTGGTAACGGGGTTTGTATCTCCTGTAATATTTCATCTTCACTAAGTGAGGGGTCAACATTTTAAATTAAACCTTGTCTTTGAATATCACTAGACGGAATGTAAGCTTCTAGATTTTGCTTACGAAAAAATTATGTTTCCACTAGTTGATTCGCCACTGCTCCTGGAGTGGTTTCAACTCGAAGTCTGTTTCGCCCTATGGGTTTTATATCCAGGATGTTTTGACGGCAAACGACCTGCTCGTTAAATAAAAGCCTACCAAGCGCCATTGGATGGAGACTACCCACGTCTTTGTTTACACTTTCGACGATAACAACGAAAGGGCCATGATCATTGGGATTGTATCTATTTTCGCTGCTATTGCGATATGCAACTCTTTGATTAGTATTGGGCTGATTTGCAGATGAGGATAAAGTATTTATTTCTCCCACATCTGCACCATTAGAACTATTCGTGTTATCAGTTGAACCGCAACTGTTTGTGACATCAAGGAGCATGTCAGACTCCTCTGTAGGACGGGGTTCACTTACACTACGACGCATTTTTTTGCACTGGGGATTGAATTCACTTAAACATTCAGAGTCAGAATTACCTGATTTGATGGCTGGTTGTGTTGATGCAATGGATACTGGTACCTGACCTCTTTGAAGTAATGCGGCAGATGCTCCTTGCATCTTTGTTGAGTAGGTGTTGACAGGTTGTTGAGCCGACAGAAGTTGATGTGGATTCGGAGGAATTTTAGCATTTAAAGTAAAGTCTGGAATCATCGATGGAGAGTTGCTGTAGCATGCTTGTAAGGCAGCGTTAATTACCTGACCCGTGTCAGGAGGATCGTTCATGATGCACTCACATAAACACATACAAAAGGAATTTTCAAACTGCTGTTATTCTATTTACTGCAGTTGAGATGATAGTAATTCCTCAAATTCGCGTAACTTCTACTTTCCCGTGAAAATGGATTAATATTCTTCAAACTTTGTATTAGGTATTTCGTTTGCAGAAAATGAAACTTCTCTCTTCTACAACGGCTTGTTTGTTACTCAGAGTTAACCTTGGTAGTTACTCCGCGATACTCTCTCTACTCGGAGTCGTATTTTGTGAACGCAGCCCCATCTGTTATTCACTGAATTGCTTATTAGCCGACAAGGGCAGTGTGTTTGAGCTCTCACCGAGTGCAGTCGTTCGCAACGCAGACGAGTGTATTTGTTCATAGTGTGTGCAAGTTGCTACCTTAGTAACATAGTGTTATATATCGTGTGCTATATTCCGTGTTCTATAGTGAATTTAATGGAATTCCTTTACAATGGCATTTGACAGTGCGGAAGGAGGAAATAACCGTAGTCCGAACCTCCTAGTGGGAGATGATTTATTGTTTGGTGGTAGAGTTGATATGGACGACTCACTTATTCTGAATTCATCAAATGGGGCATATGACTATTGTTTCTCAAGTTGGTAGCCTTCCTAAACCAACACCCCTATTCAGCAATCAGAAAACCCACCACCCGGGGACGAACTGAATAATAATTCACAAAAAGCTCTTAGGAGTAAGACTCCACCAGCGACACGATGCCCTGGCAATCATGGGCCCATACCTTGTGCTCATCGAAGCAAATGCCACCAAAAATGTGGGCAACTTACACCCAGTGAACTTGGGTAGGCTTTTTTATGAGCGGAAAATCCCGGGTATCAAAGCTATGCATAGAAAGGGAAAAATAGGATCCAGTTAACTTTTTTCACAGCTGACGCTGCTAATAATTTTATGCGATACCCCATTCTCAGTGAGAAAAATCTAAAAACTTATATACCTTCCTCCAGTGTCTACAGGTTCGGTCTAGTAAAGGGGATGAATTTGACTTTACCTGAAAATGAAATTAAGCAATTACCGAGCTCGATAGCTGCAGTCGCTTAATTGCGGCCAGCATCCAGTATTCGGGAGATAGTAGGTTCGAACCCCACTATCGGCAGCCCTGAAAATGGTTTTCCGTGGTTTCCCATTTTCACACAAGGCAAATGCTGGGGTTGTACCTTAATTAAGGCCACGGCCGCTTCCTTCCCACTCCTAGCCATTTCCTCTCCTATCGTCGCCATAAGACCTATCTGTGTCGGTGCAACGTAAAGCAACTAGCAAAAAAAAAAAAAAAAAAAAAAAAAATAAGCAATTTATACATTCACCGGTGCCGGTTATAAGTGTCCAGCGCCTTAATAGAAGGAAATCTAACGCCGACTCCTTCGAGTATGTTCCGACTGGAACTGTGAAGATCACATTTGAAACTCAAACTCTCCCGCAGCAGATTTCTATTTTTAGCGTCATCTTAGATGTTCAAGTCTTCATCTTTAATTCTATAATTTGCAAAAAATTGTCGGTGTTACGGGCATACAACACCTAATTGTCGGGCGAAAATGCCTCGTTGTGGTCGCTGTGGTAATAATCACATCACGAAAGACTGTCAACAAACGCTTGTCAAATGCCTCCACTGTAATCTAAATCACCAGGCAGGATCCTCTCGATGTGCTGTACATCAACAACAGACGGCTATTAAGAAACACATGTGTACTGAAAATGTATCTTTTGAGGAAGCCAAAAATAGACTGCAGCCATCTACCTATAATCTGACCATTCTACCCCATCATTTGCCGTCCTTAATTGAAAAACTGGTAACCAGACCTGGCAATTTCAATCCGCGTAAACGCAAAATCACTACATATGCACAAAGGGAGAACCGCCCACCTCCGCGTCTGGGCTATGATAGAGTCCTATCTCAACATATTACGCACACCTTCAATGGAACAATCGCCAGCTACACTAACTCCGATCACCCATACTACTACACCGGCGGTACCTACTAATATTGCTGGCGAAAATGATCAGGAAGTAACCCCTTCCACATCACACATACCCCCAGTTAAAGATCTGCAAAAAGAAATTCACGACGACTTTGTTAATCTGATGGAACTAATGGGTCAAAATACCCAATGGAGTCACCTGCTACACGATACAATCCTACCCATTTTAGATCCCAAGATGCAGATACTGCAATGGAACAGTAGGAGTGTGGCGAACAAACGACATGAGCTAATCTTACTCATTAACGAATTCCAACCTGATATTATCTTATTACAAGAAACATGGCTTCCTAATTTTTTTTAAATTTATCATCAAATGATATAATATCGTACAATTAGATCGTCCAGGATATGGCGTAATTGCAATACTAATTAAGAATTACATACCCTATAATCTTATACAATCGGAATAAGCTATATCAGGCACTTACTTCCAGCGCATACAAATAAAAGATATTATCCTTTCTAACTTTTACTGTCCTCCCGACATACATGGTTCCTACCAATATTGGTTCAATTTTTTACCCAATTTACCGGTGCGAATCATATTATATTCGGGGATTTCAATGCCCATCACATAACCTGGGGAAGCAATGGCAATAGCTCAAAAGGAACGCATATATTAAACTCTTCTCTTAACGCCAACCTCACCATCCTTAATGATGGATCTCCTACACGGTTAACAGCCCCTTCCAACGCTCCGAGTGCGGTGGATCTTCTTATATGAACCACGGATTTAGAGCATAAATTGACTTGGCAAACTCTTAAGGATCCTCACGGTAGTGATCATTTCCCCATTCTCGTTACATGGTACAATTACAAGCCTTTCTCCAGTAACAAGCCACCTAAGATACCTATACGAAATTTACATAATATTGATTACGATCTTTTTACGCAATTCATATAGGATTATTTCAGCCATACCTTTAAATCAACATCCGCGGAATATGATTCGCTCTTACAATGCATAAAATCTAATCTTGACATCTATCATCCAATTATTTACAAAACTCCGACCAACCATAATCCGACGAACACCATTCGTTGGTGGGATAATGAATGTGAAGTCGGGATTAGATGCCGGAGAAGTCTGTTGAAAAATCTACGGAAGCATTTCACGTCAACTAACTATATGCAATATAAACGTATCTGTGCAAAAAATACGTCTATTCGGGCCGCGTGGAAGACCTTCGTAGAGAGCAGTAGCGTGCATTGTGGGTATGCAGACTAAGCCGGGCTTACCCGTTGGACTTCAGAAGCAAAGTAAACAGTAATGCAACTGTAAGTGCAACAATTAATTTCATCTTGTCATTTGGCAATACTAGCAATTGCTGCAGTATGTAGGAAATGTATTCTGCAGTACGAATTTCTGCAGTAGCGAGGGTACGCGACACACCTACCGCTTCGCTCGCCCAGCGTTGAGTTCAAGATGACGCATGCGTAGTAACCGCGCCAGTAAGCGAGCTTGGTAAGCCGACAACTCAACGCTGCCCAGCTTGATCGTACGGTGTAGCAGTGTGAAGCAGCTTTGTGCGGGTTTATGATACGTTCATTTACTGCGGTTTGGCTTATTGCTGAAACAGCTTTTGAGAGTGGCAACTGATACCAATGAAAAACTTTTAAAAAGTACAAGTATCCAGTTTCTTTTGGAATTGAAAATTAGTTTGCTCATAAATGTAACAGTGTGAGAAAAACTTGCCTACTAGTAGGCACCAGCGTTGTCGTGGACCATGTAGCGTATTTGTAGCAGCGTACGTTCTAATGATTTTCATAATAATAACATGCAACGTTTTAGGTGTTTATGTGAGAAACTAGAAATTGTTCAATCTGGAAAACCTTCTCCAGATATGCCCAACCTTAAAGGAACGCATAAAAACAAAAATCAAGAGTACGTTCGTCATTTCCAAACTTCACAGCACAGTAAACAGAATGGATGGCTGGAAGTTTCAAATTTAATCAACTGTTTTGCCTGCCACGTTTACTCTTTGCAATAGACCGAACTGTTTGTTCTGACACTGGTTTATGATAATCTGAGTAATTTGCACAATGTCATTCAGAAGCATGAGAAATCGCAGTCACACATTTCTGTACTATTACAGCTGAGAATGTTTGGAAAATCTAGAATTAATATTCAGCTTGATGCTCAATTGCGTGTCAGCACTGTACACTACGAGACCGTTCGGAGATGCTCAAGCGATTGATTGATGTGTGTTTTTTAGCTACTCGCAAATTACCATTCCAAGGACATTCTAAGTGTGAAGCTTCTTTGAACAGGGGTGCATGGAACTTACTCACCACTTACGATGCGACGTTAAGCACACACCTAGAAACATCGACCGTGTTTCGCGGAACTTCAAACAGGATACAAAATAACTTAATAAGGGTTGTCAGTGATGTAGTGTCCGACTCGTTGGCTGAACGGTCAGCGTACTGACGTTCGGTTCAGAGGGTGCCGGGTCGGGAATTTTAACCCTAATTGGTTAAATCCAATGGCACGTGGGCTGGGTGTATGTGTTGTCTTCATCATCATTTCACCCTCATTACGACGCGCAGGTCACCTACGGGTGTCAAATAGAAAGACCCGCCTGGGATATCCCGGCACTAAAAGCCATACGACATTTCATTTCAGTGATGTAGTTTTGGAAAATGTGAAGTCAGACATAAAACACGCTATTTTTGTTGCCATTCTTCTTGACGAGACTTCAGATATGAATTTGTCACAACTATCAACCACTCTGAGATACTTTGATTCCGAAAGTTTACGAAAGATTAATTTCTTTCACTGATGTCAGCGCAGATCGAACAGCCAGTGGTTTGCTTGAATATGTAAAAAACATTGTTACTGAGTTTGAGTTACACCACAGTCTAATATATACAGTCGCGAAGCTCTAATTAAGAGGAAGGTTCATCAGCTTGACAGCTGGAGCGACACTAGCACCTCTAGCGGCGAGGTAGAGGCAACTTGCTAGCAGACAACAGGCAATGAATTGCCACTAGTCTAAAATGGCGATAACTTCTGAACCATTCATGCAAATAATGCCCTGAGAAGGATATTGTAATCCTTATGAAATAGTGGAGGAGGTCAAACTATTTATTCCGATGAGGAGTTCGGGGATAATATAGAAATAAATTATTTTATCTTAAGGAGTTAGGTTTTTTTCACCGCGGACTATAACAAAAAAAAAAAAAAAAGAAACGCTTCTAGAGAGCAACCGGTTCGAAATAGGTATATACCATCCCGGACTTTTTTGTAGAGGTTTTTATGCTCTACAATTCTTAAACTTACCTTTGGGGTCTATCGTTGACGGTTCAGGCAGCGTAAGCCAAGAAAGCAAGTGACCCACCTTGGTAGAGCGCTGGTCGGTCACTTGCTTCTTGGCTTACTCTGCCTGAACCGTCAAAGATAGACCCCAAAGGTAAGTTTAAGAATTGTAGAGCATAAAAACCTCTAAAAAAAAAAGTCCGCGATGGTATATACCTATTTCGAACCGGTTGCCCTCTAGAAGCGACTTTATGTTGTCGTCCACGGTAAAGAAAAATAACTCCTTAAGATTAAATATTTCGATATTCACTTCGAACTCATCGAAATAAATAGGGACTGGGTGTTTGTGCTGTCCTCAACATCCCTGCAAATCACACACCACACTATCCTCCACCACAATAACACGCAGTTACCTACACATGGCAGATGCCGCCCACCCTCATCGAAGGGTCTGCCTTACAAGGGCTGCACTGTGCTAGAAATAGCCACACGAAATTATAATTATTATTAATAAGTTAATTGCAACTTTAAAAATTATATCGATTTTGAAAATCTACAGATGTCATGGCTAGTAGTTGGTGTGTGTTTCCTGTAAAGCCAAGGATTTAACATGATACCGTACACTCTGGTTAGACGTCCTTCAATATTCATGAGGTTACACACAAGTCTATATGGTTACATTCTTTTATATAATGATGCACGTTAAATTGTACTTCCTACGTCCGGTAATCAGTACCTACGCCCTTCTTTGGAAAGCATACCCACTTTTCAAAACCACCGTACGCCACTGACAGAGTATAAACAGTACTACATCCAGCAAGATCATATGGGCCAAAATTTCTCTTAGTAACTCTCGGTGCACACCCCAACCTCTCGCCCTACCTCCTCCCCAATTGTATCAATTCTATGCAATCTAACACCCGATTTTGTTCATCCAGAATATTTATTAACTTGTACACACCCATCTACTAAATATCAAACCTTGATGAATCCGATTACATATCAAGAATAGTTGCACTTCATAAAAAAACGACATCACCAGGAACAGATTTCATAACTTGCAAGATGCTCAAGCTCCCTACCAATTAAGGTTAAATCCATCATTCTTAACTGGTATAATAAGATATTGACAGGCACATTAATACCATCAGACTGGAACATTTTTGACATAATTCCAATACATACACCAGGCACGGATCCCTTACACCCTCATAATTACAGAGGTATAATGTTAGGGTCATGTATACGTAAAACTTTTCAACGCACCCTCCTTCGCAGATTAATATGGCATCTAGAGTATTATAATGATTTACCGAAATGTCAATTCGCTTTCATAAAAGGAAGAAGTACTACTGACACCTTAAAACATTTTTTGAACGGACCTCTTATTAGCACGGTGTCGAAAACAAGATACTACAGCAGTTTTTCTCGATGTCGGGCGAGCATACGATAATGTTGACATTCATATTCTGCTTCAAAAATTACACTTCCCACTACACTGACGTAGCCAAGGGGGGGGGGGGCAGTGGGGCCGGCCCCCCTAAAAATATTTCCTGAAACTGGAGCGATGATCAGCCGTTGTTTTACGTACGGTACGAACAACTTAAAAACTTACGCCGAAATGTTAAATTAACGTAGTGAGTAGTGACAAAGAATCTACTAGCAAGGCTCAATAGGTCTGATCATAATTTTCCACATTTGTATTGTTTGAATGAAAGGAAAACACTTAGCATTGTGATGCGCGGCGATATTTCCCTGTAGAGGCATCAGTATTGGGAATGTAACCGTTTGCTGACAAATGTCAAGACATGAGGAAAAGGGAAGAAGAAAAAAAAAAAAAAAAATGAAATGGGGTATGGCTTTTAGTGCCGGAGGGTCCGAGGGCAAGTTCGGCTCGCTAGATGCAGGTCTTTTGATTTGACTCCCGTAGGCAACCTGCACGTCGTAATGAGGATGAAATGATGGTGAAGACGACACGTACACCCAGCCCCTGTGCCAGCGAAATTAACCAATTAAGTTTAAAATTCCCGACCCTGCCGGGAATCGAATCCGGGACCCCTGTGACCAAAGGCCAGCATGCTAACCATTTAGCCATGGAACCGGAGAGGAAAAGGGCAATTACCAAGGGATTACTCAGTTGGGGGCCGGAACGTGATCACCGAGATAACTGGGGCCACGGCCAGAAACTGCTGTAAGCTTATAACATAGTGTCAGATTTTGCACATCAGTTCTGGGAAACAGCAATGTCCTAGGGATCCTCGGGTTGTACCGTGGTTGAGAGATGTGCTGTGTTTAAATTGCAGTGTTGGTAAGACTGTGACAGGATTTTGAGCTGCACGTCAGTTTCCCATTTTGTGCCATATAAGTAAATTTTTTTGAAGAGGGCCATTTCGTCACTGAGAAGCCAAAACTATGTACATCCTCGGTAGGTTATGAATTTTTTTAAAAAATTCTAACAGTAGCAAGACAATTGCGGATGCGTGCCTAAGTTCGATATGAAGTCCTATATATTTTGTCAAATGGCCGGAGATTGATTGGAACATCAAATTGCACCATCAAAAGTGCAGGTAAATATTTTGTAATTGGCGGGCGTGATAACTCAGTTCCAATGGTTCTATCTTCTCATCAGGACGGCCCAGACTTGAATCGCAATCGATGCATGAAACATTTTAAAAATTGGAAGTCACGTTGTATTGATATGGATTCTACTTAAAACACTAGATCCCGTCCCTTACCTTTCTTTATACTTTTGAGCCATAACCGCGTCATTTATGGTGGTGTATTTTGAGTATCCACCATTCTTCGGGCTTACCTTGTACCTTAAATGGTGAGTGGATGCAGTGGCGCACCCACAAAATAATTTCAGTGGGCCAGTAGTGTGGATACAACTTTTCCTTGGAAGGGGTTGTGAAAAGATTTTTTAATTTTTATTTAGAATTTGCTTTGCGTCGCACCGTAGGTCTTATGGCGACGATGGGAAAGGAAAGGGCTAAAAGTGGGAAGGAAGAGGCCGTGGCCTTAATTAAGGTACAGCCACAGCATTTGCCTGGTGTGAAAATGGGAAACCACGAAAACCATCTTTAGGGCTGCCGACAGTTGGATTTGAACCCACTATCTCCCGGATGCAAGCACACAGCTGTGCGCCCCTAACAGCACGGCCGATTCGCCCGGTGGATATGGGAAGAAAAGCCGGTCCTACCGAGTGCGGTGACGGATCTTCAGTAAATATTGATGGTTTTGATTGTTACCATGTACAATCATAGCTTCTGTACTCTTAACATAAACCGGCCGCATTATTGAAACTGTTGGTAAAATTGATAATATCGTTCTTCGTTTGTGAGGAAGTACCATTTTCATTTAATTTGTCTTCTTAAAAAAAGGAACCACTTTGGTACTACACCCCATGAAGGCGACTACCTTCCAGGTCGTAGATATTTCGATTACGGGAGACTCAAGGCCAACTCTACTGCACCCACAAACAAGGTTGTGTCTTCCCCATCCCATGCCTTTCTTAACTCTGTCAGTGCCGGGAATCAAATGCAGGATGCCTTAAGTCAAATTCTAAAATAAGGAGACCTAAAAGTAACCAGCCGGCCCCGCGGTGTAGGGGTAGCGTGCCTTCCTCTTACCGGAGGCCCCGGGTTCTATTCCCGGGCAGGCCACGGATTTTTACCTGGATCTGAGGGCTGGTTCGAGGTACACTCAGCCCACGTGTTTATAATTGAGGAGCTATCTGATGGTGAGATGGCGGCCCCGGTCTAGAAAGCCAAGAATGACGGAGGAGAGGATTCGTCGTGCTGACCACATGACAACTCGTAATCTGCAGGCCTCCGGGCTGAACAGCGGTCGTTTGGTAGGCGAAGGCCTTTCGGGGCTGTTACGCCATGGAGTTTGGTTTGGAAAAGTGAACAGAGAAGGAAGCAACACCCCTGCAAGGTTCTTTAGCTTCCAGATAGTTCTTCTGTCCGGCCTCGTGCATATAGGACAGTTGGAAAACGTACGCCGTAATAAATGCTCCTCAAAAAACATTTGTAAAAATACTAAGGGCATCAATTTATAACAATAATCACAAACGCCTCCTTTTCATGTGGCTCAGTTGGTTGAGTCGCTGTCCTTCTGAGTCTGAGTTCACAGGTTCAAATCCCGGCTTGGGTCGGTGGCCCTTAAAACGGTGTTGAAATGGCAACAGCTCCGTGTCGTTGGTTATGGACCGTTAATAAAAATTGTAAATACGAATATTAGCGTCACAAAACTGTATCTTTATACTACTATAGTCTGTATCCCAGACCTGCGAGGGAAACTGATTAACAATTTGCTTTACGTCGCACCGACACAGATAGGTCTTATGGGGATGGTGGGATAGGAAAGGCCTAGGAGTGGGAAGGAAGCGGCCGTGGCCTTAATTAAGGTACAGCCCCAGCATCTGCTTGGTATGAAAATGGTAAACCACGGAGAGCCATTTTCAGGGCTGCCGACAATGGGGTTCGAATCCACTATCTCCCTATGCAAGCACACAGCTGCACGGCCCTAACCGCGAGGGAAGCTAATAGGACAAGGTAAACCCTACCTAGCATATGTTGTGACCTGAAATTTTTCTTTACCAACTAACAAAACATATATATACCCATTCGCTTTACATTCTATATTTATTTATTTATTTATTAGTGGCTTCTGTACAGTGGCGAAGTTAGCGCTCCAGGCCCTCTCGTATACTTAACCACATACTAATCAGAATATTAAATAAATTACTGAGATACCTAAAATATTTCAATTACATGAATTAATAGAATTGAAAATAAATAGAATTGAAAAAATAAATTTAAATATATTACTAAATTAATATTAAAACTAATTATTAATAAAAACTCTTAAAAGTGACTAATCCTCAGGCACGCACACATTCATATTCAACCATTAAGTCAGCTGCTCTCAGCAGGTAGTCTCGGCAGGTGACCTTAAATTGTTATTTAAGAATAGCTAGTTTCTCTGACCTGAGCCGGCAGGGAATTCCATAATCTCGCGACAGTCGCCACAAATGATCTAACTTTATTTTGGGGCGCAGTGGAATAGAAAGAATGAATCTAGAACGTGTATTTAAGCTGTGAAATGATGGTAAAGAAGCGAATTTAGAAGAAATATACAATGGCTGACTTTCAGTTACCATTCTAAACACCATCGTTAAAGTGTGTAGCTGCCAACGTTAATCAGACATCAGCCATGAGACAGCCTGTTAATATGGGGTGATATGAACATCGTGCCCGGTATTGTAAATAAATCGCAGGCAGGAATTCAGTGCTCGTTGAAGTTTAAGTGCTTCTTCTCTCGTCATGTCAACTAAAACATCACAAAAATCAAGAATAGGGAGAATGAGTGTCTGTACGAATTTGGCCTGTAGCTCAAATGGAAATACATCCCTCTGCCGTTTAAGAGGGTGAAGCACTCCAAAAATCTTGTTACGAATTTCTTTCGTGTAATCAGACTAATCAACCGTTTCATTCATCATTACGGCGAGATTTTTAACCGTTTTACTGTAGGGAATAATGTTACCATTCAGTAGGATAGGCGGGATTGCGACATTGTTTGAGCAGCTCAGTAATTTTCGTGATCCAATAATGTTTGCCTGAGATTTCGTTGTGCATATATATATTGAGTCGTCGGAGGTCATTGTTAATATCTTGTCTTGCAATGTCGATGTATTTGAAGATCGTCAGCATAGAGGTGGTGTGTGTTATATCCTGTCACAGATGGTATGTCATTGATATAAATACAGAAAATTAGAGGCCCTGGAATACTGCCCTGTGGAGCAACACTAAGTTTCATTTTCCATTTAGAGGCTTTGTCGTTTACTGTTGCACGCTGTTGACTGTTACTCAAGAAAGAACTAAAAACCTTAAGCGCAGCCAGGTCGAAACTTAGCAGTTTGATTTTCTTTATCATATTCGTAATTACTACAGTGTCAAAGGCGCCACTGAAGTCAAGAAGTATAAGTATAGTGAGCAGTCGTTTGTCCATAGCGTTTCTAATGTCTTCAGTAACCTTCGAAAGTGCCGTCGCGTTACTGTGATCCTTCTTAAATTCAGATTTGCAAATGGTCCAAAATAGCATTTTGATTTAGGTATTCCAGAACTTGCTCATATACTAAACATTCAAAGGCTTTAGAAAGCGCAGGGAGTATAGACATAGGACGATAGTCAGAGGGTGATTGTGGGTTTAAACTCTTAGATACCGGTATAATATTGGCCGTTTTACAGACAGTAGGGAAATTTCCGTTTGGTAAACAGTATTCAGTATGTGCGTCAGTAGTATAGGCAGGACAGCACCCATAATGTTATGTATAAAAGTAGTAGGAATATCGTCTACTGTACACCTGTAGCCTTTGATTTAATGGAATGCAAAGCCTTTCCAACCTGATTTTCTGTGACACTGTGAATGGTGGATTGGCTGGAGGGGAGGGCGGTGAGTCGGTGCAGTTAATTGGGGTAGGTTCACTTCGTCAAGTGGAATGTCAGAAGTCGTCTGTGTCTGTTTACCTATTCCCAGAGCTCTAAGTTGGTCCCATGCGCGATTAGAATTTAAGCTGTTAGCTAAATTCAGGAAATATATACTTCTTTTATTGGTGATTAACTTCTTTGTGCGATGTTTTAAGATGCGGTAAGATTCGAAGTCTGTGTCATCTAGGGTTTGTTCATAATATCGACATAACGAGTCACGGTGGGCCATCATTCTCTTGGCTTCAACATCTTGCCATGGACAAGAAGGGCGAGAAACCTGTATTCGACGTGTGTATTTCTTTGCCGCATTATTTGCATAAAATGTCACTTCTTTATTTCTTATCACATGACCATTATTATAACATTACCGTATTCATTCTAAACCAGAATATTGCATCTTTACTCACACTGTTTATTCTTGCATTCATTTAACTTGTACTCGGAGTATATCAAATGCTGCAGTTATGCTGGGATGGGAGTAACAGAGGTAGCTGGGTGGGGGGTCGTCCAAGGAGTCCAGACACCCCAGGCGTTTTAACGAATCTACTTTTTTTTAAAGCATTTCATATATAACGTATATTAATATCAGCTTCCGGAGTCCGACTCATTGGCTGAATGATCAGTGTTGAGGCCTTCGGTTCAGAGAGTCCCGGGTTCGATTCCCGACCGTGTCGGGGATTTTAGTCGTCGTCTGATTAATTCTTCTGGCTCGGGGACTAGGCGTTTGTCCCAACACTATCCTCTTCATATTCAGACAACATACTACACTACCAACTACCAAAGAAACACTCAACAGTGATTACATCCCTCCATATAAGGTTGGCGTCGGGAAGGACATCCGGCCGTAAAACAGGGCCAAATCCACATGTGCGGCACAGTTCGCACCCGCGAACCCACAGATGTGGGAAAAGCGTGTGGGGGCGTGTAATAATAATATTACTATTAGCTTCCGTAATCCGCACGAATCCACCACTTTTACTTGGATCCAAGGACACTAATTTCCTTTTTAGGTATTCTACACCACCTGAACTCTGGAAGTTTGGATACCTATCAAAATAAAATTCTGGTTGAATGGGCCCCTCCCAAACAAATCCTGGCTACGCTACTGTCCCACTATCCCCTATTCATATAATTAAAAACCTTTTAATAAATCGCACATTAAGTTTGCAACATTATCGACTTAATTCTTACGCACGAAGGCCAATGTAGGGCTTCTACAGGGTGATCTACCAAGCGGCATATTGTTTACTTTATATACAAGTGATTTGGTAACTCCTTATGCACGTATATCGCAATTTGCCGACGGCATACTCGTATATACTACACAAACTAACGTAGATCTACGTCGTCAATCACCCAAGCCCTCTACCATACACATACGTGGATGGAATACCATGGATTAGAAATAACGCACTATGAAAGTGCCGCGGTTATACTCGCACACAAACGAACATATGACAAAGCCCCACTCCCATATGCCAATCAATCCCATACCAAATATTTGGGAGTCTACATTGACAATAAATTAAATTGGAAGACACATATTGCCCAGCTGAAGTATAAAATTGAAAATACAATCCAAATCCTTAAGTCTTTAACTCGTAGAAACTGGGGATCGGATCCGGCCACATTAGTAGTATTAATAAAAATTCAATCGGAGCAAGGGTGGATTACGGCTGCCAGTTCTTCGATACAGCTTGAACAACTACCCTAAAAAGATTAGACATATTACAATTAACCTCAATTTGAATCGTATTAGGTGCTCGAAGGACAACACCCACCAATGCCTTATTGGTTGAAGCAGCAGAGCTACTCTTGGCTATGAGACGAGAATATCTATCGTCCAAATATTTACTTGAAAAAATCTCTGAATCATCATCCCACATTACCCGAAATGCAACTTTTAAGTATCAAATAAATCAAAAATTTAAAACCAGCAACATACCGGCGTTTTTACAGACCATATGTTGTAATCGTCCCCTAAGGAACACTGTCATACATACTCTCACAATTACAGCTTTGCTACTTATCAACCTTCCATTATTGTAACTACTACTTTCGAACACTTTCCTGGTAATTTCAAGAATCCTACTCTAGTTAATAAAACTTGACAAGCTTTTCTCAGTTCGCATAAACAATATACAAATTGCTTTACTGACGGATCTAAGACTTCAGAGGGTACAGGAGTTGCCTATTACATCCCTCAACTGAACATACAACAATTTACTTTACCATTTACACGGCGGAAACCTTCGCTATTCGCCAAACCTTATGCATAAAGGAATATAACATTTCCAATGCCATCATATGTACAGATTCATTAAGTGTCCTCCAAAGTATACAAACTCCACAGGAATCTACCAGTTGGTATATATGGAACATTCTCTGAAAGTTATTACACGTCCTCTCCTTAAATCAACACGATAATATATTAATCTGGATACCTAGTCATTGCAACATACCCGGTAACATTCAGGTTGATCGTTTAGCAAAGGCAGCAGCCAAAGTTCAAAGACTTCATTATCAACTCGCCATTCTGCACACGGATTATTCCCTTCCCATCAAACGGAATATACTCAAAAAATGGGCTTCGTTCTGGAAAAATTACGCAAAAATGAAGGGTAAATCTTATTACCAACTACAACCGGATCTCCAACGAACCCCCTGGTTAACCAAGGGCACTTACTCTCAGAGACATATTACTACAATAATCTGCTTAAGATTCAATCATGCGCTTACACCTGACTAAGTACCGATTTCATATTAGTGACATATTTGTTCCAGTCAGTAAGCTAGAGACACCATTCACCACATAGGATTCCAATGTCGTAGCTATTCTAACCAATGTCAAGATTTTTTCCAAGCACTAACAGATCAAAACATTCCTCTACCTACAAGTGTCGTTTGTCTCATTCACACTCCTACAGAGCCTTTAGTTAATATACAATACTCACTAATTTTCTTGATGAATCGCCTTATAGGTTACAATCGCTTACTTGCCCTCAAAAGTCATTACAAATATTAACCATATACGTACAACGCGCACACCCCGCTATTCACTTAACCTTCAAATGTAAAAAAAAAGACAAAAAACACAGTACTAACCTTAAATAACCGAATATAGAAGAACTATTATATACACCTTCGATAACACAAATAGGCGAAACTTAAAGTTATTTACAATCTCCTATCGGGTTAATCATCAGTTACCAGCAGAAACATAGTCCTCTGTTTCATCCTTAGCCTCTAAACCCAACTTCCAAGTCTCTCACTTCTCAAGATTAATAACCTACGGATATTACATCAACACAAACAAATGCTATACTAAAAGGTGTAATTACTGGGTAAGGTGTTGAACTAAGTCCAAAAGAGTCAAGAAGAAGAAGAAAGACCAGGACCCTTGTATAAGCGTTTTGTAGCAGCGAGTAGCGGAAAAAATAAAAGAGTAAGCTTTTTATTTATGTGGAATTTACTGTCTGCAGTAATATAATCATGGTGAAATATTCGACTTGTCCATTTCACACACATTGAAAGAATTGACGATAACGATCTTCATGATATTTCAAACATAGAAGACATACACCATTTAGAGGTTATGGAGGCTAGAAATCTTTGTAAAACATTAAGAGATGGAGGCTAGAAATCTTTGTAAAACATTAAGAGATGGAATGACAATGAATAACTATATATATAAAAAAAAATGATTGGGCGTATTTTTGTGTAATAATGTGTTAACGCTTAAGATTCTAAATTCCGAGTTTATTATACACTATCTGCCTCTACATATGATCTTTCTCGAATTTGAGTATAAAAAGGGACACATTCCTCGACATAAAAAAAGGGTACAACTTTAAAACCGTACGTAATATGATTTCCATATTTTGTAGTTGAATACGCAGATGTATCAATGCGCAAGAGTAACTATTTTTATCAAACCTTTCTTTTAGCTACAAAACAGATTTTCCTTTCTCCTGAAAAGTAAGGATTTTCGAATGTGTCCCTTTACAACTACAATTGCTTACCTTTTCCGTACTATCCCAGTTAGGAGCTCTTGATCTTTTCTTAAGCTTTTCCATTTCTTTTGTGGCGTTCATTACACAAGCAAGCTGAAGAAATGTTTATATCAACATAAGCCCGTGTTCTCTGACAAAACTTTGCAGCGATTAAGTTTACACCCCTGCACATTGCACGCTTTCCTGTATAAATAAACAATATCCACTGCCTTTTCAATATGCCATGCAACTGCGTGACTTTCCAGACAGTTTTGCTCATAGATAACCAGCAGAAGCGCATAAAGGCGGTGAACATGCGAAATACGTCAGCGAACTGCAGGAAGAGATTCCGACTTGGAACGAGTGTACACGTGCCGTATAATAATACAATGCGTATAACACATTTATTAGTAAGAAAAATATACGCTTGTACAGGGTTTATTCACTGTATAACTATACAAGTGTTAAACAACGGTATAAGGACTTTTTATTGGTAAGACTGTATGTAGACTTTTAAAAGTATGAACACTTGACTAACCCCGTTCAGTCTTCAAGTAGAATTGTCGAAATATACCCTTTTCCAATTGTCTTGTCCACTCTCTGCTTAATGATCAGAGGATTCTCTAAACACCACTACACAGGTAAGGGAGAAAATCTGCGGTTTTCCTTTTCCGTTGGAGAGGCACACACATGGCAATGAAGTTTGGAAGAATACTACAAACATATTTTCGCAGGCTTTTTATGGAATTCTACTACCTTTCTCCTTCATGCATACAGCATGCCAGGAAAGAACTCAATTTGATGCTACACAAATTTTCAACATGCATACATCATTATAGACCGTTATGCCTTTCAGCGTTCAGTCTGCAAGCCTCTGAATTTACTGAACGTCACCACAATCCTCTATTTGAAATTAGTGCTGTGGCCTCATTTAGTTCTATACATTTTATCCTTTAATCGTTAGAAACCCAAATCTAACCATCGTCGTCTTGGTCTTCTACTTCTCTTACCCTGTGTAACAGAGTCCATTATTCTCCTAGGTAACCTATCCTCCTCCATTTGCCTCACAATATTTTTCAAGTCTTCTGAAAATAAACTACAAAAATATCCACTAAAATTTGTAAAGCTTTGGTTATGCATCCTTCTCAAGCTTTGTAACAGCACGATCCTATCCACAGGAGAACCACAGAACAAACTTTAAGAGGGAACACAGGAGTAAATGTGAATAGAATATTTCCCAAAAGCAAACTACAGAAATTAATAAATTACACCAAGGCATTTATTTCATGACATTTAGACAAGACAGACCTTCATTTCTCCAATTACTGGACATGATCACACTACTTACAAAGAATGAACAATCATTTTATTTCAGTGAGTTCTTTATTAAAAGCTCCACAGGCTTCTATTACTGTATATTAATTAACATTATTTTAACACAATTAACGAATAAAATCAATTTACAAAATTGCTCATATGTAGCCTAACCCCAGTTCAAAGATAACCAGAGAATGAGAATTAAAAACGGGCAAGAGTCATAAATAATAACAATAGGGGTTCTGTGTCGATCTCTTCATGGAACGAGACTTATTACAATAATACCAACTAATAGTAGAACAATCAATGCTAAAATGACCAAAGCATGCTGATAAAACAATTAAAAATAAAGTCTAAAAAAAAAAAAACAAGAAAAACAAAAAGAAAGATCTAGTAGGAGTAAGATTAAAAAGAAGTTGTGGAGTTTTTGGTATATTGTAATAATAAAGTTTCATACAAAATAAAGTTTCATACAAAATAAACACACACAAAAAGATACAGTAATAGTATTTTATATAATTATTACAACTCTTAAGAGTAATTTTGAATAAGTAAGAAGTTCATTTTTTGTCCTACTTTCATACATAAGCCCTCGCATGCACTTCCATACAACCCATGCACACTGCACTAGCCTTCAAGACAGTAACCTTGAAAACCAGCAACTATGAAACGAAAATTCAACACACAAACCTATTAATAAGGGTAATTGTTTTATAATGTAAAGTGCTAATAAAAAATTGAAAATGGAACCCTTCTTCAGGGTATGCTTTTGGCATTAATAACATTACAATTTTTGTTTGTTTGTGGCAGCAACTCTTCTAGCCTCTCATTAACGTTTGAAAATTGTTGCTTCACTCGACTTACAACCATTTTATTCCCATTCCCGCTTCATACGGCCCCATTTTCATCAATTTAATAACGCGATACCTTGTGAACCACAAACAAATTCTTTCACTACAATTACAGTAAAATCATCTCCATTCTTTGCATCTTTAAGGACCCAAAATCTCTTTTGAAATGTTGAATTAATAGTGTATGTGTGTTAATGTTAACTTTGTATGCCAGAGGCTATATATTTACTGCATGTTTAACGTTATAAAGATGCTTTTGGTTTGCTGTCTTGCTTTGTTCTACATCAGACGAGACAATTTCATTTTTTTTAAAAATTGGTAATACTGCTACGCTTTAGGGACCAACATCATCAATCTTCAGCTTCATCCTCCTCTTCCGATTCAGCCTCTGCCAACCATGTCAGCCATGTGTTCACCTGGAAATAACATTAAATAATACAATCTAGAGAAAAATGACAACGTTCAAGAAGTGTACATTAGTACATCCTCTTCGAAGGGGATTCATAACAAATGTTGCCTAGTTGTGAGAAGCATATTAACGAAAAGCATTGGCTAAATCATATATAGAGACGGGAACACCAAAAGAAATCTGAAATACTAACAGGTCATTGTGGTAAGACAGAAATAGGAATAAAACATGAAAGAACCAGGACAATTTCAAACAGATTGGCTCTCATCCATAAATCCCAGTTTTACCACATCCACCTGTTCTCATCCCCTGACAAGTTTATTCGTAAGTGGCTAGATAATAAATAATAAACATGTTTGAATATCAGTCCAGAGTCCTCTCAATACTGATATATTAACAGTGTAGGATGGTGGTGCAGGAGATGGACAATTAAAGCCAAGAGGTATAAAATAAAAGACAGTATAGTAATTGCTAGTGTCCCCATGGATTAACCTACAGTGTAATTTGCCAACACATTTTCAAAAAGTCTACCTACAAACTGGTTTGAATACGAATTGAATCATAAAATTTTGTCAATGCAATTTCCTGTAAGGTATAATGGTTTGTGATATCTGAAGCCACCTTTCTTCAGCTTCGACTCAAGTTAATTTATAACATTGATTTTCGGTCTGCCAAAACTAATCAAAAAATAAATTGATAAACTACATGAAAAAGAAATAATTTAAGAATTCTGCTAACATACCTTCTCTTTCTAGGTAGTTTACAAATTTATTCAAACCTTTTTTTAAAAAGCGATGCATAATCAGTGCAACAAATCCTCTCCAGCATTTTTCTTGACACCCTAGACCGGGATTACAATCTTGATGCCAGATAATTTAATTGTAATCACAAAGAGTCTGAGCGGACCTGGCACCAGCTCTCATATCCAAGTAAAAATTCTTGACCTGACTGGAAATTGAACCCCAGACCAGATGAAAAACAAGCAAGTACCCCTACGCTGGTTACAAAAAATCCTACCTACATTAATTTCACACATTAAAAATCTCAATATTTCATTTTCAGTCTTACCAAGGAAAACTTTTCCATGAAAACCACTTGCAGATCAGGAACTCTGATTAGTCGAGCAAAAATTAATCACAAGCAATTCTTAGTTCTCAAATCTAATAAAATAAAGCATATCCAATATAAAAGCATGACATGATGGTGAAATCCCTCAATCTGAACCTTCCCTCGCAATTTGGTTACCAGTATACTTTAGTAAGTTTCTGCAAGTCTTGTACCGCACAAATTAGGCACACTCCCCATTTAAAGGTTATGCTGTACTCGAGAATATAGTTTCGAATTCAAGTATTGATGCTCAAAAGTTCTATTAATTTGACCATATTTCTGGCCCCAAAAAGTGTCTTAAATGCAATATATTATATTTGATTCTGACAGCCACTAATCACAAGCAAATTGGAAGAAAATTAGAACAGAAGTTTGTTTCTTCGTGGCTTTGAACTCAGCTAGAAAGTGCGTTGAGACACTCGCTATACAAGCTAGGGCAGGTGGGAAATTATAAAAACTTTTTAAATGTTAGGCACCACACACAGAACCAAGCTAAAACAGCAACAGGGTATCCCAAGACATCCATGGCTTTATTATGTAAGGTGCAAACTGCAGCAACTGTTTGAGTCACAAGAACACAATTGTATATACTGCCTGATGGAGCCAGAAGATTTGGTGAATCACTAAATTTGCAGGAACTGTGGAAAATTTATCTTGGGTAACATGGCAAGATGAGTAAAAGTGCACAGAAATTACATTTTGTAAAGACTCTGTCCCACTAACTTACTCGGAAGCGAGCCGTGACCAATCACAAAGGTAAGAATATCCCGCCACGGGACAGATTTAAAGCGTATTGCAAACTCTGAAGACCAGTCGGCGATCGGACCAAACTAAAAAATACTAGATTCGCGTTAGGAAGCAGAAAGGGAATTTTATCATATGTATTGTTCAAATAAAGCAAGAGCACATACAATGAAATGTATTTCACTGAAACAGAGAACTTACTCCAAGCATCTAAAACTGCAACGTTTTCAGAGTACATGGATCCATTCTTTTTGAAATTTCAACCGAAACATTTGTACCACAGCCAGCAGTCACTCAAGGAATGAAGAATGAGTACGCCATGACTTTCAATGGCATGAATGCGAAATTTGAATTATATTTTACACGTTTTTGTGTGACAGAAGAAAGCTAAAATGTTTGTCACACAGGCCCCTGGAGTGATACCGTATTTCACTGAATCATAAGACTTTTTTCTCAGAATCTTGTGTGAAAAATAGAGGGTCTTTTTGCATTCACAACCTGACAGTAATGAACACCACTCGTAAATACCGCAGCAACTATGCAGTTTCTTTTCACCTCTGCATGCGAACACATAAAACTTGTTGACAATAAATGACCGCCTCTGTCATACATTGCTAGCCGTGGCAACCGGTTTTACAGCGTCTACGTGTAACGTCACTAGATCTCAGGAATTAGTGAAGAGAGAATGACATTCTATTATCCTCTACAAAAAAAAAGTTTCTCAAATCAGCAGAATGGCATTAAAACATACCAGCCTTCGAATTCTTAGAAAGGCCACGGCTACTCAGTAGCAGAGTTATAACGTGTCTACTGTACCTGATGCTTAGTAAAATTAAGTTTTATAGACAGCAGGAATATTTTCAAGATGGATCGTCGTATTGTAAAGATAAGCGGAACAGGTATTGCCTTTAAAGATAAAAATTTTGCAATGTTTCGTATTGAACTGTATCACAAATTGAAATAAGAAATGTAGTGTTAGAAAATTATAGAAGAAGTAGGAATAGACAATTCTCTCCTAAATAAGATTCAGGTATCAAGACTGAAGTGGTTTGGTCACATGAAGAGGATGCCAGTAAACAGAACTGCAAGGAAGGAATTTGACAGAAAGGTAGAAGGAAGACGACCCGTGGGAAGGCCACGAAGGAAATGGATAGATTTAGTTAAGAGCGATGTAATGCTGAGAGGTCATGATTGGGACAAGTTGGTGGAGGAAGAATGGTACAAGGACAGGATGAGATGGAGGAGGCTCATATACCACACCCGGGAAACTGGAGATGGTTTAGGATGACGATGAGGAGTGTTATTCTTATTTGATTAAAAGCGGTACCAGGTTCGACCACCAATCTGGGTCATCAGCCGATTAAAAATACAAAAACAATGCATTGGAAAACAAATGAAAGGATAAGTCTTTCAAAAGCAGTTGAAGAGGCAAGATAAGACAAGGATTAGCACGGTGAGATTTTAATCATAAAATCCAGAAAAGTTGAAGATAAGTCACTTATATGAAGCATGGCGCAAGCCCTTGAAGAGTAGCACAACACACACACAATGTCCGGCACTGAGCCTCAAAATGATTACGAGAAGAGTGAACAGTTCAGTCAACCAGACTACATACACTGTCTGGCGCGAAGTCACAACACAATTTAATAAATATGAAGTCCCAAAAATGTGTAGAAGTCAAAGACAAGTCGTTTAATTGAAGTGAAATGCTAGCTCCTGAAGATCAGCGCAACATAGGTCTATTCAATGTCCAGCACTGTGCTTTTAAATGGCGACAAAACTCCGAATAACTTAATGATCAAGGCTGTTAAAGCTTCAGTCGTGAAAATACATATAATACAATTTAATATAATTGACGTATGTATGAATGTTAATAGGATCTTGCAGATTCTTGAAAGATGCTGAAAACAATTGTTTTTTCGTCAACTGTTCCGCATCTTTTAAGAATCTACACATTTTTGGAACTTCATCATCATCATCCTAAACCATCTCCAGTTTCCCGGGTGTGGTATATGAGCCTCCCCCATCTCATCCTGTCCTTGTACCACTCTTCCTCCACCAACTTGTCCCAATCATGACCTCTCAGCAGTACATCGCTCTTAACTAAATCTATCCATTTCCTTCGCGGCCTTCCCACAGGTCGTCTTCCTTCTTCCTTTCTGTCAAATTCCTTCCTTGCAGTTCTGTTTACTGGCATCCTCTTCATGCGACCAAACCACTTCAGTCTTGATATCTGAATCTTATTGAGAGAATCATCTATTCCTACTTCTCTAATTTTCTCATTCCTAATCTTGTCTTTCCTGGTTTTCTGGATCATAGTGCGTAGGAATTTCATTTCAGCTGCCTGAAGTTTGGAATTATCTCTACTGGTCAGTGTTGTGGTTTCGAGACTGTATGTAAGAATTGGTGTATAATAGGACTTGTACAGTGTCATTTCTGTTTTCATGGGTATTTGCTCATTCCACAGCAGGTGTCTTACCTGGTGGTAAAATTGTGCTGCCTTATTGATTCGATTGTTCACCTCATGTTTTGATATAACGCTACCCAAGTATTTGAAAACTGGAACACTGTTCAGTTGAGCTTCATTTAACATGACTATTGGTTCTGCTCCTTCCCCATACACTTTCATCACCACCGTCTTGGTCTTGCTGATGTTTAAACCATATTTCTTAAACTTCTCATTCCAGCTTTGTATTCTCTCTCCCAATTCATCTTCTGAGTCACTCCAGATCACATCATCATCTGCAAATGTGAAGGCTTTGATATCTCCATGTTCTTTCCTTTTAATAGATTTCATTACTACATCCATTACAATAATAAATAGAAGTGGTGACAATGAGCTGCCCTGCTGCACTCCTCTCTTTGTTTCAAACCAGTCCGACAAACCACATCCTACTTGAATACAGCTTCTGTTCCCACTATACAACATTTTCACTTTGTCTATGAGGCTGTCTCGCACTTGAAGTTCTTTCATGCATTGCCAAATTCTTTCCCTTGGTACACTATCGCATGCTTTCTCAATGTCCAAAAATATTAAAAATAAAGGCTTGTTCTTCTCCCCCACTATGGAACTTCATATTTATTAAATTGTGTTGTGACTTCGCGCCAGACACTGTATGCAGTCTAGTTGACTGAACTGTTCACCTCTTCTCGTAAACATTTTGAGGCACAGTGCCGGACATTGCGTGTGTTGTGCTACTCTTCAAGGGCTTGCGCCGTGCTTCAAGTAAGTGACTGACCTTCAACTTTTCTGGATTTTATGATTTAAAATCGCAGTGCTAATCCTTATTGTCTTATATTGCCTCTTCAACTGCTTTTGAAAGACTTATCCTTTCATTTCTTGTTTTCCAATGCATTGCTTTTGTACTTTTAATCGGCTGATGATGACCCAGATTGGTGGTCGAACCTGGTACCGCTTTTAATCAAATAAGAATAACACATTTCTTATTTAATTGTCGGCATTATTGTGAAGATAAAAGTACCTTAAAAACTCGTATTGTACAAAAATGCATTCAGTGACACGCAACAAGGATGCTTTAAAGAAGTCGAAGATGAAATTGTGAGGTACTGGTATGTGCACAAAAAATGCAAGGGCGGAAGAGCCATACCGCGGCACAATAAACTCATTTGTAGATCTTCACAGTCAGCAATTAGGTCAGTACAACATCACTAGCTGCTGAAGTTGGCCGAATCTGGCAAGTGAGACGTGTGCAGTGGCAGCCAGTTTTACCTGATGCTGAGTGCATGCAAGTAACAGTGTTATAGTAAGCAAGAATATTTTCCTCGATGGATCGTCATATTGTAGACGCGTGGAATAGGTGTTGCAGGCAAATTTTCAATGGGTTCTCTTCAATATTATGATGCCCATTTTAAGTTAAGGGTTATTAAACTCGCTGAAATAAAGAATAATTGCACAGCCGCAAAAAATACAGCATAACTAAAGCAATGTTCGGCGTCTACAAATAGTCTAAAAATGCGTACTGTATACGAAAGGCATTCATATGGTTTTACAAAGCACTTTTTAAACTAGATTTAATTTTTTTGAAGGAAAAAGTGGGGGTCGTCTTGAATTCGGAGAAATACGGTAATATATATTTTTTTCAGAATGAAATTAAACACACACTTTCACGTAGTCTCTGATTTCGAAAAATAAACAAGCCGTTGTGAGGATATTACCAGCGAAAACGCAAGTTTTGAACAAACTGATTGCCGTTTTATACTGAAGTTAATGAGTAAGGGGGTTTTCCTGACTTTTACACACCCCCCCCCCCCCCCGATATAACGACAATGCGTTATAGCAAGTAAATTTTTCACTCTTGTGAATTCTCGCTATAACAGACTTCTACTGTACAAGTTGAATTCAGACCCTCAATGGAGGTTTTTGTGTTGTTTTTTTGGCAATCCTTATTGAAGTCTTGTCCTCTTATTTATCTATTTGCATCCGGTCATCCTATGCCTGGATAAAAGGCTGGCTGACCAAAAAAATTATGTGCTTCTGGATACGTTCTGTGTGGCACCAAAGGCCTGGCGAGCTGCTAAATTTTTTTATTTATGCTAGACACTTTAGAGGTCACCTGTTGATGCTGTGAAGCAAGCTCGGAGCTAATAAAACCTATCTTGCTGTGATTTGGGGTGGTCTAACATCAATCTTTCAACCATTGGACATTTGCAATGAAAGTATTCTGACTGAAAGACTGGTGAAAAACCTCAATATCGGTACATGCCCAGTAAACTTCTATGGAAATCACTGCACGTTTTAATTAGGTATCTGCACAAATCCCAAACCGTTATGATGTACTAGACAAAAGTAATACTGGTAATAGCGTGGCATCTCATTCTTGTCATATGAATACCTCTGTAAAAAGGCTACAGTACATGCGAAGGCTTTTTCAGACATTTGATTTTTTTTCATAATAGCCATACTTCTATTTTAGGGCCCTTGAAATAGACGTAAGTGCAGTCCATATCATTATAGTATCAACGTATCTTGTATTACAACAACTAGTTAGCACATTTATCACAACTCCTTGAATAATTTACACACCTTAAATTTTGGACCATGACTGAATAATGAAGTAATACAAGCACATGGAAGTATGAGTCAATGTAATTTCTGCATTCAGTAAATTTCTGTAGATTTACTACTTACCTGGAATAATGCCTTTCCCTTGCCAGGATATTCATCAGATATATGCTCCTTCCATTTGAGGAACGCCTCTTCCTCAACTATCTCCAGGTCGTAGAGATTCATGAACCAACGCAACAGCATACCTGAAGAAAACAACATCTAAGATGACATGCCCCAATCAAGCTGCATTTAAAAACTCTGACAGATCTTGAAGAGTTTGAAAGTATTTGGCTATCTGACAGATTGCAATATGGTATCAAGGCTGATTATCATGCATTATTATATTTTGTTGGCCTTGTTGGGATGTCGCTTAAATTATAACATTATCCAGCAAACTCCTAGTAGTACGGATGATTGACAAGAGGGCTAGCCTTCGGTGAGCTCGTCTGCCTGTACCGTAGTGCCATTTGGCAGCGTGCACGGAACTATTAGACTCATCCATGTCAATCTCTGTGCGTAACGACAATATTCCGACTGTATGTTGTTATTCTCTGCTCGTTGTACAAGAAGAATCAATCTTTGCAGCTGCTACTGAACGTCTATTGAATTAAAAGTAGGAGACAGAATGCTCATGTATGATCCTGGTTGATTAAATTGCCATTTGGCTATTGCCTGAATATATATTTCTTTTGGATAATTTTTTTTTTTCATTTTTTAAAAAAAATCCTGCAAAACTGTAACGCATTCAGTTCTTCTTGGTCCCAGAGGTGCAATGAAGTGATGAGTACTTAATATGAATTGAAATTTTGCCGAGTTTGGAATACGCACATCTAAATCGTGATAGCTAAAATTAATTACTTCAGAGTGAGAAATTCTGTTAACGAAAAAGAGATTGTAATTTAGGTAATCTTAGGCGGTGAATTTATTACCATTATATTGTGGGGCTTCATGTAATAATTTGAGGAATAATTTTAGTTTGATAACCATTTCAAAAAGGTTTCTAAAAAAAATACATATATTGTATGAGGTTGTAACGACAGGCATGACTTGTTAACTGTAATATTTAAGAAAGACTGTCTTAATCTTTTACGTTTGTGTTCGTTCAACTTGTTAAATCTTCGATATCTTGCTATCCGAATTACTCCGAGAACGAAGGTGAATGTACAAAATTTTATCTTGTGACTAACTCGGCCTTTATTTTTGAGGGTAACCATTTTAATTTCTTGGGTCACGTGACATTGTTGCTATGGTTGCATTCATTACTATTTGGTGGATTTGGGCTCTGTTATGAGGTTGACATTTGACGTCCGATGCCTCTGTTATTATCTTGACATTTGACGTTTGGTAATTGAAATGCTTCGACTCTATTCTTGGTTATGGACGTGGATGATAATACCTGCAATCATATCTCAGTGTTGCCCCGAGTTTTAACACATTGATGACGCTACTCGTAGAAACTATGGGCGCGCAATTTCATGGCTGCTGACGGAACTCTGAGAATCTACGGGCACGTTTTCACATTTCACGTTTTTGCTAAAAATAGTAGCTGCCATTTCAGCGAGCTGTGACATCACTAGGATAAAGTTGAATGCTTCTCTAAGCATAAAATGTGCTAGTTATGCACTTAAGTCGGGAGCTTTTCTTTCAAGGCATTGACAACACAGCCACGTTCCTACACAACCTGGGGCTGAGTCGTCGACTCTCAGCGGTGAAATGGGTGGGAAACTACTTACGGTACATACATACAAGAAGAGTGTGTGTTCGAAAGTCAGGCTTGTTTGTGTAATTCTTGTGAATATTTAGCATGCCTAATTCAAGTGTACGAAATTTCAACAACAAAACCATAATGAATGTTCTTATGGATGACGCGAGTTCTGAAAATGAAGATAACAATTACAGACTAAACATTATTTTGGCGCTTGAGGCAAGTAAATGTAGATAATGAGCTCATTTCAAATTGGCGTGAACGTAGTGGGTGGGTTCTGCAATACTGTTTTAAACCACTTCTTAAAAATGTGGGTGTTTCCCCGTATACAGATAACCTGCAGCAACTCAATGCAACTCCGTCGCTAAACAACGAACAGTGGGAAAGCAAATTACTGGTTGTAAACAAGGATACCGATGCCAATTGACCAATTAGGTTAGAATCTGTAGTAGTGTGTTTCAGTAGATGTGTCCACGATGTTAGACGGATTTAGAAATATTAACCGAAATGGCATCCATAGCTGCATCGGATTTTTTTCGTTTGTAAAACTTATCTTCTTAAACTTATATTTAAAAATTGCTGCACTATTATAATTAAAACTCATTTTTCTGTACAAGATAGTGTGATCTTTCTAAATATTCCAAAAGTTGTTATAATCATGGTCTTTTTAAAGTTATAAACTTCATAGTTGGTTCCGTATAGAGTTAAGATTACACGTAAAGTAAATGCTAAATCTTATTTCCACCTTCTCAATACATATCAATCATGCAATGTTTACAATAACATTACAATATTATAAGGTACTAGTTTCAGTCCTATAAGGACCATTATCAGCCTAGCCAAGACAAATGTAAACTATATTTCTAAAACAGAGGGATTCGGTGAGATGAAAGATGAAATGACCGAAGATGATATACATAAAATGGTAATATATGAACAGTTGAATGTGACAAAATTATATAAACAGTGACAATGATATCTTTAAAATTACATTAATAGTCAACTATTATCTCGAAACAGAATAAAACAGCTCTAATTGACGAAGTTGCACATTTAAAATTGGTTAAGCCAGATTATAAACAAAATTCAGTTTCTATTAGATTCAAGAAGGTATGAATCAACATTAGCACAGAGGGAATTGTTGTTCAAAAAGTCCACAGCCAAGGTTGAGTATTATTAGAGTTGTAGGGTAGATCTTGTCGCAGTTGCACTCAAACCGGCAAGCTCGTTTCACATTCCGCAAGGTTCATTTTGGTTCCTATTGAATTGGGATTACTCCTTTGCATCACAGCAAAATTCAATTCACCTCAAGATACATTTTCATTTTTTCATTAAATGTGCAGCAGCAATAATTTCTGCATTGGACATGTCTTGCTCGGTATCATTCTGAAACCCCAATTCAAAGGCAATTTCATCAGTTTCTGCACATCCAGGAACTCTCTTCAGGAGGTCGAAAATTAAATTTTTTGCATCATGTTCAACAAACTCATTTTCCTGATCAAGGAGTTTTATGCCAGGAACGAACTAGTGTTAATGAGTAACTAGTTCCAGGCATTTGCCACCCATCCAACATCATGTAATAGGTTACTTTTCTTAAAGTTCTGGGTAAGACCTTGACCATCATCGTTTGCAAAAAAGAAGGGGGATTAACAGCCTTCGCCTATATGTTCTCTCGAGACTAACTAAAATTCCTTGTTCCATTGGACGATAAAAACATTCTATGTCCCAATTCTTGAACTCTTCAATGTCCGGGTATGTAGATGCATTGTTCAAAATCAGAATAGCCTTCCTTGGCAGGTTTTTAGATTTTAAAAACTGCTCAACCGATGGAACGTCATGGAACCATTTTTTGAAAATTGCACAGCTCATCCAGGCATGTGACTGGTTTTGGTATCAAACTAAGTTTATTCATTTCAATGTTCTTAACAACTTGACGACTAACATTGTCTCGGAGACGTGGTCCTCCGCCGAGACTAAACAGCCCAACCACGTCTCTCAGACGTGAGGAATTTCCCCCGCTTCTTTGACCTCGTAGTTCGGCACGTCACTCATAGATGGCACTTGCGTACTATTCTATAAACCTTCTAAGACTTCCCACTAAAAGAATATCCACATCTAAGCATCTAAATCGCTGAAATATTTGAAAATAAGGTGGGATGTCTTCCACTACAGTAGTTCCATGCCAAGATGGCCACGCCCAGCAATAAAAATTTGACTCTGCTTGATATGAGTAATTACTTATGCAAAAGTGGTGAGAGTGAAGTGTCGTGAATCTGAAGGCGATGAAGGGGAATTTATTGTTCACGAAAGTGATGTAGACTCTGACAAAGTGTTTGATATAGCTCAGCCATCCACATCGCAAAGACGCAGTTTTGATGCTGGAACACGATCAGTTGAAAGTGACTGGAATTGGAAGGATGAAGACAGTGCACCAGGCGTTTGTAAATTTAGTAATGTATCATCTCTCAGTGCCGTAATTACTTGTAATTTAGGCGAGAGCCCTTCAGCAATAGACGTTCTAGAGTGTGTTCTGACTGAAGAATTCTGGAGTATGATTACAACAGAAACGAACAGATATGCTAAACAGTGCTTAGAAAACCCAGATTATGAAAAGAAACTTTATAAGTGGTTTGACACAGGCAATGATGAATTGAAGGCTTATTTAGCGCTACATATTTTTATGTCACAAGTAAAAACAGTTCTGTGTAAAAATGTACTGGTCGAAGTGGAGTATTATCGAAACTCCTATATTTAGCAAAACAATGCTGTTTGTACACTTCGTACTAATTTCCAGATATATCTAAACATTTTTCAACATGTTCACAAGATTTCAATTATTTATGTAGTGAATTGTATGATTTATGTCATGTTCTTTGTCGCATGGGGCATTCTATATTACAGCCTCCATTTTAAATAAGTATTAGGTGTTACGGTGCAGCAAATCAAATTTGTAGTCAAGGGGTTAAATGCACGTGGCTTCTTTGATTTTCCTATGAGATCAAGTTTTAATTTGTGCTCACTTCTTGCATTACTGCAGGCTAGGATTGTTATCTCCTTGCTCCTTTCAAAACCTGGGGCTGACTGCTCGTTTTTGAAAGCAAGAATTTTTGCTGGCAACAGTTTTGAATTTATTCCTATTTCATCACAGTTGCTCTCCAGTCAAGCCTTTAACTCCGATAATTTTCCAAAAGGTCTCCTTAAACTCTGATATACCTTCTGTGTCCCCAGATAGTTTTGCTTTTCAGTCTGTCAACATCTTCCAGTCAGTCTTGCAGTTATTTTACTTAATTTTTATAAGTTTAGGGAAGAGATGGAGCAGCGGCTGTCATAGTTCAAGAAGCCACGATGTTGTAAGGGCATCAGGCACATTACTTCCGTATACAAGGCTTCTAACAATCCCTAAAGCAATTTCATATTCACTGTTCAGTTGTGTAGTTTGTCTTAGGAGCACAAGTGTGGTAGTGTTACCTATCGACAGATGCAAGAGACTGTCACCCGGAGTGCACAACTTGTTTCAAAACAGTCTAGCTCTGCAATATCTTGAAATTTCCTTGTACTACGTGACACATGAAATCTTGAGACTTGTTCATTCCCCTGTGTATATTTTCAGCCTAGAACTGCAACTTCGTGATGAAATATATCCTGGTTTTACGTAGCCGATAGCAGTTGTTTCAATGAATTATTTTCTGCCAGAAAGAAGCTGTGAAAATGACTAAACTGCAAACAGTGACTATGATAAGAGATTAAAATGAAAGTGTCTAGGTCCACAAAAAGACCGGAAATAGGATAAAGTGGACGATTCATACACCCCACAAAAAAATATCATTTACTAGAAAATGTGGAGCTGTAACCCAGGTGTAGTGAGTTCAGAATCATTAAAACTTTTTTCGATAGTGGGATATTACTTACAATTGCAGACGAGACATATCGCTATGCCAACTACTTCATGAATTCACAGACCAGAGTTCATTACTGGAAAAGTGTGGACTGTGATGAATTGTATGTTTATTTTGGTTTACATATGCTCATGGGAATTATGCACAAGCCCTTCATAAAATCATACATTTCAGAAACCTAATTTTATCCAAGTGTAACCTTTTGGCCGGCAGTGTGTTTAATTCAGTTTTAGAGTACATCATTACGTAGGATTAATTTTCTTGTAAATAAAACACAAAGACAATTTTCTTTTAAACTACCTGCTAAAATTAGGGCTAGGGATTGTTTGCATATATACGGTGGTTTAAGATAATTAAATTTGACACTACTAAGGGCCGGTTCTACCACCTACGGGTAACAGTGCGACTTGCCCTCCACGTTGCGCAATTAACAGTGATCAGTGCTGCATTGCAGAAATTTAAACATGAATGCTTACCTTGAGTTGCAACGGACATGCCAGCCTCTCACATTTACAGCATCGGGGAGACAGCGAGTGTGAGTCTGTCAAGCTTTTGCGAAGAAACTCTACAAGTCTACAAAATTAAAACCTATTTGGAAATCTGAAATTTTCCTATTTTAATGTATCAATGTGCAGAAACCACATATACGTTCTTATTATGTATCTACATAACCCTAAGTGTTCTTGTGGCGTACCGTGTCTACTAGAGTATTTTTCCCTCCATGATTTTTAGAATAGAAAGACAACACCCGCGCCCTTTATCTATGAATCCCACTAGTTGAGAACCAAGGACTTGTCTTTGCAATTTATGCCGATGCATGGAAATCTGGAACTAGTTTGAAAATTCTAATTTATGTATCCCATGCCAGGAAAGGAGGAAATGATTAATCGCAGACAACTTGCAGAGAGATATGAATGACATGGCAAGTCTATTTTTCTGAAATAGCATAGGCAATTTAACGGATTTTACCGTAATGCAGTATTCTAATCTACAGTGAAACCTCGGAATGCGAGTAACTTAGTCTACGAGTGTTTTGGAAGCGAGAAAACATTTTAAATAAATTGCAACTTGATAAGCAAGCGAGGTTTCGCAATACGAGCTTGTGTGCCTACCTTTTCCCCTCCCCTGTTCGTTTGTTGAATGGATGAACGAGATCTTTGCTCCTGTAGTGAAGAAATACTTTTCAGAAAATAATCTGCCACTCAAAGTCTTGCTGGTTATGGGTAATGCTCCTGCTCGTCCTCGAGGCCGATTTACTGGAGGAATTCAAGTTCGTTAAGGTTAACTTGCTTCCTCTCAACACTACTCCAGCCTATGGATCAGCAAGTCATTTCGAACTTTAAGAAGGTATACACCAAAGCACTATTTCAGTGATGCTTCGATGTAATCGAAGAAACAAACCTTACCCTACGAGAGTTTGGGAGAAATCATTTCCCCATCGTGTACTGCCTGAAGATCATCGAAGCCTGCGATGGAGTCACCAAGAGAACTCTCACTTCCGATTGAGGAAAGCTGTGGCCTGACTGTTCATTGACGTGACTGAGGAGATTGTTGGTGACAATGAGCCGCCGACTGTCCGTGAAATTGTTTCCTTAGAAAAGACTCTGGGGCTGGAGGTGAATGACGAGGACATTCAAGAGTTGGTGGAAGAACATAGTCAGGAAATGACCACCAACGAACTGATGGACCTGCACCGCGAACAACAGGAGGAGGTTAAGGAGATCTCGCCCGGGGAAGAGGAGGAAAAGTCAATGGAATCTCTCACTTCAACTGAGATTCGGGAGAAGTGAAATGTGGGAAACGGTGCAAAATTTTGTAGAAAAGCACCACCCGAATAAGGCTGTAGCAGTGCAGCGATGAATCAGTTCAATGACGAAGCAACGTCACATTTTCGTGAAATCCTCAAAAAGAGGCAAAAGCAAAAGTCATTGGACAGGTTCCTCGTTAAAGTTGCATGAAAAGAAAAAAATTCCAGTGAGCCAACAGATAGCAGTGATTCCGTTAGTGAAATTCATGTTACACGGTAAGTCTTCTCATGTCATCTCTCGTCTCCCTCACATCAACAATGATTCTATTGTAAGTAAAAGTGCACTTTAATAAGCATGTTGCAGGTTATAAACTTCATTTTCCTTGTCCATATTGAAGATCTACTTGTAATACAATTCCTTTAGTTTTGCCAATCGCCACCTTTTCAATACAATAAAAATATATGACAAACTTACATATTTATTATGATGTTTACATGGTACATGTTTCGCTCCTTTTCGTGACCATCATCAGCCAAACTATCAATCTAAGATTGTGCAAGATCATAAAACAATTCTTTTGGTTCAAGATTACTCCTATAAAACTAATTGACAAACTTATAACATTTTAAAAGTTACACAACAATAAAATTATGTCTTAAGTTAACACTTTTTGTTTAAAATCTTCTTCAGTCCATACATTTTATCGCCGAAACTCAATCTTTTAAAATGGTTTAAAAAATAAGAATAAAATAAACTTTGAAATCTGGCTAGTTGTGTTGGTTTCCGTTGCTTAACTTGTATAATTGTCATTAAAACTTCATAACAGTATTGAATATTTTCTGCAGTTGATAATTGTCATTATGGTCGATAGACTTCGTTCTCGTTGCTGGAGTAACATTTATAAAATGTACTGATATTAATTTATATTATCAATGGGGTAAAATTGTTCGTGAACAAACTTGTTGATGTGATATTGGATTTAAAATGTTCTCGAACGTTCCATAAAGGCTCGTTGGTGTATTTTCCTTTCTGCTTCGTAATTGTTTGGTGTTACTCCTAGCCACTTGAGAACTACTTGTTATCCTGCTTGCATACTTGTAATATATTTTTATTGTATTGAAAAGCTGCCAATTGGCAAAACTAAAGGAATTGTATTACAAGCATGTTGCCGGAACGAATTAAGCTCACAATCCAAGGTTCCACTGTATTTCCTATCTTCAGAGAATTCTCACGGGACATTAAGACAGCAGTTTTCGTATAATTATTGTTAGGGAACGTATTACTGTCTTTGATTTTTAATTAAAATTATTTTAGATTATATATAGAACTATTTTAGGAATAAATGAATTTCGCAGCTTAAGGTTATGATCAATTTTTCATTTAAAATTTTAGTTTAGATTTGTGTAATTTTTCCTCTCCGTTTTTGAGGTTGAATAAACTAAAAGAGGGAAAATTACGCGAGTAAATACAGTAATTATTAAGGCGCTCGCTTAATAATATGAGGTACGTAGGTTCAAATCCTCACTATGCCAAGTATTTTCATACTTAGCTGTTTTATTCATCTACATGTGTCTTTTCCTACATTGTTTTACTGATAGTATACAGGGTGTTTCAAAAAGAATATACATATTTCAAATGCATGTATTTATTAAACTGTAAGATATACGCATATGAAACTTTACACACATATTTACTAACCTCTCAGGTTCAGATTACAGATGTTCAATATGTCTTCAATCAGCGACACGAACAACATCACACCGATACTCAAATTCCTCCCATACTCAGACAAGCACGTCCTTTGTCACTAATGTTATCGCAGTACGGATGCGGTGCTTCAACTCTTCCAGGTCCTGTGGGAGTGGTGGTACATAAACGTCTTTAACAAAACCCCATGGGGAGAAGTCACCGGGTGTCAAATCTGGTGACCGTGGAGCCCAGCCGAGACGCCAGCTCCGCGACGACCAATCCAACTGTTCGGTAGAGTTTCATTTAGATATTCACGCACTTGGCCACTCCAGTGAGAAGGTGCCCGGTCTTGTTGAAAAAATGAAGTTGTCTTCGTGCAACCTCGGAAACAACTAGTTTTGTAACATAGCGAGATACTGCTGACAGTTAACCGTGTTTCCATCAAAGAAGAATGAGCCATAAACAGATGATCGGGATATCGCAGAAAACACATTGACTTCGGGCGAATCTCGTACATGTTCAATGACTGCATGTGGGTTCTGTAGGCCCCAAATTCGAACATTGTGTTTGTTCACCTGACCATTAACATGGCAAGTCGCTTCAACACTGAACACTATGCGCTGTGCGAAGGTGTTATCATTGTCAACAGCATCATGAATATTATTACAAAATGCCACATGTTTGTCATCAGGACGCAGAGCTTGTAACAACTGGAACTTGTACGGCTTCAAAATCAACAGACGTCCCAAATCGCACCAAACTGTTGTTGTAGGCAGTGTAACTTCCGATTGGCACGATGAGTTGACTTTGAAGGACGATGTTGGAAAAATGTTTCAATTCGTGCAGCATTTTCTTCAGGAACACGAGGGCGGAAAGGACTCTTTCCTTTACATACACATCCTGGTATCTTCAAACTGGCAATACCATCTGCGAATGTTCCGCCCATTCGGAGGATCAATTTGGTACCTCAACCTGAAACGCCTTTGCAATGTAATCACAGAATTGCACTTCGCAAACTCGTGAATACAAAACTATTTCTGCTGCGGAGTAGCCATTTTAAACGTGACGGTTACCAAGCAAAACAGAAGGCAACTGACAGCCGAGCCGAGGAGATTGATAGTTTGGACAAAACACTTTGTAATACGTACAGTAGAAGTCCGCTATAACGAGTACGGCATATAACGAGAACTCCGTTATAGCGATGACTTTTTTCTGTCCCATCAAAATTCCTATATTAAACTGTGTATCGTCCTTCGGTTACAGCGAGAACCCTATCACTAGCGCATCCGTTATTACGAGCGATTAAGCGTGCGCGATTTTTTCCGTTACCGATATTTATGCACCCCAGCGATGATATTGCATGCGATAGATTACCTTCGGCATTGTTTCCTCGCTATGTGCACTAGCGATTTCTCTCGTCGACATTCTTCTCAAAAATTCCAAAACCCCAATTCTATTTTCCATGCCTTACAAAGTTCCCACCCACATTTTCTACCTCCAATAACCCACCCTAAACTACCCCTCCTTCATTTCCCTATCTTATCCTTCCTCAATACCATCTAACTTCAATTTCCTTTGTTCTTTCTCTTATTTCACTATCACTCTTCCTCTGTTAATTTATTCTACCTTCTCTTAAATAAAAAACATCGACCTTCATTTCGGTTCTCCTCTTTCAAATTTTAACTCTTGTCTTGCGCCAACTTCGACTACTTCAATCATGACCTAAATTTTTTTCAATTTAAAAAATAGCGCACTGTGCATATAAGTTTTCATTTGTTTTCCGATATTGCGCTTTTTACTATATTTTTTTCTCTTTACAATTGTTTTTTCAAGTCAACTGTTTTCCAAGAACTTAGCAGTAGTTGCGTTGTATATTTCTGTATATACGTACTTAACTTCCCGCAACCGAGACAAATACTGGACCTTCAGGATATTCTCCATTCTACTTTGGCGTTCGAGACCGCAGCGCATGACCTTGAATGTGCCGCGCTGATCACCGGGAGCTGGCTGTTTGCTTTCTACAAATCTATTCGTCTGCGACTTCAAGTTATTTATGATCTTCATATATTATTTGATAGTGTTGTGACTTTGTGCCTGACAGTGTGTGGAAACCGACCCATTTGACCATTCTCCAATATTCATAAACATTGTGAGACTTCGCCTATCATTGCGTGTGCCATACTACCATTCTTAATATTACGTACTGTTTTCTTTTAAGTGACTCACAATTTCTACCCCCATCGTTAATTTATGTTTCATCTTATACCGATCCAGAGTTCACTTAATCCTTTTCTTTTTCATATGCATTGTTTTACATGTTATTACGGCTGACGATGACCTGGACTAGGGTCGAAACCGGTCCCATTTATAGTTACTATTAAATAAGAATGTAATCACTACATTTCTTTCTTTTATGTATTGAATAGGTTGAACCTCTTTTTCAATTATTTAATTTTTAACATTCGAAGGCGATGTCGGAGTCGATTAGTAATATCCATCGACAGCTGTTCCGTACTGAAAATTCGAAATGAAAGAGAACATATTTTCGTAATAAATGCATAAATAATGTGTCCGATAACGGTTGATAACTCGTTAAAACTTAAGGCTGACTAAACGACCCCTTAATTTCGAGGCTAAATACTGCAATTAAGAATGGGCTACATCTCGAGAGATGGCAGAGTGCTTAATTGATTTCAGAGGTTAGTTTATATTTTGTCGCGTCTGGTTAAATTACGGAAAGGCTATTATGAAAATTTATAGTGAAAAAGGTATAATTTCTCTACTGGCGCTTGAAGTGCGTTTTCATCATACGTGTAGTACGGTTAAGTTAGGATACGTGACGCTGTTTGAATAAGAAAACTGAAACGTTTGCAACAAAATGCGATCGATCATCTTTGTTACGGTATAGTTTTCCCACTTTGTGCATTTGCTTGACATTCAAAGGCGATGTTGGCGTTGATTAGTAATACCCATCGACTGCTGTTCTCTCAAGAAAATTTGAAATGAAGGAGGATAACACGTTTTCGTAATAAATGCATAAATAACGTGGCAGACAGCAGTTGTTAACTTGTTAAAAATAAAGACTGAAGTAAGCGATATCTTAATTTTAATGTTATATACGGAAATTAAGTAAGAATGTAACACACCTCAAGATATGGCAGAGTACGGTACATCACTGATTTAAGAGGATATTTCATATCTTCTCGCGTCTAATTACGGCTATTTACATGTAAATTGTTCGCGAGGAGGTTATTTCTCTACATGCGTTTCAAATATGTTTTCATGATAGGCTACATATAAGGTTAGATGACTCTGTTTGGAGCAGAAATCCGAGGTGTTTGCAACAGAAATCTCTGGAGTGATACCGTATTTCTCTGAATCCAAGACCTTTTCTCTCTCAGAATCTCATGCGAAAACTGAAGGGTTGTTGCATACGCGGCCTAACAGTAAGTTAATGGATACCACCAAACCACGCTGCTTCTTTTCACACGCGCACAGAACTTGACAATAAACAACCGCCTCTTTACTACACATCGCTAGCCGCGACAACCGGTTGTACAGTGCCTGTGTTTCTCAAATCTGCAGAATGGCATCAAAAAAACATGCGACCCTTCGAATTCTTAGAAAAGCCATGGCTACTCAGTGGCAGAGTCATAACGCGTCTATTGTACTTGAGGCTTAGTTAAATTAAAGGTTATAGACAGCAGGAATATTTTCGTGATGAATAGTCGTATTGTAAAGATACGTGAACAAGATATTGCCGGCAAATTTTCAACGGGTTCTAGTCGATATTATGCCAATTTTAAGTTAATGTTTATTAAACACTCTGAAATGTAGAATAATTGTGCAGCCGCAAGAAAACACAGCATAGGCCTAACTAAAGCTAATATTTGTCGTTAGCGTGAAGAAAAACACCTAAAAAAAATTCGTCCTCTACAAAAACGGCATTCAGTGGTCGGCAACAAGGACGCTTTAAAGAAGTCGAAGATGAAATTGTGAGGTATGTGCACGAAAAACGCAAGGGCGGAATGGCCATACCGTGGCGCAATAAACTCATTCCTTGACTTTCAACGTTCGCGATTAGGCCTATACATCGCTAGCCGCTGAATTTGGCCGAGCCCGACAAGCGAGACGTGCGTGTAGCGTTAGCCGGTTATATCTGACGCTGCGTAAAAGTAACAGTTTTATGGACGGCAAGAATAATTTCCTGACGGATCGTTGTAGAGACGCATGGAATAGGTATTGCCGGAAAATTTTCAACGAGTTCCCTACGGTATTATGATGCCAATGTTAAGTTAATGGTGCTTAAACCCACGCAAATAAAGAATAATTGTGCAGCCGCAAAAAAAAAAAAAAGAGCAGGACGAAAGTCAATGTTTGACATCAAACCGATTGCCGTTTGACGCCGATTTTGAAGTGCATGAAGGGTTTTCCGACTTTTATATATTAAAACCTCAAAAACATCAGAAGTAAGGCTTTTCAGGCTCTATAGAGAAAACGCCTGAAAAGCCTTACTTCTGATATGTTTTTGACGTGCTCTATTGGTGAAAAATATCTAATTCCCTCCATGGGAATTTAGAATTTTTTAATACATAAATCGGATATAAAGACAATCCGTTATAGCGAGCAAATTTTTCGCTGTTATGAATTATCGCTATAACGGACTTCTACTGTATATTCTTTTTGAAACACCCTGTATTTCACTGAAATGTTTAATAGCAATATTAAGTCTATTGGGAAAATTCCTTGTGTGTGCCCCTTATAGAAAGTGACATGATCTGCATGTAGGATTATAATACAGGTGGCAACTCCCTATCAATTGTTTACCTAGGCTTTTCTTAAATTATTTCGAAGAATTTGGAAATGTATGAAACATTTCCCTCGGTAAACTATTTAATTCCCGAATTCCTCTTTTTATACGCGTATTTTGTATTCCAACTTTATCTTCAAAGTCAAACAGAACGAAATACATCAAATGGAAGCATGTGGAACTAAACAAGGTCACAGAGCTAGTTGCAAATAGAGGATTCCAGAGATAATTCACAGGAGCCTGCAGATAAAATGCTCAAAGGCAACAAGTCCATAAGGAATGTGCATGTATATACGCCCATGGAAGCACGTAAAAGAATTAAAAACAAGGGCAGGAAACGAAAATACATTCGAATTTAAATTAAAAAGACAGAGAACCTACATACCTTTATTTTGGAGCAAGCGCCTTAACCACTACTTTGAGAATACTTCCCGAAATGATGCATTACACGACAGCTTGTAACATCCATAAGAAAATTTAAATGTTGAAAATGAAGAATTTAAGCCCGATTAGGTATTGATTTTGAACCTCTTATTATCCTCTTGAAAGCTTGACATAAATAGTCCAACTCTACAGACATCCCTTCTTAAACTTGGTGATAATCATCTGATCTACTTTACCAGCAGATAGCTGGACCGGCTCTAAACATGAAAGTATTCTGCACTTCGTCCCCTAATTTCATGGCATTTTGAAATATTTTATGAGATTTCATAACCTTATGCTACGGGAAAATTAATTTGCCAGCAACAAACATTTATAACTCAGTGATATGCCGTATTGATATAGACAACAAATAATAAGTCAAATTCATAAGCACGATAAACACTTCACTACTGTCTTAAAAACAGAAAAACATACCTTTAGGGAAATGCAAGGAGTCGCAATACACCTGCAGTGAATATAAAGCTATAACTTGAAGGTCAAGATGATCATGAAGAAATGCCTGAAGCACTGGCTTGAACTTCTGCAGCAGATCCTTCTCCTTTTCAATGAGCTGCTTGTCAGGGGCAGAGCCATTGCCCTCGCTTAACGTAGTTTCCTAAACAAAACAAGATTAATGTAAAGTTCACAAATCAAGGAAGTTTAGCTAAAATTTATCAATCTGTCTGAAATTGCAGGTACCTGCAAGTGTACAGTAAATAAACAGTCGACAGCAGTTGTGAAAAAAAGAGAATACACTATAAATACAAAAATCTACCATACAGTGGTTTAACATGAGTTCCACAACAGAGTGCATCAATATCCTGATGGGACCATTCAGTGTTGTAGGAAATAACATCTTTGATGACTTTGAACTTGTTACTGAAGACAACAAAGGAAAGATTTTGTGGAGATAAGGCTTCTACAGTATCTCTAACAGTTGTGCCTGTTTCCGGGATAAATCCTGTGATCGCTTTATATACTGTACACATCAGTAGCCTATGTTTTGAATACAATGCAGCATTCTTTGTCAAAGCAAGAAATGAGCCCGTACAATTTGATCAAGATCTGAGGGTTTTTTTTTTCTAGTGGCTTTATTACAAGTAATAAATCTCATTGTAGACCGTACTGGACATCAGATTATGAACATTATAAAATAATTTACACCACCTTTCCTTATATTTAGGATATCAACATTACAACGGGTGTTGTAAGTTGGGACATGTTTCGCTGACCTAAGCGTCATCAGCCGAAATAAATCTTAGCCTAAAGTTAGGTAGGGGCCCCGAACCTAGCGTCCTTAACCCTTTATTGCATGAATTTCGTTTGGTGAAGAATATTTCAAGCTCCAATGTTCAGTGTTTTAGATTTACCAGCAATTCTAATAGCTTAATACTCGTATGTGATGTGAATTGCCATAACGGGGTACATATACGATTTTTCACGATTTCACGCTAAGCTTTTAACATTCAAAGACCGAACATTACTGCCTACTGGCCATGGGTACGTACTGCAGGGCGCAAGTATACTTGCACGACTGTAGGTCGGAAATGTCTTTGAGGTTGAGCCAGAGGTACTCCTGAAGCCTGTGGTAATGTGATGGGCAGGGCCCACGTAAAATAAACGGTGGTTGGTACGCGTGGATGCTGACGGGGTGGAAGGAGTACCTTTGGTTGTAGGGCTGTTTTGCCTTATGTAAAAAAAAAACAAAAAACCAAAGCATCACTGGTATGTCTTTAAATGACTGTACAGTTAAAGGTGTGCCGGAAAACTACCTCTGTCCACAACCTGTATCCATTTATACAGGTGAAAAGTTGTATGTTGCCTGAGGGCAACAGTATGCAGTAAAGGGTTAAAATATATGGTACCCAAAGATTCAACATTTATATTATAGAAGTAGTGTGAAAACATGAAAGAATGTTCATCATGGCTAAGAGAAAAACACACAATCGTGTTGACAGGGGTTAAAAACAAAGTATAACAGAGCTGGTAGTGAAGTAATTAAAATCATTGCTATCAGTCAGTTAATAAGAATGTTCATACATAACAAAAATGATTATTGTATTCTTTGGAATGAAGAAGGTAATTAGAATTCTTAACCAATTAAATCTCAATCTTGCATAGATGTGAGTCGGGTACGATATATCACATTGTAGTTGACATGGAGTAGTAACACTTCAAACAGGGTTGATCACGCCTGAAGCTGCTTATAAGTAGAGGACAATATCCAGTTCCTTTAAAATAATGATTAAAGCCGAAAACAGGTGTCTTCATTTTCACTAGTTTTACTAGGAGTTGAAGATGAAATACGGAGAAAATAAAGATGCATTGTGCATGAACTGAAGTCTGAAAAATAATGGAAGATGTACTCAGTGCCTTGAAAACTTAGGGCCGATTGCAGAAACGATGACTAGTTTTAAGCCTTAGGCATCGTCTACCTAAACAACGTCTAAATCAATCACGATCTTCCATTGCATAAACAATGTTCAGTCGATGTTTAACTAGACATCCCTTAAAGTTTCAATTTTGGTTTGAAAATCGAGACTGAAGTATCTTTCATGTAACTCTTTGCTTGTCGCAACCAATGAAATTCGTAGGTGCGCGCGCCGAACGCCAGCCAGCTGTTTGTCTTCCTACACATTACTCAAATATGGCTGAGCATGACTTGCCCACAGATAAGAGTATCGCTTTCGGTGCAAATTAAATCTCATAATATTATCGACACTAAAGCGGCACGCCACCGTACGGGGAAGTGTAGCTTTCATTATAATGTTGTTACAGTGAGTGTAATCTACTCAAAATACGGTAGCTTCGACGAACGGAAGATGAAGCAATAGTAATGTGTAACCGAGTGTGTTGCACGGGCCATATAGATGTAGCTTGCATTCTGGAGATCGTAGATTCGAAACGTATCATCGACAGCCGTGAAGATTGTTTTCCGTAGTTTCCCCATTTTTACACCAGGCAAATACTAGGGCTATTATGGCCACAGCTCTTCTTCCCCAGTCCTCTTTAAACGATAATCACCACCACTTGCCTTTTCCTATCTGATAGTTACCGTACACCTATGCGATTATGTATGTAAAAATCCCATACAACCTACTTTTTAGTTTTCACTATTATGTGTGTTTACTTGGCAGTAAATATAAGTGAATCTCTCCCGGTTGATGTATGCGACAGCCCTCAGACGATCGGGACACGTAATTGTGATATGTATGTAGTCGAAGTGACCTATAATTCCATGGAAATTACCCCATGTATATAATAAAATATATCGATTGCCAAGAATTGTACTCAAGTTGACAGTTAACGGCCTGTCACTTTGTCAGTCTCAAGAAACAAGTCTCTCATAAAGCGAAACCCTATTTTTTTACTATCTCCCCGTGCATGTCAAACGAATTGCTGCGATTTAGCAGCGGGCGACCCACGGAGAGGCCGTCGGACTAACCTTTCTTCCCGGAATCGTCTCAAGATGATAATACAAATTACATATTTCACGGTACATAACCTCTGATTGTGATTCACTCCTGTCATTTGAGGTTAAACAGTGTTCTCGGCAGTGTTTAAACATGACCGGTTGAACATCGGTTTTAGACAGTGTCATCGCTTACCTCTTAGGTTGGAAGAGCGTTGACTGGTCACATTAGCTGCTCGAGGGGGTCTGGTAAACGTCAAACGTCTGCCTGTTGCTACGTGTTGTATTGTGTGCTTGCTTGGGCGGAGAACAAGTTGGGAGGGGACGGGTAGGCGCAACAATGAGAGCGCTAGAAGTTGGTGGCAGATTTGTATTATGGGAAGGGGGTAAGGTGGAATCTTGTTATTAAGACTGGAGGGATATTTAAAGGTTCATAATTGAAAATTTTTGTAAAATTATTATGATTTATTTTCAAAATTAGTGAGTAATTTAGGGACTTGTTCAATTAATGGGCTGTTGTTCTCAGGGAAATCATTCAAATTATTATTACTATTAAAATGATGATCGAAAAAATGTTATTTTCCAATCCGGTCATTAAGCTGCTTTTATTTACATATTTAATAATGTGGAGGTCCTAATCAATTTTAGAATAATTGTGGCCAGAATCAGTCATGTGGTTGCTCATCGTGAATATAAGGAAAGATGAATATTGGAAAGGTGGTGTATATTATTATTCTTATTTTAATGTTCATAATAGTGGCTTTATGTCGCACCTACACGGATAGGTCTTATGGCGACGATGGGATAGGAAAGTCCTAGAGGAGTTGGAAGGAAGTGGCCGTGGCCTCAATTAAGGTACAGCGCCAGCGTTTGCCTGGTATGAAAATGGCGAACAATCGAAAATCACGTTCAGGGCTACCGACAGTGGGATTCGAACCCACTATCTTCCGGATGCAAGCTCACAGCCACGCTACACTAACTGCACGGCCAACTCAAACGGTAGATTTGAGTTCTGAGGTCATGTCTAGACATACCGCATATTGAGAATCCCTCTCATGCTTTACAGAATCTAGCATCAGGGCGTGAGTATTAAGCGTCAAGATAAGCATGGTACTCCCGAAATACATAAATCGGGAGGTAGGTATTTTTCCTCTGTTCCTGCTAAAAGCAGTGTGCCACGCACATAGTGTCATTTGTGCAGTGTCAACAGCATGCATTTAGGATAGCTGGGGAGAGTTCTCATTACAGGTGGTTCATGGCTAAAGAGAAGCTCCACACCGAAAAAGAAAGGCAAATTGGCAATTGTGATTTGGGAAGAAAATGCGAAGAGTTGCAGTACGGCACATGATCGGAGGAAAAATGAAGTTTGTCCTCAACAGACTTGCAGTAACCACCACGCACTTCATGGACAAAAAAGTGTACAGGATATGCGAGTGAAAATGGACAGTTAGGATATACGGTGACGAGTGAAACGTCTGTTATAAGCTAAACTATGGGGTGTAAGAATAACCGTGGATGTCTCGTGATTCTGAACGAAATAACTGCAGTTTTCCTAAGAAAATTGAACATTGCACAAGTTCATTTTTGCCATTGCAGCAGGCCGGACAGAGCTGTTGTAAATGAGTGCTATTTAAAGCTTGCCCCAACAATGTGTGGAGGGCTGTATTCACTATTGCATATTTTTGCAGTGAATGGTTGAGTAGCGCGTGTGTGTATGTATGAAGAGGAGAGTATTAGGATCTTGCTCAAGCTAGAAGAATTAACCACACAATTAAAATCTCGGATCCAGCTGGGAACTAAACCCAAAACCCTTCAGAGATCATGATTAAAATTAATTTCCTTTACCAATTTCTGATGTTCCTGCACTCGAAAGTCAAGCTTGGGCCCAAGTACAAAGCCATGAGTGGCTTAGAATCAGAACTACAGGATTATATCAGAGAGGCAATGCATATAACTGAACATTTGCATAGGTTGTGCTAGACGGGACTTGACTAGTTTTAACCATAGAACTAGTATTTATAACACCAGTTTCCGCTGTAGAGGACCTGACATGTAGAAAATATTTTGACCTTAATCTCGTAGGAAGAAGACCACAGGAAAGACCAAGAAAACGTTGGATAGAGACTAAGATCAGATGTGGAGGGGAGAGGATACAAATGGGAGGATGTACTGGATCAGATGTATGAAGACAGAAGGAGATGGCGAGCGCTTGTACACCACACCCGGGAAACTGGAGTTGGGAAATGATGATGACCCGACAATCTTAAGATTCAAATTTCTCCCCATAGTTACATCAGTTTAGCAATGGAAAGCATTGCACGCTGTTTAACACCTATGTTTACAGTAGTTCTAACTCCAAAATGCTGTTGGAGCAATAAGCAAGCAGTTGATATCGTCTGTTCATTTTAGATCCTCTTAGGAAGATACATATTCAAAATAAATTAAGCTAGTTCCCCATCTGCCAATCATGTGCCTCTGCTTGTTTTGTAGCAATATTGTAAGCAATATGCAGATATCAAAAATTGGTGTCCGACTCGTCGGCTGAATGGTCCGAGTACTGGCCTTCGGTTCAGAGGGTCCCGGGTTCGATTCCCGGCAGGGTCGGGGATTTTAACCTTCATTGGTTAATTCCAATGGCCCGGGGGCTGGGTGTTTGTACTGTCCCCAACATTCCTGCAACTCACACACCACACATACCACTATCCTCCACCACAATAATACGCAGTTACCTACACGACAGATGCCGCCCACCCTCATCGGAGGGTCAGCCTTACAAGGGCTGCACTCGGCTAGAAATAGCCACACGAAATAAAAAAAAAAAAAAAAAAAATTGGTAATTAACTGTACATATTAAGGCACCTTCGAGATCAGGGAATGAGAGGAAGTGACTGGATACCACTCTATTTCCCCTCTTATTCCATGATATAGCTCTCAGCTGAAACTTTGCAGACATATTTTACATTCAGAATATCTATTTTTAGTGTGCCTCATTTTTGTACAGTACATATGATCTAATTTTGTAGTTCAATTTTAGGTTTTTTTGAACACTGTACAATTTGTAGGTGAACATTTTTGTTAACATTACACTGCTCACCAACCACCAGTTTAGATATGAACACTTTATTTTCCTTCATAATGTAGTGGACATTTTTTCCAAACCTTCCCAAGATTGTTGCCACCACACGAATTAACAAAGCCACTTGCAGGCATAAAATAGCGACTACGGTGAGGAGCATACAAAAAGGCGGATAAGCAAAAGCTAGGTTGTGATAAAAAGTCTTACCACGTGATGGTCTGTCAATAGGTGCCAGTTGGTCCTTTCTCTTACACGAGTCCAGTTCATGGCATGTGCGGTAATCTTTGATTTTTCTTTCTTGCGTTCACAGTAGTAGACTGTTAGAAAGAAAACTCTAGAAGGGGTACTCAGAAGAGCTAGAGATATAGCATTCCAACAGTAATTTTTTAACCACAGGCCAGAAACAGCATCTGAAGCAACAATGGCCAAGCTATACAGCAAAAGGTTGAGAACTGTATAGAACAGTAAAGGTTGGGAAGTAAACAGGGGATTGCCAGAAACAAACTACAGTAAAAAAAAAAAAAAAAACAGAAGGCAATAATTACAATAAGGAAATACATAAGCTAACACTACTTTGTTGTAGATATTTTGTCATGCACACTATTTAGTACGCTGCAAAAAAAAGTTTTAGTGGTGTACAGACTAAATGGCGATATGCAAGAATCAAGGTGCAAGCCAAGCCATAGCAGGGTACCTCGCTGTGTAGGTTTATGCAATACAATCGTACGGCCTGTTTGCTCATTGTTTATGCCGTATTTCTACACAAACTTCTATGTAGGCCCATAGTATTTCTGCAAGTATAGGTAGTATTCAAAGGAGTACAGCCAAAACTTGTTAGGACATTTTTGTTTACAATCATAATCATAATTAACGAAATGAAGAAATTATACATTTTAAAGAAAAGCAACATAGTAAAATATAAACGAAAAACATCCGTAGAAATGCAAACTACTGTAGAAATTCGATGCATTGTCCCCGGAACCGCCGTTTTCCCGTATGCATCGTTCAAGTTATTTACTCCAGAGAATGATCCATATAAACTAACGTTAAATTTTTCCGCACCTACCGTTTAACAAACTATTGTTTTTCGCATCGATTTTCAAGAAATTACTAGTCTTCAGCCACAATTTTCTCGCATCGATTGTTTCAGAAAAATATACATAAACGTTCACTTGAATTTTGAAGCGGCAATCTTATGGAGGATGTACAAGCGATTAGGAATTTCTAGGCTTGAGCAAGGTTAACGTAGGCTGGTCTGCAGTGCGCAGATTATTTACGAGCAACCACACTATACAGGCCTAACCGCGCCAACGAGCCTCCTGCTTGAAGCACCAAGCTGGCATTGTTCCGTTTCTTTTCATTTCGAGAGGTCCTGTGCTGTGTCTTGATTATATACGGCGATTACAATTTTATCTATTGTTCGTGATAACACTTTTTTTTCGTTTTAGTTCCTACACCATTGTCCGGTCCCTAAGTCTGGAATGGGAAAGGAGGAGGATTAACTGGCATGGCAATCAGCTGCAAAAACTACGAGCGCTGAGTATTGAGCGGCGGTAAAAAACTCGAATCCCATAACAGCCAATGAGTTTGGGCAGATGAGCCGCCCCTTTGTGCGAGGTGATGGTCCTCGCGGTGTAGGAAGTGACACTGAAACCTATCATCTGGGTTTTTGGCCCAAAGGCAAAACACACGGAGCAACACCCTTTTTGTGGTTGTCAACGGTCGTAGCGGTGGATGAGGTCATGCCAGAGGGACTGGCTGTGAAGGTGCAACTCTCTGGTATTTTGAGACTGCGGCAGTCTGTTGCAGTCGCGGTACTAGAACCTGCAAGTCTCATTTCATTTGTGCCGCAAAGTATAGTTCCAAGATCACAGTGTGTGGGTCCCTTCCTTGCAAGTTGCAATCCACCTTAAAATCCTGCTTGTGACACTTTTTCCTGCTGTCGCCCTTCAACTCAAGTCCAATGGTGATGGGATAAGGATGGTGGAGGCAGGTTTTCGGGTGAAACTGGAAGCTTCTAGGTCAGACCTGCACGTTGGCGGCAGATTTGCAATGGTCGTCTTCCTAAGACCCTGTGCCAACTCAGGAATTCTGTCCAGCATCTGTGTTTAGGCAGGCCTAATTTAGGAGCACCGCTGCTCGGCCTGAATGAGTAAGGCCATGGAAAATGTGGGTTAAACACTGCGCCGGGTGGGAGGCTGCACCCATCGGCTTACCCTTTACGCGGTCAAAAAACTAAGATTAGCAAATCCTTGATTATAGGAACGTGGAATGTTTCAACCCTACAACAGACCTGAGAGAACAACAGTGCATGTCACCCATGTACCTGGACGACCGAACATTGATATTGCTGCCTTAAGTGAAAGACAGTCCAACGAAGGTGAACTTAACGAGTGCAGCTCAGGTCTCACGATCTTCTGGAAGGGAAAAGATGAGGGAGAACACCACATTCATGGTGTTAAATTCGCTATGAAGATCACATTGGTGAACGATTATCAGCTAACTGCAACCGCTGCTAGCGAAAGATTCGGAATGGCAAAGATGGTTGATGAGGCAACCCACCCACTCGGGGGAAAATTAAAAGAGGAAACCACTGTCTTGTGTGGAAGAGGGATCTTCAAAGGCTAAGGGAATGAACCCCGAAAGAAAATTCTGAAATGCATTTGGCTTAGCAGGCCAGCAGATGAGTAAATTTGTATTTGCTTTCAACTATAATACAAAACTCTGAAGTTAAAAAATTGAAATGCAATTGACAAATCTGGCTACAGTTGCATAGCAAGATGGTAATCCTGATGTTCAATCAAGAGAACAAAACCAGAATTGGAATAATAAATCTTAACATTGAATGGGAAGAAAAATGAATTGATTAACCTAATGGAGATGCGAAAACACGACATCCTGGAATTAAGTGAAGTAAAATGAAAAGGGAAAGGAATGAAGAAACTTCTCTTTATCTCTGTATTCCTTTGATGAGACATCCCACAAACAAGGCCTTCCTATTATATGATTAAGTCCAGAGTAACCTCCTTGCTCCACTCCATTTCTGACTATAAAAGTGTTAACCTGAACATTCTGAGTTACCATGCAAAGTCAATTGGAAGAGACAATTACAATATACAGTAGAACATCGATTATAGGTTCCCAGAAACTACGCTTTCCCATACTATTACTTCAAATTACAAGGCCCCGCGAGATTCTCATTAAATCACGTGAAATACTGCATTATCCGTTCCTCGAAGAAACGATTTCCCGGATTAACCGTGCAGAAATTTCAGTCCTGCCAACGCTAAATCCTCGATCATGCGTTTTTCAACAAATTGTACCTTATGAAAGGACGGCTACGGCGTACTTACGGACCTTGGTATCGACATCCCGCCATTGAGTTAATTTGAGGAAGTACTGTACTGGAAAAGCGATCGGCAGTGAACTTGCATAAGGGATCATCTTAGAGTCACATTCCAACGGTATTGTTTAGTGAATCCTCTGAAAATCAAAGGAGAGAGTGCCCACAACAATTGGAAGGAAACAGAGCACATTTTGACAGCTTTATTTGAAGACGGAATGAGTTTCGTGAAATGTCCGCACTTATAAAACATCCATATTGTGTCCAGGGTTGGATGTTTATATTTTCACATTTTTCCAATCGTACTGCCGAACAGGTTTTCGGCACTTTCCTCAGGGCACTGCCGAGTAAATGGGCTTTCATACAGGAATCGAAACTGCTCCTTCTCAACACAAGCTTAGCATTTAAAAATTATCGTACACGATTGTTATCGAGATCAGAACAGATGTTGCACCTTACATTTAAAAAAAGTTATGGGAGGTCTTGGGATTGCCTACTACTGTTTTCGTCTTAATATAAGACTGGGAATTTCATTGTTTCTGTGTTAAAATGTTATAAAAACCAGCGCACGTTACATTAAGATACTTTGTATCATTTCGTAGTCGTACCGACTTTTACAGCAAGGGCGCTTTCCAGCTGAGCTCTCAAGCAATCTTAATTTCGGAAGTGTTAATGATATTTTTCCTCAATCCAATTTTTTTAAATTAGTGACGGGCAGAACTGAATATACTGCATTCAAGAACTTGAGGATCGATAAAATCAAAATAATATTCTCGAGTTCAACATAACCTTTAAAAGTCGTGCAACAAGATTTCCATAAACTGACTAGGAACAGTACACCGGTGACCAAATTACAATGGAAAAAAAAAAAAAAAAAAAAAAGATTTCGCAATCATGTTGGGCGCTTTTGTGTGTAATGTGCTTTTTATTTTATTAGATTCGAGATTTAAAAAATAATTAGGGTCGATTGTTGTTTAGCTTGCCGTTAGAATTATTAGATTTTTCGAAGAGTTTGGCTGATCGAACTTTCTGAACTGAAAGAAGTTTTCAAAGGAATTTGGCGAAGTTTTCAGAGGAAACCGACAAAGTTTCCCTGGTAAAACTGAATGGAAAGTTGAGATTTTTAAGTCGCATACCGGTAATCAATGTTTGCAGCCAACCCTGCAGACTAACTTGCCTGCCTCTCACCTGGAGGGCCCGCGTTCGATTAACGGCCAGGCCAGGCATGTTAACCTGGATACAAGGGCTGGTTCCAGGTTCACACATTCTACGATTAAAGATCGGGCCAGGTAGGAAGACATCTGGGAGCGCGTGCGCACTTTGGACTGTCTCGTGTAGCGTATCCCCTCCTAACAGAGCTCCTGCTACAAGGACAGTTCAGTGCCTAAGTTTACACTCAGCTGCCGCGCTCTGCTTTCTAACTTCCCGTTGAGTAGTAACTGTGGTTAGTGGTGGTGTACGTTAGGCCTATCTGTGACAGTATGGAAGGCGTTAAAAGTAGCGTGCATCGTAAGGTGCTAAAGAGTCAAGACTCGTGCAGCAATCTTGAACGTTAAAGACTTTATGGAAAGGGAGGCAATGGAAGAAAAGTTCGTGATAGATTGTAAAAAAGTGCAGGAAAGAGTAGCAGCAGCTGTTGGAGTGTCAGAAAGTTCTTTGGCACGGATTAAGAGCGAAAAACTAAAGAATTAGGAAAATCTATGGATAGTCTGTTTGAAACACCAAACAAAAACAGAATGCCCACAAAGAATATTACTGGATTGGACGACTTTGACGAAGGTGCTGTAAAAATTAAATAACTGGAAAGGAGGTTCAACCTATTCAATACTCAAAAGAAAGAAACGTAGCAATCACATTTCTATTTAAATGGGACCGGTTTCGACCTTAGTCTAGGTCATCAGCCATAAAAAACATGTAAAATGTTTATGAATGGTGGAGGTCAGATTCACACTCTGTTAGGCACAAAGACACGACACCACATTCTGTCCTGCACAAAGTCACAACACTACAAATCAACATGCTAAGATCAAAAAGGATTGAATTTGCAGACGAACAGATCTGTAGTAGAAAGCCCCCAGCTCCCGGTGACCAGCACGGCACACTCAAGGTCACGCGCTGCGGCCAAACACCAAAGTAGAGGGGAGAACGTTTCGAAGGTCCAGGACCTGTCACGGCTGCGGGAAGCCAAGTACGTATATAAAAATATACGACGCCAATTAGTACAACCGAATGAGCACCCGTACTCCACTTAAGTTCTTGGTAAACAGTTGACTTGAAAAAACAATTGTAGAGAGAAGAAAAAAATGTAGTAAAAAGCGCAATATCGGAAAACAAATGAAAACTTATATGCACAGTGCGCTATTTTTTAAAAAGAAAAATTTTTTAGGTTATGATTGAAGTAGTCGAAGTTGGCGCAAGACAAAAATTTTTTTTAAAAAGGAGAATAAATTAAACAAGGAAGAGTGATAGTGAAATAAGAGAAAGAATAAAAAGAAATTGAAGTTAGATGGTAATGAGGAAAGATAAGATAGGGAAATGAAGGAGGGGTAGTTTAGGGTGGGTTATTGGAGGTAGAAAATGTGGGTGGGAACTATGTAAGACATGGAAAATAGGATTGGGGTTTTGGAATTTGGAATTTTTGAGAAGAAGAATTAGGAAGTCAAAAAGGATATTGGGTTTTTCAGAAATGTCGTTTAAATTGAAATTAGGGTTGAAGTACTGGTCAAGGTGGATAAAGCAATTTTCAGTAATGTTTAAGAGGGGCCTTTGTTAATGATTTTAAGTATGTTTATGTCATTGTCAATACTGGTGAAACTATGTTTGGAGTCTTGTATGTGCTGTCCTATGGCAGAGAATCTGTTGTATTTAATGGCGTTGACATGTTTAGAGTACCTGATATTGAAGTTGCGGCCAGTTTGTCCGACGTAGGAGGAACTGCAGTTGTTGCATTTAAATCTGTATACACCAGATTTAGAAAAAGCATTAGACTTATTTAGAGATTTAGAGTTGTGTAAGATATCAAGACTTCTATTGTTAGTTCTAAAAGAAATTTTCATATTATGTTTTTTAAAGATATTAGTTATTTTATAAGCATCTTGAGTAAAAGTGAAGGTGGAAAAAGCAGTTGGTTTTATTGTGTCTTTAGATAAAGTGGTTTTTGGACGGTGTTTGAATTTGTTGATGATGCGGTTAATGAAGGAGTTGTTAAAGCCATTAAATTTAGCTATGTTGCGGATGGTGTTTAATACATTATTTAAATCTTTTTTGGACATAGGGGTGTTGAAGGCACGAAAAATTAAGCTGTTATAAGTAGCACGTTTATGAGCTTGGGGGTGCGAAGAATCTTGTCTTATTGTGGTTGCTGTTTGGGTTGGTTTTCTGAAAATTTTGTAAGATAAAGTAGAAGGATGTCTAGTAATAGTTAGGTCTAGAAAATTAAGAGTTTGGTTGTGTTCTGATTCGAGGGTGAATTTAATGTTAGAGTCTAAGTTGTTGAGATGAAGAAGTGTAGAGGCTGCATTGGTTGATTCCTCATTTAATATTACCCATGTGTCGTCGACATATCTCGCCCAAAAGAGGATGTTAGAGAAATTATTATTATTATTATTAATTTTTGTGTTTTCTAAGAAGTCGAGGTAAATTTCAGCAAGAATGCCAGAAGCAGGTGAGCCCATAGCGAAGTCATCTTGTTGATAAATGGTGTTGTCAAAGGTAAAATAATTATTGTTGAGAACTAATTTTAAAATAGACATGAAGTCTTGAATTTCAAGTTTACTTAGGTTACTGAATTTGTTTAGGTTGTTGTTTATAATGGGGAATAATTTTGGAATTGGAATACTAGGGTATACATGTTGACAATGTCAAAAGAATGGAGAGAAAAATTTGGTTGGATTTCAAAATTTTTTAATTTGTTGATTAGATCAGAAGTGTTTTTGATAGATTTGTTGGATAAAAATCGATAATTTTTTAGTAAAAATGTATGGATGAATTTAGAAGTGTTGTATAGGGGACAACACCATTTATCAACAAGATGGCTTGGCTATGGGGTCACCTGCTTCTGGCATTCTTGCTGAAATTTACCTCGACTTCTTAAAAAACACAAGAATTAATAATAATAATAATTTCTCTAACATCCTCTTTTGGGCGAGATATGTCGACAACACATTGGTAATATTAAATGAGGAATCAACCAACGCAGCCTCTACACTTCTTCATCTCAACAACTTAGACTAACATTAAATTCACCCTCGAATCAGAACACAACCAAACTCTTAATTTTCTAGACCTAACTATTACTAGACATCCTTCTTCTTTATCTTACAAAATTTTCAGAAAACCAACCCAAACAGCAACCACAATAAGACAAGATTCTTCGCACCCCCAAGCTCATAAACGTGCTACTTATAACAGCTTAATGTTTCGTGCCTTCAACACCCCTATGTCCAAAAAAGATTTAAATAATGTATTAAACACCATCCGCAACATAGCTAAATTTAATGGCTTTAACAACTCCTTCATTAACCGCATCATCAACAAATTCAAACACCGTCCAAAAACCACTTTATCTAAAGACACAATAAAACCAACTGCTTTTTCCACCTTCACTTTTACTCAAGATGCTTATAAAATAACTAATATCTTTAAAAAACATAATATGAAAATTTCTTTTAGAACTAACAATAGAAGTCTTGATATCTTACACAACTCTAAATCTCTAAATAAGTCTAATGCTTTTTCTAAATCTGGTGTATACAGATTTAAATGCAACAACTGCAGTTCCTCCTACGTCGGACAAACTGGCCGCAACTTCAATATCAGGTACTCTGAACATGTCAACGCCATTAAATACAACAGATTCTCTGCCATAGGACAGCACATACAAGACTCCAAACATAGTTTCACCAGTATTGACAATGACATAAACATACTTAAAATCATTAACAAAGGCCCCCTCTTAAACATTACTGAAAATTGCTTTATCCACCTTGACCAGTACTTCAACCCTAATTTCAATTTAAACGACATTTCTGAAAAACCCAATATCCTTTTTGACTTCCTAATTCTTCTTCTCAAAAATTCCAAATTCCAAAACCCCAATCCTATTTTCCATGTCTTACATAGTTCCCACCCACATTTTCTACCTCCAATAACCCACCCTAAACTACCCCTCCTTCATTTCCCTATCTTATCTTTCCTCATTACCATCTAACTTCAATTTCTTTTTATTCTTTCTCTTATTTCACTATCACTCTTCCTTGTTTAATTTATTCTCCTTTTTAAAAAAAATTTTTGTCTTGCGCCAACTTCGACTACTTCAATCATAACCTAAAAAATTTTTCTTTTTAAAAAATAGCGCACTGTGCATATAAGTTTTCATTTGTTTTCCGATATTGCGCTTTTTACTACATTTTTTTCTTCTCTCTACAATTGTTTTTTCAAGTCAACTGTTTACCAAGAACTTAAGTGGAGTACGGGTGCTCATTCGGTTGTACTAATTGGCGTCGTATATTTTTATATACGTACTTGGCTTCCCGCAGCCGTGACAGGTTCTGGACCTTCGAAACGTTCTCCACTCTACTTTGGTGTTTGGCCGCAGCGCGTGACCTTGAGTGTGCCGCGCTGGTCACCGGGAGCTGGCGGCTTTCTACTACAGATCTGTTCGTCTGCGAATTCAAGCCTTTTTGATCTTCGCATGTTGATTTGTAGTGTTGTGACTTTGTGCAGGACAGAATGTGGTGTCGTGTCTTTGTGCCTAACAGAGTGTGAATCTGACCTCCAACATTCATAAACATTTTACATGTTTTTTATGGCTGATGATGACCTAGACTAAGGTCGAAACCGGTCCCATTTAAATAGAAATGTGATTGCTACGTTTCTTTCTTTTGAGTATTGAATAGGTTGAACCTCCTTTCCAGTTATTTAATTTTTAACATCAATAATTTCAATACGGAACAATAAAATTTTTATCTTTAAATGAAGGTGCTGTACGTCGTATTGTTAGCAATTTTTATTTAGATTAAGAATGTTTACCTACAGTTTCAAAAATTCGTGCAAAGTTAGGTAAAGTCTTAAAGTTCAAAGGATTCAATGCTAGCGTCAAGCGAATTGTTCGATCATTAGGATATCATCAGGAAAAAAGCTAACACTAACAAGCGCATCCTAATGGAAAAACATGACATAAAATACGAAAGGTTTGTTTATTTAAAAAATGCCCAGTATCGGGTGGAGGATAGTTGTACATGCTGGCGGTGAAATGGGTTTCATCGAGAACTGTCTGCTAATCTGGAAGTCTGGCAGCAAGAGTGGCGACTACCACGATGACATGAATAGTGACTTTTTTAAGAGAATGAAAGATATGAAATATAACTTCCACCTCGCAGTTTTCTCGTGATTGACTACGCGTCATAACACAACAAGGAAGCAGATTGTGCTCCAACCTCCAGCTCACGTCAAGTGACGATGATCTCCTGGCTAGTGAATAGGAACATTCCACACCGTGAGACGATGTACAAACACGAGCTTTATGAGCTTATCAAATTGCACAAGCCGGCACACAAAACCTACGTCATGGAACAGCACGGACACTCTGTAATTCGACTGCCCCATACCACCCTGAATTAAACAGTATTGAAATAATGTGGGCAAAAGTGAAGAACTGGGTAGCTTCTCACATGACGACGTAGAGAAACTCACAAGAATTCGCGTCAATAACCGCCGAAGACTGGAACATAAGGGATGGGGAACATTTTCAAGACATTGTGGAGTCCTTTGCGATCCAGATGGGAGCCGACGACACGTCATCCGGTGAGGACGACAGAAGTGATGACGGAGGACTCAGTGGAATTGAAGAGATATAGTGGACATAATAAAACAAGAATGTGCTCATTTTGTGAATAATTATAGTGTCATTATTTTATTACTTATTATTTCCAGTGCCATTCAAGTTATCTTCGTATACATACGTTGTTACTCAGCATATGTAGACCCTTTATGGTGTTTCCTTTTATGAATTATATTTTGTTTCAGTACCTGAGAACAATGTCATATCGTTAAGTCACATTTCTTATTTTACAAGAAAGCAACAAAATATTGGCATTAAGGAGCTAGGGACAAACGATCATATAGTCTAACACTGCTTTCTCGCCTTAAATCAAAAGTACTTTATTATTATTATTATTTCTTTATCTTCTTAACCTCCAGGGTCGGTTTCTCCCTCGGACTCAGCGAGGGGTCCCACCTCTACCGCCTCAAGCATAGTGTCCTGGAGCGTGAGACATTGGGTTGGGGGATACAATTGGGGAGAATGACCAGTACCTCGCCCAGGCAGCCTCACCTGCTATGCTGAATAGGGGCCTTGGTGGAGGATGGGAAGATTGGAAGGGATAGACAAGGAACAGGGAAGGAAACAGCCGTGGCCTTAAGTTAGGTACCATCCCGGCATTTGCCTGGAGGAGAAGTGGGAAACCACGGAAAACCACTTCCAGGATGGCTGAGGTGGGAATCGAACCCACCTCTACTCAGTTGACCTCCCGAGGCTGAGTGGATCCCGTTCCAGCCCTCGTACCACTTTTCAAATTTCGTGGCAGAGTTGGGAATCGAACCCGGGCCTCCGGGGGTGGCAGCTAATCACGCTAACGACTACACCACAGAGGCGGATATTATTATTATTATTATTTCGTTTCACCCTCTTTGGGGTATGTTGAATCAATTCTTTCTCTGTGTGTTGTTCTTTTCCTAGTGCCCAGTATTTCTTCATTCTTTCTGATCTTCGTTTCTTCTCGCCTTCCGAGATAATAGATTTGGCTTTTAATGTAAATTTGTTTCGGAACGTTATGTTTTCTTCTTTAGTTATTACTTTAGCTGTTCGACCGAATAGTGAATTTTCTGTAATTTTTAATTCTACCATGTCTTTTTCAGTTTCTTTAAACCAGTTCGATTTTGTTTTGGGTTACGGAAGAAGTCAAGATTTGTTCGGTTAATCACAGAGTTCATTCTGAGGAGAAGATGACCGTAAAAGTTTATCCTCCTTCTTCGCATAGTTTCTGAGAGTTTTTCAATTTTCTTGTAGCGTATTATTATTATTATCATCGAGTTATTTTACACGACGTGGTTCAGGTTATGAAACCTGGTGTTATAGCAAACCATATTCTACACTGTACATCTACAGCGTCGTAAAGTTAATTTTGCATCAAATTATAATTTTAAAATAAGGACTACGCAAATTGATACATGGAAAAGACTTTGACAGCTACTGTAATAAGAGGTTAAATTATGTTCTAATTCCTTCAATCTATCTGTCATCTATAACACTTCTAAATGCATTCATTTCGGCTAGGTATGTCTAATTTACAACCGGAAAGGAATTCCACTAACTGAAAATCTGCGGAGTGTTTCATGCCAGTTATAACAAATACTTCGGGTCAACTGTACGTCGCCACAACACTGAGCGAGAAGGGGAAGTCAGCGTTCCCGCTCCCACGGCTCTGCCTTCTCACTCGCACGTTTCCCCTCACCGGATGTCTTCCTAGCTGGCCCGATCTCTACCTTTAATTGAGGAGCTATTTAATGGTGAGATGGCGACCCCGGTCTAGAGAGCCAGGAATAACGGCCAAGAGGATTCTTCGCAATGACCATGCGTAACCTTGTAATGTTCAGGCCTTCGGACCGAGCAGCAGTCGCTTGGTAGGAGAAATACCGATTGGGGCTGTAGTTTGGTTTGGTTTAGGGGCGTTTGTAAGATTATAAGTATACATATTTTATTTTTGTAATGTTTAGCCAAACTGTTGATGGTTCATTCGTTCCCCGATTTCTCGTTTTCCCGTGTTGTAATTCCCCCCCCCCCGGTCCCTCCAAAAAACTGAGAATCAAGGTTCCACTGTACAAGTCAACTGTAACATGTTAAATTTAAAATGTTGGGGTTAAATGTTAAACAGTGGAGACCGGCCTTCATGTATTCGTGTATATCACTCTGAATTAAATTTGATAGATATGCCACAGACTATACATTCACCTGAGTAATATACTGCAGCAGCACCGTCATAAGAGCATTGATGAATCCTGGATTGCTGTGATGTGATGGATCCAGGTTCTCACGGATCCATTTGTAAAACTGAGTTGGGTTGGGATCAGCCTGAAGTTGTTTCCATAGTTCAGACTGGATCCGCAGTAGAGGAAAGAGAAAGCTTAGACCACGGTCCTCGAGGATCTCCGACAGCCTCTCCTTTGTGCGATCCACTTCTGGTAGCATGTTCAGGAGATTCACCTGCAAAATAAAATATTGTGCAATCAAAAATTTGAGGCAAACGAAAGGAAAAGTAATATAGGACAGAGCCTAAAATGGGATCTACAGCACTTCTGAAATTAAAGACACAAACCCAGCTTCACAATCAGTAAAATCAGAACGAGATTTTCCGACTAGTGTTAATATAAAATGTACACAGAAGAACCTCGATTATACGTTCCCAGAAACTATGTTTTCCCTTATTTGTTCAAATTACAGTGGAACCTCGATTATTCGTTCCCCGAAACGGCGTTTTCCCGGAATAGGCGTTCAAATTACGTGGTCCCGCGAGCATCGTCATTAAATAACGTTGTAAAAATCCTGCATTACCCGTTCCTCGAAGAAACTATATCCCGGATCAACCGTCCAGAAATTTCAGTCTCATTAACGCTAAATCCTTGATCAATAGTTTTTTAATAAACTGTACCTAACGAAAGGATGGCTATGCATACTTTGGATCTTGACGTCCCGTCATTGCGATAATTAGAGCAAATACTTTACTGGAAAAGCGATCAGCTTGCATAAGGGACCATCTTAGCATCGCATTTGGGTGGTATCGTTTAGAGAATCTCGGAAATCATACAGCAGAGAGTGGCCACAACAAATTGTAAGGAGACATGGTGCATTTCAACAGCTCTGCTTGAAGACGGAACAAGTTTCGCCAAATGTTGGCACTTATAAAACGTCCACATTATATCCAGGGTTAGATGTTTATATTTTTACTTTTTTTCGATCGTACTGCCGAACAGGTTTTCGGCACTCTCTTTAGGGCACTGTAGAGTAACTGGGCTTTCGGGCAGGAATTGAAACTGCTCTCTCTTAACACAAATTTAGGACCGGATAATATCGTACACGATTATACTAGCGAGACCGGAACAGATGTTGCACTTTACATTAAGAAAGCCATGGGAGGTTTTGGGATTGCCTATTATGGTTTTGGTCCTAATGTAAGCCTGGGAATTTCATGTTTTCGTTTCAAAATGCCAAAAACCGCTCTAGTTTTACTTGCGCACGTTACATTTAAATGGTTTGTATCATTTCCAACTCGTACTGACATGTGCAGCGAGCGCGCTTTCCAGATGACCTCAAGGCCGCGAATAACCGTAGTTTCTGAAGTTTTAATGACATTCTTTTTTCTCTTTCTAATTTGATTGGATTAGTGACGGGCAGACCTGAATACAAATACGGTGAATCCTCTACTTGAATATAATGCATTCACGAATTTTGAGAATCGACACTTACATTCGAAGCCATATTTTTGAGTTCAACATAACCTTTAAAAGTCGACGTAGGCCTAATGTACGCGATACGAGATTTCTAGAAACTGACTACAAACAGTATACTGGTGACAAAATTACAACGAAAGTTTAAGAAAAGGAAGGATTTCGCCATCATGTTAGGCGCTTTTGTATCTAATGTACTTTATTTTATTAGATGACAGAATTAAAAACTACTTGTGGTCGACTGTCGTTTGGCTTGTCGTTATTAGATTTTTCTAAGAGTTTGGCCAATCAAAGTTACTGAACTGAAAGATTTTTCTAAGAGTTTGGCCAATCAAAGTTACTGAACTGAAAGAAGTTTTCACGGGAAACTGACGAAGATTCTCCTGCAAAATTGAATATAAGTACCTATCGAGATTTTGAACTCGCGAATCGGTAATTAATGCGGTTTCGCTGTCTAATTTGCCTGCCTCTCATCCAGAGGGCCCGGGTTCAATTTCGACCAGGACAGGCAATTATATCTGGATATAAGGGCTGGTTCCAGGTCCACTCAGCCTCCGTGATTACCATTAATTGAGGAGCTATCTAATGGTCAGATGGCGATACCGATCTAGAAAGCCAGGAATATCGGCAGAGAGGATTTGTCACACTGACCAGGCGTCACCTTGTAATCTGCAGGCCTTCAAGCTGAGCAGCGGTCGCTTGGCAGGCAGTCCCATTGGGGCTGTAGGTTAGTTAGGTTCAGGAGTTTTTGTAACATAATTATGCAAATTTCATTTTAGTGATATTTAGCCAAATTGTTGATGGTTTTGATTCATTCCCGGATTTTCCGTTTTCCCGTGTTGTACGGAGAATTGAGGTTCCACTGTACGTGGTCGCACGAGCATCTTAATTAAATCACGTAAAAATCCCGAATTTTCCGTTCCTTGAAGAAAATTTCCCAGATCAACCATCCAGAAATTTCAGCCTGCCTCTCACCTGGAAGGCCCGCGTTCGATTAACGGCTGGTTCCAGGTTCACACATTCTACGATTACCTTTAATCGACGAGATATTTAATGGTGAGATGGCAACCCCAGTCTAGAGAACCAGGAATAACGGCCGAGAGGATTCGTCACACCGACCATGTGTCACCTTGTAATCTAAAGTCGCTTGATCGGCGGAAGGCCCATTGGGGCTGTAGTTGGTTCGGGTTTACGGGTGTTCATAAGATTATAAGTGTATATATTTCATTTTTGTGATGTTCAGCCAAACTGTTGATGGTTCGTTCATTCCCGGATTTTCAGTTCTCCCGTATTCTACGTTTTATTTCCAGGGTCCCTAAAAAAAACTGAGAATCAAGGTTCCACTGTATATAATTATACTTCACTGTATCCCTTGGTGTGGGCAATTTAATAATTAGGTAGGATTTAAATGACAACTTCTATATTTGTTACTCACATTGGAATATTGTACTACAACATTTCACGAAGAACACATTCTGTGGAAGGATGTTCAGATCAGTGACTGTCATTTGGAAGCCTCCAATGAGAATGATTAGGGTAAGTAAGTAGTTTACATATTGTTCTATTTTTTCTAATTAGATTTATAATTCATCATCAATTACATTATTTCACAAACCACTGGATAAAGCGGCACTGTGATGTTCGCCGTCACTGAGGGGTTGACTGTGTGCGACAATCCTTTAAGAAGACTGGACAATCAAGGGTGAACCATGGTAGAAGCTTGGCAAGATACACTGTATTGCTAATTTTCACAGTTCCTGTAGGATGCTACCTCAGACACCTTCATCCATTCATCAGGTCAAAAACCTTCCTGTGGAAACCGCGAATGAAGAAATGAAGGTTATCATCATTGACAACATGCTTTCAAAATATATTAGTGCAGCGCATTTTATTGGTTGTGTAGTATGAGATCTCTTGAACATTTCTCATGCTCAGTAGTCCATTTGTTTGGGCAGTGAAGAGTCACTAGGTGAATGTTGCTATAGACAAGACTATTATCAATAGCAATAGGAGTAAAACAAGTATAATACCTTGCTATCATTGAACAGCTGAGTGAGCATTGCCTTGCCCTGAGATTTATTGAGTTGTTGCAAGATCAACAAGAACAGTGGGAAGTGGGCTCCATTCTCTGATACTTCAGATATCTCAGACAGTTGAACGAACTCCTTTGAAACAGCATGAGCAGCATAGCCTGGGAGAGACAACATTCTATTAATGGGAAGTACAACAAAAAAACCTGATGCTATTTAAATAAGAGCAAAGTACAATGGAAAAAATAAAATTGTGAACATACCTGCAACAATGGAATAAATACGAGGTATCTCCTGCTCCTTCTCAGCCATCTGACCAACCAATTCATTGAATGCCTCCAGAAACTGAGCTGACGTAATGAGATTTTCTTTCTTCAGTTCAGATATCAGATTTGATGCAAGTTCTCGAACAGAGTCTGTAAACAGAAGGAAAGAAGGAGCACTGTCAATTTACAAGAAAAAGTAAACAGAACCACAATAATTCAATTGCTAAAACAGGTTCTAATCATTTCAGATGCTGAAAATCTTTTCCTCCGCATTCAAGCTAATACTACCAAGCAGGGTCGCAAATATAAATAATTGGAAAAATATTTTTTTTTTTTTTTGCTAGTTGCTTTACGTCGCACCGACACAGATAGGTCTTATGGCGACGATGGGACAGGGAAGGCCTAGGAGTGGGAAGGAAGCGGCTGTGGCCTTAATTAAGGTACAGCCCCAGCATTTGCCTGGTGTGAAAATGGGAAACCACGGAAAACCATTTTCAGGGCTGCCGACAGTGGGGTTCGAACCTACTATCTCCCGAATACTGGATACTGGTCGCACTTAAGCGACTGCAGCTATTGAGCTCGGTTGGAAAAATATTCCTTGCATATATAACTATACCGACTAGTGTGACAGTAGTGCAGGAATAGCGTTAAGTGCTGAACAGCTATCAATGCTCGTATGAATGGTAAATGTTACATCAATCCCTTTTGTCTTCCATTTCAGAATTTAAAACCAAATTATAAATTTAATCCATAAATTTTATAATGTATTTTAAAACCTGCTTTTCAGTTAATAGAACCACCTAATACTTAATGCTTTAGAACCGAAAGATCTGAAGCAAAGAGGACAGAATAGAATAGAGATGTAACTCAATGATGACTATCGGTACGAAGCCATGAGGAAAAAATTTGGGATAGTGTCACAGTGCACATTTTGTGCAATACCTTACTGTTATCAACCGAGCGCAGAGAAGTAACATCCGGTGCAGTGACGCACATCCAGTTATTTTTACAGATCTCTCCCTCCCCCGAATTTCTCCTGCCTGCCCTGCCAAATCCCTCTGTCGATTATAATGCAGTTCTACTACTTCCATGCCCCATACATTGTACTTCATGAATTTTCATTTTTAAGTACTTACTATGTTGTAAATAATGATCTGATACCCCTAGTTTGTACGGCATACTATGTTATTGAGAACAAACTCACACCTCAAGGCAGCTTTAACTTCAAATGAATGACAGAACATTAACACGTAACTGATACAGTAGAACCTCGATTATACGTTCCCGGAAACTACGTTTTCCCGTATTATTTGTTCAAATTACGTGGTCCTGCGAGCATCCTAATCACGTAAAAATCCAGCATTATCCGTTCCTCGAACAAACTATTTCCCGGATCAACCGCCCAGAAATTTCAGCCCCATCAACGCTAAATCCTCGATCATGCATTTTTCAAGAAACTGTATTTCGTGAAAGGACGGCTACGGCATACTTGCGAATCGTGGTGTTAATGTCCAGTCACTGCGCTGATTTGAGGAAGTACTGTACTGGAAAAGCAATCAGCAATTAACGTTCATCAGGGACCATCTTAGCATCTCATTCGGGTGGTATTGTTGAGAGAATCCTCGCATCCCCTAGAGCAGAGTGTGTCCACAACAATTGGAAGGAGACAGAGCTCATTTCGACAGCTCTACATGAAGACGGAACGAGCTTCATCAAATGTTTGTACAGTACTTGCAAAACATCTACATTATGTCTAGGGTTAGATGTTTAAAACTTTTTTCGAGTGTATCACCGAACAGGTTTTCGGCATTTCCCACAAGGAACTGTATAGCCACTGGGCTTTTAGACAGCAATCGAAACTGCTCCCTCTTAAGTAACATAAATTTAGTCTATGTATTTTAATATTATCGTATATGATTATGTTAATATACAAGTAATAATAATAACAACGTAAACGTTTCCACCTTTTCAATACCAAAATATATTCACAAAATTATAAATTACACGGTACTAGTTTCGACCCATCCAGGGGTCATCATCAGCCGTATTGGAGCAAAGATCACTTTTGGTGAAATCCTAAGAGAATGTTATTTTAAAGAATAACAAGTGAAATGAGATATTATGGTAAAAGTTAATAATACAAGGAATATACATACTAGGAGGTTTTTAACTAAGAATAAAGTCTAAATGGGGTGTTGTAAAAATTATAATCATGGAAATCAGTAAGTTCTTGTATTGAAATGACATATATAAAATTACATATGGCTTCTTAGGAAGAGGGCTTAAGGTGGGGCTGAAGGGTGCGGGAGAAAGTGTAATTGTCTTGGAAAAATACCTTTGATTAAATTTAGGATTGAGTTTAGGTTGGCTGCATTATTGTTTCTGAGGAAAGTGATAAATAGATCGAAGAGTATGTTGGGTTTCTCTGAGATTTCATTGAGATTGTGACTGGCATTAAAGTATTGGTCTAGGTGTATGTAGTAATTTTCCATTATGTTGAGTAAAGGGCCCTTGTTTGCTAATACGAGGATGTCCATGTCTTGTTCAATATTGGTGAAATTATGGTTGTAATCCTGCATGTGTTGGCCGATGGCTGAAAACCTGTTGTATTTTATTGCGTTAGTGTGCTCGTGGTATCTGATAATGAAGTTTCTCCCGGTTTGCCCGATGTAGGTTTTTCGACAGGTGGTACATTTGATCCTATAAACTCCTGATTTTAGAAAACTGCTGGTCTTGTTGATGTGTGAAGTATTGTATAAAATGTTCATGTTCTTACTGTTGGTTTTGAAGGCTATTTTAACGCCTCGTTTCTTAAAGATGTTGGTTAACTTGTAGATATCATTGTTGAACGTGAAGGTGGAAAATGTTAGAGGTTTGGTTATTTCTTTTTTGAGGGTAGTTTTTGGGCGATGTTTGTGTTTATTGATTATCCTTTCAATAAAATGATTGCTGAAGCCATTGAATTTTGCAATACCGCGGATTGTGTTGAGTTCGTTTTTTAGATCTTTATTGGACATAGGTATGCTGAAGGCTCGGTGAACTAGGCTGTTGTATGTGGCTCGTTTGTGGGACTGGGGGTGCACTGAATCTTGGCGAATGGTGGAGGCTGTTTGAGTGGGTTTTCTGAAAACTTTGTAACTGAAAGAATCTGAGTTTCTAGTGATGGTTAAATCTAGAAAGTTGATTTTTTGATTTGATTCGGATTCTAGTGTGAATTTGATATGAGGATCAATATTGTTGAGTCTTAAGAGGGTGGTGGGTGCGTTAATTGATTTCTCATTCATGATTACAAAGACATCGTCGACATATCTGGCCCAAAAGAGAATGTTTTCGAATTCGTTGTCAATTTTGGTGTATTCGAGGAAGTCCAGGTATATTTCTGCTAAGATACCTGAGGCCGGTGACCCCATTGCCAAACCATTTTGTTGATAAATGACATTGTCAAAAGTGAAGAAGTTATTGTCGATGATAAGTTTTAATATTGTGATAAAGTCTTGTATCTCTAGTTTGCTTAAGTGGCTGTTTTTGTTTAAATTGTTTATAATTATCGGAATTAATTTTGATACTTGTATGCTTGGGTACATGTTTACAATATCGAAAGAGTGGATGGAGTGATCCGGTTGCAAATTGAACTTGTTTAGTTTTTCTACTAGCTCAGATGTGTTTTTAATAGACTTTTTGGATAAGAATTGATAATTTTTTCTTAAGAAACATTGGATGAATTGTGATATTTTGTATAAGGGGCTCGGTCTATAGTTGATAATTGGCCGGATGGGAATTCCGGTTTTGTGAATTTTAGGAAGAGCTTTAGCAGTGGGGAGTCCTGGGTTCATATGTATGAGTTTGGATTTTTCCTGTTCGGTAAATAAAAATGAAGTGTTTTTAAGAGTTTGTTTAAGTAGTTTTTGAATTTTTTGGGTGGGGTCTTTTTTGATTATGGAAAATGAGCTGTCTGTGAAAAAGTTTTTTGTTTTTTCAATATATACTTTTTTATCCATGATAACTGTTGCATTGCCTTTGTCAGCTTTGGTTACGATGAGTTCGTTGTCTTTAATTTTCTTCTTGAGGGCGTATATGAGCTTTTGTTCAGCAATTTTTTCTCTATTATTGAGGTTATTTGCGGGGTTGGTTAAATTGGGGAGGATATCAGTCAGTTTCCTTTTAACATCGGTTCTAACCTCATTTTGCGTGTCTTCCGGCATTTTGCTGATGGCTAGCTCTGATTCTGTGATCATAGTAGCAGCTATGTTGAGGCTGTTCAAGTTTGGCCAGTTGTGTTTCGGTCCTTTGGATAAAGTTAAGTGTTCACTTTCACTTAAGGGCGTGTTAGACAGATTCACAACAGCTGGATGAAACTGCGTAAGATCGAACGTGTTACTATTGGAGTTTCTAGTTTGTTGGTTATGTAGTTGGCAGTTTTTTAGCCTGTTGAGTTTATTCTCCAAATTTGACTGTTTTTTGGCTAGTTCGTAGAATAATTTGTTCTCTACCTCTTGATAGAATAGTGTCCATTGTGCGTTTGAAAGTAGTTTAGTCGCTGCGAGGTGAGTGTCGTATAATTTCTGATTCAAAAAAGATTTCTTCCTGTACAAGAATTTAATTTCGTCTCTTAACCATATTTTGTTTGTTTTGTTTTGAGTTTTGATGGTTTGAGGTGAAGTCCGATGTTTCTTTTTATTGGTTCTTAGAAAATTAGGTGTCAAGTTAAGTGATATACATTGCTTTAGGAAATCGATGTCTTTGCGTAATTTGGCTATCTTTAATTTTAGGCCTAGATATTGAAAGGCTTTCTGTTTTGCCTGGTAAGCTACAAAAAAGAAATAACCAAACCTCTAACATTTTCCACCTTCACGTTCAACAATGATATCTACAAGTTAACCAACATCTTTAAGAAACGAGGCGTTAAAATAGCCTTCAAAACCAACAGTAAGAACATGAACATTTTATACAATACTTCACACATCAACAAGACCAGCAGTTTTCTAAAATCAGGAGTTTATAGGATCAAATGTACCACCTGTCGAAAAACCTACATCGGGCAAACCGGGAGAAACTTCATTATCAGATACCACGAGCACACTAACGCAATAAAATACAACAGGTTTTCAGCCATCGGCCAACACATGCAGGATTACAACCATAATTTCACCAATATTGAACAAGACATGGACATCCTCGTATTAGCAAACAAGGGCCCTTTACTCAACATAATGGAAAATTACTACATACACCTAGACCAATACTTTAATGCCAGTCACAATCTCAATGAAATCTCAGAGAAACCCAACATACTCTTCGATCTATTTATCACTTTCCTCAGAAACAATAATGCAGCCAACCTAAACTCAATCCTAAATTTAATCAAAGGTATTTTTCCAAGACAATTACACTTTCTCCCGCACCCTTCAGCCCCACCTTAAGCCCTCTTCCTAAGCCATATGTAATTTTATATATGTCATTTCAATACAAGAACTTACTGATTTCCATGATTATAATTTTTACAACACCCCATTTAGACTTTATTCTTTGTTAAAAACCTCCTAGTATGTATATTCCTTGTATTATTAACTTTTACCATAATATCTCATTTCACTTGTTATTCTTTAAAATAACATTCTCTTAGGATTTCACCAAAAGTGATCTTTGCTCCAATACGGCTGATGATGACCCCTGGATGGGTCGAAACTAGTACCGTGTAATTTATAATTTTGTGAATATATTTTGGTATTGAAAAGGTGGAAACGTTTACGTTGTTATTATTATTACTTGTATATTATTCTCAGTTCAATACGGACCAAAAACATGAAATTCATAACCATCTATGATTATGTTATCGAGACGAGAACAGATGTTGCACCTTACATACATAAAGCCATAGGAGGTTTTGGGATTGCCTATTACTGTTTTCGTACTAATATAAGACTGGGAATTTCGCGTTTTTGTGTTAAAATGTTATTTAAAAAACAAGCCGTTGTATTTGCACACGTTACATTAAAAAACCTTGCATAATTTTGCATTCTAATCTAGTTTTGCAGCGAGCGCGCTTTTCAGCTGAGCTCAAGGTCGCGAATAATCATAATTTCAGAAGTGTTAATGATATTTTTTTCTCTTTCCAAATTGTGATTAGTGACAGGCAGAATTGATTATAATTCATTCGAGAACTTGAGGATTGATATTTACTTTCGAAACCATATTCTGGTGTTCAACATAACCTTTAAAAGTCAATGTAAGCCTAATTTTTGAGGTACAAGATTTCCATAAACTGACTACAAACAGTATACCGGTGACCACATTACAATGGAAGATAAAAAAAAAAAAAAATTTCGCCACCACGTTGGGTGCTTTTTATTTTATTAGATTAGAGAATTAAAAACTACTTATGGTCGATTGTTTGGCTGATCAAAGTTGCTGAACAGAAAGAAGTTTTCAGAGGAAACTGACGAAGTTTCCCCGGTAAAACTGGATGTAAAGTTTCGAGATTTATAAGTCGCGTACCGGTAATGAATGTCTGAAGCTGGCTCCGCAGTCTAATTTGCCCGTCTCTAACACGGAGGGCCCGGGTTCGATTACTGGCCACGTCAACATTTTTTACCTGGATATGGGGGCTGGTTTCAGGTTCACTCATTCTATGATTACCTTTAATTGAGGAGCTATTTAATGGTGAGATGGCGACCTCGGTCTAGAGAGACGGGAATAACGGCCAAGAGGATTCGTCACACTGACCATGCGTCACCTCGTAATCTGCAGGCTTTCGGACCAAGGGCAGTTGCTTGGTAGACTGAAGGCCCATTGGGGCTATAATTTGGTTTGGTTATAAGTATACATATTTCATTTTTATGATGTTTAGCCAAATTGTTGAGGGTTCATTCGATCCCAGATTTTCCGCTTTCCGGTGTTGTACGGTTTTTTCCAAAAACGGAGAATCGAAGATCCACTGTATTATAACAAATAAATAATCCCTTCAAAAAAAGACAGCAGAGAATACCATTCGCAAGAGAATGGGGCATCACAATGTCCAAATACCACATGAAAATAAAGAACAACAGAATTAAATGCACCGAGACAGGAAATATATAGAAATACATTAACACATTGGAGACGCTGCTCGTAGAAACTACGGGCACGCTAATTCATCGCTGACGGAGCTCGGAGAATCCAATGACACGATTTCACAGCAACTAAAAAATTATATTTGCCGTTTCAGCGAGCTGTGACTTCAATAGGATACTGTTGAATTCTTCTATAAGGATAAAATATACTAGTTATGAGCATAAATCGAGAGCTCTTTCAAGGCATTGATAACACAGGTACGTTCCTACATAACCTAAGGCTGCGTCATCGTTGACTCAGCTGTGAAATGGGCGGGAAGGTACGTACGGTACATGCGGACAGGAAGATTGTGTGAATGAGAGGTAGGCTTGTTTGTGTGATTCTTGGGAATATTTAGCATATCTAATTCAAGTGTACGAAATTTCGACAACGAATCTATAATGGATGTTCTTATGGACGACACGATTTCTGAATATGAGGATGACGATAACAAACACTAAGTAAACATCATGATTCTGGCGCTTTAGGCTAGTAAATGTAGAAAATGAGCTCATTTCAAATTGGTGTGGAGTTGAACATAGTTTTACATCGCTTCCTTGAAGTGGATTCTGTAATACTATTTTATACCGCTTCCTGAAAATGTGGGTGTTTCCCGTGTACCTGCAACAACTCTATGCAACCCTGTCGTCAAACAAAGAACAGTGGGAATGCAAATTCCTTGTTGTAAACAAGGATACCTGTGCCAATTGACTAATTAGGTTAGAATCTGCATTAGTGTGTCTCAGTAGATGTGCCCACAAAGTCAAATTTTGAAATATTAACCGAACTGGCATCCATAGCTGCATCAGAATTTTTTTCGTTTGTAAAACATATTATTTTCATAAATTTGTGTTTTAAAAATTGCTGTACTATTATGATAAAACTCATTTTTGTGTAGAAGAAAGTGTGATCTTTCTATGCATTCCAATAGTAGCTAGGCTTAGCCTAGCATTGAAAAATTTTCACAAACCATTAAAAATCCTGCAATTTCTGGAGGATAGCACATTCAAATAAGGCCGTCTCCAATGTATTAATAGAACCATTCAGCTCAAATAGGAAGTACAGGACCTCAGGACTGGCGAATACAGTAGAACCTCGATAATTCGAAATCGGTTAATTCAAAATCCCACGTAATTCGAAGCAGCTCTTGTTCCCGGAAACATGACATACAGTTTTGCACGTTATTTAAATTGTTTAATTCGAAATACGGATAATTCGTAATTCGAAGGACAATGTCTGCCCCATTACCGAAATTCAGACTTTTAATTCGAAACTGCCTTTACATTTTAAAACAATAGTATGTTACAGAGTAATTTCAACTCAATTTATCCGCGTCATAATAGAACGCGTGTTCCGGAACATGGAGGGGTATTTATCCGCACTTACACTCACTTCGGTGGGTCTACAGTGTGCTTCACGATTGCCAAGTTGAATGAAATCTGAATTCTTTTGTATTCAACCTTTTAAGGAACGCCGTAATATCACGCAACAGTCGGTGTGCGGGAAAACAGAATGCGCGAACACTGGCAATGCCGACAGTTGACGAAAAAACGTGGCTCATACAATAAATTCTTAGGCACCGAACAATACTGTCATTGCCGATGAAACTGCATTGCTTTATTTTAATGCGAGCCCAAACGGTCTTATGGTTTTAAAGGATGAAGTGCCAGCCGGGGAATCGTACAAGGGTCGGGGATGGGGGTCATTGTAGTGCGTTGCAATTGCAAAGCATATGGAAGCGAGAAACTTTATCCCCTCGTCATAGAAAAGTTCGATAAACTACAATGTTTTAAGGGCGTCAGGCACTTTCTATCGCAGTACAAAGCATCTAAAAATGCAAACAGTACAGATATCCGAAAAATAATGCATTTGCACAGGGGAACCGGCATAATTTATCCTCGTCTTTGAATTGTGATTTTTTTCTTTCGTTGCGTGAGGTTATGTTCGTCAGTGATTTATCCAAGTGCATTATTCGAACATTGTAAATGAACCTTGTTGTATACATTACGGAAATAGTTTTTCCATGGCATTGGAAAGGTTTAAACTGTGAATCGAGGTGATTGCGTGTATTAATGGGGTCTTAGAATATTTTGTGACTCGGCAAGTGTTTAGATTTCTTAAGTACGAGAGAAGTGCCATGGCGGGAAATCTTACAAGGATAGAGTCATCAGAAAGTTTGATTTTAAGGGCATCGGGTCCTTTCTGTGTAAATACAAGGCATCTAAAATGCATACAGGATAGTACTCTAATGAATAAAGCACTCGCTCATGGGAGCGGGCATAGATTTCTCCTGGTCTTTGAATTGTGCTTTTTTCTTTTCTTTCATTGCGTGAGGCTATATTTGCCAGTGAGATATGCAAGTGCATTATTTGAATACTGGAAATGCACCTTTTTGGATACATTTTGGAAATAGTTCTTTTTTCATGGCATTTGAAAGGTATAAACTGTGAATCAAGGTTAACTGCATGCAGTAACAGACCTTAGAATATTTCGTAACGCGGCAAGGGTTGGTACTTCTGAATTGCGAATTGGCGGTTAATTCAAAATCACGTAATTCAAAGTCCGATTTTTGAGTCCTAACGACTTGGAATTAACAAGGTTTTACTTTATATATTTCTAATAAACAAGCACAAGGAACAAAGATTTACAGCACAAGCACATGGCCACTTGGAAATTCAAACAACACAAATACTGTAGCTTCATGGGAACTATCGCTTAAAATCGATATTAGCTCAAACAAGGTTAATCGATTGGCTAAAATCGGATTCAATGGGATCCAGCAATATTATCACCATAATACTTGACTTGATATGACTAATTCTTTCTCAGAAGGGCCCAATGATTGATGTTAGACTTGAAATATTTCACTGCGAGGCAAACTGCCTTTAATTATTAATATCGCTCATTTCATGCCTACTTGTGTGCTATCTACAGAACCTATCTACAAAGTGGTCAAGGACCTGCCACGTCACCTAAAACAGACGGGAACTACCTGAAGCTAGCTACAAATTGGAACTAGAAGCCCCATTAAACTTCCACGGGGTGATCTGTCCATACCCCAACAGATCACACGTGATATCAACACAAAAGGCAAATATTTTTTTAAAAATTTCATACCATTCTTATCAAGGGTCTGAGTCATCACTGATAGCAGAACTTTGCTTGTGAACCGATCAGGGATCTTCTGTTCCCGGTATGAACTTAGAGCTTCCTTGACATTGCTAGAGCGCAGATATTCCTCCACCAAAGATTCCACCTTCTTGAGGACTTCCTCCTTACTTGGACCCTGTAATACAAACATGCACTGAACTACCAAATTGCCAAGGAAATTATGTAAATGTAATTGAACATGCAGGAAAGGACAAATCAAGGAATTTCTTTGATATATAACTATTTTGACCAACTAAGTTTAAACTTTGGCAAAAGAAGTTTCAGGCTAGGAAATGAAAAAACAAACAATAATCAGGCATGAAAATTCTTCCCAGCTTGCAAAAACATTTATTTGGCATGCTATATCATCAATTAGCAAAGAAAAACTATATTTATCAAGATTCAAAACAGACATGCAACTGTTTTAAAGCAGAGTATGATCCAAAATATTTTAAAGTAATCTTAAGAATTTGTAATGTATAATTAGCAACAGTATAATGTATTTCTTTGTACACAATGCGTTAGACATTTTGTCAAACCTGTCTGAAAGACACACAAGAGCTACCAGTAATTTCAGACCGAATGGGTAGTGCAAGTGGAAGAAATTTCAATGTTCTCACTTGGAATACGTGTCTATGACTGAAATACAGTAGTTTAGAACAAGAGTTACGCCTAGCTCAGGAAAATACCCCATACACAATGAAGAAGAGAGATGATGTAACATTTTATAAAATCTCAGACACCTTCAACCATTCACCAGGTTTGATCAACCTTCCTGTGGAAACCGCGAATGAAGTAATGAAGGTTTTCATCATAGACAGAGCCACTAATAGAAAGGACACATTTTTAAAAGCAACTGATTAAGGTGAGACCGAACGCCAAAATCTGAAAAAAATTACTTTTTTCGTTTATTGACTAATGTTACAATTTGAAATTTAATGAACATTTTGATGTATCATTTATATGCAAATTCGTCCTAGAAGTATTTTTAATTATTTTTAAAATTTACATCTATACTGCATGGATTTTCGTTTCATGTTGCACCGATTGGTATAGTCATTGATATATCAGGAATTTCTTGGCTGTGGTTTGGCTCATTTTAAAGCTCCGGAAGTTTGCTATACTGTTGCGCTCTAGGATGTCTGCCTACCGTTGTTTACAAACAAATAATTGGCGATAAAGTCATATGTTTATTGAATCCTCCTTGTGGTTTCACTTTTCTTTCAGTTTTTAATAATATCATCTGTGTTAGGATTTGTGGGATATAAGAAATTAATGTTAGTGGTCTCAGATGCTGTAATAGCCTTAAATCATAGGAATTCAGGCAGACGTATGGTTCTTGAAGAACTGGGAGTAGGAAAGCATACAGCATCTGGATTGAAAGTGCTTGAATGGTCAAGGGCGCAAAAAGCAGAATTTGCGGCAAATATGGCAACAAAAGAAGCAAGAAAGAAATAAAAAGGAGCAGGTTAGCCAGTGACGAGTCAGATTATGGTGCTGGATACTTCTAATTTGTCTAGGAAAACGTATGGAGTAACTTTTAAGATACCTTTTTCACTCTTCAACTTTGGAGTTGATTTTCTTGAAACTAAAAAAATCTCAATACATTTTTCTATTTTCTTCAAAACTACACGATGTATAACCATAAAATTTTGACAGGTACTTAATGTGCATACAATACAGCTGGGGATCTACAATCAGGTCATTGCGACTAACACCTTGAGAGTTATGCCTCATTGTTCCTGATATTTTTTATTAGAATATATCTTTTCAAACAAAAAATTATTACTTCCACATTTATTGAACCACAGCTCCGATTGTAGATTCCAGCACCTATACTCCGCACGCCTCTACTTCTAAATTGACATTTTGGCAGACTTTGACTCTATCTGGTGGTTATGTACTGAAGCATAGACATCCAACAAATCCCAATCTGCCATTCATATCGTTTTATATCGGCAAAGCACGATCTCGAAACTCAGTTGCCAACTCCAATATTTACATTCGCCACGTGGTTAACCTATCTCGCTCAGCGTGTACGGTATTTGGTACACTTCGTGATCTTTTGCATTTTCCTTCAGTAATTAGTGTGCTTTTTATATTGTTGGAGGGTTCTAGTGACAGATCAGTGGAGTGTTTCCATTGTAGGCCATAACCTCTTTCCTGTGCCAGTCATTAGCGATGAGTGAAGTTTTATTTCCTCATTCTCTTTTTATATATTCTCTTATTAGTGTCGGATGTTGTCAGTGAGTGTGGTTTTTGTGAATTTGTTTTCAATCTATATTCATTTAGTTTCTCTGAGTATGGTATTACATTTTACAAGGGCTGTTTACCGCGGTCGTTTTGTATCAGCTATTCTCGCGGGCGTAGCACGCTGGCAACAGAGGAAAGGCGATGCTCATTTGTTTTGCGACACTTCAATTTAGAAGTAAGGCCGTGCGGACTATAGTAAGAGTTGAGGAATATACTGTAAAAATTTCATGCATTTATCTTTACCAGTTTCTCAGAAAAAGGAACATGAATTATACAAAATTAACAATGGCGAGATAGGGCGTTCGGCCTTACCTTAACACTAATACACACAATTAAAAGGTACAATGTACAGAATAATAATAATAATAATAATAATAATAATAATAATAATAATAATAAAGGGATCATTATCATCATTATCATACCTTATCTTTCTTACCACCCTTGCTCCTATCAAGGGAAGCTTGTTTGATAAGAATAGGTTCTTTTTGTAACAAAGGAGGGCTTGGCTTGAGTGTAGGTGGAGCCATCAGGGGTTCACTCATTAAGCCAATCTGACGTCCTGAAAAATAATTTACGTTATAAACCCATTGTTATTTAACATCTAGCACCACACACATAGATGAGCATTTACAAATATATACATAAAGAGATGTCTAACTGACTGTCAACACAGCTCAGAAAAATACCTCATACACAGTGAGGAAGAGATGATATAACATTTTATTAAGTCTCAGACACCTTCAACCATTCACCAGGTTTGATCAACCTTCCTGTGGAAACCGCGAATGAAGTAATGAAGGTTTTCATCATAGACAGAGCCACTAATTGCAAATACACACTTTTTAAAAGCAACTAATTAACACTGGTAATACACACATTTTAAAAGGTACAACGTTCAGCCACAGTTTAATCTGTTCAGAAACTTTCCTGAAGTCCTATGTAGATCCTGAAAATAACCTCTTAGGACATATCATAACAATATGTTGGATTGTCGGGCTCCATGGCTAAATGGTTTGCATGCTGGCCTTTGGTCACAGGGGTCCCGGGATCGATTCCCGGCAGTGTCGGGAATTTTAACCTTAATTGGTTAATTTTGCTGGCACGCAATCTGGGTGTATGTGTCTTCATCATCATTTTACCCTCATCACAATGTGCAGGTCGTCTACGGGATTCAAATTGAAGTCTGATTCACATGACCACGATCACATCTAGGGGAAGGTAGCATGCCCATTTATTGTCCGAGTCTCAGCAGTCAAGGGAAAAGGAAATGTTAATTCAAAACAATTCCAGATCATTAAATAGGATTTTCTTTAAAAGTGAACACAGCGCACTTATTACAAATTCTTGCCCTGACATTAACCACCAGTGGTGAACTGCTCTATTTAAGAAATCTAAGTTGCAAATTAATCTCACGATCTTTGTGTATTATAAGGGTAAAGACAGCAACGTTAATAGAAGAGGAAGATATCATTTTTTAGCGTCACAGGTTCTCCTTCAAATCAAAAGGACGGAACATTTTTTTATGCAGATGAAATTTGGACCAACACTGGAACAACTGGAAAAAACACAGGCCCACGAAAAACATGTTTCTGGGACTCAAACGGGTTGAAAAACCCTACCTGAGATTTGCTGTTCATGCAAGTAACAGGTTGGTGAAGGAAACTACTGCTAATGCAGACGAGATGGATTGTCTGTTACAAAATATACCTTTTATAAAAGCTTTCTCCAAATGTTATCGTTACTGATGATTATCACAGCAAAAAGGAGCCCTTAATAACAAGATGCCGAAAGAAATGCGCTATACAAGAATGAATGACGAAGGATCATATCCAATGCAAAGATTATTGCTTTGAAAAGGGGAAAATACATATTAATCTGCTTTAGAAAGAGGACTCAAGAGTACTCTGCCCAATTAGCTATGCGAATTAAACCCTACTGAACTCTGATGGAATCAGGCGAAACAATATGCGAACTTCCATACAACGGACGTCGAAGTGAAAGAAACGCTGAGTTCAATAGGAGGTTTACTGGCACACCTGACAGAGCAATTATGTGAATCATGATAAATTTGAAAACAATATGAGGAAGGCCAATGAAATTCCAAGCGAGATCAGTCATAATCGACCCGGCCAGCTCTGTAGCCCTTCAAACGAGGATTCTTGAAGCAGTGTGGGCTTTGAAATCTCTTGATGTTGCTGATAATGTTAGATAATTTACTTTGAAATGATTTTTTAGAAATAGTGTCTCACTAAGACCTCGTCAACGTTTTTGGTGATGCAAGAATGGGAAAGGGATAGTATTGGAACTGTAGCAGTCGCAGCCTTGATGCACAGGCCAATATTTGCCTCATGTGAAAATGGGAAATCATGAAAAACATTTTTCAAGGCAGCTGATGGAGAGATTTGAACCCAGCCTCTCGCGAATGCAAGCTCACAGTTACGAGACCACTAGCGCATGGCCAACTCGCCAGTTTATAACAACATTTAAATTATTCTGTATTGGCTATCTATGCCTATAATATGTTATTCGGTATTCTGTACTGTATATTACGGAAAAATATTTATTGAACTTTTGTTACATAGTCATCACACGAATTGTATGTTACATGTAAATTTAGCTGATGCGAGTTTTAGAATACATTGCGGAGACAGCCAGCAAATCAAGGCTGATAAATTATGTAAGAACAAATGACGACTCATTTTGTGTGCCACCCAGTATTCAACTGTGAGATACTAGAAATTATTTTACAGCCTTCACAATCATTTCAGCTTGTGGAAGTAATCATTCAGCTGGGTATTTAGCATATTATTCTTTACGGCGATATTCTCGAAAAGGGAATAACGACCTAGCGCGGCACACAAATGCTTAATTCAAATTACCTCAACTTTCAGATTGTTCGAGATTTCTTGCGCTTTTTCTTGTAACATTAGTCTACACACTTGAAATGGCTTTGCTTGAACACATTTGAACCACCGGTACACAGCAATGTTCACTTCTGTGAAAACCGACTCCTACTTTCTTTTCATTCCTCCATTCCTATTTTCCTCCCGCTCACTTTCAATGTTATTTTTATTCTTCAAAATTGGATTTTATCGCAGTTGAATTTTTAAAGGAGCCTTTTCACTTAAAGTCCTATGTACTAAATGTACACGACCTAATAGGTTGAAAGTAGATTTCGAAAATTTGGTTAGTTTCCACAAGAAAACTGTACTTGCAATGGAAAGGTCAGTCAACAGCATGAAGCACGTGAAGGAGCAGGTGAAGGAAGAGATTGTTGACATAAATGTGTGGAAGAAGTGAAGTGCCCAAACAGAGATGTACTACACACGGGAAGTGTTGTACCAAGCACTGTGCAACAACTCAAAATCTCAACTAATAAGACTAATACATTTGTTGAAAATAAAGCGTATGTTTCTACTGCAAAACTTAATATATTATTGTACACTGCTAGCATTAAAAGGCTACATTTAGTTGAATTCCAGTTTGCAACAAATTAAAACTGTATTAGGCATAAAAAGATTTTACTCAGTGGGTTGAAAAAGCACCTTACCTGTGTCAAAAAATATCTTCCTAGGGTTAGAGGAGAAACTTGTAGTTTAAATGAAACAAGAAATATATTAAAAGATCTGCAACTTTAAGAACAAAATACAGTAGAAGTCCGTTATAGCGAGAATTCATAACAGCAAAAAATTTACTTGCTATAACGGATTGTCGTTATATCCGATATTTGTATAAAAGTCGGAAAACCCTTTATGCACCTTGAAATCGGTATCAAACGGCAATCAGTTTGTTCAAAACTTGCGTTTCCGCCGATGGGCTTACTTGTTTGTTATGTATCGTAATCCGATACTACGTGAAAGAGTTCAATTTCATTCTGAAAAGAATACGGCACCGTATTTCTCCAAATCCAAGATGAACCCAACTTTTTCCTTCAAGAATTTTTAAATCAGGCTAAAAAAGAAGTTTATAAAATCATATGAATGCCTTGTTGTACAGTAGGCCTACGCATTTTTAGACTCCGAACATTGACTTTCATCACGCCGCTTTTTTTTTTTTTTTGCGACGGAGCAATTATTCTTTATTTCCGCGGGTTTAAGGACCATTAACTTAGCAGTGGCATTATAATACCGAAGAGAACTCGTTGAAAATTTTCCGGAAATATCTACTCCATGCGTCTCTACAACGATCCATCAGGAAATTAGTCTTGCTGTCTGTAAAACTGTTACTTTTACTCAGCGTCAGATATAACCGGCTACTGCTACAAGTACGTCTCGCACGTCCGGTTCAGCCAATTTCAGCGGCTAGCGATGTATAGGCCTAATCGCGAACGTTGAAAGTCAACGAACGAGTTTATTGCGATATTGTATGGCCATTACGCCCTTGCGTGTATCGTGCACATAACTCACAATTTAATCTTTGACTTCTTCAAAGCGTCCTTGTTGCGGACCACTGAATGCATTTTTTGTAGAGGACGAATTTTTTTAGGTGTTTGTCTTCACGCTAACGCCAAATTTTGGCTTTTGTTAAGCCTATGCCGTATTTTCTTGCACCTCCACAATTATTCTACATTTCCGAGTGTTTAATAAACATTAACTTAAAATTGGCATTATAATATCGACTAGAACCCGTTGAAAATTTGCTGGCAATACCTTTTCCATGTGTCTTTACAATACGACCATCCATCACGAAAATATTCCTGCTGTCCATAAACCTTAATTTTACTAAGCCTCAAGTACAATAGACGCGTTATGACTCTGCCACTTTTCTAAGAATTCGAAGGGTCACGTTTTGAAACCATTCTGCAGATTAGAGAAACACACAGGCTCTGTACAACAGGTTGTCGCGGCTAGCGATGTGTAGTAAAGATGCGGTCGTTTATTGTGAAAGAGTTCTGTGCGCGTGTGAAAAGCAGCAGCGTGGTTATCGCGGTAGTTGCCAGTGGTATCCATTGGCTTACTGTTAGGCCGCGCACGAGATTCAGAGAAAAAAGTCTTGGATTCGGAGAAATACGGTATCACTCCAGAGATTTGTGGCAAACACTTCAGCTTTCTTCTTCAAACAGCGTCGTCTAACCTAACCGTATATGTAACCTATCATGAAAACATTTGAAACGCATGTAGAGCAATAACCACCTCGCGAAAAATTTACATGCAAATAGCCGTAACTACACGCAAGAAGATATGAAATATCCTTCGAAATCAGTGATGTACTCTGCCATATCTTGAGGTGTATCACATTCTTACTTAATTTCTGTATATAACATTAAAATTAAGACGTCGTTTATTCAGTCTTTATTTTTAACGAGTTAACAACCGCTATCGGCCACGTTATTTATGTATTTATTACGAAAACTTGTTATCCTCTTTAATTTTGAATTTCCTTTAGAGAACAGCAGTCAATGGGCATTACTGTTATTACTAATCAATTCCAACATCGCCTTCGAATGTCGACGAGAGAAATTGTTAGTGCACATAGCGAGGAAATTATGCCGAAGGTAATCGATCGCATGCAATATAATTGCTAAGAGTGCATAAATATCGGTAACGGAAAAAAATGCGCACGCTTAATCACTTGTAATAATGGATGCTCCAGTGATAGGGTTCTCCCTGTAACCGAAGGAATGTTGAAGGGACTTGTTATATGCCGTACTCGCTATAGCGGACTACTTCTGTACCATTAGAATACACTAACCTGAATTCAGTCCCATAGATGGTTTAGCATTAACTTGATTGGAGAGAGAGTTAGCTGCTGGCCTGAGGGATACTTCCTCAGGTGAGTGACCTTGGGGATGAGCCAGCATCATCTTGTTCTTAAAGCGAGGAGGAAGCTCCTTGCTTCCAGCTGGAAAAAGAAAATTTCAATACAACTTCCTATAAGAAGGAAACAGTAAACATACAAAACCATCAACTTGATCCATATGAACACAGTTACAATCATGGAGGAGTCAATTCCACTGAGGAAAGAGCACTTGCCTCTGTAAAGGAGTTATTAAAGTCATTTAGACAAATGCGCTCATAGCACTACCCAAACTAATACTGAATCATTTGAAGTCTACAAAACCTGCATTACCGTATTTAATTGTGTATTAGGCTTTTTGGGACAAAGAAAATGAAAAATAAATCTCACGTAAGAGACCCCCAACGTTATCAGTCATAGAACAATGATTCCACTTCGAAGAGGGCACAAGCCTTATTACAGCCCCAGTAACATCACAGAAATTTGTTAATAGTTTAGCCCATATGACCTGCGCAATGGAAACACACGTCGAAGTAATGCTTCATAGTTAAGAAATGTCGCCTCCATAGTGTAGGCCTACTGCAGCTCTGATGCGATCGTACAAATAGGGGAATAATTTTGTGTCTGACTTGTGCAATTAAGGAACACATCAGTCACTCTGTATGTCTGTTTTACGTAGTTAAGAATGTCCGCCAGCGTGAAGGTTAACACATTTAGCTGTCGTTCCTGGGGGCCTGGTTTTGATTCCCAGTATCGTACTGCCAGAGATTTAACAATGGCAGTAAAGTTGATATGCAGTAAAAAATGGTACATGCGGCTCCCCTCCACTGGGGGGCTGCACCACCTTCGGATGAGGAAACTAGTTTACTTTAGTTAAGAAATATTCACGGTTGGTGCTATTAATATAGCAGGCGAGATCATTAACGAAGTGATAGTTTGATATCTTGTAACTGGGGCCAAAGTAGCCTACGTAATCTTTGGAGAGTAGTAGTTTTAAAAACTAGATAAAAACAATCCAATCATAACGATGGTTTTACTCGCCAATGTACCTAAATAATAATAAAGGTGATATTGATTTCACGTACCGACTAAATAATTTACGATTTTCTGAGACACCAAATAGAACATACTATAGAGTGTTCCAACCTTAAATTGCAGTACAGCGTAGATGGAGCACGCTGTTGTGAAATCAACTCGTGGAGATCACGCTCGAGTGTGACTCAAACAGGGCGTCACAGTTCCACATTTTTCGTTTGTGATTTTAAGTTCCTTCATTCATAAATTAATATTTATAGGCACTGGCGTTGCTCTCAGACAGTGGACATACACCTATCATTTCTGTAAGGCCAGATGTTCCTGCTTTGGATGAACCGGGTTCGGGAGATGAACTTGATGATCTGGACAATGAAGAAAGTCGTATTAAAAACTTTTCATCATCGACATCGTCCTCTTAATTCATCTGCTTTCCACAAATCTCATTTTTTTTCTTTACTTCGTTCACGTAATTTGCCCAATTGTCTTATGTTTTTATGGCATAAATATGTTAGTTCAGCATTTGGAACAAAGTAATGTTCATTACACGCGTAGACAAAGGCAAATCACGGTCCTCAGCCTTTTGGCGATCTAAGCCCCAACTCACCCCTTCAATGGCGCCTGCCGTGCACTTTTCACTGTGGTATCCTTCCATTCTTTTGTCACTGTCTGCCCAATATTTACCCACAATTCATCTGTGTAAATTATAGCTTGATTTTGTGCCCTCAAACGTTTTATCTCCCTGAAATATCTGTGCCTCCAATTAATAATTTCATCGGTTTCAATGAAAGCTGCTTTATATCCCTGACTTAACACATTGATGACCGGATGCTTGAGCTTGTCACATACCCTGTGGACCGGACATTCTTCTACTAAGCATACTAGGGTGCACTTGATTATAGAATGTACATAAATATTAAACCAGTCAAGATTTTATCTTTAAAGTTGGTATGAGTACTCAACAATGCCCCTAGTAATACTTCAACATATCTAAGATAAGCAAGCAAATGCGTGTTAATTCAACAACACATCATTAATATTTACATCGTTATCATCGTCAGTCACTAAAATAAATCAGCACACTAGGTAATTTACGGCGTGTCTTCCCATTGGGGCTGTAGTTTGGTTTGGTTTTTGGGCGTTTGTAAGATAATATACATATTTCATTTTTGTGATGTTTAGCCAAATTGTTGAGGGTTCATATGTCTTGGATTTTTCGTTTTTCCGTGTTCGTTCTTTTCCCGGGATCCCTCCAAAAACGGAGAATCAAGGTTCCACTGTACGTAATAATTTAAAAAAATATGGCAGCAACGAACATGCAAAATTAAATATAACATGCATCACTGCCACACCTGTAGATATCCATAAATGTGACCTCTCTTATCTCAGTTACAGCTGTTTAGGTAAATCCCGATGTGATAAATGTAGAGAACAAGTATTGTGTATGTGCTCTGCGAGGGAAGGGATTACCGTATAATCACGAATACCACCCGCCACTGAACAAGACCCCCACCCTAAATTTGAGATGGCAAAATGGGGGAAAAATGAAAAATCAAGTAACTTGCATACCTACTTAATTTTCCTCAAATACACCACAAATATAAATTCATACAGCATACAATTAATAAAATCATAAAATCTGTTCAATAATCAGATGGTTTATAATTCACCGTAGTCATCTGAATGTTCACCACAGGAACTTTCATCGCATCCATCTTTCCACAAATAGTCGTCCTCACTACCGTCCACTGAATTTGAAATTTCACATTTCTTACAGCTTTTGGACCCTAGATCGTTGGAAATACGCGGCCATGCGGTCTTGTTCCAGCTGCACATTAGTCCCACTTCAGGCCTCTTCATTCGTCCGGTTTGTGTTAACGCGTGATCACCATCAAACATACATTCGGTATACATCTGTTTGTTTCATTGCAGTTTTGAAAGGCCGGTCCACGCACACATCCAACGACTGTTGAATAGAAGTGAATCCTCCGGGAATAAACGCAAGATCTGTTTTTTCTTTCTTCTTCTTCATCATCCATTCCCTTTTCCACATTCTCTCTGGGTAGGGTAGTGTACTAAAGCCCTCCACCTTACTCTATCTTTCCACCATTCCCCTTCTAGTACTTTGCCATCGACTCCTCTATTTGCAATACAGTCCACAAGAGCTCCTAAATCTCATTCTAGGACGTCCCCTAGGCCTCTTTCCAGTCTCTGTATCCATGAATGTTCTCTTTGGTATTCTCTCGCGTGTGTCCAAACCAGTTTAGCTTTGCTATCAACCTCTTCTTGAAGTTTCACACTCCCACGCTTCTCCTTATTTCCTCATTTCATATTCTATCTCGTCTTTCCCTGCATGCTCCTCAAGAACCCCATTTCAGCTGCTTGTATCGACTTTGGTTCTGCTTAGTTAACATCAATGCTGCTGAAGCAGAGGTCAGTATAGGTAAATAATAGGACGAGTATAAAACCTTCTTGTACTTCATTGGCACATCTTTCCATACAATATCTCTCGCACACTAGTAAATCAATTTCTCCATCCAAATTTCCATCTTGTAATATCACGCTGCCCAAATATTAAAAAATTTTCACCACTTCAAGGGGTGAATTTCCTATTTTTATCACTCCCCTGGATTTTCTGTTACCTCTTGATCAAAGTCTTCCTTTTTGCAGTACTAATCTTCATTTTGAAATTTCTTATCTCTTCATTCGATAAATCAACTTGTCTGTACTTCCTCTTCATTATCTCAAACTACAATGTCTTCAGCAAAGAGCATAGACTATTTGCTCGTCCATCATCTCCTTGATATTACGTAGAATTCTATCCATGATGATAATGAAGAGTAAGGGAGACAATACACTTCCCTGTCTTAAGCCTGTCTCAACTCTGAACCATTCAGTTTGACCCACTTTGGTTCTAACACAGCTTTCGCAATTTTGATACGTTGCCATTACCACCTGTATTGTTTCATTCCCAATCTGTGCCTCTGTCAATGTTTTCCATACCATCCTCGGGACACTCATATGCCTTTTCAACCCCTAGAAACGTTACTACCATGTCCTTTCCATATTCCCAATACTTTTCCATCATTTGACGCAATGTAAATATTGGGTCAAATGTTGACCTGACTCTTCAGAATTCATACTGGTGTTCTGCCAATTTTCCCTCTACTCTGTCTCTTATTCATCTATCCAAAATTCTTTCAAGGATCTTAACTGTATGAGGTATCAGTGTCACTCCTCTAATTTTCACAATGCTTCCTGTCTTCTTTCTTGAAAATAGCTATAATGACAACTTTCGTCCACTTTTTGGAATGGTCTTTTCTCTCCATACCACTCTGAAGAGTCTATACAACCACTGTAGACGTACTGGCAGAAACTTCTTTATTCGTTACAAAGCACACATTAGCGCCTTAAAGCATAATCACTTTTCGTTTATAGCTCAACATAACTAGGATTATAAGCATAATTTTACAAATACAGTATTGAAAACGACATGCAGATTTTAAGTATGATCCCCAAAGGCCCTCTGCTCAATATTAACGGAAGAATTTTACATTACTATAGATCAATACGCAAACCCAAACTATAACTTGAACGAAATTACAGATAAAGTTAATCATCATCATCATCATCCTAAACCATCTCCAGTTTCCCGGGTGTGGTATATGAGCCTCCTCCATCTCCTCTTTAATACAGTCATCCCGATTTTAAGAAACACCTACATAAAAATAGTTAAACGGAATCCAATATATATCAAGGAACCTCCCGAAGACATGCCCAGCCATACTCCACCTCCCCCAGTAACTTCCCCTATTGAACCTCCACTTCCCCTCTCTACCACACATTCCCCAATCAATACCCCGCATGCCCCTCCACTTCCCCTCTCCGTTACCACAAGTAGTAGCCCTAGACGTACACGGAGCAGTACACGACGTGCGCCCTAACTGTACACATTCGACCAGTCAATAGGATTATGTAAGTAAACACTTATTTCACACGTTCATTAGACATTCCACCGACAAAATTCTAATACTTCATTCACTGAATGTCCAACAACAAAACTACAAAGAGGGAGCATCTGCACCTACTCAATATCTTTTAACGAGATTAGTAACAATTAAAATAATGACACACCATAATATTTTGATGTTCACCATCCAACATTCATAATCATATGAACTTAAAAGAAAAACAATATACATAGTTGAATATTCTAGAAACATGCCTGTGAACGTACATAATTAATATAATTCCAAAGCGAACCGCAAGAATACTGTGAACATTTTATCGTGTTTTAATGTACTATTTGATAAATTTTATTACATCCATATCATAGAATGTTCCAGAATGTTTAGTATATACATACCAATGAATGTATACAACGATTCACCAATATGAACTGAACTTCAAAGTGTACCTCAAGAATGCCATAAACATTTTACTTGTTGAAATTGTATTTCACCAAATTATCTACTACTCACGAACAGTACACTAGAATTTTATGTAACATATACATGTCACATAAAATTTTGACACCTGTTTTTAAACCAGAAGACACGTCATATTGTATATTTTATATATTGAATATTTAAATATTACCACTCACATCATGTGACATTCTTCATTAGATTTAGTAATGTTTTAAAATTATATGTTAAGTTAACTTTAGATCTTATGACCAGCTGAGGATGACCTCTGTTAAGGTCGATACCGGTACTGCTTAGTAACAGGATATAATAAAGTATTGATTAGGTGGACGGTACCCATTCTTTGTGATTGTACATACCAAGTATCAATACGGACATGAAACCGATAGATTACAATAGTGTGTGGTAGGCCTGCTGCTTAACCGACAGACACAAATGACTGCCATTAAGGTCTTTTATATTAATATTGCATAATACAATACCGTTCTCTCTTTTCTCTACGGGGTCGAAATGAATGACGTGATAAGAGTAAATAAAACCGACTATATTTACTTTATATGTAGGCGTAAAAGCAATGTGTTCACCAATTTTATTCTTTTTAAAATTAGAAATACTGCCTTCCAACTAAAATAGCCAGTAAAACTCAGAATACATTTTATAAGTTCGTTACACAATAGCGTCCAATGTTTACATGTACAATTCATAGCCCTTTATAGCCTAGAAGTCACGTGTTCACTGCAAAAAATATGAGGTTATCTCATATTGGACCCCCACCCCACACCTGCCTCTACTTTTCTTGGCTATAAATGTGGGAGTAAATATAGTATACAGATTCAAAAGATACGTAGTATCGCTGAGTCATCTATCCTAAATGCTGAATTGTTAAAATATAGCGCACTAGCCAATAAACTTGAAGCAAGGACCCATTACAAAATCCACCAACAATTACTAACTGAAGAAACAGAAAAAGTTCTTGAAAAGCCTGCAGGCAAAGCAGAGTGAGATTACATTCTACTTTACCACTAATAATTTTGTCAATTTTTAACTGTCAACTCCTGTTACATGAAAATTTGGACATATTTATTATTTTCTTCTGCATAGGAATTCAGGCTATTATACTGACTGTGTGGTCATTAACTCAAAAGATACTCTAAGGAATAATTAATGAATAGACCGTGAACTTACTGTTATTGAAGTTCTGTTGTTGCTGCTGAGAATTGTTGGAATTAAGGTTCTGTTTATTGTGATTCTGATTAAAATTCTGGCGGTTCCCGCCACCAGGAAAGAAGTTCTGCTGTTGACGTGATTGACGATTGTACACAGGCTGATACCCATTGCTTCCAAATCTGCAGGGGAAAGTTTACATCTTGAATTTTCACAGGGTTGAAAAATAAACATTCATTAATATTCACTAGTGCATTGTACTCTTTAACTACATGTACTGAACATGATTTAATATGGTAAAATATTATTCTGAGAACAAAAATTTGAATTCACACTAACAGTCACCGACAAGTAATTTATGATTCCAGCTGAAAACAGGAAAGACTCGAGGTAAGCCAGTGTATCCAGAGAATGTCTCTGATACACATTTGATAAGACTGCTTTAAAGCTCCCCTTGAAGGATTAAGTTGATTAGGACCAATTTAAATCAAAGATGATTAATATATTTGAGGAGATAGAAATTATCCTTTAGAATGCTCCAGAACCATGTGATATGGATATTTGAAAACCATTATATAAAAAATGAACAGGTCCAAAAATAAGTAAAATATTAGTCAAGAATGGTATTACATGGAAGTCCTGTTGATAACAAGCACCGCTGAAATCAATATTCTATAATTAACAAACTGCCCTCACATATCTCAGACACCTTCAGCCATTCATTAGGAAAGTACCTTCCTGTGGAAACCGCGAATGAAGTAGTGAAGGTTATCATCACTGATGAAAATTGTTCAATATTCAATTGAGACCTAAATCTAACATTAAAACTGAACAAATCCATACAATACGATGAAATGCAGTACGTGAGATATAGATGGTGTACTTTAGCACATCTTTCAACTACAAAGCAGGATTTGTTGCTTTTCCTGATAAAAATATACGAACAACTCCCTACGTGGGAGAGCAGTTCATATCACAAAAGACCATCACTTACAACTCAAATTACACCATAAAATATTACTCGCTTGGGTACAGAACTTATCAAAACCATCACCTGTAGTCGAACACCGCAAGCAATTCTAAATTGCAATTTCAGTTGTTATTATTATTAATGACAAGTAGAAGACCACACATCTGATGTACCCAAGTTACCAAGGGCTCAAAAAAATTAAAAAGTACTTACGAGAACTTGTCGTGCTGCGAGGGGATGGGGAATGACGAGCTGCTCAGAGGGTAACTTAGCAACTCTCCCATATCACCCCTCGTCTTCAGGGGATTCCCAAACATGACACTCCCACCTGGTGCACGAGCCCCAGGGACTCCTCCACCTACCATGGGTGGGTTGTAACCACTCCGTACCCCACGAGGATCCTCATCACGGATCTGTCAAAATAACATAAGAGAGTCGCTACTAAATAGACAGCAAATCAAATAAATTCAGACGAAATATCATTGCTCTGCCCTCAAAAACAAAAGCCAACACAAATAATATGAATATTTCACAGTTGCTCATAGGCATTTGATCACTGAAGTGACGTAAAAATAATGGTACAGATTGAACTCTTGTCACGAGATGCAGAACTGTAGTAATTAGTATCATATGAAACGGAATTGGAAAGGAATGTCCTACAGCAAACCCAAAAGGGTCACATCCTAATAATCATGGTGCAATCGAACCAGTGCTCAGGAGGCTGAATCTCACAATACATTTCCAGTAAATTTTCATGTTAGGTTGCTCTGAAACATGCTGTACCTTGTGAGTAGAATAGGCTGCTTGAAGTTTCCAAGTGCATCTAAGAAGCAATATGAAGTCCCATTTGTCAAACCGACTTAAACTGAAATAACAGTGGCCCTATTCATAATTCATACGCACACAAATAATACTTCGACTATTAATTTTAGGAAAGGAAATTATCTGGAGAAAAAATAACTTTTCATGATCATACACAGTCTTACTAATAAAAAAATCATACAGTTATTTAACACTTGTATAGTTATACAATGAACCCTGTAAAGTGCTGCGTATTTTTCTAATAAACGTGGTATACGCATTGTATTACTATACTGCACATATACATTCCGATGCCGTAGGAATCTCTTCCTGCAATTCACTGATGTATTTCTTCACGTTCATGGTCGCTTTTGCCGGTTAGGCCTATCTCTATTCAAATCTGAATGTTATCAGTAGAAATAGGTGTACATCCAGTTATGCACAGAATTTCAAGCTGCATCTAATGCTGTCAACAAAAATATTAGAAAGTAATCGAGTGTGAAAATATTAAAATAATAAAAATCTTCATTGCATGGAACCTATCATGTCAAAACTCCCATTTCATATTCATGATGTTTGTAATTTTTTCACTGCTGGTAAAGAAACATTTCAGCTCAACGCAGATTAAGTTTGATTTTAAATTTGATGATCAAAAATTCAGTATGCGTCTTTCCTTATAGTCATGTTCAGAAATTGGTATGCGCAAGCACGAAAAAGTCAAACGCTGGCCAACGTCTTTACTATTAACTTTAGGGGTGGGGGGTCGAAGCAAGGCAAATCGGTCTTTGATTATCAGGCCAACGTACTGTTAGGAAATATCACATTTACTATAACATCTACGACTTTGGTAACAGTTCTGCAATAATTGATTCTGATGTCCCATGCATTGGTGCTACACCGTACAGCTGGGCACCATTTACTAACCAAAGTAAGCATATAAGAATTTGTTCTTTTTCGAAAAGGAACAGACTTCTCTTTTGTTTCAGGTTTCAATAAATAACCGATCATTTCAAGAATATAGTCGGCCTGTGTTGGGGTTATACGAAATCACTCGCAAAAGTCCGCTGAAGTGAGGTTATGAAAATTAATCTTGTCTTTGTACGTTCTCTTATTGGATTCATCACTGTCCTCACTTGATGCTATTAAAAGCTCACGTCGTAACATGTTTTGAACACCAAACAAAATTCTACGCCGAGAAACTAGTGTACATACTTGTTAATTAACAGATGAAAAGGAAATCATCTCCTTGCAAGATTTATGAAAACTTTTCACTTCATTTCTTTGTTTTTCCATTTTTGTACCAATGGAGGAACATAACAGGCTTGAAAAGTGAAAACACCCTAACTTTTCTCTTTTCACGTTGCAAGCTAAATCTGAAAAGTGAGGGTGGAACAAAATCTGAACTGAAGAGTGCAAAGTTCGTTCGTGGAACAGGCTCCTCATCTGCATTACCAGCTAGGAAGAGAAAACGTTCAATTTCTGATGTGCAAACACAACAAACATGAAGAAATATACACGTTTTTCTTCATAAATGATCGGGTGACATTGTACAACGCTAGTTCTCCTATAAGAACAGAAGTCATTTTTTTCAAAAACATGGAGTAGACAACAACCACCTGCAGAACTTTTAATTTTAACTCTCTTGCTATAGCTTTTAATACACATTTCACTCACAACTGCACATCGGAACTCTCTCTTTCAGTCTCATATTCATGTATCTCTTTTTCTGATTAGTGAAAACCTTGTTCTTTGTCCAGTGCCCGGCATTTACCGTATGCATGTTCAAGAAGAGTTAACTTTTCCTCTGATCACATGGTGCAACCTCTCTCCACATTGTACTTTCAGCGTCATTACCAATTTGTTCTGCCGAGCTATTCTTTAGCAGTAAAGAATGTATCAGGAGAAAACGCAGTAGCCATAACAAAACTTAAAGCATGCAAATGACACAAAGTGTGTGGCAGGTTTCTCGCTCGTGGTACAAACAGAAATGCTAACAGACTGGGTGAAAAAACACTTGCATTTCTGTGTTGGGAGGCTTGTACAAACCTTGATGTAAAAAATACCCACCACCAAATTTTGTTACGATTATGTAGCGATTTATTTGCGCAAGTATACTAAAACACCGGAATGCTGAAGTGAAGGACAACTGCCTCACTCTCCAGGTAAGAGATGCCACTGATATTTCAGGTGAACCTCCATGCTAAAACCGATTTGTACAACTGCAATACTAGCTCCCCATTAAGAGAATATACAAATTTTTCACTGCATATTCAGTTATTAAGGATAGTTCACAGCCCTAACGCACATCAATTGGTAGATCTCTTGCTCAAAGGTTTGTAACACACCTTCGTTATACAATATTTTTTAAATATGGAATTCAGGGAGAAAAATTATCCCAGACTATATTTCTCCCACACCCCCCCCAGGGTCTCACCTGAAGGTTGAATAGGTAATCCTTATGTTCTCTTAGACACAATAGCTCTCCCCTTGTTTGGTGAAAGGTAAATAGTACCTTTACCTCCACCAAAAGCTTCTAGAAGAACTTTGATCGTTTATTTACCTCGTCCAGTTCCCGCTGGGAAGAACTAGTGTATATTGCCCAATAACTACCTACGATATTCTTTACTAACAAAACTTAATTAAAGTCTTCTCATCCCAACCATTTTTTCCTAAACAAGGCATTGCCCACAGACTACTCCATTCACAAAATCTACCAATTTCTCTGACTTAAGATGTCTGTAGGTCCAACGCTACCTTTGCTAATCTCTCTGAATTCCAACTAACACACTTAAGTTGCCTATCAGTATTACTTCCACGTCAGTAATGTCTATATCCAGCTTTTCCAGGAGAATGCATGAATTAATATATCGTATAATCCCAAGTACCACCCACCCCTGAGTAAGACCCACACAATATATTTTAAAGGACAAAATTTTAAAAAAGAATGTCATTTTATCACGCACATTTCATGAATTTAAAATAGTTTTGACAGTTTTTAGGGGTCCTTGAAATAATAAATTCTGACTTCTGGACAAGTTTCCGAACGAGGTCACCAGAGATACGATTCCACGCAGCCCATACCTTAAAAAAAAAAACAACAAAAAAAACAAAAAAAAAAACCCAGCTGACCTTCCTGGCGCTTAATACGACCAGTTGGCGTCTGTGCATGATTGTCAGCCACCACCCACTCTGTATACGGCTGTTTCAAGTCTGCTTTGAATGGACTGTTTGCAGAAACGTCCAAGCTGTAACAGAAGTCAATCCGCCCAGAACAATTCCTGGATTGAATTTTGTGTCCTTGGTTTGCTTCTTCACAGCAGCTGTCTGTAGCAAGCAAGTTCTTCCGTCCAAGCAATGCACCGTGGCAAAGTTGTCAAACACATTTCAGCCAGTCTTCCACTAGTAGACTGTCCATCCAACCAGCAAGTATATTTTCTTTCCAAGACCATGTACAGTGGACGTTTACTTCCATCAACAGGTATCCATAACATTACCCAACACATCTTATACATTACCACCCGTTCTGATAGTAACACTTTTGACCACTTAACAATGGCATTTCAGGATATACGGGCGTCTGATCTGCATTTCCAATTCGGGAAAACAGATACAAATTTTTCTTTCACAACAAAATTATATGGCGGTGGGCACCCCCCACCCTGGGCAGTAGGAACACACTGTGAAATTTTTGTACGCCTTCTAATGATCAGTCCATTCCTCTTGTAGAAATTTGATCCACCTCAGACTGCTTCAAACTCTGAAGTTCTTTTGCTTTTAAGTGGCATATTTTGACAGACATGCTGCACCTCAACCACATTTCTGTATTGTATTTATACAGAATACTTTAAATTTCAGGAAACTGCGGAAAGCTCTACGATCACCCCTGTGGTTTAAACGAAAACCTTTCTATGGTTTAAACAAAAATCTTTCTTCTTTCCACAATCTTGAAATTAAGATTTATATCGTATTTTCTACCGGCAGCACAATTTTCGATAATTACAACTTCCTTTATAACTTTCTGTTCTTCACCTACAGTAAAAGACTACAAACGCTTTGTTGAATTTACTGCGGCACCAAGAACGTGAGACTACAGACTGACTCCCGCCGAGTGCTTACGGAAAAAGAAATAGATGTGTGTTTCAGGGAGCCCGCAGTGAGAAGCTCTGTTGCCAAGTCGGAACAACCACGAGTGTGCTGATGTTTGATCTCAGGGTTGTTCTGAACTTAGAAATAATTTTACTGGAATTATAAACTACAGCTGACTTTTAGGAAAGTTTTACAAACATTTAAATTTTAGAACAAAGTTCCATGATGACATAACAGTAAAATACGGTACACATGTACACTTGTTAGTTTGAAACAAACTCTATCGGAAGACATGGATGAATCCAGTGCCAACGCTTGAAACTTAGGTACACTCAAAACCGTCTAATTTCCCAAAACTCGTGAAGTATCAAGCCACGGCATGGAAGGCTTGAATGAGACCCGCATCGAATTTTTAGAAGCGATATCTTTGAATTTTTTTTTTAAAGGCGTGGGTGGTAGTAGAGATACGGTAATACTCATCCTTTTCAACACCAGTTTCCCATTTCTTCCTGTCCACACACATCTGTTCCAGTACTTCCTGCATGTGATCTCTCCAGATCTGATTTCCGTTGCCTGAATTCAGCTATAGTCATAGTTTAGTAGAGTACATGCTTAAACCATATGGGAGATTACGAAGCAGATGTGTACAAGGTTGTTTTGTTGTTTTTGCTTGTTATACTTGGCAGTCCCAGTCTGTTTCAGACTTGACTGTAAAAGTTTCATGCTATCTGTGTACAGCTGTGTATTTCCAGCTTAACAGTGCTGTCTTACCAGTGTGCTTTCGAGGTACTCCAAGTGAACTGGTTCTAATTTGTTCCTTACAAAAAAGAGGTTTGACTTTGTTTCTATAATGTTGGCCATTTCTACAGTCTCATCTTCAGCTCCCAAGTTATAGACCGTGTTCTCACATTCAGTCTGTTCTTTCTATACTTCAGCTTTTCCCCGTAACAGAACATCACCAAATAAACACACTACAAAAATTTATATAACAAATTAGCCAATTACATCCATTTCAATGAAATTAGCAACTGGCATTCACAAACCAATGGGGAAAAATACAACCTATAATTATACCAATCGGGACTCAAACCTGTCAAAGTGTTCAGACACGTGAAGTGGAGGCAGAGTAAGCGAAAACCTCTTTCATAGAGCTGCATCCATTTTTAAGGACATCTACGTTGAATACCTAAGACTTGAAATTAGCATTATTCCAGCATTTAGATGGACCGTGGAAAAACCTCAGGTGACTAAATGAAGTACTCTTCCAAATATGCAGTAGGTTTCATATATGCTACGGAAATTACCTAGCCGTTTTTAAAATCCCGGTGCAGCTTATGTAAGGAGCTGACTGGTGGAAATGTCCAGAGAACATATTAAAGAGACCATTTATATATTTTAATTGTACATAACAAATGGTACAAAAAATCTGTTCAGTATCTGGGGAACATACTTTTAACATCCATATTATACATATACACTGAAAAATATTTGATATTATTAGAAAATGAATCCAGTCAAACAACTGTAGCTCCTTGAGGTAACCTGACAGAGGAATGGTTCTGCAATCAGGGCATAAAGAAGCACTTAATTTCCGAGTTCCTCTAGCACTAATAAAACATGAGGTAAGTCAGATTAGTGACTCTAGGCTCGGAATGCAACAAAATTAGTAGATGGAAAAAAAAAAAAAAAAAACCTTTCTGAGATTCCACCCACCTGATGAATGGGCATTGGGCCCTCAGTGTTTGTAGCTTTACGAGGCACCCATTTATTCTGACGTAGTTCGATCACGTCACGGAGCATAAAGCGGATGCGCAACGGCAACTCCTGATTCTCTGCCAGCGAAGTCATCCGCGTGAAGTATTGATCCATCAGTTTCTGTTTGAGAAAAAGAGACAAGTATAGGCATGGTCGTGAAGGGTAGGAAATACAGTTTTCAAAGTAGTGCAAGAGTATACAGGTTTATAACTCAGACTTCTTCAACCATCAACAGACACAATATGCCTTCTGGTGGAAACCGCGAATGAAGCAGTATACATCATCACAGTTAACTAATTACACCATAAATTAAGGTTAACCTATGTTAAGAGAGAAAATATACTAATGAATATACGAATAGAAACTATCCAACAAGGGTATGGAAACACTAAATACGACTTTTCCCGACATGAGGGCATTTTACGTCATATCTGCAGGTACAATGAAAACTATATGCCTATCTACCATTACTAGAGATGAGAGCAGAATATTAAAAGGTGTGAAAAAAAACGAGAGAACAAATATGAAAATACTTTTCTGCTGGCGATTATAAGTACCAGTGCACTGAAAGGTGTGAAAACACCACAGAATAAATATGCACGTGCATAGGGGCCAACAAAAATATCGAACAGCGAGGTAAGACTGGTAGACATTTTGAATCGAACAAAACTTTCGTCTTCTCAGATAATTTTTTTCTTTTTTGATCAACTTCAGTGATCGAGTTGAAACTCGAAGGTGCGAGTTTCAACATCTGCGACCTCTGCGTGCTTATACCAGTCCACTTTCTGACATTTTGTCTTCATTATTGAGGAATTTTACAACATCCATATCCATAACTAGGCTATCACAAGAGTCCCAACGACTTAGAATTAACGAGGTTTTACTGTATGTTAGTTAAATAAAAAAGTAGTATTTTAACTTAATGCACAAATCAATGACAATTACATTTTCTTTTTGTTTCCAAGATGGACAAACGTTCGCTGAACCGTTGGGAACAAATTCCAGTAGAACGTTGACCATTCGAAATCGGTCAATTCCAAATCCCGCTTAATTCAAAGCAGCTCTCGTTCCCAGAAACATTAGGTACGGCTTTACATGTTACTTAAATTGTTTAATACGAAATACGGATAATTCGTAATTCGAAGAACAATGTCTATCCCATTACCGAAATTCAGACTTTAAATCCGAAACTGCCCTTATATTAAATTTTTTTTCCAGAGTAATTTAAATTCAAAATTTATCCGAGTCATGATAGAATGAGTCTTCCGGAATGTGCTGGGGTATATTTCAGTATTTTCAATCACTTCGGTACATCTACAGTGTGCTTCATATTTGCTAAGTTCGAGTGAAATGGTAATTCTTTTGCATTCAGGGTGTTAAGGAAAACCGTATCACTTAGCAGGCAGTGTTCAGAGAAGCAGAATCCGCGAACACCGGCGATGCCAACAGTTAGCGAAAAAGCGTGGCTCACATAATTCGTACGCACCGAATAATATTGTCAATGCCGATAAACCGCATTGGTTTTTTTTAAATGCAGAGCCCAAACGGACTTATGGTTTTATCGGAGGGAAGTGCCAGCCAGGAAATCATACAAGGGGGGTCGCTGCTATGTGTTGCAATGCACACGGAAGCGACAAACTTCTTCTCCTGGTCATAGGGAAGTTCGATAAGCCACGATGTTTTAACAGTGCCTGGCACATTCCGTGCAAGTACAGGACGCCTAAAATGCATTCAGTACAGTAATCGAATGGATAAAGGACTTCTACAAGGGAGCCAGCTTAATTTATCCTCAACTTTGAATCGTGCGTTTTTTTCTTTTGATGCGTGAGGTTATGTTTGCCAGTGATTTATACAAGAGCATTATTTGAATAATGTAAATGCAAATTGTTGGAAACATTTCGGGAATAAATTTTTCCAAGGCATTTCAAAGGTCTAAACTTTGAATCAAGGTTAATTGGATGCAGTACGAGTCTTAGCATATTTTTTGACGCGGCAAGGGTTGGCGGTTAATTCAGTCAGATTTTTACGTCCCAATGACTTTGAATTAACGAGGTTTTACTGTATGAATTTATATTATTTTGACGTACTGTACATACATGAGCATTCACAAGTAATGAATTTTATTATGGTCCATACTGACGAATGATCACTAAGAGCAGGAAAGGAATGTCGTACTTACACAATACCACCTAAAGTGTAATTTACAATGCATGACCAACTCTGCATGAAACAGCAATCTGTTATAAACTTTTTGCAGATGTTTTCCATGGTTATCGTGTAAGATTTATTAAAACCTATTTCCAGCTACATTTAGAATAAAGTATGTTAATATGCTTCTTTCCCAAGAGTTCTAAAAGCCTCACCTGTCCTTTATCAGAGTCCAGAATCCGACCACAAGTCTTCATTATCTGACTGAGGCATTCCAAGTCCTCGGCCATGTCCCTGACAGAGCTGCGGTTTTTCTTTTCCAGCAATTGCTGGATACAGCGGTGTAGGATGCCCTCTGCCAAGATTTCCAGCTTACCCAGCTCTCCGATAAACTACAAAAATCACAAGAAAATATATGCTAAAATTTTATATTAGATACAGCAGAAGATATTCACTCATCTTTAAACACCTCTAAATTCTTGATTAGTGTGAACATAGAGAACTCAAGAAATGATCACAATTTTGCACCATGTCCCTGTCGCCCTGACATCTATTTGGTTTCAACAAGCTCTCTATCCTCAGTGAATTCTTTTCCAACAATGGCCTTCATTGATAAAAAAAATTTCCTTATTAATCATTACCACCAGTAGAACATTAAATCACGTACAAAAACACAGGAAGTAAGCTACTTGCTTGTGGCTACTATATTCCAGGGAGGGGTATAAGAACTTCTGAAGGGCATTAAAAAAACAGTCACTACAACTCGCTATAGTGGATTTCCACTGTACTACATTGGCTGTGATTGAGCCAGATATCTCACATAAGAAATTCCACAACAGCCTCTAACCATCCTTAACAAGCTTACCTTTTTTTGCATAGGTTCTGAATGCCCCATAAACATATCAAAAAAACCATTAACACTTGATCTTTTTAACGCTTCCTTATGCTAAATGTTGGTTCTATCCAATTATGAATTAGCTTGAATTAGATATAAAATTACATTGCACTTGCAGAAATTTTCAAAACTTGAAATTTCTTGAAATGTGGGTTGATGGTAAATGAAGACTGCAGAGAAAAAAGAAAAAATTGGGGTTATACTGTAGAAGCTACCTTAAAAAGACTTAATGAGTCCATGATGGGAGAGACAACAAAACAATTAGGTAGGTAGTGTTAGTGTTGCTCGAAGGTAACACTGACAGAATGCCATTTTCATGCAATATAGAAGCTAACGGTAACAGGAATTCTCTTATTATTATTATTATTATTATTATTATTATTATTATTATTATTATTATAGGTGCTACAATAATTTCTCAATTTCATATAAGCAACGTAATTAAATAATAGGCTATCTTATGGAGGTTGTTAATACTATGTACAGAAGCACCTGCCTTTGTGAATTTTAAATGCTATACTTGTATAACTTTTCTATTTACCCAAAAGAAATTATGAACAGCGATTTGTTGAACCTATTGGGTTATAATACTTTACTGTTGAATTTTTCATACATCTTAGGACTAGTTTCAGCAACTCTGGATTTAATAAGTGTTAACACACTTAGGCCCGGTTTCATCAACACATGTTAAATATATACCAACAAGTAGTTAGTTAATACGGAGTTAAAAATTTAACATCTTGTTAGGTTTCTTGCGTTTCATCAAACTTCACTTGTGAAATACTAATCGACTGTTAACTCTCCCAATATTGCGAACTGGTGCGAATCAAGGAGGCAGTGGTACGAACATGCTGTTTTAAAGCGCGCTCCGATGCGCTTTTGTTTGAGTACAGCTGTAAAATACAGCGCGTGAAGTGAAACGGAATCGTAGTTCTGATTTCTCCTCCTTCGAAAAAGAGTTGTTAATTGAATTAGTTAGTAAAAATATATATAAGTTATTGAGTGCAAGCGCACGGATGGCTTGACGATAAAAGAAAAGGACCAGGTGCGGGAGGAAGTCCGCGAGGGTTTCAATGGGGTTAACAGATAGTTTCCTAGCGGGTATCCGCTGTCACCTAACGAAATCACTTCGTTAATTGTCCCCACTTCAAACTGTGCTCCGATATGGGAGTTATAAATATTGTATTGTCGTGTGCAGAACCATACCACCTAGCAACTATATCCCTGATTTGGAGGTTATGATCACTATTCACCTGAACATTAACAGATAAATATCCCTTCCATTTACGATATATTTCGGCCCAGTTGCCTCCAGATGATTGGATTCTTACATGTGTGCAATCTATTGCACCTAGGACAAACACCAGGAAAACAGCTTATTTCATAGAAGTCGCAGATAATTTGCTGATGCTCTTCTGATGGGAATGTTATATACCTCCTCCTCATGGATGCTATTGCTGCAGACACTCGACAAACAACTCTACTAACAGTTGCTTTAGAAATTTCAGCATTGTCTCCGACGATTTTGTGAAAAGAACCAGTAGCAAAAAATTGTAATATTATCAGTACCTGCAACGTTGGAGAAAGAGGCAAGTTTCTCTTCGTATATTCCAACCTCACTCGAATTTCGTCAACAACCTTACCAACGACTATTTTCGATAACCTGTATCTATAAAGATATTCTGCATCCGTCAAATTTTCAAAGTCATTATGTCGCTGAACTCTTCTTCGATCATGATTATTGATGTTAACTTTAATCCGCAGTTTAACATATGTTAACGTTAACAGTTGTTGATGAAACGCAAATTTTCTTAAATCGGATGTTAAAATGATTTAACACCTTGTTAAGTACTAACATGTGTTGATGAAACCGGGCCCTAGTGTATCATGTCAAGACCATGAAGAGAAAATTACACAGAACACAGTAACTCAGACATCTTCAGCCATCAATGGGCCAAAAGGCACCCTCCGGTGGAAACCGCGAATGAAGCTTGAAGATTATCATCATGGTTACTATACATAAAGAAGGAATTGATGATCCAAACTAATAATTCAACAAGAACTACTGACAATAGGCTAAAGATAGATCTCCAATCAACACCGTAAAATACTAGTCCACTGCGTATGCATAAACAGATATGACAGATTTGACATAGTAAATATGTACGCGAATGTACCCGTCAATACAACCATCAAAATAGTAAAAAACAGTCTTTCCAAATTCAGTAAATTGACTATAGGGGAGATAGAAGAGTTTGAGATCCTCAAGTTTACATGAAATAATGGCTTCATTACTTTTAATAACATCAAATACCAACATAAGGGGCTTCGTATGGGGTCACCAGCCTCGGGAATCCTCGCTGATATTTACATAGATTTCCTCGAATACACTCACATTATAGGTAAAATTAATGGGATCAAACATTGGACTCGGTATGTGGATGATACTTTTATTACCCTGGATTCTCACATTACTGACAGCAACACTATTCTTGAATTACTTAATAACCTGGATCCACACATAAAGTTTACGATAGAATCCGAGAACAACAATTCCCTTAATTATCTCGATTTAACTATTACTCGCAATCGGAATAAAACCATTTCTTTTAATATTTACAGGAAGCCCACTTACACAATAAACACAATCCACCAAACTTCTCTACACCCAGGGACACAGAAGACAGCTTACAATAGTATGAGTTTCAGAGCTCTTAATGTTCGTATATCCCGTAAGAATTTTAGAAAGGAAATCAGCACCATTTATGCAATAGCCGAAGGTAATGGTTTCAGTAAAGCTTTCGTGAATAAAATTCTCAATAAATTTAGAAATAAACCGAAGACCACCTTAGAAAAACAATATTCCCATAAAGAGAAGTTCACCACATTTACCTTTAAAATAATAATATATATCCTATTTCAAACATCTTTAAAAAACACAAGTTACAAGTAGCTTTCAAGACCATTCACACCAATACAAAAATGTTTTGTAATTCTCATACTGTCAACAGCAAAAAATTTTCTAACTCTGGAATACACAAATTAAAATGCCAATCATGTCCTTCAACGTATATTGGACAAACAGGCCGCAGTTTCAATGCAAGATACTCCGAACATCTTAATGCCCTAAAGTATAATCGCTACTCAGCCATGAGCTAACATTGTAGAGAGAAAAATCATAAATACACAACAATTGATCAAGATTTAAAGATCCTGCATAACGAACAGAAAGGTCCCTTAATATACTAGAGAATATATATATAGATATCAACCAATATAACAATCCCGTCTATAACTTAAATGAAATCAACTAAAATAAAAATGTTTTATTGGAATCCTTTGTCCCGCTCATCTGCGAACAGTTCATTAATAAAAGAGTTTCACTACCGATAGAACAAGACCCGCCCTTCCATCAACACCCTCCTTCCGCAAATCACAACGTCGCTCCCCCCCCTCCATTACCCCTCCCAACCACATCGACAGAGATACACAGTAAGCCACACACAGGCTTAGTTGTCAATGTGACTTGAGACCGACAAGGTCATCTCCATAAAATCAGTTTCATGGTCCGTATCGCACTTCCAATAGATTCACAATTAAGTATTTATTATTTTCCACCTAGTCGATACGATTGCTTAAGGCAATTTAATGGTTAAAAGTGGTACATGTTTCGTATTTAATCAACATCTTCAGCCACATAACACTGTTTAGCTGAAAAATTGTCAATCTTATGTTAATATTAACATAAGCATTACTTTGTCAATTTTATATATTTTTCATCTAAACAGTCATGTGGCTGAAGATGTTGATAAAATACGAAACATGTACCACTTTTAACCATTAAATTGCCTTAAGCAATCATTGTATCGACTCGGTGGAAAATAATGAATACTTAATTGTGAAGGTCATCTTCATTCGAGACGACAACTTTTAGTTACAAGTAAGTCATATGAGTTTTCTTTTCGTTCATTTTTAACTTGTTCTTCATCCACTCATATATTCCTTTTTTCTCATTACAGATGTTATACACGTTTTATTCGTAGTATTGACGGTCTCCCTACACTCCTCGGCATAGTGTTTATTTAACAGTCAGCAAGATCTATTAGACGAGAGGACTTTGTACCTCAATGTGTTTTTAACTCCCTAATCATGATCACTGTCACTTCACATCATTACAATTTTTAATTTGTTTGTATATTATGTAATCATTGTTTTACTACTGAAGATGGCCTTGAGATTAGGCTGAAACATGTATAGACTTTGCTTCATCTAACAGATGTCTTGTAACTAAGCCTCCGACTAAACTTCATCTGACAGAAAAATTGAATAGGACAGATCAGCTCACGTAAAAATATTGCAAAGAGTGACAAGATTCGGTTTCTCCATGATAATTATCTTGCTAGTCTTCCCTCCTCCATATTTCTTTACCTTATGTATTGTTTGCGCTTGTTCCTTGTTGATATATAGTTTTCCCATCTTCCTTTAAAAGTATTTATTCTGGGTGTGTAAAGAAATGGATTACAGTGCAAAAAACATGCAGAAGATTATGCAGTTCCAGCACTATTATGCTAAAGGCAGATTTTACAAAACAATTGCTCCAGTTGAAATCAAATCTGAGAGGCCAGTACAGTTAATAGTTATAGTAGAGAACAAGTGCTAATCAAAGGGGAAGAGCAGAAATACCATAAGTGTAACAATTTCTCATAACAAAAGGTAAACCCTTAAAATTGTGTCACAAAGCAGCATGTTTGAAGTACCAGTTAGTTAACAGACATTATTAGTACAACATTTCACAACTTACTACTGAAACACTTACATAAAAAATAATATACAAGGGCAACTGGTTACATCCTGAATAAAAATAAAGTGGAAAATTCTAATTTTGAAAAGGAAAAAAAAAAAAAAATCCTTACAGAACACAAACCGAACGATCATACAGTGCACGTAGATCGAATAGCAGAGGTTCCAACCTTTGAAGTGGGTTATCAGTAAACACGCTCCGTCCACGAGTAAATGTTCAAGTCCAACGCATCTCCTCCTTTCTCAATGATACCCTGATACTTGCCAACTTTACAAAACCAAAAATGAGATTTTGATATGAAAATCAGGAAATACAATTGGTCAAAACTGCTTATTCTAAATGTCTTGCAAAATACAAGAGTGCTATGGTATATACTGTAACACTTATCGTCTGAAAAACCTGACTTGATATATCAGGTTACAAGGTTAAAAATTGCACATCTCTATTCCCTCATAGGACATAGTATGCATGCGAGTGAGATGATCGGTCTCTGATGAGCCTTTCGAAAACAGTATGAACTCATATTCCTCACATGTGAATCAGTCACGCACGTAGATGCCAAAACTTAGCAAATGCATAGATCAGGGCGTCTCAAACGCCCAAAATCTCATGCGTGCAGATCGAGGCGCAACAGCTCCGTGCACTGTGCATCGGTGCCGCTCTGCAGGCTCGGATCAACGCTTCGTCTCTGGGCTACTCGGCTAAGCTCGGCTCAACTCAGCCCGGATTTGGAGAGCTACGGCGCAAGTGGGGCAGAGGGAGACAGGCGTGAGGAAAGAGAAAGTAAGCGCTATTGCTCCAAATCGAGGTGTGGGGGGAGTCTGCACTCTGGTCAACCAAGCCAAGTAGTCTTTTGCACCGTGCACAGTGCATGCACCCTGAGAGGACCTGGCATAAATTAATGTATTTCATCATGCGATTATGCCAAGCAATAAATTAAAATTTGCCAGAATTGTCACCAAGTAGCTTCTGAAAGCCACTATTCGCTATCTTTAAATAGTCACTAAATTACAAAAAAAAAGACTCCAAATCTAGCGACTAGTCTAAAAATCGACTACACTGATGTGAACGAACACAAACATAGCAGGGGAGAATGAGAGATTGACAATCGATGTATGCGTAGTGGTACACAGGTTACAATAAACATGGCACATTTGCGTGCACTACTCGCATTAATAACCACTGATATTTCACTTGAAGGCGGGCAATGAACGAAAGACTTCCGGCCACTGTCGTACAAAGCTGAAATGGCGAGATTTGAAAACAAATGTCTGAAGCTCATCGAAAGGTAAACCAAGATCGGGATAAATAACAGAATAATCGGGAGGCAGGAAAAACTGTGGAAAACCGGGAGTCATCCGCCTAAATCCGTAAAGTTGGCAGGTTTTCCCATACCGACAGCAATTTACTCTAAAGGATATCATTAAACAATAACGCTTGCACACTACCTGTTAATTCAGTTATAAAACACACTTTGCAACTTGTTCTGCATCTAGCAGATGCTTTTCCGAGTAGGTATTCTTCAAACATCCTTCCCCCTGTGATGTCATTTTCACCTTCTGAACCGAACGGTTCCAGTGTACGTGCGCTTAATGTGGCCCCCAGTTATGTAAATACAATATTACTTAAGGATTTGTACTGGAGAAGAACAGAGTAACTCCTCCTTTCACACAATGAAATTCACAACGCTTATGACTACCAGGTGCAGAAGGTTTTGTCAGTTTTTGTGGTAGAATCAACACGCAATTTAAGGGAAATTCATTTCCTGTTTATTCAAAATATTGGCTATCGGCTTCTACTCACTTTGCCTATCTTTCACGTAAGTCATGAATACCATGCCAAAAAAACTGCTCGTCTTTTGCGGCAAACCATTCATTGAGCCATTTTTATAATTTCCTCGAAATTGCTCAAGTGCTGCTCTGCGAGCGCATGCCCCATTGATGTGAAGAGGTGATAGATGGCGGCAGGTCGGGGGAGAACGGCGGGTGCAGGACATCCCGTCCAAGCGATTTCAGGGTCTCAGTTTTGCTGTGTGACTCTGCGCATTGTCATGGAACAAAATCATTTTCGTATGTCTTCTGGCCCATTCTGGTCAACTTTTGATCGATGCGTGATTTAAATTACAATACAACCCTGTTTTAACATGCCCACTTTTAAGGAATTCCCGCTTTTAACGAAGCTTTTCGTAAGGCCCAGTCAAATTGTCATAAGCACAATGTTATTTAAACCCCCTTCTAATGAACCCGAATACAAGGAAAAGTCCGTTTTTAAGGAATATATTTCACATAAATTACAATCGCACATCCTGTTGGAACGATTATTGCCGATAAGATACATTTTTTCTGAACTTAATTGAAACGTTAACTTCAGTTTTCACGTAATTTCAGTCCGAAGTTGTGTTAAATTAAAGTGCTCCTTTACCGATGTGTGGAACCGTGATAAATTGGTGCAGCCTTCGGAAATCACTTATCAGCAAACAGCTGTCAGCCATGCCAGATGCCATTGGTTAGTCACATCCACCGAACTGTACGCAGTACCGGAACGACTTCTGTATGGAAGCGAAGTGCTGTTTCTGGCAAGACTGGCTACACGGCCCAGAGACATGACTAACGTAACCGCACATGCCGCGAGACACAAGTAACTTGACGAAATATAAACATTTAGGTGGAAGGTTCTTGCATATTTCACGTGATTTACAGTGAAATACATGTCGAGCTGTTTACGCTCTACAAAAAAGTCACAGGGAGAACATACTTATCTCCAACTATTTGACCTTTAGAGCGATTTTAGTTCATAGCCGGTAAAATTTTTTTTTCGCTTCATTGAGCTGTACGTCAATCTTGCTCGAATGTACAATGTTTTCCCCACACAGGAGCACAATACTCACCAGCCGAGTATGCTAGAGAAAGCGAAGCAATGTGAAAAGTGTTTGCATCTGCACCCCAGTTGCTGCCCACTAGTTTATGCAGATTTACTCTTGTATTCAGATTCTTTGACAGATTCGAACAATGCCGTTTTAACGACAAGGATCGATTTTTCATATCTTGGGAAGAAGTTGTGAGAGACTTCTGTTCCGTTAAAAACCACATGTAGCTTCCATGGTATGCAAGTGGAATGCTGTTATTTCCGTTTTACTAGGATTTTCCTGGAGTCTCCATTTGTGAAAATAGTCGCACATGGTAGCTAGGTCCTCTGTAAGGACATCCTCACAGTGTGCCAAATCTGTACTGAAGAGTAATTAAAACTAGATCGTCTGCAAACTGTATCTTCTTTGAAGTTCTTGGCAGGTTATGGATGTAAAGATTGAATAGAATGGGAGATAAAACTGACCCTTGTCATAAACCATTATTTAGAGATCTCCACCTGCTCCTTTCACTGTTCAGAAATACAGCAAGTCGACGGTTGGATAACATGTTTAGTAAGCATGCTAGCTTCTGACAAGAGAGGACTTGAACAAACTTGAGCCCCAGTTCCTCTCTCCAGTGAGGTCAGCTGCCTTAACCTATATTGTTATTTATAAATTTCATGTTCATTGACTATGTTCATTGCGGCTGTTAATCGTAAGAAGCTGACTCAACGAAAGATCATCATCAGTGTCACAGATGGCATAAAAAATATGACTCAACCTATAGCCGCCACACCGGCTAGGCATTTCCGTCTCGCAGCACCAATCGCTGCTTAGGAATCACGCGGAGCGCGTAGTCCGAAGAATAGCTGCAGCTTCATTCCCCGTTTTTGTTCCTGTGTTGCAAGTTGTGCTGCGAGTTACTTGTGTCTGTGATAAGTGTCGTACAGCGAGTTACAGCGGAGTATGTTCATTGCGGCTGTTAATCGTAAGAAGCTGACTCAACGAAAGATCATCAACAGTGTCACAGATGGCATAAAAAATATGACTTGGCACCCTCTATGTTGTTTGGCATCAAGAAGCAGAAGGAAGCAATACTGACCGCAGAAGTGGTGTGTGGTTCCGGGGCAAAAATAAGGAAGAATATTCGTTCTTCACGGTACAAGAAACTTGAAAACATTTTAATGAAATGGTTCTTGGGATGAGGAGCGAGAACGCAAAAAGCGATTGGCTTTTTCTCCACTTTGAACCCCAAAATATTAAGATCCGTAAATATTGCAAGGACGTTAATTACGCGCGAAAATATGGTATTTTCTTTTTTTCTGTAGAAAATTTACTTGTGATAATGTCGCTTTTCCGTAATCATTTTACCGCTGACCCGTAATAGTAAGGTGAAATCAGTAACAATTGCGGACAACCCACAATAGTTGGCACCTCTGGAACAGTGACTGACCACAACTGTTGCCTTGAACGCTTACCCAGTATGACAAACAGCTATCTCATGTTATAGATTTAATCATCTTTAAAAAACACTTATACTGTCTACTGATTTTTCTGATTTAACTTGGCACAGTTACCTCAGTTTTAATAACTTACCAATTTATCTTAACATTCACTTCAGATGCCAATGATGTTAATAACACACTCCACATCCTTCGACAACTAAGCAAACTCCTGAGTTTATTACTAACACCCGAATACAAAGATTCAACTGCTATAAAAAACATAGGTTCAATATTTACATATACCAGCTACAGAACGTGTCACCTAAAATTGATAAAATTGTAGTTCTGAAGTACATTTGCATTTTACTCACATGCACCTGAAGTCAAACTTCAGTAACTAATAATGAATACAGTAAAACCTCGTTAATTCGAAGTCGTTGGGACTAAAAAAATCAGACTTTGAATTAACCGCCAATTTCCAATACAGAAGTACCAACCCTTGCCGTGTTACAAAATATTCTAAGGCCCGTTACTGCATGCAGTTAACCTTGCTTCACAATTTATACCTTTCAAATGCCATGAAAAAAATTATTTCCAAAATGTATCCACGAAGGTGGATTTACAGTATACAAATAATGCACTTGGATATCTCACTGGTAAACAAACTCACGCAACAAAAGAAAGAAAAGAAAAAGAAAAGCACGATTCAAAGACAAGGAGAAATCTATGCTAGCTCCCATGAGCAAGTGCTTTATTAATTGGAATACTATACTGTATGCATTTTAGATGCCTTGTATTTACACAGAAAGTACCCCACGCCCTCAAAATCGAACTTTCCTACGACTATCCTTGTACAATTTCCCTCCATGGCACTTCTCTCGTACTTCAGAAACGTAAACACTTGCCGCGTCGCAAAGTATTCCAAGACCCATTAATACATGCAATCACCCCGATTCACAGTTTAAACCTTACAAATGCCATGGAAAAAACTATTTTCAAAATGTATCCAACAAGGTGCATTTAAATGTTCAAATAATGCAATTGGATAAATCACTGACAAACATAACCTCACGCAACGAAAGAAAAATCACAATTCAAAGACTAGGATAAATTATGCCGGTTCCCCTGTGCAAATGCATTATTTTTTGGATTTCTGTACTGTTTGCATTTTTAGATGCTTTGTACTGGCATGGAAAGTGCCCGTCGCCCTTAAAACATTGTAGCTTATCAACCTTTCCTATGACGAGGTGATGAAGTACATGTCGTGCATTGCAACGCACTACTATGACCCATCCTTCACCTTTGTACTATTTCCCGGCTGGCAATTTCTCCTTTAAAGCCATAAGACCGTTTGGGCTCGCATTGAAATAAAGCAATGCTGTTTTACCGGCAATGACAATATTGTTCGGTGCCCACGAATTTATTATATGAGCAACGTTTTTCGTCAACTGTAGGCATCGCCAGTGTTCGCGGATTGTGTTTTCCAGCACACTGCCTGTTGCGTGATATTACTGCGTTCCTTAAAATGTTGAATACAAAAGAATTCCGATTTCATTCAACTTTGCAATCATGAAGCGCACTGTAGACCCACCGAAGTAAGTGTGTAAAGCTACCCCTCCACGTTCCGGAACGCGTGTTCTATGACGACGCGGAACGGATAAATTTTGAGTTGAAATTACTCTGTAACATACTGTTGTTTTAAAATGTAAAGGCAGTTTCGAATTAAAAGTCTGATTTTCGGTAATGGGACAGACATCGTACTTCGAATTACGAATTATCCGTATTTCGAATTAAACAATTGAAATAACATGCAAAACTATATCCCATGTTTCCGGGAACGAGAGCTTCTTCGCATTAGGTGGGATTTTAAATTAACCGATTTTGAATTATCGAGGTTCTACTGTACTTCTTTAGTGAAGATCAACGGAGAAATTTAACTTGATCAACAGTGACAATAACGAACTCAGCAACGGACGTAAGTTGCATTGTACAAGGTTTGAGGAAACTACACTAGCCAACATAATACCTAACACATTTCTACTGGATGCCAATGTTCACAGCAATTCCAATTGGGACGGTGAGGAAAATTAGGGCTTATTCCTGAATCCACTTTTGCAGGCTATTTCTTCAGATATACCATTTCCTTGCATATTAGACCCCCTCCTTATTCACTTCCACAGCTGCAAAAAGGGGGAGGGAGGTCCAATATGCAATAGCTTCCTTTTTGTACAGTGAACAAAACTTCGGGCTGTAAGAACTAAAAGTTGTACATGTGCATATGTTACATTATACTTCAACAAATTTATGATTGTATTCTGGGTCTAAATGATTACCTCTGTTGGAAGACAGTATCCTAAATTTTAAAAAAACAGAAGAAAACAAATGGTGCACAAATGACTTAGGCCTACACACCCTGTAAACTAACATTACATCACCTCATTCATTTCCTCTCATTAACCTCGAGCCATAATTTGACGGAATATTCCATCCAACAAGTGAAAGATGCTAACACACTCTGATGGACAATACTGTCCGCGTGCCAAGACACACATTTACCGTTACCGAGCCAGTGAGGTTCGTTCTGTAAGTTTTAAAATGTAACCAACATGTCAGGAATGGCCGAAACTTCATATTTTGATGGTGTCCCTAGAACAACTATATGGGAGTGTCTTATAAAGGAGAATGTATCTATGGAACTCAATCAGAGAAGAAAAATGCTCTATGATGACTGCTACTGCTGTGTTCATGTAGGAAATGGATATTCAGATTGGGTCCAGACATCTAGAGCAGTGCAACAAGGCAGTGCCCTTTCACCGTTACTATTCATCACCATCATGGATGAAATCATAAAAGTGAAGCAGAACACAAATATGGATCTTGAAGCATTTGCCTTAGCAGATGATATACTTATCTGGGGAAATAGCGAGATGGAAGTCCAGGAAAGGCTGAACGTCTGGAATGATCATCTGAAAAAATATGGACTGAAAGTGCTACAAAAACTCCTGCAATGTCTGTTAATAGACAGAAGTAAAGATAATATAAAGCTGGAGGGTGTACAATTGGAAACAGTAAACCAGTATCAGTACCTTGGATGCATAATATCAAGTGACCAACAGAATTCAGCTTGAATTAAATAACCATATTCAGAAATCAAGTCAGTTCTATCAGCAAGTTCGATATCTGCTCTGGAATAAAGTGCAACTAAGATCAAAACAAACTATTTCAAACATACTTTGTCCCTATATTGACTTATGGGTTGGAAACATGCACAACTACCAAAAAAGATGACAGCAGACATCAGGCTTCAGAAATGAAGTTTCTAAAGAAGCATCCTTCAAAAGACTAGGAAAGACAAAGTAAGAAATTAGAAGATTGGAGAACAAGCTGGAGTAAATCAGTCCCTGAAGGAGACCATAAGTAGGGCACGTTTGCGATGGTTTGGTCGCACCAAACATGACAAAGAATTGCAAAACAATAATTGCATACCGAGATTCCTGGAAAGAGTCCTCTTGGAAGACCTAGGAGGAGATGGCTGGACCAAATGAAGGAAAATATCACATTTAAAGGAATCAACTGGGATGAAGTCTTGAAGGAGCAGTGGTACATGAAATAGACTAAAATGGAGAGCGCTCACAAACCACACCCCGTAAACTGCAGTGGAAACCTGATGAAACAGTTAACTAGAGCCCGGAATAATAACAAAAATAAAATGCACCTCACCCCATGTTATTTGTAAACAAATATAGCAGCGACCTGGAGTGGTGTCGATGTTATTCTTGACTGGCTCGAGAATACTGATGTTGAGATTCACAAGGAAAGATTGCAAAAAGAATATATCTCATCATCTAATGATATTAGTGAAGGCGAATCTGATTTTATTTCCGGAGAGCCAGCACAGATGGATAATTCAAGATTTACACAAGGTGTAACATCAACAGGTAGGAACGTCACTAATGACTGGAATTGGAACCTTGAAGCTAATAAACGCACCGACGTTACATATCAAACAGTTTATGAAATCCACTCTGTGGAAAAGAGAAATTCAGGAGATAACTGTGTAGTCAATGAATTTCTTACCTCACAAATCTAGGATGATGTAACAACAGAAACCAAGGCTTAGGTCTAAATATCTTTGAATATATGCCAAATTTCCCCTCCTACTGGTAATATACCCTTAAAAACTAATGGTCAATATAGTTGCTATTACCCATCAAAAATGACTCCAAATTAGAAGAAATTACAGTGATCCACGCAATGCAGTGGTGTATCACAGACACTTTGCAGGGATACCTAATTACAGAACCTCCAATGAGAGGTTGCTTTGTAAGCAAACACCTACACTTTAGCGCTTCAGGTATTAAGGACTTTTGCAAACCATAAATGTAGGGTGGAATGCAAAAAATGTTTGTGTGTGTAACATCTGTGTATATACTGGTCAGCATTTACATAAAATAACTGAAAAAAATAAACAGTATGTAAGGGCACAACTTCCAGAAAAATGGTAGGTCGAAGGGTTAATTCATCCAATGAGTTTGACGTCAGGAAGGGCATCTGGTCTTAGAAAATCACCAAGCATTCATCTCGCTTTATATAGGTCCTGTTGAGAAACTAGGTATGAGCTGAACAGTTTTATTTATAACATGCAATATTGACACAAAAGAACAAAAAACTTAACGCCAGTCATTTGTAAGTTGAACAGTAGGCCAATCACAGAATAAACCTAACGACTGATTTCGTTTGACAAAGTTGTCAGTGCTGCCAACATCCCTGCTATGGGCACTGTCGTTCCAAACAATGACAGCTACACTGCCATTGAGATCCGTCTTTTTCAAAAGTTTTACTGTAGTTTCGCTCACGATTTGAGTCCAAACAGTGAAAATCTATTCAGAGAGTTTTTCGAGATGCCCTTCATAATCTTCCAATCGAGGTGCATAGCAAAAGCCACCGATTCAGAATAAAGCCGTGCTGTAAAAAAAGTATGCCAACCTACCAGCTGATCGCTTGGGCAAACGTTACAAGTTGTACTTCCTAAAGTAATACATGCAATGTAATGCAATACATGGCGACAAAGTTTGCCACATTTATGGCTGAGGAGTTGATCTATTTTATTATCATAATGTTTCATTTTGTAAGTTCGCCATCTCCATGTTTTTATTACCCGTAGGGTGGGGCTTGCTACAGGTAACGCAGCCAGATAGAGCCCGCTAGTGGGCGCGTCCTGTGAAGCGCGGATAGTTCTTATTTTTTATCTCTGTTATGAAACAAGCGGTAGGTTTGAAACTTTCTCTGTATATTCCAAGAGGTGCTGCCATCTGACTATTTCACTTTCATATATCTAAGCAGTTATCGTCTGGGAATCCCCTTGTTATCTGCCACATAGCAGCTTAGCGCAAGAACAACCTATGTGGCATTTGGCTATTGCTGGTGCAAAATGCTCAGTCAGTGTGCAGCATGGAGGCTAGTATTGCGTGTTTTCATGGGAATGTTTTCAGCTCTCATAAGTTGCTTTGTTGGCATATAAATATCTCTTGTAATTTTTTGTTTTAATTCTACATGCAGCATTTCCTATTCTGGTCGTCTATTTGCAAATATGGCCATCTCCAAATGGTTAAATTTTTCAGGAGACCGAAAAAAGTATAAAATTATTTGTATTTGCTTTATCACTTATAAATAGCATTGTAATGAATGTTACAGAATGCCAATATTTTATTCGTATAATTATTTGAAATATTTAAAGTTCAAAAAATGCTTTATTTTAAAGTTAACTTAATAAATCAATGCAGTATAAAAAGCCAATGTATTTACACAGAATGAACCACAATTAAATTTTTAAACTTTAAAAAACATTAAACATTAATGCTATTGTCTACACTGTGCTCACATCCATCTCCCTTATTTTGTGGGTAGTTTTTTGGAAGGTTATGGTTATCAATGAATGAGTTCTCTGTAAAACTTAAGCACTTCAACATTTCCCCACTGAGTCCCAAAATGTTTAGTCAATAGAGATATAACATCTTTTGCCTTATATTGTTTACTATTTTACCAGCATTGTAACTTTTGGATTCACATCAAAATATTTTTGCCTTTCTACGAACACCTAATTTTTTTTTTTGCTAGGGGTTTTACGTCGCGCCGACACAGATAGGTCTTATGGCGACGATGGGATAGGAAAGGCCTAGGAGTTGGAAGGAAGCGGCCGTGGCCTTAATTAAGGTACAGCCCCAGCATTTGCCTGGTGTGAAAATGGGAAACCACGGAAATCCATTTTCAGGGCTGCCGATAGTGGGATTCAAACCTACTATCTCCCGGATGCAAGCTCACAGCCGCGCGCCTCTACGCGCACGGCCAACTCGCCCGGTAACAGCTAATTTTGCTCCGTCTATTCTGTAGTTGGGTTCACCTTGAATTAACACTGAATTGCCTCCTTTTGATTTGTTTGGAATAACCCTTATCGCAGCAGAAAATTCAAGTGCCATTTCCCTGTAGGCTTCAAAATAGAAATACATTCTATTTTCCAGTCAAAGTCGGGAACATTGTCATCTTTTCCTAGATGAAATAATTTGCCATACTGAGAAAGAACATAATGAAATTCCTCAGGGTATATTAAAGTTTCCATTTTTTTGTTTATTTTTCAATGATCCCGAAAACTAATTAATTAATGTTATTTGTTTTACGTCCCACTAACTACTCTTACGGTTTTCGGAGACGCCGAGGTGCCGGAATTTAGTCCTGCAGGAGTTCTTTTACGTGCCAATAAATCTACCGACACGAGGCTGACGTATTTGAGCACCTTCAAATACCACCGGACTGAGCCAGGATTGAACCTGCCAAGTTGGGGTCAGAAGGCCAGCGCCTTAACCGCCTGAGCCACTCAGCCCGGCGATCCCGAAAACTATCGGATGGTAAAAATAAATGAATGGCGTCCCAGGGAAAATTAACTCAATTTCCTTAATGCTTTTAGGTGCCTTTGACAAACCAAAAGGAGAGCATTGATATAATTTTTGTTCTACAACACCCCCCCCCCCCCCCCCCCACATCCATCAGCAAAAAACCTTATAAAAAAAACATTGGACATATCAGTAGTATTTAGCTTATGAGAAAGCGCTGATGCTATTTCATTGCCTTTTTCTGGCCCTTTCAGGCGTCACTTCAAACTTAGTGTCCGTTTTTCCCAATATAATTATACTAGCTATACATCCCTATGTTAAAAACCATAACTTTCCTCACAACAGAACTACAACACCTACAATAGTCACCGTGAATCAGCTGTTCTTTCCAGCACAATTGCTGCAATTGCCCTGCCCTCTAGCGTTAGAGGAGATGGCCGGTACTGCAACTCAACCATACGCGGACGGCCATGTTTGCAACTAACTAATTTTTGATGAAGTAAATAAGCTTGATGGAAGTCGAGCTTGCAGCTAATAGTTTGATACCTTGTGTAAAAGTGGACAGAGAACACATTCAGCACAAAAAGTGGATTTCAATTTTTTTGGGAGATGGCCGGTTTTGCAAACAGAAGACTCATTTGTTGTGAGCATGTCCAAAATAATTTTAGATCTTCTGAAGGATGATATATGGGATATTCTCGACCTCCGTGAGGAAGAAAGTTGCAGTGATTCTAGTTTACATAGTAATGGTGAAACTATTCCCCTGTTAGATGCTCCAAGCACGAGCGCTTATGTCGGAGTAGGCGAACAGCCTAGCTGCTGCAGACAGGTGCGGAGTTAGAGCTCTGATGAGTCAGAAAGTGAGAGCGATTTGCCTCCTAGTATAGCCAGATTTCCAGCTACATACCAGTGGAATTCAGGGCGAACTTGTAAATAGAACAGAACCAGACAAAATATTTAAGCATTTCATTGATGAACTGAGCGAACTTATTGCTGAACAAACTAATCTGAACACCCAGCAGTCCATACAAGCTAGTATAGGAACAGCTATAATGAAAAGCAGAGAGAGAGATTCGGATCCTACTAACAAAGAAATAAAACTTATGACCGTTTTTCTTCAGGGTAAAATTCAAACGCCGAAGCTATCTCGTTTTTCACGTGATAGTTTGATAGGCCCGTGTTTTAAGAGACCATGTCCGAGAAACGTTTTTTCCTTCTTTTGAAATGTTTACATTTCTCTGATAATGAGGCTTGCGAGTGGCAAGTATCCCTGAAACTCTACTAAGTGAAACCAGTTTCAGACATTCTTGTATCAAAATTGTAAACTTCCAAATTACCAGAAGATCGCCTATCTATTGACGAAAGTTTATTCCTTAAGAAAGGTCATTTGGGATGATATGTGCATTGCAAAGAATAAAGCTTGGTTCAGGATGGAATCTTTTAAATTATGTGAGGCTAAAACAGTGTATGTGTGGAATATCCTGTGGTACACAGGCAAGGAAACCGAGCTAGTGAACGAGTTTTGAGGGGTGAATATTTCTCAGTATACCAAACCCTCGAAAGTTGTATTTGCTCTAGTTGAACCTCTTCTAAATAACGGACCTCATAGCTCAAGATTATTATTACAGTAGCCCAGAACTCTTCGATCAGCTCAAGGAGTTTCAGACAGACGCTAACGGTACTGTAAAAACTCTAAAGAAAAAAACGCCCAAAGGATGTCATGGGGAAAATGTTGAAAAAGGGAGAGGGCTTTTGCCTATAAAAAACTCATAGTTTTGAAGTGGAAAGACGAGAGATGTCTGCATGCTGAGTACCACTCATCATGTGGAAACTTGCACTGTTCTAAACAAGAAAGGAGAAACAAAAGAGAAGCCGTCCCATTATAGAGTACAATGATTCAATGGGAGAGGTGGTCTTACTGGACCAAGGCATCGTGCCATACAGTACGGCGAGAAAAAGAATGAAGATTTTTAGACACCTACTGATCATAACGATGTTAACTGCTTTCGTGATATACAAGAAACACGGCGGCAAATTCACTCAGCTGGAGTTTCAAGTTCAAATTGTGCAGAAACTATTTCAGAATTATGCAACGGCTACTCCTAACGCAGCCTTGACAATTCTACCACAGAAAGCCGCACCCGTTGACTTGTCAACTCGATTCTCGGGAAGGCATTTACCAGATTTCAATCCAGTCTCAAAATCAAGACTGCATGCACATAAGAGATGCGTAGTTTGTGTGGCGAAAGGCCAGCGGCGGTACTCTCAGTATTGTTGTGTAGTATGCAATGTCACTTTGTGCCCGCCTCTGTGCTTCGGGCCTTACCATACAGCTGAAGTACAAGCATCGCAAATATGCCAGTGCGGCTCAGGTTCTATGCTCGGGGAATTCGATAAGGTCGTAGTGTACACTCGGTGGTCAATCTGGGAGCTGTCAACTATCAGTGACCATCCTGAAAGAGTTCTTTCAATTTTATCTGCTGTTATTTGTGATAGGTGATAGCTACTTAGTGTAAAGTGTAAATAGTGTTGAACAGTGTAGTGTAATTTTGTATAATGTGGTGACAAAATTGTGATTAATGAACGAGTGTTGAGTACATTTTTCTATTTTATTTCAGGAAAATGTAATATTTGGGTACATGTTTTGGAGTATTTGATGATTTTTCATTTGTGTGTTACACATTTCCATGAGCAATTAACATAAGCAACATAATACTCCGAATCAGAGTAAATATGGCGTGTCACATACGCTAATTTTCCACTGACGCTGGATGAACTGAAAAATAGTTTTATTTGGAAATAATAATGCAATTTACACTTCCACATATAATTTTATGCAATGTTTAACATAACATAATATTTAAGCGGGTGTAGGTTTGAAAAAACTATTTTACTGAAAATCATTCCCCACTATGCAGGACTTTTATGACCTCAGTGTTAACTAATAATACGTTGTGATTTTTTTTATTTTTTATTTGCTAGTTGCTTTACGTTGCACCGACACAGATAGGTCTTATGGCAACGATGGGACAGGGAAGGGCTAGGAGTGGGAAGGAGGCGGTCGTGGCCTTAAGATACAGCCCCAGCATTTGCCTGGTGTGAAAATGGGAAACCACGGAAAACCATTTTCAGGGCTGCCGACAGGATATGATATTTTAGGCACATGACAACTAAAACAATCATTAGGATTGAATTGTTTTTTTTTTTTTTTGCACATTAAACCTACTTCACCAAAAAAATACCCACAGTACATTGGCTTGACTTAAGAGATATTAAATTATCACAATGTTAATGATCTCGCCTGCTATACAAAAGCTATGCTGAAGCTTTTTAGCAGCCCATAAACTGTAATTCTGAGGACAATGGGATCATTTCATTTTAAAGAGCGATGTTTCTCGACCTTGGAACACGCACGCAACCCCTTCCAACAGTTGGATGAAGAGGCCATTACAGCATACAGGAGTGCACCTAAGCGACATCCCGAAAGAAGCTTGGACTGGAATGTTTTCTAAGCGGTTTCAGAGAATGGAAAAATGTATACGTGCTAATGGAGGGCGTTTTAAAGTAGTAATAAAAACTTTCGGCGTAGCCCGCGTATTAATAGCAACATCCACGAATATTTCTAACTAAAGTAAACTGGCGTCCTCATCCCGAAGTGCTACAGCTCTTTCCAAGCACATTCCCATTGGAGGTGAGCTCCATGTACCATATTACCGCTTATCAACCTTGCCGTTCATCAATCTCGGCAGTACCAGCAACTGAAATCGGGCCCTGAGAATGGCAGTTAATTGCTGCAGAGGCGCCTAACTAAAGAACAGACATATCACATGGCTGACGTCACAATTCAGGGCAGATGTGATGTTATCGGAGCTGCAGTAAGACCATACTCACTACAAAGTGGAATCCTCCTCTGAATAGATTGTGTTGCAAGTCTTTCATGAGAGCTTGAATTTTTTCCATTTCCTTTGTCTCGAAAAGCCAGGGAGGTATGATGCACAAGGGGGTCTAATGTAAGGATACAGTATACATTAACATTCAGTATTCACTAGCAATTTAAAAAATTTCCAAGCCAAGTCATAAAATTTCCTATCCATTTACATTTTTTTCAAAAGCATCCGCTTAAAATTTCAACAATATACAGTAAAATACCTTGATGTTTCCAAGCATCTTGCGCTTGGCAATCTGCCTCCGTTCCTCCTCCTCCGGCGCCAGGGGGCCATCTCGACGATCAAATGCCTCAGTTGCTTTAGAACGGTTTTCAAATTCGGCACGACACTTGTTTAGAAGTAGCAGGCGAAATGTGCACGGTCCAGAAGTTTCAAAATTAGGTGCGTCCTCAGAGAGCCGTTTGCACAGCTGTGCATACATAGAACTGTACTTGGGCTCATCTAGGGCTTTTTCAAATATCTGCAAAAGAAAAACAGAACTAGAGATGCAGTGTCAACTGCATCACTTCAAAAACCAATCCAATGAAAATGTATGTAATGAAGAAACATACCAAACAGCTACACAACCAATACCGAGCAGCAGTAAATGATATTTATCTCTGAAGAATGAAGGTAACTGCGTAAGCTGCCTTAAATGTAGGTAAAAAGATTTTTAATTTCACCAGATCTCCATACCATTTTGTTGAAGAATGACAGAACACCTTAAAGAGATTACCAGGCTATTTTAAACACGGTGATAACCACATTTTGCCAATAAAATGTTATATTACTGAAGTCAACAATTATCTGCAATTTTGCAGTAATAGTCTTATGGTTGGCTCTGGCGTGTGCTCACCAGCCGCTAGATAGCATTATCGTCTTCGCCTGTGGTAGGTTACAGGGTTATCAGATCAGTACAGCTTGCGCTACTGCGACGTAAAGAAGGCCGCACCACTCTGTTTGCACCAAGGAAGAACGCAGTTTCGAAATCCTATTTTTTGTGGCCTGAGGTACAAGGAGTGGAAATTCATAGAAGATTTTCAGCACAATATGGGGACAATATTTTGCCACAGCAAAGTGTTTATTCTTATAGTTGGATTGAACAGTTCAAAGGGGTTTGCACAAGTGTGAAGGAGGAGAAAAGATCCGGGAGTCCACCTGTAGCCTTAACTGATGCCAGTAAAATCAAATGCGTGACAAGATCGAGAATAACAGACGAGTGACTGATGATGTGGCAAACCATATGCATATTAGGCATGCTACTGCTCTACGTCACAACAGCGCAAGCTGTACTGATCTGATAACTCAAACTTACCACACACATAGACAAACTATGTCATCCAGCAGCTGGTGACCACAAGGCCACAGAGCCAACCTAAAGACAATTAGAACAAAATTGCAGATACTTAATGACTTGCCCTCGTACATTTATCATCACCACCACTTATCCACAGACTTCCACTGCTGGCTCTCGGACACGCCAGTAAAGTAGGTCCGTTTACTAACACACGGTTCTCATCTGGTTGTGATATTGTGGCTCTTCTCAAATTACATTTGGTCTCAACAGATGGCGCAAAGTGTTATATACCACAATGAAGCTAAGGATCCAAGCTATTGAATCGTGTAAGGCTTGCTCGATTTTGTTGAACATTCTTATTACAGATGGCTAGTCGTTTCAAGGTTGATTTCTTGACAGAAACATATCATTAAATTTGTTCTAACTTACACTATCGAAAGAGCGCAAGACACTGGATATACCGTTTATACTCTGCACGGCTTTACCTCTAAATTTATGTTTCGCAAAACAAATGAGCATCGCCCTATCTCTGTTGCCAGCGCGCTACCGCCACAAAAACAGCTGATGCAATACGACCACAGTTAAGAACATTGTAAAATGTAATTCTGTACTCAAACAAGCTAATGAATTAGGATTGGAAACAAATTCGCAAAAACTACACATACTAACAACTTCCGACACAAAAAAAGGAATAAATTAAGAATAAAACAGGAGGAGGAAATATCACTCAACCCTAATGACTGGCACAGGAAGGAGGTTATGGACTATAAATGGAACACTCCACTGATCTCACAAGTCACTTTAATGCCAGTTGTCCTTCCCGAACTACATTGAGACATTCTAAACACGCACGAACTAAGTACACTAACAAATACACAGACGTAAATAAAACTACATCTATTTTTATACACTGAACAACAAATCCTGAATTTTACTATCTTATGCTATGCTAAGCTGTAAACTACGCTATACTGTACTATACTAGAGAGAAAGACTGATACGAGAAACACAAATTACTGAAGGAAAATGCAAAAGATCGTGAACCGTACCGAATACCATACATGCTGAGCGAGATAGATTAAGCACGTGGTGAATATAAATATTCCAGTTGGCAACTAGGTTTCGAGATCGCACTCTGCCGATATACGTCTATATGAATGGCAGCTTGGGATTGGTTGAATGTCCATGTTGGAAAGCTTAATTACCAGACAGAGCCAGAATCAGCCCAAATGTCAATTTAGAAGTAAAGCAGTGCAGAGTACAGTTATACCCATAGGGATTTTTGAATTCTACTGGTATGAGGATTTTGAAGCAGGTAATGTACTTTGTTATCTCCCATGCTAAGTCATTAGTCTGTTTCTTACAATCATGAAGAATTTATTTTTACAGAAGTTCCTCAACAACAATGCAAACTGAAAACTTAAGCTACACATCACACTAACTGCTGCTATTCACAGATGTACTCAAATGAAAGACCAAAGCATACGTCAAGAAATACAAAATTTGACAGAGATTCTTCCACATAAAAGAGTCCGTTAAGATTATACATCCTCAGCACCCAGAATTATGAGATTATATTATACAATTTGTTCTAAATTGTTAAACATATGTAATAGGGTTGGGCAGACCGGAACATTCACGTGTTCCGCAACATTAGGAGCTTGAGGCGGAGTGTTTTGGTACAGAGTGCCGAGAAACGGGACACAGGGCACAGGACTGTAACTGCGTCCTAGAGAGAACTTCGAGAGGCAACAGGACATGCTCCGCGTCAGCTGGAATGTGCCTGAACCAAACGTGCTGTGCCAAGGCCGCACTAGATAGATTAGTTGGCCTTGGCTGTGTCTGCCTGTCGATACCGGCTGTGTGCCGCCCTGTGTTAGAGTGTCAACATTTTTTCATCCAGTTATATCTTTAATTCCGAAGCGATGACCCACATTGTTCTTGGGCTTAAAAGTTTCCTTAAAGTCCAAATTAATTTTTAACATCAATCCCCGAGAAAGTGTTGAGGGAAATTTTCGAGATATTGAAGAAAAGTAAATGGAAGTTGAGAGGGAAGGAATTCTAAGTGCAGAGAGCATAACAGCACGAAAGTACATCAATGTTTTCATCCAGTTATATTTTTAATTCCAAGGCGACGACCCATATTTTTCTAGGGCTTAAAAGTGGCCTTAAAGTCCAAATTAATGTTTAACATCAATCCCCGAGAAAGTGTTGAGGGAAATTTGAGATATTAATTACTAAAGAAGTATAAATAACCACCTAATCGATACTTTATTAATGCCTCAGGCAAAACTGAATAAAATTAAAACTTACAGGACATGTTTCGACCACTTAGTGGTCCTCTTCAGCTGTATAAATAAAGAACTGAAAAGAAAAACATTGACAATAAATACAAATAAAAGTTCTTTGGAGACTCCTTTGATAAAAATGGAGGTCGTCAGAATAGGTCATCTTGCCTTTCGTTCTTGTTTGGAAAAGATGTTTATTCTGCGCTGTCTAGAGGGTCTGTCTTTGAGCGCGACCTGGTGAAGTAACAATGTGATACAGTTTGACAGTTCATGGAAAGCTCTGGAGAGAAGGGAAGTAGAGTTTCATCGTCATCTAAAATAACATGTGAGGGAGGAGGGAGATTGGGCTGTGCTTCTGCGATGTCGTGTTTGATTATATCTCTTGTTCGTCTAGTCTGTTTCATGTCTACCCATTCTAAGTATTTGCTAATATTCTCATATAAGATGTTTTTATGCTCGTTGTTTTCGTTGAGATTCTCTTCACCGTTTTCCAATTTATCAAGAACGATGTGGATGTTTTCCAGGTTGTTCATAAGATTACCTTTATTAATCATACAGATAATTTGAAGGTCCTGTTTTATATTGGTGAATTTGTGGTTGGACTCTTTCATACGGGATCCCATGGCAGAGAATCTTTTGTATCTTTCAGCATTGACGTGTTCTTGATATCTAATTGAGAAGTTCCTTCCAGATTGTCCCACGTAAGTTTTTTTACATTGAGCACAAGTCAGCTTATAAATACCCGATTCCTGGAATTCGTCATCTTTAAGTTTATTAGCTTTATTATGACTAAAGAACCTATGTTTCGTGTTGTTGTTTGTAGAGAAGGCTACCTTGGTATTGTGTTTCTTGAATAAGTTGGTGATTTCGTAAATCTTCGGGTTATTAAAGGTGAATTTTACATATCCTTTTTCTTTTTCTGAAAGCTGTTTAAGTTTAATTTGTTGTTGGTATTTGCATTTAGTGATGATTTTATTGATGAATTTCAAACTGAAACCATTATGTAGACTGTTGACGAATGAAAGAAAGTTCCTTTTTTCTGTCTGTTTCTGTTAGCGGAATTTCAAAGGCTCTGTTGACGAAACTATAATAAGCTGATTTCTTTTGCTAGATGGGATGTAAAGAATCACTTTTTATTGTAGTCTGGGTAAAAGTGGGTTTCCTGTATATTTTAAATTGGAAATGGTTGTCTTTACGAATTGTTTGGATATCCAGAAAATTGAGTATGCCTTTCTCTTCTTCTTCAGCTGTAAATTTTATGTTTGGGTCTAAATTATTCAAAGTACTAAGGATACTGTGACTATCATTTATTTCCTTGTTAATTATGGCATAGGTATCATCAACATATCGAAGCCAGAGATCGAGTCCTTTAATGTGACCTACTATCTGAGTGTGTTCCAAAAAGTCGAGGTAAATGTTAGCTAAAATTCCAGAAGCCGGCGCTCCCATTGGAAGTCCATCTTGCTGATATATTTTATTATTAAAAGAGAAGAAACTGTGGTTCAAAATGAATTCCAAGATAGTAATGAAGTTTTCTATTTCAGGTATACTGATACGTTTGTGAATTAATAAATTCGTCTTTATAATCTCAATGGTGTTTTAATAGGAATGTTCGTGTACATGTCCTTGATGTCGAAGGAACTTGTTACATGAGATGAAGTTAACTTGAAATCTTTAATAGCAATGCAGAACTCATTGGAGTTTTTTTTATCGAAGATTTGGTATTAAATACGTAGTTATGAGTTAAGAACCTATGAATAAATTGGGATATTTTGTATGTGGGGCTTCTCCGAAAATTAATTATAGGTCTCATAGGTGCATCCTTTTTATGTAATTTAGGCATAGCTCTTGCTTTAGGAAGTCCTGGATTCATATTAATGAGTTTTTGAATATCTTGGTCGTTAAAAAGGAAGGAGCTTTGCTTCAGTATCCCTTTCAAATTCTTTTGGATTTTTAGGGTGGGGTCTTTCTCAATTACCTTAAATTTGTTGTTAGTGAAAAAAGTTTGTTTTATTGATGTATTCGGTTTCATTTAATATTACTACTGTTCCACCTTTATCAGCTTTCGTTATCACTACATCACTTTGTCTAATTTTACGCTGAAGATCCTTCTCGATTTTAGTGTTTGTGGAATTGGTTAGTAACCCTCTAATTATGGAGGGAATTTTTTTTCTTTGCTTCGTACCGTACGTCATTCTGAATGTCGACCGGAAGGGTTTGTATGGCTGTCTCTGTTTCTGCTAAAGTTTGTATTAATACTTGTCTGTTATTGAAACTATGCCAATTGTGATTAGGCCCTTTGCTTAATAATTGTAATTCTTGTTCTGTAACGTCGTGTTCGACAAGTTCATGACGGGGGGTGGGAGTTCTTCACAATTAAAATAAGATTTAGGTTGATGCTTATTTAGATTTGTTGGGGGATTGTTTTTTAGGTTTTCTAACTTCTTATTCAAAGTTGTACGTTTCTTGTTTATTAGAATTTCAAATTTATCTCTGCCGTATTTTTGTACAGAATCCCATTCTAGCGGAACTAAGTTACTAGAAGCAGAAAGGTGCGCTAGGTAAAGCTCCCGGTTGAGGAAGGACTTCCAATGGGAGCGCCGGCTTCTGGAATTTTAGCTAACATTTACCTCGACTTTTTGGAACACACTCAGATAGATGGTCACATTAAAGGACTCGATCTCTGGCTTCGATATGTTGATGATACCTATGCCATAATTAACAAGGAAATAAATGATAGTCACAGTATCCTTAATACTTTGAATAATTTAGACCCAAACATAAAATTTACAGCTGAAGAAGAGAAAGGCATACTCAATTTTCTGGATATCCAAACAATTCGTAAAGACAACCATTTCCAATTTAAAATATACAGGAAACCCACTTTTACCCCGACTACAATCAAAAGTGATTCTTTACATCCCATCTCGCAAAAGAAATCAGCTTATTATAGTTTCGTCAACAGAGCCTTTGAAATTCCGCTAACAGAAACAGACAGAAAAAAGGAACTTTCTTTCATTCGTCAACAGTCTACATAATGGTTTCAGTTTGAAATTCATCAATAAAATCATCACTAAATGCAAATACCAACAACAAATTAAACTTAAACAGCTTTCAGAAAAAGAAAAAGGATATGTAAAATTCACCTTTAATAACCCGAAGATTTACGAAATCACCAACTTATTCAAGAAACACAATACCAAGGTAGCCTTCTCTACAAACAACAACACAAAACATAGGTTCTTTAGTCATAATAAAGCTAATAAACTTAAAGATGACGAATTCCAGGAATCGGGTATTTATAAGCTGACTTGTGCTCAATGTAAAAAAACTTACGTGGGACAATCTGGAAGGAACTTCTCAATTAGATATCAAGAACACGTCAATGCTGAAAGATACAAAAGATTCTCTGCCATGGGATCCCGTATGAAAGAGTCCAACCACAAATTCACCAATATAAAACAGGACCTTCAAATTATCTGTATGATTAATAAAGGTAATCTTATGAACAACCTGGAAAACATCCACATCGTTCTTGATAAATTGGAAAACGGTGAAGAGAATCTCAACGAAAACGAGCATAAAAACATCTTATATGAGAATATTAGCAAATACTTAGAATGGGTAGACATGAAACAGACTAGACGAACAAGAGGTATAATCAAACACGACATCGCAGAAGCATAGCCCAATCTCCCTCCTCCCTCACATGTTATTTTAGATGACGATGAAACTCTACTTCCCTTCTCTCCAGAGCTTTCCATGAACTGTCAAAACTGTTATCACATCGTTACTTCACCAGGTCGCGCTCAAAGACAGACCCTCTAGACAGCGCAGAATAAACATCTTTTCCAAACAAGAACGAAAGGCAAGATGACCTGTTCTGACGACCTCCATTTTTATGAAAGGAGTCTCCAAAGAACTTTTATTTGTACTTATTGTCAATGTTTTTCTTTTCAGTTCTTTATTTATACAGCTGAAGAGGACCACTAAGTGGTCGAAACATGTCCTGTAAGTTTTAATTTTATTCAATTTTGCCCGAGGCATTAATAAAGTATCGATTAGGTGGTTATTTATACTTCTTGATTAAACATCGATACGGTCATGAAATGGACAACTTGTAATATTAATTACTCACAATACAGGCCAATACATTCAACTGGTAAAAATATTCTTGAATTGGTTACTTTTAAACACCTGCACTGCCATTGTAACCGTGTTATGTGTATTTTATATTGACCGGAAAAATCTTAACCTAAAAGCAGCCTGTAAACGTGATTATTGGGCGCGAATTTCAGTGTTCCGACTGTTCGTTCACGTTCCCTGCAGCTTTATGCTGGACCATGGCCATAACTACACATAGGCACACACGACACAGCACGTTCCGTACAGGCACATTCCCAGTTCCCACTGGCGCGGAGCATGTAATGTTGCCTCTCGAAGTTCTCTCAACACTGCGAAGTTACAGTCCCGCATCCCGTGCGCCGCTGCACAGTTCAGCTAGTAGGCGAAGGGCAGTGCATAGTGACGCTTGTGATGGGACGAGTCTGTGTCTCCGGCTTGCTTGAGAATGTTTAGGAACAATTGACACTCGTGTTCTGGAACAGCGGAACATAACTGTGCACCGACACATTGTGCCGAAACAGGGACATAGTGCCCAACCCTAATATGTAATACTAAGCCTCAGCTCTTGGAATGAGTGGTATGTAGAGCAGTATCTTGTTTCAGTGACAAAATTTTAAGTGTGATAATTGCTCAAATTCACAAAGCAAATTTGTAGAAGACACCTTAGTGCTTCAACAGTGAAAACCTACCAGCAGAATAACTCCTTTAAGGATCACATCAGAATTAAGTTCCGTATGCAGCAAGTCATCACTCAGCTTCTGGAATTTATCCGGGGTGAGTTTGTTAAGAATACCCCGCACCTAGAACAAAAATGATACTTTGATAGGATAATCAGTGAAATAAAACACTTATCTAAAATTCAATGCACAATAAACAAATATCAAGGAACACCATACAAGAATTCTGATAAGCACCTCCGGTGCAGTGAATTCCACACAAACACCCACGACATTCCATGATCAAGCAATAACCTCCAAGACAGGGCTTGTAAAAATGTCATCTCCATGACATTTCAATACAAAAGTATTCTGGATGCACTCAAAAACATGTTTATTGACAATATGCGATCTAATCTGAATATCCAAACCATCACACGAAATCTAGCAACAACTAAACATGGCTTTTATGGAAACCTGCTATGCAATAAAATAACATACCTTACGGAAAATGAGGTCATTTCTGTTTTCTGGGATGAGTGCATCTCGTCTTACAGTTGAAGGAGGGATCCAGCGCCGCTTTGTGGAGAGGGAGCGAGGTTCGTCCCTGGAGCAACAACGAAAATCAGCATGAGACACACAAAGACTTGATACATCTCTATTCTAGATGATTATCTTACCCCTGAAAAAATATATATTAAACAACATCTTTATGTGTGGAAGATTAGCAAATAATGGTCAAACTAAAACATAATGCATGAAGTTTCAATATCGACACACTAGTAGGCTCAAAATGTATAAAGGCCAGACCATTACATATTAAATAGCTGATGTCCTAGTATTTTCTAGGCTAGTGTTGAGCAATGTTAAGGCTCTACCTGCACATATGAGTAGGAAACTAGGGAAAAGCTGCCACACAATGAGTCTGAAAATGTGATAATGAAATCTTAAATGTGTACCTCTCTTATCACCTGCCATCTTTCATTTTTGGATCAGGTGTGGTGAGCAAATCATAGTAATAGCCTATATGAAGCAGCCAAGCAGATAGTATCTAAGGAGTACCCCAGAAGTGACACGCATGTCATGCCTCCAGGGAGGTGTGAGAAGTGGATGGAGGTCCATAGCCCAACCCAAGAGATCCCTTGATAAGGGTGAGACTGAGGAAGAGATTGATGATTATTGTTGTATAAATCTGCCTAACTATTTGACCATTGGCCCACGAAGAGAACACAGGTATCCTTGCACTAATAATCCTTATCTGGAGGGTGGGAATAGGCAGTTCAAAATATTTCATCAGAACATCCAATGTCTTAAAATTTTAGAATTACAAATAATTTTAAATTCAATACAGGATGTTATGTTTATCTGTTTGGATGAACATTGGTGTAATAATGATGAACTTGAACTCATTAATATTGAAGGTTATTATCTGGCAAGTAATTACAGTCAGGTTAATAAAGAGCATGGGGGAGTTTGTATTTTTGCTAAGTCAGGAATTGAATGTACAGAAAGGAAGGATCTTGAAGTGCATAATTCTGAATTAGAATTTGAACCAACTTCAGTGGAATTTAAGCTTCCCTATTGTAAAAGGGTAATTCTGTTAACCGTGTACCGTTCACCGGATGCTGATGTGGAGATTTTCTTAGAAAAATTAGTCCTTCATTACATTTTCGGTAGGAATAGCAGCGCAGAAGTAATACTTTGTGGTGATTTTAACACAGATTTTTGCTGAAGAAAACCTTCCATCAACATCACAACTACTGCATGTTCTTCAAAGCTGTAATCTAAAACACTTAATTTTTACACCCACTCGGGTAACTGCCACCTCAGCTACAACGATAGACAACATTTGTATTAATTTCCATTGTTCTAAAATGCAAGCATCCAATATAAATTTTGGATTATCAGATCATCATGCTCAAATTTTACAACTAGAATTTGAGAATGCTAGCAAGCATTCAACCAAAATAAAGCAAGCACAATTAACTCGTCTTTTTCTCTGCAGCTGCATGTGGCAGTTTCATTGAAAGCCTTAAACTTCAGACCTGGACTACAATAACATTCGGTTATAGCATTGACCAAAAGTATAGAACCTTTTTAAGCATTTTTTTTAATGGAATTTGAATTACATTTTCCAAAAAAACTTGCAGTAATTAATGAATCCTCAAAAAAGCCATGGATCACGAAGGGTATACGGATTTCAAGTCAAAAATGTAAATTACTAAGTAGATTAGCACAACAGAGTTGTGACCAGGTTTTTTGTATGTTAAAAACTACAAATCAGTCTATCGAAGAGTTCTTAGGGTGGCTAAGATAATGCACAATAACAAGAAAGTTAAGGAGTCGTGCAATAAATCACAAACCACATGGAAGGTAATCAAGGGAGAAACCAACAGACACACAGTTGGAAATAAAGTTGCTGCCATAAAAAATAAGGGAATACAAATGAATGACCCTCATCATTTGGCTAATTATATAAATGATTTCTTTCTATCCCTACCATACAAACTTAAATGCAAATAAATCAGATGTATTACCAGAACTCCCAACCTTTGTGCAAAACTCTATGCAGTTAACTCCAGTAACAGAACTGGAAGTTTTTAAAATCATACAATCTTTGAAGAACAAAACTTCTACAGGTGTAGATGAAGTTCCCACAAAACGCATTAAAATATGTGCTCCCTATCTGGTACAGCCTTTAACTTATCTCATCAATGAATCATTTTCTAGTGGTCAGTTTCCTAATCTCCTAAAAATAGCTAAAGTTATCCCAGTCTTTAAAAGTGGAAACTTACACGATTTACATAACTACAGACCAATATCAATACTTACTGTTATTTCAAAAATATTTGAATGTGCTATGAAAGATTGGCTTACTAAATTTTTAATCAAATATAACTTCTTAAATATTGCACAACATGGGTTCAGAGCTGGCAGAAGTACTTTGTCTGCTTTATCACATTTTACACAGTTGGTCGTAAATGCTCTTGATAATGATGAAACTGTGATAGGACTATTTCTTGACCTTTCAAAGGCATTTGATACTGTTGATCATGAAATATTGTTGCACAAATTATATCAGATTGGAGTTAGAGGAATTGTTAATGACTGGTTTAGATCATACCTGAATAAACGATCCCAGTTTGTTGAAATTACACATTGTAACAGTAAAGGGCATAATGAGACATCACTCAGGTAAAAAGCATAGACTTAGGTATTCCGCAGGGTAGTATTTTGGGGCCTGTTCTTTTCTTGCAATCTATGTGAATGATCTTCCTCACAATAATCAAGTAGAAACAGCAGTTCTGTATGCTGATGATACAAACATAATTATTAATAATCCTGACCCTACGTCTATAGAAACTACAGCAAATAGTCCTGTCTATGTTAGAATCATGGTTCATGAAAAACAAATTAACATTGAACTTAAAAACACCTTATATTAAATGCAAATGCAATTGAAAATACGCTGACTACAAAATTTTTATGTGTCCATATAGATGAAAAATTAAGATGGGATTGTCATATTAAAAAAATAGGGAAGTCTGAGTTCTGTTTGTTTTGCCTTAAGGATTTTGTCTAATAGTTGTACTGAAGAATATGTTAGAATAGCATATTTTGGATATTTCCATTCAGTCATCACTTATGCACTCTGGGGCTGCTACAAATCAAATCTTGATGTTATTTTTCGAATACAGAAACGAGCTATCAGAATTATATTGAGACGTAACAGGTTAGATCATTGCAGACCATTATTTAAGAGACTAAGGATACTCCCAGTACCAAGTATATACATCATGCAATGCATTCTACACGTGAAAAAAAAATACTGATCACTTCAGAAAGAATTTTGACAACCACAATTACCAGACGCGAACAAGAAATATTTTTATCGAGCACAAGAGTAAAACAATTGCCTTGAGACATGTAGACTCTGTTGGAATCAGATTGTATAATGAGCTTCCAAATACGATTAAAGATATTAGTCCCATCAGTTCATTTACCACAGCTTTAAAAAATCTCCTGCTGAGTAGCTGCTTCTACAGTACAGAAGAATACATTATGAAGTCCTGGTAATGATGCTACTGCTACTTAACTTATCTAGTATATAGCCTTAAAAATATGTTAATGTCACATTGACTATGTTCACATTATTAACACCACATCAATATATTTTTATTTTGTCTTGTAAATATTGGTTATTAATATTTTAAAAAATTAAGATGTGCTGTCCTAACATTGAGGTATGTGGTGTTTCTGTTTTTCTTCTTTTTCAAAATGTTCATTGTTGTGCATATATTGTTAGTATTAGGAAATCACTTGACAACTCCTATACTGTTGGTATATTTCAAAATATGTAATTGTACAGTCTATGGAAGCTAATGAATGAATGAAACACACTTTCAACTTGCTAGGTCATGCCCACACTCAATCAGGTTTAAATACAAAGCCTGGAGAAACTTTGAAGAAAAATTCTGGGCAGTGTTTATTCCAGAACATGCCGAAGAGACATTAAGTACAGAATAAAAAAGTTCAAGTGGAAAACTGTGGCAGTCCAACCCACAACCCGCGAATTTCGCTTCCAATACTTTCCCAACAACTATAACGTCCTTGGTCATCCTTGTTCTGATGGCAGGAATGTGAGCTACAGGTCTACAGCAGGTAGCAATAAGAAAGGCCCTTGGATGCACAGAGAGGAGACAACGATGTCTTACTCCTCCTGCGACTGTCATATTGCTGGCAATTCATCCCTTGCGGGCATGCCAACTGGGTATTCTGATAAAATGGTTAAATTAAATGTGATTATGTGATTACAAAAATACGCTAATGATATTAGAAGACCGTCTGGAATTTGGGAAAAGAATTGGAGGCAAAGTGGGGAGAGAAACTAGCAAGTTAAAATGTTTTCAGCAGAGCCTTGAGTTACAGGCCCGTCAGTCACTTTCCTTACCCTCTGATTTCCAATTCACGAGGGCAATAAATAACCGGGCTGTCACAGATGCCAACAAGTGCTTAAAAATACCCTATTAAAATTCCTGTGATCCAGCAGTCTTGGGATTCTAAGTGCAATCCTTTTTCTTCTTGAAACTACAGATTTTGTTATTAACAGATTTTTAAAACTAGCTTTTTGAGATCATTTGACAGTATAAGAAATTTAAGACAGTTACTTGGATGCTACTCAGATTGGGAATTTAATATTTAGGTATCATGACCACAACGTACTTTCGTTTTAAGTGAATTTTTCATTGCTTGTAGTATTGTGGTGGTGTTGATCAACTGTGATATGGCAGAAGACTGCAAAATGCATGCAGTATAGCATAGACAAGAGCAGGAGATTACTTTATAGGGTACATAGCTTCTTCCCGATTGAGAAGGAAGCTGGCGGGGCAGAGGATGATGGAGCGCGTAGATGGTGTGAAGTAGGGGTGAGAATTGTCCAGAGGATTTTAATCAAGCACGATCTTAGTTTTGAGACATGCAAAAATAGCACTTAAATGGCGTCCAGGTAAGAATCTTCCAGCTATGAATGAATATGCATTAAACGCATGTATTATACAACTATATAACTCAAAAGGCTCTTCGTGGGACCACCCTACCGATACTTTATTACATATAAAAAGCAACGCTACTGTGTGTATCAATTGTACGTTTGGAGAGAGCAGATCGTGAAGACAAGTGTTTGCACTAGAATACAGACCGTATTCAATGGACTCTATTCTCAGCACGCTGGGATGCTACGATCACTCTGCATTATTATTTTCTTGAATGTGCACGGATGTGGCTAATCCACTCTCAGCCTTGAATATTTGTTTGCACTGTGCACAAGTACAATCGTCCACTGCCATAGGAGCACAAGACTTTGGCCTAGTCTTTTTGAGATAGGGCCTTGCATCAATATTTTTAAGAGATCTGATCACAGGTTTGGACACCCACCTCAGCTCCTCAACACCACTGAGGCCTTTAGTTGTTCAAGCCTCTCTTAATTGCTAACTGATATGTAGCATGACGTCGGGGGTTGCTTCAGGAAGTCTTTGTAACGCAGGTACGTAAGTCAAAACATATGAGCACATCTTGAGATGCAGAGACGAATCAGTGCAACTTGACATTAAGTGATCCTAACCTACCACTGAACACAGTTGAAATAGACAAGATCATGAGTAGAATAATATTTATTATCCCTGAAAAAAGCCCTACTTTGTCTAGCATATTAGGACTGTAGGTTATAACTAGTTACCTTAAATATTACAAACATATAACACAAAAATTTTTGAAGTGAGTGATTACACACACAAACTGGGAGAAAAGTAAAACTATCCTTAATTTTTTTCTAAAATGAACTGCATAAACTTAAAAAATTCTTTCAAACAACAGATCTTGCGAAATATCCTAAAAATAGGTTAGACTAACATTACTGTACAACAATTTAAGTGTTCTTCCAAAATATATCTAGCTTTGCTGAAGAATGGACAATCAAAAATAAGATGAGTTGCAGTTTCTTCATCTCCACAAACACAGCTATTTTTACTACTAATTTTGAATTTATGTAAATAAAATTTAAATTTTCCATGACCTGAAAGAAACTGAGTGCCGGTGAAGTTTGGTTTCAATAAACTGCAGTCCAAACGGTCCTGTACCGTGGGAAAAAAGATTGTTCTTGTAACTTCACCCTTATTACTTGAGTTCCACAGCTTTGACCATTCACTGATTGTAAATTTATATAATTCATGTTTCACTTTTGATATAGGGGTTCTTTTGAATACAGTTTCATTGTCACCAACTGCTGCAAGTTTAGCAAGCTCGTCTGCTCTTTCATTACCTAATATACCTTCATGCCCTTTAACCCACTTAAAACAGAAATGTCTTCCATACTGTGAGAGATCTGTTCTAATGCTACATGCCAAAGAATTTAAATTATATTTGTTACTTATAGATTTCAGAGCTGCTTACAAGTCACTATGTATACATGCACTAAACTTTCTTTTATCTACTGAACTGCATATTTTATAGCAAGAAGTTCTGCTTGAAAAATGGAACACTGGGAGGAAAGTTTTATAGTTTTAAAATATATTTCTGCTTCATTTTTGTACACAACAAAGGCACTTCCTACTAGATTAGTACAATCCTCTTTGGGTGTTCTTGAGCCACCTGTGTAAACTTGTACCTCATGTGAGAGAAAACATTCAGTAATATAACGATATGCTGGATGACCACATTCAAGGATATTTACTTTTTGCTCAATATCATATTCTTCTATTACCTTATTGCATCGTCTTCCTTTCTTAATGTTAGTCAATTCAGCTTTGGCTATGGCTTTCAGATGCAAAGGTTCTATACCAGCTATAATAACAGCAGCATCAGTGATATTGTTCTATAACCTCGTATTATTCCAGTATAAATCCTCTCTGAATTTGTGCCAATTTACATTGAGCCCATTTCTTCTCCAGGACATTTTGATATGCTGAAGCAGAATACAATATCATTGGCTCAAACGATTCACGATATATTATGCGTTAAGCTATCTGAATTCAGACCCAAGATGGTTTACAAGCAATAGATAATCCTTGCAAATTTACCAGCCTTTTCAGCTAAGCACTGAAAATGAGCTTGAAATGTTAATTTACTATCTATTATGACTCCCAAGTAAGATATTTTGTCTGAAAATGTTAGTAGTTTGAGTTCAATCTGATCCTTGGTTTCTTCACTTTTCTTTTTCTCGTTATTAACATTGCAATAGTTTTGTTAGGATTAATTGTAATTTGTTATCATATCCCCACTTATGATTTCTAAAGCAGAATTTGTTGAAACATTCAATTCCTTCACAGTATTACCCTTAACCAAGAGAAGAACATCATCAGCATAAGCTATAATATTACAATTTTGTGGAAGAGGTTGTTGCAGTAAATCAACACCAGTCGTAGTTATTGTTCTAGTACCTACTGTTAACTATACACTGCGATTTCTAAAGTAACTGATAATTTATATAAATTCGGTGGACAGGCTTTAATTTTTAGTTGATGAAGAATCTTGGACCACCATGCATTATCAAATGCACCAGTAATGTCCAGAGATACCAGTATGCCAACTTGCTGGTATAAGAAGATTTTCTTAGCCCAATCTACAACATATGTTACTGAGTCTTCTGTAGATCTTTGTGGAGAAAATCCAAATTGTCTATCACTCAAATAATTGTTTGCATGAAGAAAATACATAATACAATCAATTAACAGCTTTTCTAAAAATTTTCCAAGCAAAGTCAACAGACATAATGGTCGGAATGCATCGACGGCAAATACATTTTTAGAGTTTTGTTTAGGAATCACTTTGACTACAGATTTCTTCCAGCAGGTGGGAAAGAAACATAACTTGAGGCAGTTATTAAAAAGAATTATAAAAAGAGACAGATGACAGTAATGAATACGTATAACAATATTGGCTGAAATTCCATCTAGTCCAGGAGCTTTTTGGTCGTTCAAGTTAGAGATAATTCAGTCCACCTCTTATTCGTTAACACAAGGTCATCTTCAGTATCTGGTGAATTAGCAGCAAAATTGGATACAATTAATTGCCATCATATTCTACCAAGAAAAAATGGTCCATCAAAACATTTGTGCTGTTTCCAGTGTAGCCTTGGTGAAACCGTTTTCTGTTTTTATCAAGGTCAGTATCCTACTGGTCTCCGGGCTTCAGACACCTTTTATACAGAACTTTTTCCAGACATTTGTTTTTTACCTGCATTATCAAATTCTTATACTCACTTTTAAGTTCATAATATCTTTGTATATTTCTCGTAAAGTTACACTTCTAGATCTTTTCCATCTTCTGGAGGAGGCTAGGACTCATTTTCTCATAATGTTGAGACTTGAATTCCACCAAAAGTTTTTTGTTGTGCTTCAGAAATCTGTGGGAGATGGGCATCACAAATGGTTGTGATCTCATCTGTTAAATTATCGACTATTTGGTCAAGTTCTGCTGATGTGCATTTCTTTATTTTTTCAGAGACGTTTGGTAGTCTTGTTTTAACTGATCATTGAAAATGAGATCATATGACATTTTTGGTTTTGTATTTTCGAGTTAAATACTTTGAGGTAGCTGGCATAATCCTATACGGATTGGATTCCAATTTCATTTCCATAAGTCTGTGATCAGAAAATGTACTTCTTACAGTCCACTCCAGATTAAACTGAAGAAATGCAGTTACAAATACTCACATTAATGTAACTTTCATAATCAACACAGACATATGCAGGCTCATCTTCGTTATTAAGAACAAACAACAGAAATCGTTAAATAACTTGCCACGTTTTTCTCGAACTCTCTCGTCTCGATTACTATCTACAAGTAATATATATAACTGCCATGTCCGAAACCCATAATCTTGTTGTTCCTGGTATTGGGTTCCTGAATGCAAACAAATTTATATCCTCCTGTGTAACACCATTATAGTTTGAATTAAATATAAGTTCCTGCATTGGTACGATTGATTTATGCAGATTTTGATGATAAATAGTATTGGTTATACACCCCAATAAGCACACACTCGGTAACATTTTACCAAAATTAATACAAAACATGCCTATAGCACATTCCATAAACTTAAAATTGGCTTGACACAGGGATTAGTCGTTCCCCATTCTCTTGAACTTGTACATCCATGTCCTGGGAACAGCATCTTGCAAGTTCATCTATGTGGACGATATCAACCTCACAATACAAAGAACAAACTTTAATAAGCCGGAAGACATTCTATCCCATGACCTTGACAAGATGGACAATTTCAAAAAAAGGCACCTAAAACCTACTCCACTGAAAACAGAGATAGCTACATTCCACCTAAATAACAGGATAGCAAAACTATCAACCTACGATCAGTTTCAGAAACCACACACTACAGTGCAATAATTCTCCCCATGGCACTTCAGCCCTTGAAGAGCCTTCGCAATACCAACCCAAAATACCTGGGTGTATAGGGAGGTCCTTAACTTATGGCCTGCCGTTTGAATGTGTTGCATTTGAAAGAAGTCGGCATGACTTGAAATTCATTTAAATTCCTGCAACAATGAATTATCAAAACCCCTGTATCATTTGTTTAAGAAGGCATGCCGTTACAAATACTTTATTAACTTCATCCACTTCATTTTCCACCCATTAGATACATGAATTCATTTTCATTGTAAAACTGAATATGCATGTATACTATAAATATTGTATACTATGTAAAACTGTTCTAAACTGCTTTGGACATTCCATAATTATTATTATTATTATTATGGAAATATTATTATTATTATTATACACACATACATACTAGTATAAACGGACTTTAGGTAACAAAGGGAGATCATCAAACATGAAGATAACCTGAACAGCGGGATGTCAATTTGACAACCTTACTACAATAGAGGACCCTGTTCTGCTTGTGATAAGGATAAAGACCATTAATCTCTCTCCAAGAAGTAGAATATATGATTAAGAACCACAAACACAAGAGAACCTGGACTTCATGGTATACTTGCAGAAATATTTAAAATGTATACAGAAGCCTAATAATGGATATCGTGAAAGCTATTAAATCTAGTATACATAAATGGATCAATCCCTTCCTACTGGTTGACAACTTTCCTCCCTATTCCAAAGAAAACAATGGCTAAATCTCTGAGATTACAGAATCTTAAGCCTCAGCCATGTTCTCAAAATCTTCCTAAAAGGAATAAATGCAAGAATCCACAGCAATACAAATCACACAGTACCCAGTTTGGATTTCCTAATCGATTTGGCACCAGAGGGGCATTGGTGGGGATACACGTTCAGTGCAACGTTATACTACATGATATTGGCCTGGATGGCAAACACATTCCAATTATTGCACAACCTGCATTGGAATTAGCATTGTTTAAGCCTGATATCAGTAATACTAGTGCTACTGCAATAATGCAAGGAGTGGCAAGGCTGTATTCCATCTTCATTTCTCTTCAATCTACTGCAGGTGATCCTTGTCAACAGCATCACAATAAATAACTTGTGATATGCAACTGCTTGCAACAAGTATTGATGTAGAAGCATTATTAAACTGAGTGAACACTGTGCTCGACCAATCTATACTTAAAACACAATGAAGACCAAAGTAATGGTCGAGCCAGTCCAACATTATCTCAGCTGCATACTTGATCACAGATGGAACAATGTTGTTTAAAGTCCCAAATGGAACAGGCAAGCCCTGCATTCGGGAGAATGAGTAAAATCCTCCGTAACAGGGACTTCAATACTAACATCAGTCTAGTTTACTTCGGTGTAATGTATTCTCTGTATTACTTAATGGGGTTGAGAACTGAAAGCTAAGAACACCGCTAAAAAGTTCAATCCTTCAAGATATGGTGCTACAGACACCTCCCCAGAATATCAGCTGCTTCTGGTCAGCAATGAAATGGCATCAGGGCATGAGAAAGAGTCTGCGTACGAACTCAACATATACCAGTAATTGCTGCGGCTTGCGATGCCTTCTTGAGTAACAAGATATAATTTGATACGATAAGTAATACACTGAAGTAATTAAGGAGGCTACCCCATCACATTTTACATCAGGTGTGGCAAACTAATTCTGACCAATGCATGTGTCTTCTTGCGCGGAAAGCCATCTTCATGTGAACTGGATGCCATGAATGACTCCAGTTGCAACATTGCTATGGTTCATATCAAATGTGTGTAGATGAAAAAAAAGAATTTTGCTGTGAGAAAAGCTGAAAATTCTGAATGTAGAACTGGTAAATCATGCCAAAGTTTCCTCACGGTACTACACAGGCCCACTCAAAATATGTGAAGATCAGAATGTGATCCAGAGAGAACATGCCCAGAACAGTCCTGAAAAGGTAGGATTTCCATTAGAAAAATTTAAGGTAAGTAGTAGTTCACAATGCCCCTTGGTGCAGAGCATTAGTTTTAACTCTGCACCTGAGCAAAACTTGATAACACTTACATCCACAATGGCAGACCAACCCCAGGGTGCTAAAACCCTGAAGCGATGCACAATAAAGAACACTGGCCATCTCAGGGTACAGAGCAAAAATGCAATGCTAGTAAAAAGCATCCCCATTAAGCTGGCATGACTCACACTGTGTACGGGTTGACAGATGTGCAATAGTATTCCTGATGAAAAGGTTATCCCACACTCTACCCTTTCCTTTGTTTAACAACCATTAAAGAATACTTTATAATCATTCCACCTTGTTACCTACCACTATCCAAATATTCAACCCTCCATTAACGGGAGGAAAAAAGAACTGAATATGGTCAACAGGGTCTGACAGAAGCAGATCAGAAAAAGTGGATGAGAAAACTGAAAATGAAATGATGGAATAACAAATATTGCTGTTGTGCAGAATCGTTGCAAACAATAGCTGTCCCTGTGGATTGATGGTAGAGTTGTCTGCTCCAGATCCCAAGATAGTGTGTTCAAACCTAGCGGTGGTAGTCTGATATTTGAAGGGGCAGAAAAAAGTCCATTTGACACTCCATTGTACAATGTCAGCATGTAAAAGATCTCAGATGACACATTTGGTTTTTATCCGACAAAATTAATTAAATCTCAGCCACAGACACCCACAAGAGAGGTGGTTCACTCTGTCTGCCGTCTATTTAGGCCTAGAGTAAAGTGGAACGTCAAAATCGACGAGCAGATAGCCAGATGGCGTCAAATTCAAATGTATGCACATGGCAGCTGAAACCATACAATTATTATTATCATTATTATTATTATTATTATTATTATTATAAGCAATGATGGTTTTCTTGGCATCAAGAACTGGAAGACTAGCTAGTAAAATGAACTTTAACAATGGAGAGTTTTACATATTAGAATGACAGACTAAAGTTACAAAAAAACCACCAAAGACTTGGCAACTTTCAATTTGTTTAGAAGATTCATACATGTTACAGAGAACTCAAGGTCTGAAGTTTTATCACCCAACCCCCACTGAAGCAAATTTAAGGAGTGGACACTTTTTCCAAGCACAATATTCAGTGGCATATTGAAATGAATATTTTAGAATTAAGTATAAACAGAAAACAAGGATTGGAGTGAATATTTAAGAATGTAAACAGAGAATAAGGTTAGTGGAAGGGCACAGATTCATCTCAAGTCAGATTCTGATGTGAATAGGATCACCACTAGGCTATTGAAACGCTCACAGTGAGGGTGCTGGAGGGTAATAATGATATTGCTAATGGAGATTAGTGGTGGCAACATTACATGAATACTGAATATTCTGCAGATATTACGATCACTACAATTGCTATACAATTGTCAATCTCGAGTTCTCAACATCGCATACTGCCCTCGCTCCTTCCACCAGGCATGTTACTGTACGACACAGCTCGCTCTCGATAGTACCAACTTCAAGCCAGACTTCCTGTAAAATGTATATGTTGTGTGGGGAAAGGACTGTATTTCTTATCACTGCGAAATGATTCTGTCTGCTCCCTAAATACTCTAAGCCTCAGCTGCTCCGCACAGGTACTCCCAGGACCGCAGCCCCAAGGCATTTTATGCTACCGCAGAGAATATCGCCAGAATATGCCAAGCCATAATAAGATGCCTTGGGAAGAGGGGGTTTGTTCTAGCTGTGTAAGTTTAAAGTTGTCTCGATGGAAATGATGTATCTTTGAAGATGAATATCTGTCATTTCTGTGTATGAATTAGTACAAATGTTTCTTCTTTTTTTCTTTCTCATCTATTTCAGCTTGCATAAATTTATACGGCAATGCTGGAGTCTTGCGTTGACTACGTTTCCCGATGCAGATTGATAGCAACAATTTCCATGTATGCCTACACGAGACAATTGGATCTAATAAAATTTGTCTGCTATCGTCAAAGGAGGGTGCACAGCTTTTATCTTTTAATATTTTTTACTGGACCTGTGACTGATTTTTCAAGTATGCTATTCAGTGAGCATATATTTTGTCTTTATTCAAAGATTCCTATCATTCTTTCAACGCCTTAAAAATCTTTCATGACATGTAATTACTCTGTTCACTGTCACTCTGGGATACTATTTTGTGCGGCATAAGAAGAATGACATGGCGCGGTTTGAATGAAGGTGAAGTAATAAAGTTTCAATAAGCCAGATAACAACACTACAGCAAATGAATTACTAAGACGACGTGAAGGTAGGCATATGGCACGAAGTAATGAGTGTGTATGGAGCAAGACACCAAACAATGTACAATGTAAGACGTCAAAGTATATGTCCTCATTCCCAAGAATTATTAGTCACATTAACATGGGAGTGTGCCTTTGCTGGCGGGACCTAGTATTTACAGTGCACTATGTCTTCTGGTATGGGCTAGGGCAATTTTGTTACTTTCATTGATCTGTCTCAGCTTTATCCTTGGCTTTGACAAAATGAAAGTGACTGAGGTATATGAGTGATGCTAGTAATGCCATTCCTTCTGCAGCCAGTCCCTGCTATGAATGGTGTGAAAATATTGCTCATAGGGTCGGTTGGTGCATGCATTTCAGTGGGCTTGGCAGACTGATATGTGATAGCAACTTCTGGCTCGGTGAGGACAGCAACGGGAAACTACCTCACTCCTCATTTCCCTAGTACGCCTCTTCAGTGATGCCTAGGCCATCTATGACAGCTGAAGGCAGAGCTGTTGAGAATCCAACCAGCCTTCGGGCTGAGGACTAAACATACATACGTGGGATTTGCACTAAATTTTTTAACGCAACAATCACACTAGTTTTCATTACACGGCGAAACAACTTGTGCAAATACAACAACGTTGCTATCATTCTACCTAAAAATGGCGGGTCTCTTCTCTATTAGTATAAGGAATAAAATATACAGTCAAATGTAAAGTATATTCTTTTAGTGTCTGTACTGCAAAAGCTAGAAAATAGTCTGAGCCGAACTTTTGTAACATTGAATATTTAGAGATCGCTGCATTTTCTTAGCACTCGCACCTGAATCACCTCCATCCACCGAGTAATGTGGGTATTGAATATTCCGAGTTATTGAGGGGTTAGCCAGCTCAGTACATAAAAACATTTTTCCAATAAAAAAAGTAAATAAGATTTACACCTGGACAGTCACAATCTCCATCCACATCATGCTACATCAACCACACAGAAGTAGATTAATAATTTAAAAATGGCAAATACCAGTCCTTACCCTGCCTTTACAAAATCAGCTTAACCCATTAGTGCTCCCCAGCAACTTAAGTTGCCATGCCGTATTTCATGCTCTGGTGATATATAAAAACAATTGACATCCCTGGAGTTGATCTGAACAGTAACAATGGAGACTCCTACAACCTCAACAAAGAGCTTCATTGTTATTCTAGATCAGATTGTTTCCTAAATGAACAGTTATTCAACTACACTACACAGCTGGCATTTGCTTGTTACAGAACTTCAAACATGTAAGTAATTTTCTCATACTCAATAATTTTACTAAGTTCAACATTATTACTAGCTTAGATGAAAGTATATACAAGTGAAATGATTGATTATCAAGCACTTATGAGGAATATCTTGATGTACAGATACAGTTTCATATTAGTGGCAACTAAAGTTGCCAGGGAGCACTTGGAACCAATGTGCCACAGTTAATAATATACAAGCAAGCCTATCAAAAGGAATAGTATTCCAGTACAGTCCTTTTCTATGCGTTCACATGAGAGAGAGAGAGAGATTGTGTGTGTGTGTGTGTGTGTGTGTGTGTGTGTGTGCGCGCGCGCTGCAATCGAACAGACAAAATTCTAAAGATGGGTAGATTTGAAGAACATGACAAGACGTACTCAGGACAGTTAGGGAATAATGACAAAATATTACAAACTTTTAGAACACTAAATGTTTTATATGATATGCTAACAGTGTTTAGAAGTTTAGAAAACACAATCCTTCAATCAACCGTGCATTTTACAGGTCATCAAGAGGCTCTGATAAAAGGGGGCTAGGCCTAAATTCAAATCAAATTCTCGAGGAACTTGCTAAAGGAAATGAGGAAGATGGGGAACTGCCCAATACAATTGCGGTTTGCCCGCCCATGGAAAATCCAGCAGCTGACAGCGACGAGGACTCCGATAAGTCAGATGCAGAGGTGACTGGAGACTTTGATCATCTTCTACCTCATGTTCTACAGTCTGAAGTGTTGCTAACTTAAAACAATGACAATGGTAGATATTATTTAGAAGAGGAGGAACAGCCACAACCAAGCATATCATCAGCTCGTGCCAGCGTTCCTCGTAAACTAGTCAGGCAACAGTTTCAATCTTTGTCATGGAAATTGAACCAGACGTCTACTTCTTTTAGTATTCCTGAACTAACTCAGGTCTTTAAACCTACCTCTGGTGTAATGCTATTCACAGGTTTCACAGGTTATCACACACTTCCATCCAAAAGACTTTACTGGAGAAATAGACCAGACGTGCACATACCTCTAGTTACCGAAGCTATACGGCGTAAGCGCTTCGAGGAAATTTTACGACACCTCCATCTGGCCAACAATGACGAAAATACAGGAGAAGATCGCATGTGCAAGGTTCGTCCAATTTACAGTTTCTTGAATAATTCATTCAAGATTTTATGCCCCGGCAGTACTATCAGTATTGATGAAAGTATTAAACCATACTATGGAAAGCATGGGTGCAAGCAATTTTTTTCGCGGCAAGCCGATAAGATTCGGGTACAAACTGTGGGTGGCTGCCGATCCTTCTGGTTATATATTTCACGTGGAACCTTACTGTGGTGAGTCTACTCAGCTTCCAACAACAAACTTAGGCCAGGGTGGTGATGTGGTTCTAGGTTTGTTGGACTATGTAGATCCTGTGCCTGGTACTAAGGTGTACTTTGATAACTTGTTCACCTTCGTACCTCTCCTGCAGGAGCTAACAAGGAGATTAGGAGGCACTGGGACTCTCCGAGAAAACAGATGCCTTCCAAGCATGCACTTGCCAGACAATAAAACGTGGAAAAAAAGAGCCCAGATTTGCAACGGCAGTATCGTCTACTAAGGACCTTTTGGTGGTAAGGTGGAATGACAACAATGTTGTAACAGTACTAACCAACTGTGACAGCACTGAACCAAAGAAAAAGTGCTACAGATATTCACATACAGAAAAGAAAAGAATATTGGTGGATATCCACGTCTCATCGCCCAGTACAATGAACACATGGGTTGTGTAGATATCAATCACCAGCTCGTAGCTACATACCGCTGCAATATTAGGACAAAGAAATGGTGGTGGCCATTCTTCGCTTGGGCCGCTGACGTTTCCTGCGTGCAAGCATGGCTTCTGTTCTGCAGATTTGGGCATGACATGGCATTGTAATTTCGTCCTCAATGTGCTGTATGTCTTCTGAAGTCTTTTGGGACGCCACAGCCATCTCCAGGCATCCGACCAACATTAGAGTTCTCACCAGTGTTAGATGATGTGAGGCGAGACCGAATGGATCACATCATCGAGAAGGGAACGTCGAAGTACAGGCGTTGTAGAGTATGCGGAAATCGCACGACGTATTTGAGTAGAAAGTGTGATGCACCTCTGCATCCAAACGAATGCTTCAAGGTATTCCACAAGCAGTGAACTGACAATTACATTTCCACAAATTGGAAATAAGACTTAGATTATGATTGTAAAAAGTTATAGTTTCCTTCTGATTTTGACTATGTATGTGCTCCCCAACAACTTAAGTTGCCCGTGAAAAGTGACTACTCGAATATATTTTTTTGAAATTTCAGTTCTTACTTGATTCATTATAAACCAGATACGATGAAAAATATTTTTTTAAATATTTATCGTAATTAGGAGCACTAATGGGTTAATACAACCATTGAGAAGAAAGCCACAGTGCTAAACATTCCCAAACAAGGACAGTCCAGCCTGGGCCATGCCACAATATTATTGCTAATGAATTTCCCAATGTGCAGCCAATAACTGCCCCCATATATTTGTATCGAACCTTTTAGAGAGCCCATAAGTTAACCAACCTAATAGACCAGATTAAAACACACTGTAAGAAGCAGGGCAGAGGGAGACAATTAGGCTCAGCTTTTGGTAATGTACGAGGCCAGAGAAAAAGTTTCAGAGAGATTTCAAGAGATGGAAGTTTAATATACAGAGGCTTTTTGCAGACTGAATGCTAAAACACAACAGTTTATAAAGGTGGCTGATAAATGTAAGGAATATTTGGTATTTAGCAACCATCATTTTAATGTTACACAACCGTGCAGAATAGCTATGGCGCCAAGCTCCGCATGAAAAAGTTGAGTGGGTTCGAACCCTTACGATGGCTATCCTGAGAATGGTCTTCTGTGATTTCCCATTTTCACTTCCATGCAGGTACCGGAAGTTTCAATGCACAAGTCATATCGGATTTCTTCCACCGCCTTACCCAATTCTAAGCAACAACATTCTTCAGTTCATTATTATGACTTATCAGATTCCCCTTGTTTTGATTTTCACCAAGAACTGATGATGACTCCAAGGGAGTCAGAACCGGTCTTCTTATAATTTAATATTTTTTACAATGTGTTGAACAATGGAACATCCCTCAAACTCTATCTTATTAGTTAAACGTCAACACGGAAATGAAGATCACAACCTACGAAAGTTGGAAGAAGACAGGATGTTATTTCAGCAGAGAGCCAGGACGTAAAGGCTACATTGCAGGTGTAAGAAAAAACTTGCCGATAAAGAAGGGTTACATGAACGAATCATCCACGAAATTTCACTGTAATTTTTGTGCCAAACAGAAGATAATTGCTTTTACTCAAATAAAGTGTAAAAATCTCTGGTAAATTAAGACATACCGCCGTTATTAGAGAAATATCTATACGTACTTACAGGCTGAAGACGGTACTCCCTTATGTTGCATTCTGCTGTTTGTGAAGTCTTTTCTTTCTTGAGGTCCAGGACTAGCATCAACGGAGTGCTAGATCTGTGAATTCTCATTATCTTTGTCCATATGACTAGCGCAGGCAGTTCAAACACCAAAATAATAATAATAATATTTGCTTTACGTCGCACTAACTACTTTTTCGGTTTTCAGAGACGCTGAGGTGCCGGAATTTAGTCCTGCAGGAGTTATTTTACGTGCCCGTAAATCTACCGAGCCGAGGCTGACGTATTGGAGCACCTTCAAATACCACCAGACTGAGCCAGGATTGAACCTAACAAGTTGGAGTCAGAGGTCCAGCGCCTCAACCGTCTGCGCCATTCAGCCCCGCAAACAGCATGATCCCTGGACGAATAAATATATTAGGCCTACTTTTTTGTTGAAACGAAAAATCATGATCCCTGGACCAATAAATATATCACTTAATGAAAGAGTTAGGGCTCAAAACGAATGAGCAACATGAAGAAACAGACACCTAATTCAAACAACTTCAGTGAGCAAAGACGTCACACACAAAAGTGTTAGACAAGCAAAACACAAACAGAAGCACTGCGACATAGAAGAAAAATTAGTTGTAAGGTACGGTAGTAAAATATGTATCCATATTCTCTACAAGCAAAATATTTCTTACTATATCTTAATTTACTGCAGATTTTACACTCTGAGTCAAAGCAATTACTATATTCCACTTGGCACAAAAATTACAGTGAAATGGCATAGCCCTAGTGTAGGCACTCACTGTACATGGAAGCTCGGCGGCAAGTTTTTTATAGGTTACAACCACTAAATTACTTTTTCCTTGCCGTGCGGGCAGTATGCTCCGCGGCGACAGTTAAGAGCCTCTCGAAGGGAGTGTGGCCCCCAAGGTGGGCCACTGTTCTCATGACAGAGCTGGGCCCGGATTTGGAAAGATAGGTCACAGCTACTAAATTACAGTTTTCTTGACGCGTTACTTGCTGCGTTTTTATTCTGCGCGGGTTGGTAACGGAACCAGCGAGTTAGGAATTATGGGAATGACGTCATATCGGCCAATGGGCGTGCTCGTAGCTGGCCGGCTAATGGTCGATGACGCGTGAAAACTTTTGTTGTGTTATAAAAGTAAACATACCTTTTTGGGCGGGCTAGGTGGGTCCCGGCATTGGTAATGAACACATCTCTCTTCTAAAAGGATTTTAAGGTACAATTCATATATATTTCTTCGCGAAGTTGTGTTTTATATACTGGAGTGCCTACACTAGGGAGCTAACCCTAATTCAATCTTATCTTCATTTCAGTGAAAGCAACAGACGACTGTGTCAACCAAAAGCAGAGATCTGTTCTCTTGCCTGTAAATGTACACTAGTTTCATTCAAGAATGTCCTTCGGCATGGACAAGCAACACTTCATATTCAGAAGCTCAAAGGATAATTACAGAGTTTAAAGCTATGAATGACTGCTGAATGATGTGTTGAATTAATGCAAGGTTTTCATGGATTACCGACTACAATAGGAAAAAAAAAAAAAGCAATTTGCATTTTGTTCATCGTACACTGTACCCAGATTACAAAAAACTCTGATAAAGTATCCACAAGAATACTAAAAACCATAATAGTCCAGAGTGGAAATACATTATACTGTAACACGAATTTAGATATTAAACATGTATCAATAGATTTTCCACTGACTTAAAACTACAAAAACCTGTAATTTCTAACATTCAAATTTCGTGCTCAAGTTGGCATGGGTTAATTGCAATTGAGATCACTATAACACTCTTAATTTTTTTGCAGAATATTTGAAATCAGCAAGTGGGATATAAATGTAGAAGACAGCACCTTTCAGTTGGTGTATCAAAAGCTAAGATATACTAAAAAGATTTTTAAAAAATTAAAATATATGAGGACAAATACAAAATAAGGGCTTGGCCATAAGATTATTAGGCGAAGCTACAGAGAAGAGCACTCACGGTTTAGTAACATGAGCGACCGCTAGATGGCGAACGCCAGTTCACCGTCGCACTAGCAGCGGTGAGAGGGAGCGCCGAGAGGAACGACAATGCTGCCAACTTTTGCATTTTAGAACCTCAGAATGACTTTTTTCTTGCCGTGCGGACAGTATGCGCCGCGGCCATAGTTAAGAGCCTCTCGAAGGGAGTGTGGCTCCCGAAGGGAGCCACTGTTCTCATGACAGAGATTGGCCTCGAGGTGCAAAAATACCTTAAAATAATGATCTTTTCGAGGTGCAAAAATACCTTAAAGCTAATGCAATGGTTGGTAACAAATTCTCGGCCTCATCCTAGGTGTCAGTGACGTCATCCTCTTACTTACGTGAACCAATCACCGTTATAAGCAATGGAGTATGGCGTCTGAAACAGTATTTCTTATTATAAAAGTAAACATACTTCTAGGGGCGGGCGGGTTGGTCTCTGGCAAGCGTATTGAACACATCTCTCTTCCTCGATCATTATAAGGTAAAATTGGAATCATTTCAAGTAACATTCTATGTAATAATCGTTGAGTGCCCCTCTCTGTATTTTTACCGATTATTAAACAAAATACTCAATACAATGAAGTTTGAAAAAAATCAATTTCTTACCTTCCTCCTGAGACACGAGAAGCACCCCCCGGTCCTCTAGGGCCGTCCGTTGTTGCTTGTGTGTCGGCCCCCAAGACAATGAACAACTATCACCTTTAGGAGAAATGGGGTTGGGAAGCTGAAACAAGAATGTTCAAATTGCGATGTTAAATGTAAATTCACTTAAGAAACATGAGACTCAGAAAAGAAGGTGATACAGTGCCAAGGTGACTGACACGAAACGTCACAATGTAGCAAGTGAGTACAAATACACGAACTTCACAGGATCCCTCCAAGTTCATTAACCCCCCGAAACAAAGCAATGACCAAGCCTACCTTAACAAGTAGGCTTACGGTAAAAAAAAAAGTCTAGATTTAACTGGAAAAATTTTAAATTTAAAAATGAACTAATTTAAAACACAAGCAACATTTACTAAAGAGAAATGTATCAACCGCGCTTTTACAGGAGGGATTGCTAATCACAAAGGAATCTTACGGAAATTCTCAAAGCTAAAATATGTAGTCGCCATCTTTACCAGGGATTTACACGAGTAAGTGTAGGAATCAATATAATGGAATATATTCATACTCACAGAATGACTTTGGGCTAACGATCTATAAAACCACAAATTAAACGTTATTTTATAAAACTAAGGAAGTGAATTTTTCACACCCGCAGATGACAGCCAGGCGTTTGCCGACTGATGGAGAGTAATTATTCAAGATGGCCTTGACTTGCACCAGAACACCGCGTCACTTGGTTGCTTCGTGGAATAAGAACTTTTAAATTAAAATGACAGAAAGCAACATGTTACGTAATCATTGTAACTTACACGAAAGAAATAGTTGCACAGTCAATTGTAAAAGGTCTAAAACAAGGATATTTCCTCACTTTCACGTATTTTACAGGTAGAACAGTATCACACGCACAATGATACACTCGCACCTTCTAATCTGCCTCCCCCCCTCCCCACTACGGCTTCCCTTTACCCGAGTTCACTTCAATGGTCTGAGCAACACGAGTCGTCCTCTTTTCTCTCTTTACCCTTCGGAACTCCCTGCGAACAACCCTGTAAGCCCCGATATCTACACGTGCAAACCACCCCAGCCGATCGCCACACGTGGTGCATTAAATTGCAATAGCAAATATAGAGTAATGAAAAATCGTCCAAAAATTATGAATACGGTATGATCGGATAAAGGCTATTTTTACTTTAGAAGGGTCATCAGCATGGAAAATGATGTTTTCCTTACGGCCATTGACACGTGCTGTAGTTCGTAAGAGGCTCCCTTCCTTTAATAAATTACTTGGCAACTGCACAGTTCAACAGCCTTCGGACCCAAGGTTGCCGTCGGTTCCAATGTTGTCAAATTTGGAATAAGGCCAAGCAGAAAAAAAAGTTTTCATTAATCATTATTTCACAAAAGGTAGTCATCAAATTGGAACATTTTCTTGGAAACCTTACAGGTACAGTAATATAAGCAGGATGCAGTGGGACTATTTTAAGTACACTAGCATTAGGATTAGACAGTTTGAAGGTTATTGCATGAGACCATCTTTCAGTTCCGGTAAGAAAGAAAAAGAACAGAGGAAGCGAAACCTGAGTAAGGGTGTATATAACGAAATAAAATTTGCGGAACGGAAGTACTGGCTAGGAAAACATGGCTGTCGGAAGTGAAAGACTAGAGTAGAGGACTTCGGAACATGTCGTGCGGTCCGCCATACATCTAGCACCCAACCTCGCGCACAAAATAACCTTGGAGCAAATAAGCTTTTGGCCTTCAAACTGATGAACATGAGATGTAGAGCCAGCCGGCAAGAATTGCCTGAAGACTAGCACAATGAACATACTGCACCGAAGTAAAATGTACGGACGGCTGAACAAGGGAATGTAACTCGCCACACTTTCAGGTCGCTCACTGTACTGTATTTCGCAACTACAAATCCATTCCCAATTATTCAAGCTAACTTATCAGGAAATACAGACTTTCAATTCTTATCTCGCAAATAAAGTGACAACAAATGATAAGATTAAGACACCCAACGCAATTTCCTGGAAAAAATAAAGAGGTTTCCTTCCCGCATTCGGAGTTATTTTGAGATAAACACTAACGAAAGAGAACCTTTGATTTAGTGATCTACCCATTAGGTATTGATGGTACTCTTCACAACTTCCGGTAGACAATAAAGGTCAAGTATCCACTGCACTTCTTTCAAGGGGTTTCAGTTTCATGGCTACTGGCTTACCACCCAGAAGATTGAGGTCCGAATCCAGGTCGATTCCTGGGTTGAAATTTTCAACTCAAGAATAGCGTGGCGTCAGAAAAAACATCCGGCATCAAACCCCTGGCCAAATCCTAAATGAGCCTGGTTGGCTCCAGCGACCCCGAATAAACTGGGATAAGCTGAAGATTTTATTCATTGCACTTACAGATAAGTCACTCGCCTCCAAAAAATGAAATGGCGTATGGCTTTTAGTGCCGGGAGTGTCCGAGGACATGTTCGGCATGTCAGGTGCAGGTCTTTTGATTTGACTCCCGTAGGCGACCTGCGCATCGTGATGAGGATGAAATTAATAAGACGTCACATACACCCAACCCCCGTGCCAGCGAAATTAACCAATGATGATTAAAATTCCCGATCCTGCCGGGAATCGAACCCGGTACCCCTGTGACCAAACGCCAACACTAACCATTTAGCCATGGAGTCGGACACACCTCCAGTTTTTGTAAGAATGGAACTGCTATTCTATTTTATCTTTGTCGTTGTTAAACACACAGGTAACTCGTGAAACGAAGTTTTCTATTTTTTTTTTCTATTTGCTTTACGTCGCACCGACACAGATATGTCTTATGGCGACGATGGGATAAGTTTCCTATTAGCAGAGAGATTAAGTAGTAGTGATCTGACAATACCTAGCTGTCAAACCGGATTTTCCAGGAATAGAGTTGTTCTCAGAATGATTACGACTTACCATAAGCATTTTTACTGTGGTGATAACCCTACTAGCCCTCTGTGGGGAGGGGGGGGGGGGCTGTAGAATACCTCCACGATATCCCCTACCTGCCGTAAAAGGCGACTATAAGATGACCCAGGGGATTTCATCTCGGGAGCGTGAGTTGGCAACCACGAGCCCCTTAGCAGAGTCTGGCAAAGCTTCCACTTGTCAGGCTCCTCTCATCTCTCCTATCCGACCACCTCTGGTCAACTCGTTCTTTTCAGACTCCGCCTGTGTTAAGTTTGCGAGGCCTCAGGAGTCTCATTTTCAGGCTTTTTGTCCTTCCCTTTCTTCTGGCAAGACATTCATTCTTGGAAGTGTCGGACCTATTCCATCTTCCGCTGTCAAATAGCTGCCCGGCTGTATCATTTAAGTCAATCAGCACAAACCCTCATGGCGGAATGCGAGTCACCGTGGCGCATCTTGACCAATATTTTTAATTAGCACGCTACCGCAAATGAAAGACTTTAAAACTCATGGAGATTATTCACAGAATTAATGTTTCGAAATAATCGTTCCTTATCCTCCTCTCCCCCCCCCCCCCCTACAGGTACTGTTTATCAAGCCCAGTGATTCAATCATTTGTATGACGTCAACGCTCACATGCCAACACACTTGCTCACGTATGACATTTCCTGTCAGCGCGTTCATCTTCCGTACGTCCCTCATCACGCGCGATCTTGTAATTAAATTTCTACAAACTAGCGTTCTAAAGGGGACTGAGTGAATCTTATCATTCCTGTTAGTCATAAACCAAGTCGATGAGTAATACACTGGCAATGATTAGAAAGTAAACGACTGGTACAATCCTGGCATTCGACTGGAGTTAGAAACGGAAAAAACACTTGTACAGCAGCCATGAGCGGGATTTTAATCAATCTCTCAAGTGTTGCCGGAGACTTGATGCACACATCCTGCTTGTTCCAGTACTTTAGTCAAATTCTACAATCGAACCCCAGTAACCAGGACTTCAAGCAATCGAAGAAAATCAATAAATTGGTTACGTAGTAGTCCGAAGCTTCTACTTCGAGTTAATGTAATACAGTACCTTCCACTCGTATTTTTGAGATTACAAAATACTATATATACTGCATCATAGGAGATGCAATGACAACGGCGCCAGGAGAATAGGTCCGGCCAAAGAGATTACACTTATAAGGAATGCGATAAAATCTTCGGTTTGATAGAAAAAAAAAACCTGTTGCAAAGTTACAGATTGATTGGGTTAACACTCTTGAAAATGCAACAGTCAATCCAAGTCCTTACGAGGTAATTCCTGTTCAACAGGAGAGTATACACGACTGAACGAGTTTTTTGCAAGTCCATTAAAAACCGGAGGCCTTTCAAGACATGACCACTAAGAGAAGTTCTGATTGTGAAGCGAGATATGCTGTTCAAATACAGGACCACCTTCACTGGACCCTCTGAACCATTACATTTGGAACGTTCTGGTGGTCCAACACAGTCTATCAACAACATGGTCCTGACTAATTTGTATAGCCTCACCAAGTATCTATTAATAAATAATTTATCCTGGGAAAGTCAGGGACAGAAGTGCCTGTCTTACACTTAACTAGTAACATAGTCTGAATGATAAATAACCAATTTTATTACAAATCATTAAAAAGAAACCCATCCCAAAACTTGAGAACTATGTAGAACTACTGAATTGCAGCTAACAGTAACTACTTTTACATTAAAAGTTATAGAAATCAAGGGAAAAGAGCACAACATTACAGGTAAGCATTCTGTAATATGAAACTTTTTATAGGGCAAATCAAAATTTATGTTATGCAAATAACTAATTCTAGGGGTGTATTTTCAGACCTGCCAATATATTATGAAAAATATGATGCTCAAGTACTTCAGTTTTATGGCCAAGATGCAAGAAAAATTACTCCAATCTACCTCACAAAGGAATGAAACAACAAATTCACAAGAATGGAATAAAGTCTACTAAAAAACCAAAAACCATGAAGAAAAATTGTTAAAATAATAATTTTAGATTCCAACATTGTTTTAGTACTCCGTTAGTATTTGTAATCAAGATGTGTTGTAATACTTTGTTTTTAGTACTGCTCCCGATATAGGACATACTAGTGTACCTCCTGTGAATTTGCCATCCCCCCATAATTTCACTTTTTGTTACAGGGTCTCTCATAAACCCAGACTGAACGCAAGGTGTTTGTACTCTGCGTGCGTAGTTCTTGACCTAGCAAACAGCCTGCACATATTTGACCTGGCAAGCAGAGTCACCAGTCTAAATCTCAGCTGTTAACATGGGTGAGATAGTTATCATTGCAACACCATATTTTTGTATGTAAAAGTTATTTTCAGTAACAGGTGGTGGTGGTTGTGTTAAGAGAAAGTACAACTAGGCAACGCGATCCAATTGTTCAGCAACTTCCTGGTAAAGTGCCACCTTCAGACCCTGTATTTATAAAAATGTACTTCCTCTACACAAAATAAATTTGGCAACATAATTATATAGCTTACACTCAATTAGGGTGTATTTTTTTTCATTCGAAAGGTTAAGTTTGCTCTTCTGAAAAAATTAGTGGGGTTATAAATTATTTCAACACATTATCAGTTAACAGTGAATGAAATTCATGCAAAGATCTGTCCACCTCAAGTATATTCCACATTGAATGAAAATTTGAAGAATACCGGCTCTTAAATGCATGTATTTGGATTGTGGTCATACCACATAAGTGGGCGGCAACATTTGACATCAAATAGATCATGTATATGTCTTATGTGAGTTTTGTGAAATTAGTATGTTTTTAACGTTTCATAAGGTACAGTGCATAACAGTCTTGTTTGTACACCCCATTTAACAGATATAATGTCTTTATAATTTCTAAATAGTGCATAACCAATGCACGAGACTTGGATAAGTTATTGCACAAGGTGTTGGGAACTTGATGTTAGCGATCAGAAGTCTCGGTACATCATTTTTAAAGAATAGGAGTGAAATATGCTGTGTAGTGGCCTATTTGCTTGCAACAGTCTTGTTTGTACACGTTCACTACCTCATATTTGCTCGGGAACACTCCTAGTTAGCTGGTGTGTATCTGTGCTGTGCTAGTGTGTATACTTTCGCAGTTTGTACACCAGGCTGTGAGCTACATAATAGGAAAATAACAGAGTTAAGTGACGAACTAGAAAATGTAATTTTATCTCTTGGATTGCAAGGGTATTCTTTGCCTGAAATTGGACGCAAAATAAATAAACCGCATTCCACAATACACTATGTGTTGGACAAATTCAGATATAGAGGAACCACAAATAATTTCCCAAGAAAAGCAAAAGAAAAGATACCGAATAGGAAAGACGAACGTTATATTGTGAAACAAATAAAACAATCCACAATTAAGTGCCCTTAAGATCCGCGTTATGCTGGAAGGAAGTACAAAGAATAAAATGTCGTCAGACAATTCGTAGGGTATTATGGAAATATGATTATCACAGTAGACGGCCACGGAAAAGGCCGTTTGTTACTAAGACAATTGAAAAGCCAGAATGAATTTTTGCAGAGAGTGTGAAAACAAGGATTGTACGTTCTGGAACAACATTATTTGGTCAGATGAGACCAAAATATCTCTATACGGTTCAGATGGAAACAGTTAGTATGAAGACAAGTAAATACAGCCAATAAACCTGCAGATACCCTAGCCACCGCAAAACATGGAGGTGGATCAATTTCGATTTTGGGGTGCATGTCGTCTTGTGGAGTGGAAAATATCGGAATCATCAATGGCATCATGGACAGAGGAGGTTATTTGAACATTTTAAAGGCCAATGTCAAACAGAGTGCAGTAAATATGGGGTTGGGGGTCTCGCTACACCTTTCAGCAAGACAATGACCCCAAGCACACAGCTAATATTTGCAAACAGTGGCTGATATAGAATTTACCAGCGCAACTGCGAACTCCTGCCCAATCCCCTGTCTTGAAACCCACAGAAATGTTGTTGGTTGACCTAAAAATAAGGGTTCTTGCAAGGAAACTTCAATCATTTGATCAGTTAAGAAGTACAGTTGACGAGGAAGGGCTAAAACTGATCCAGAAAGATGTGAAAAACTGGTTCATTCCATGCAGCGAAGGTGCAAGGCAGTTCTCAAGGCCAGAGGATACTCATCGTGGTATTAAATCCAAGGAAATAAGTGTTTTTGAGTGAAATTTTCATTTTCTTCTGCAAATGTACGAACAAAATTGTTGCACAATGAAACGCCCGGTCATGGTATATTGCTTGTATTTGTGTTAAATTGTAAGATCACTTATCTGCTTCTTTATTATTTAAATTGTTTATTAATGTATCTATTACGATATGGGTAATAAAATACATCACAATAATTGTATACAAAAGTTTAACCGTTATTTCGTTGCAATAAGCTGGTGTACAAACAAGACTCTTATGCACTGTATATCTGCCAGAAGGATCAATTATCCCTCTCAAACATAAGACTACCTTAAAAGCAGTACAGTAATTTCTATCAAACGCTAGGAACCTCCTTGGTTATGCCAAAATATACCAGTAAAGGAATTGAATTATTGTACTGTGGAGTCTGATAGCTGAAGTGTAGCAAAGATTCCCTTATGATAGCAATACATAAGAAATGTTGGAATTCAACAAAGTTGAACTACAGATACTATAAACCTAGGTGATGGAATTTATTAGACAACTTTTCAAAATGATGCACTGTAAAAAAAAAAAAAAATTATAAAAAAAATTCTCAGTACCTTCAAACAGTAATGTCCCTTGCATTAGATATACCCAGCCACAAGATATGTAATTTTCCAAGAATTTTTAATCGTAAATATTCTTAGGAGAATAATTTGAGCGATTGTGTTGAAAAACACAGCCCCAGATCATCCCTAAATAAAAAAAAATAACATTTGTGTAGCAAATGTCTTGAGAAATTTCTTTTTGAAAGATCACAAATTTCCAGATAGAAATCTTTCAACATTCAGAAAAAGCAATACTGCTGTTTATGGGTCAGTCATACAAATTGCCTGCAAGCAGATTACAAAAATAGCATCTGTGGAGCAGATCTACAAGACCAACTGCCCAAGAAGTATAAACAAAATTAATTTGCTGGAACCCAGACGTCATCTTAAAGCCTAGTAAGCAAGAAAACTTTGTCTTAAATGATAAAAAATTAGCAAATTCAGTACACAATTTTAATCAAATTGTAATTTTCTGATAAATGATAAAATAACATTTGATCAATTTAAAATACTAACTTTTCAAAATACCTTAATATTATCTGTCAAACTTCCAGCCTCTCTATACGATCACCATCCATTAATATTCAGTTTTACTCTAAATGTTTAGTTCATTAATAGCACAACTTCAAAAGACAGAATGTTCCTAAGGATCTAGGATCACAAGTTTCTATAAATTAAATAATTTGTCAACACGGACGAAGTCGCAATACGCATTTCAAAAAGTCAATTGTGGAACCTTAAAAATGAGATGATACTAAACATGACCAAATAATGGTTAAAATAAACTGTTGCATGAATATGATCAAAAATACAAAAGACCTTCATGATGAGAATTTATATTTATGGGAAGATATAGAGAAATTCCACACTTCTTTAATATAACTATAATGTGCTCTGATAAATAGCTACTTTTGGAACTGAAAAATATAGTGAATTTGTTTTCTGAGTATTATGCACCAGGGAATGATTCTTGTGATTTTTCCCTAAAACAATCACCACACTCTTTCATTTCTATTTTGCAGAAGTAGCAAACATCGCCTTATGATAACAATGGATAGGAAATAATGGAATTTTAACACATTACAAGCTGTAAACACTTCAGTCATTTCAAAAAACAGTGTAATTTTAAACCTGAACAAAAGGAGCAAGGCACAAACATTTGAAATCACCAGGAATAACTAATATTATCCCCTTCCAGGACAATGACAATTCCTCCTGGGACACTGCACAGCACTCTTATTAAAATCACACTAAAAACTTAGAAAATGTGCACCAAGTTAGTGATGGTTAGAAAGGTTTCCTACACTGAGATCATTTAAGGATTCTTCAGATTAATCATACCAATTCTGCAGTCTACTTGCCACGAATAGCTCAGTGCACCTCAGTTGTAAAGGCAAAAATAAGCCATGGCACAGCAAATGTAGGGCACAATATGAAGTTTATCTGTCAATTGGACAGAAGTAGGTCAAGACTTGCACAAGGTCCAAAAGCAGAGAGTAGGTCAAGAGTTCAGCAATATATCACATGCAACTCCTTATATTTTCCAAATTTGAACACTGCTCTTTCTCACAAGAAACCATTATTGTATACATAATGGATCTTGCTACCAAAATATCTCTTTACCATTATGCTTCTGCCAATTAAGCAACTGTGGAGAAAAAAAAAGTGACCTTGAATTGCTTCGTGAAAATATAGCATAAACACACTGTCTGTTCTTTCTCATAGCAAATAAGAGTGTAGTCTTGGTATTTTGAGTCTTGATAGTTCAAAATTCTTGAATTAATAAAAATAACTAGTCAATTTTTGGTGGGTAAATGCCTTAATTAAACAATGCAAAAGCTGAACACAACACACTTGAGAATGACCTGGAACATAAGTCTGGCAGTTCCCCTAACCCTCCCTGGCACTTCCGCCATACCTATATCGCACCACGTAAATTAGTCGTGTCTTTGACCTAGGCCTATTGTTCTTTCATGTGGATGTGGTTCATTAAGTTTGTTTCAGCAGTTAATGTTTCAAACTTATTCACTACAAGTGCTGACAAAAATACAAAATACACAAGGAAATTTTTTTACCATGATAATTAAAAATCTTGCCACGGAATACAGTGTATGAAGTTGCAGCCGGTGATTGGAGAAGAGAAATAAACTTAAAACATCTTCATCTAACAAGTGCTGTGAGGAACCATTAGACTGAAAGTCATTAAAAACATCCGAATATGAATGAGTGAGGTATTGTGCATGTGGTTTATTCACCAAAGCTAAATGGGAAACCCACTGTCAGGGCCAATCCTTCAGGAAAAGGCCATGTTTATAAACCAGTTGAAAGAAAGAGATGTTAATTTCACTGTGAGTGTAGGCTGGTTAGATAAGTGGAAAACAAAAGGCATGGTCTATGGCAACTACAGGTGTGGAAAGAAGTTCTCAGCTGATTCTGAGTCTGTTGTGCAATTTTGTGTGAAACTTCAAGAACTTGTGAAAAATGGGTGCTGACCAGGTTTATAAGTGTCACGAGACGGGGCGCAACTTCAAAATGTTAAAGCATATCGGGGGGGGGAAGCTCCTGGTCACAAAAAATACAATTCTGGCTGCTTACAACACTCCAGGAAATCGTATGCTTAAACTTGTTATTGGAAAGTCTGCTAACCCTAGAGCATTTCAACATGATTCCATGGCAGAGCTGCCTGTCACCTATCAAAAAAGTGTGGACAGGACAGGAAACATACAAGAATCTTTTTTAAATGTTGATGGAACAGGAAATATTCAAGAATAGTTGTGTTTAATAATTTTCTACCACAGGTACAAAAGTTTCTGATTGCGAAAGGTTTGCCATGCAAAGCAATTTTGACACTGGGCAATGTGGGCTCCTATCCAAATAAAGAGGTACTGCACAGTGATGGTATCAGTGTCTTTTGCCCCCTGAAGTCACTAAGTTTTTTTTTTTTTTTTTTTGCTAGGGGCTTTACGTCGCACCGACACAGATAGGTCTTATGGCGACGATGGGATAGGAAAGGCCTAGGAGTTGGAAGGAAGTGGCCGTGGCCTGAATTAAGGTACAGCCCCAGCATTTGCCTGGTGTGAAAATGGGAAACCACGGAAAGCCATCTTCGGGGCTGCCGATAGTGGGATTTGAACCTACTATCTCCCGGATGCAAGCTCACAGTCACTAAGTTTATTTCAACTTATAGACCAGGGATTTCTGGAATGCCTCAAGAAAAAGTAACAGCGCCAGTTACTACAATCTCTTCTACAAGCAAGAACAGGTGAGGATAACATCGCTGGAGCTTAAAAAAAACCCTAAAGAATGTTGTGTACGGAAGTTAGCGAAAAAGTTAGAAACCCCCAGTTAATGCAGCAAAATTTTGAAGAGAGAGAGTACAGAAAGCAAGAACGGTAATGGACACAATCAGCTGTTGTCCTTAAAACTTCCAGATTGTGAAAGCACCAACAAAATGGACATTATGGAGTGTTTAAAAGGTGATGAATAGTTGGAAATTACAAATTCCTCAATCATAGAAATGAATGCACCAACAGTGAGTAAGACTAGGATTTGAAGCTCATTGTAATGAGCCATAGCTAGGGGCACACTGCACTACACACAGCTATGAAAAGCCTGAGGCAAACCCAACACAAAAAAAACACTCTTTAGACGGTGGTATGACACTGCTGCCTGGAAAGCTTAGTTTGTTAAAACAGAAGAAGTTTCCTTTTTTAAAAAATTAAATTAACCCATTAGCGCCTTGCGTTGCCATATGATAACGATTTTCGCACCCTTTTCTTTTTAATACTGTTGGCAACAGGAAATACTCTGGAAGATTGTAGTGTCATCCGACAGAGAAGAGTTTGTATCGAGTAATCACGTTTATTTAATTTTAAAATCTATTGTTGCAACACAAAGACTGGTGGACTCTTGGTTATTTTAAGATTCCTGCGAAATGGCTGCCGGCTTCACGTAAGAAGGATATAAAATCTATAAGTGAAGTTCTTTCATTGGATTATGTTTACAGTAGTGTTGTGCACACTTCATTATATATGTTTGAAATAGTACGGGCGCACAATGCCGTAGTAGTGCTTGTTGAATCATTAGCGTTGCCATATGGCAACGCTAGGCGTTTATACTCAGTAAAATTGCTGCAGCTATCAGATCATGATATTTTATACTGATTCATACATCTTCATTGCAGGAAGGGATTTTTCCTATTAGAAGCACTGGATATGCTACTGACTGAAGATCTCGATGGCGATATTTTTGTGGAACCGCCCTATGTAAATGTAATTACAGATGAGGGCTCTTGGTGATGAAGATGATGGTGGGCTTATTGACAATCTCTCTCCCCACAGTTACGTGTCAGTGCTGAAATGAAGCTTGTAAATAATGGAAGAATCGGGGTTAGTTACGATGGTGAAGGTGTGTTACCACAGGACGAAGTGCCTTTTCTGTCTACTGTTGCAAGATCTGTTTCAATACCCGATGCTGCGAAAGAGCGGCTAACTGATAAAGGAAATAATAAATCAAATAACAAACCAAGATAGACCAATGAGGCTGATTTCAATATTGGGCGACTGTTGACATTTCCGGAGCCTAGTTATAGCAAGTGAAAATCCAAGACTGTTGTTGGCATTTTTGAATTGTTTACAGATAACCAGCTGATCAAACATTTAGTTTGAGAGACTAAAACATTATGCAGTGTTTTTAAATTGTGCGGACCCAGAAATAACTTCTGATGAAATTCGTTTTATCGCCATACTTTTCATTTCTGGATATAATAGGTTGCCCTCCAAGCGTTCTTATTGGGACACGCAGGATGATATGAAGACTGAAAGATTGTCATTCCCTATCTCTGTGCCTAACGCATAAGTATTGCGGGCGAGCTCTTATATGCCTCCGAAAATATAGACTACTCTAGTTACTCTATAGTTTGTAACTGCTTCTGAAGTGCTTTGATTCTTCATTTTCTAATTTTTTTATTTTATTCTATTGTTCCAGATAGTGTTTTGTTTTGACAGGCAACGAACTGTACATATGTGTCTATGTACTGCAAACAAATATTTGCTCCTTTGTTCAATAATTCTTTTCTGCTGTGATGTTAATAAAAACTGATATTCCATATTCTTACAATAAATAATGCTAAGATACTTCAACACTGTTATTGCATGAAAATAAAAAAAACACTTTGCAACCTAAATTCGACTTTCAAAACTCATTGTTTAAAAATAGGTAGTGCAAGCGCCTAGCGTTGCCATATGGCAACATCAAATATCTTATGACCTAGTGATTCCAAAATTCTGAAAAATGGTTTATTAGTTTATTTTGGTCTCAAACATACGGCAAAACACAATAAATAAGCAAATCTCAGAAAAATAATTAATTCAGGTGCTAATGGGTTAAATGTTTCTTTTCATCTAACAAGTGCACTGATGAACTATTCACTAGAAGTGTGTGGTCGTATAGAATCTCTTATGGCCTCTAAGTTGTGTAATTTCGTTAAGTCAAGTGTTTTTAAGTAGTTCAAGGTAATCTTGGTCCCATCCATTTCAAATTACGAAGGCTCTCGTCAGAAAATTTACTCTTGTGGACAATAAACTAATGTTTGTGTGCTCTCTAGCAAATATTTTTGTAAAAAATGCAGCTAAAATTAACAAAACTACCCCACAAAACACCATATAATATGGAAACTATTAGGATTTAAAATGTCAAAACGATGGAACTAATTTCAAACATCTTGATCTTATACTATACACTAATACTATCTCAGTGAAGGCAAATGCGATGTTATATGTAATGCTTAAAGTATTAAACTTCCTATGGTTATGGATAAGCCATAGCTGGTTAGTACCCTGGGGAGGCTTCTTTGAAAACTTATTACCTCAAATATGAGTTTGCTTTAAAACAGTCTACAATGCCAACTGGCTGCATTGCAGATATGAATGCAAATATGAGTACTGGAAACTGATTCATGGAAGAAAGGTGAATTTGCTGGAAATTTTGAAATACAGTACAGTACAAACATTTCATTCAAGAATTGGCATACTTTTGAACAAAAGATCCAAAATTTGGAAAAACTTGGGAAAGCTTTGCTATCTTAAATTTCTGGGTCAAATTCTTAATGTTTAAGAATTGTGTAACACTACGGCTGGCCCGTTTAAGAATGGTTCAACAATTGTTTAAGACGCCTTTCTCGTGGACAGTAGAGATTTTCTTGTGAAGATACAGAGCACAGTTCTCTGTGAAACAAAGAATTTCACCTAATTTCCTTGACAGAGAATAAGCCCAAAAGCCTATACAGTATCATGTCTACAAGTACGGGCCGTGAGAGCATAAATGGCAACAGCAATAAGTTTGTTCAAAACTCGCGTTTTCGCGGATGATATCCACACCACAGCTGGCTCATTTGTTATTTTTAGAAATCCGATACTACGTCAAAGTGTTATGTTTAATTTCATTCTGAAAAAATTATAGTGTCACTCCAGAGGCCTCTGTGGCAAACGTTCCAGTTCTTCTTCAAACAACGTCACCTAACTTATCCGTATATGCAACATGAAAACTTATTTCAAGTGCACATAGAGAAATGATAACCTCACTGCAAAATTGCGTGGGAACAGCTTTTCCGAAAATTAACAAGACGCAAGGAAATATAAACTATCCTCTGAATCAGAGATATACTCTGCAATATCTTGCGGTGTATCACATTCCTATTAGTTTCAGTATATAACATTAAAAATTAAGCAATCATTTACTTCAGCCTTTATTTCTAATAAGTTAACAACTGCTATTGGCCATATTACGCATTTATTACGAAAACGTGTTATCCTCTTCCATTCTGAATTTCTTTTAGAGAACAGCAGTCGACGGACATTACTAATCGACTCGAACATCGCCTTCGAATGTAGAGGAGAGAGCTTGCAAGTGCACATATGGAGAAAACAATACGGTACCAAAGATGACCAATCGCATTTTGTGGCAAATGTTTTAGACTTCGTATTAAGACAGCGTAACCTAACTTAACCGTACTATATGCATCATGAAAACTTATTCCACACGCCAGTAGAGAAAAAACATACTCATTATTTTACATGTGAATAGCCTCTCTGAAAATTAACCAGAAGCAAGAAAACAAACTAACCTCTGAAATCAGTGATGCGCTCTGCAATATCTTGAGGTCTTATCATCTTAGTTAATTTCAGTGTGAAGTATTAAAATTAACCGATCTTTTACTTAGCCTTTATTTCTTACGAGTTAACAACTGCCGTCGACCACGCTATTTATGTATCTGTTACGAAAACAAGTTCTTTCATTTCTAATTTTCGGAACAGCAGTTGAAGGGTATTACGAATCGACTCAGACATCACCTTCCAATATAGACGAGAGAGCTTGCAAGTGCACACAGAGAGAAAACTATACCATAGAGATGATCAATCTCATTTTGTGGCAAAAGTTTCAGTTTTCTTATTCAAACAGTCACCTAACCTAAATTAACCATACTATATGTATCATGAAAACATACTTCAAGCGCCAGTAGAGAAATAACCTTCGCTATAAAATTGCATAACAACAGACTTTCCAAAATTTAACCAGACACGAGAAAATATAAAACCTTTCTCTGAAATCAATTATGCACCCTGCAGTACTTTGAGGCGTATCCCATTCCTACTTAATTGCATTATTTAGCATTAAAATTAAATGACCGTTTACTTCAACTTTTATTCTTAAGAGTTAACCACTGCTATCGGACACATTGACGCATGTATTACGAAAACGTTCCCCTCTTTCACTTCCATTTTTCTTTACAGAACAGCAGTCGATGGGTAGGCTATTACGCACGAATGTTGAAGACAGAGCTCGCTAGTGGACATAGCGAGGAAACTATGCTGAAGATGATCGATCGCATGCAATATAATGTCTGGATGCATAAATGTCAGTAACGGAAAAAATCATGCATGCTTAATCGATTGTAATAAAGGATGAGTCAGTGACAGGGCTCTCGCTATAACCAAAGGATAATACATAGTTTAATATAGGAATTTTGAATGGGCAGACAAAAACTGTCGTTATAATGGGGTGCTTGTTATCTGATGTACTCATTATAGCAGACTTCTACTGTACATCTAAAGGGTAAACTACCCATTTTAGGTTTAAATAGAATTAGGATTAAGCATAATGCGAGAAATTATGGGATGAAGTCAGAATTGTGATACTGCCTTGAACTTCTCAGTCTGCAATATGATGTGAATAAAGTTTGGATGTATCATGATTAGTTAAATGTCTCCCTGTCTCATCTAATACTCCTCTCAGATTAGATCAACCATGGATTCACTAGAGGTATGTGGTTGTATGGAATCTCTTATGGCAAAGTGCACGACGCTTGTTTAGCATAGTCAGCATTTCCGATTCTTCCTAAACCTTGTTTAATTAAATAAAGCTGCGTAGCATCAACCCTTATCATTGTTGGCTAAAGTTAAGCAGCAAAGTTCGAGCGTTTACCAAACAGCGATTAGCATAGAACGTAAAATGGCTGCCAGATTTGAAGATTATTTTGAAAATAAACTGCTGTATCTGGAATAGAATGGAAATGAGCACAAACGTACAATTGTGGAGATATGCAATCCTTTTCAAGAACGTAGTCAGAAAATTTGTGGAAAGGTTTTATTTACCTAAACAAACAGTTTCATTTCTTGTGGATCATCATTTCCCCTCATCCAGTCCTGCTGGGTCGGGGTATTTATGGTACTTCTTCCATGATCTTGTCCCAGTCTAAATGTAGTCTTCTTATGCCGCTCTTCACGGATTCAATGCATCTTGTTCTAGGTTACCCTCTTGCCCTCGCACTTTACCTCCAGCATCTGTCTTGGAATTCTAAATCCCTGCATCCCCTTTACACGTCCAAACCACCTTAGTTTATTCTTTTCAACTCTCTCATTTAGCATTCCTATCCCAACTTCCTTCCTAATATCTTCATTTCCCACTCCATCTTTCCTATCATACTTCTTAGGAATTTCATCTCACTCGCTTGAATTCTACTCTCTTGCCTGTTCAGAAAGTTAGTAACACACTAGAGGTTGCAGTCGCGTGCGAAGTTGAGCACACTGTTTGGCACCGTCACTACAGGAGCCTCCCAATAAACTGAAGTATATACTTCTCTGATTGAAATGCCAGTCACCTGTGCAGCTTATGGCTGCATAGAGAGGCTCATAAAGGGCAATGACATATCATATCATGGGTATTTTCCTTGAAATTCATTTCCGTGTGCATAAAATACTTTGCGTGTCACGTATCGTCACGTGAATTGGCCTACTTGGGCTGACTACGCGACCGATTCCCCCGTCGGCGTGAATGAGATTCTTTGGATCTTACATTAAAGACTGAAATTAATATTTTACGAAATATAAGGGATGACTTTTCTTTCCCTGAATGGCCATGCCTTTGAAAGCGATTATGCAGAAAAATTATGCGTATGATACCAAGCCAAGTGGCCGCAGACTTTAGGTCACGTAGCTGTCAGCTTGCATTCCGGAGATAGTGGGTTTGAACCCCACTGTCTGCAGCCCTGAAGATGGTTCTTGTCCTGTAGTCATCGTAAGACGTGTGTGTGTCGGTGCAACGTAAAGCAAATTGGTACAAAAAAAAGAAAAGATGTGCATGATAGCCTGGAATTGTGCTCTGTTTTTCACTTTTTGTGTGTATTTATAGTACACCTATTAAAAGCTATTGAATATATTTTCTGTATATACAGTTTGTTGCTTTCCCTTCGCACAATATGTGTAGCAGTCTCCATTCATACCTTACCAAATTTTACAATTTGGAGAGACTGAATGTGCAAAACCGTGTTAACATATGAGTACTTTACTTTTGTCAATATTATTCCTTTAAATGTCATATAGGACTATGTACAAACATAATATATTATTGACCAAACGAGCTGCCCGTGCGGTTAGGGCCACGCAGCTGTCAGCTTGCTTGTGGGAAAGTTGGTTCAAACCCCACTGTCAACAGCCCTGAAGATGGTTTTCCATGGTTTCCCATTTTCACACCAGGCAGTTCGACTATCGACCATATTGTCACCGAATGCATTGGAAGGACATTCGTTGGATCCAGCCAGGACTTTGTGGTGGCTTCTTCTGAGGCCATACTATGGCTAGAGAACTTAGATCTCTTTGAACCCTTTTGCTTGCATGATTGTTTTCAATGTTATGTGTATATCTTGTAATTATGTATATAATATTTTGTGTTGTATATTTAATCTTTGTATTGTTTTGTATAAGTTACCATACGCTAATAATAATAACCAGGCAAATGCTGGGGCTGTACCTTAATTAAGCCCACGGGTGCTTCCTTCCCACTCCCACTCCTTTCCTATCCCATCGTCCTATCTGTGTCGATGCGATGTAAAGCAATATATAAAAAATATTGTAATTTTTCAGTTCTCGTCAATCATATAATTTACCACTCTCCCTTACCATTAACGGAAATCATTTTACAAGTTAATCTTAAAGTATTGAGGAAAAGCTAAATAAACACTCCACGACAGGTTGAAACCACAGTCAAGTGTCATATTTCCAGTTGTAATCACGTTTAGAAAACATTGACAATAATAATAATAATAATAATAATAATAATGGCTTTACGTCCCACTAAGAACTTGCACGGTTTTCAGGAACACTGAGGTGTTAGAATTTTTTCCTACAGGAGTTCTTTCATGTGTCAGTATATCTACAAGAGGCTGACATTTCAGCACCTTCAAGTATCACCGGACTGAGCCAGGCTCCAACCTGCCAACTTGGGTTCAGAAAGCTAGGGTCTAAACCAGTGATGATAATATTTTGTCTACTTCACCCCAAAATCACACCAATATTTTTAGGCCTAAAAAATCGTTCATCCGCTTCGTACAAGAGGACAGTTTCGGTCACTGGGCAGAATTATACCAAAGTCCTGGTCCTTTACACGAAAGTAGTGAAATATACGTGCCCTCCTCCTAAACGTATGTTATTAGAAGTCCTGTACTTATGTTTTTTGGGCTTTCTGTTTACTGGAGAGAAGCATCGCAAGTATACTGTAGTATCTGAGAGTGTTTACATGTAAGAATTTTAGACCACATCAATATCCACAGTTTGAGAGTGTTTACATGTAAGTTTTATAAGTCCCCCATTTACATTGTTGAGTTCAGCGGAGTGAGCTTTTTACCAAACAGCTGGGATTTCAACATGCTCCGCTCGCTAGTGATTCTCTCAGACGTGAAGCCAATGCTACCTCTAGTGTATCGTTTACTAACTCTGTGCCTGCTACTCAAAATCCAAGTCTCAGCTGCATAAGTCAGTATGGCTACATAGTACATTTTATACATTATCTCTTCACTTTTCCTTGGTACTTCTTTGCTCCAAACAAGTTTTCTTACTTCGGTGGAATGTGTTACTCTGCTGTACCCTTTTGCTGATCTCCATGTCCACCCTTGCATTTTGCATTAATTCACTTACTAGGTACTTAAGAGCTGTCCAGAATTTCCAGACACCGACTTCCAATTTTCACAGTGCCCTTTCCTAGCCTTTCCCCTCTCGACATCACCATAGTCTTGCTTCTCTCTGTACTGATTTTCATGCCATACTTCTCAATTTTTTAGTTTAGTACATCTAGTTGTTGCATTTCTTTGCTGTCCTTTCCCCAGTTCACATCATCTGCAAATAGCAGTATCTTCATCTCTCTATCTCCATACGATTTTTGTTTGTTTCCTTTACAATTTTGTTCATGACCATAATAAACAAAAGAGGTGACAGCACACACCCGTATCTTAGTCCAGTCTTATTCCTAAACCATTCTGTCTTTCCAACTGTGGTCAGTACTCTGCTAACAGTTGTGCATTGCTTGCACCATTTCTAACATTTTTATTCAGAGTCTCCTTTTAACCATGGTTTCCCAAACCTTCTCCCTGGGTACACTATCATATGCCTTTTCTACATCAATGAAAGACACGAACAGACCCTTTCCATATTCCCAGTTCTTTTCCATCACATCTTCCACTCCTAAAGCCATATTGTTTCTCTTGTAACTCTCCTCCAATCTTTCTTCTCATTCTTTCTATTATCCTTTCCATTATTTTAACTACTGAGATATAAGTGTGATTCCTCTATAATTACCACAAACTTTCTTGTCCCCTATCTTAAACACTGGTATTATCCCTTTTTTCCAGTCTTCTGGTACACATTTGTGTTTCCACATACACTTTAGTAGTCAGTACAACCATTGCAGAACAGGTCCAGCGGCTTTTATCATTTCCACACTGATTTCATCCATCCCTGTTGCTTTTCCCCATCTTCATCCTTTGTACCGCTAACTCCACCTCCCGCATTGTTATATCCTCCTCTGTTGTTGAGTCCTCGCACTGTATTGCTTCCATCTCCCCTGTACAGTTGTTTACATTCAATAACTTATCAAAATACTCCTTCCATCTTCTCTTCCATACAGCATCCTTTTACTGTCACATCCGCTTCTATTTTTTGTGTAAATCCTTTTGCTTTCTTCTGTCAGATCTCTGTTCCATTCTTGCCAGGCTGTCTTTTTTCTTTCACCACTCTCCTCATTTCCTCATTCCACCACTGTGTCTCCTTTTCTTTCACTCTTGTAGATGTCCTGCCACAAGCACTCTCTGCTGCACTAACAAATGCCTTTTTAAAATTGGCCCCCCACTCTTCTACATTTTCCACTTCAGTAACTGGGATTTGTTGCTTCAATATCTCCTGAACATCATCTTTTACATTTTTGTCCTTCAATTTCCATACTTTTATTTTGCTTTCTCTTATCTCTTAGTTTTTCCATTTTTCCCGACCGTAATTTTGCCACCACAACTCTATAGCCCCCATCAAATGCTTCTCCCGTAAAGCCGTAACATCCATCAACTTCCTGCGATTTGTACTTTCCACCCAAAAGTAGTCGAATACCAATTTTGTTCGTCTGTCACCTCACCCATATCTCTTAATTTTCCTGCTGTTTTTCTTTCAAAACCATGTATTCCCCACTATAAGTCTATTCCTTTCACAGAAGTCCACTAGTTCCTCTCCTTTGTGATTCTTTTTCCCATATCCATATGGTCCAATGATTTCTTCCTTTCCTTGTCTCTCGCTTCAGACTTGTGCATTCAGATCTCCCAAAATAACCACTTCCACACCTGAAATTTCTGTTTCTAATTTCTCAATCCTTCAATATCTTCTTTCCTGTTTCCCGTCTGTGGTGCGTACACTTGTAAGAAGTCCATCACTTCATTCTTCATCTTTAATGTAATCTTCATTATTCTCACTCACACATTCTACCACTTCAACATACTCCTCCAATTGCTTTGAAATGATAAGTCCCACTCCGTTTATTGCTTCTTGGCCACCACCCCAACATAATGTGTACTCTTTCCTAAATTTCTTCTTTCCATTACCTTTCTAGTTCACTTCACTCAGCCCGATCATTTCCAGCTCCTTCTCCATGAAATCTACTACTTCCTCTGCCTTTCCTGTCAGGGTCATAAGATTTATTATTGCTATCTTAATGTTGGTTACTGATCACCCATTTCTCAGTTCCCCCAGTACCCTGAGAACTGCATGTTGCTTTAAGCAGGGAACGCCCTAGCCTTTTCCGAGGTTGATTTCCTAGTACCATACCATATATAGACTATTATTACAATGAGGTCACCACTCCCAAAGGCATTTTATACCTACTGCCAGGTGTTGTTTTAGGCCGCTCCACTGAAGTACAGACGCTACAAGTTACCCTCTTCCGCCACCGATTGTGTACCGAAGTCCACCTCCACCACTGATGGCGATGGGCTCTCCACACACACCCTGGGCATGGGCCCTCCATATTTGTGACCCCTGGAGAGCGGATGTCCCAGTAATTTAATGCACCCCCCCCCCCCCGAACTGGGCTGCATGTTGGTCCGCGGGTTGTATTGGGTATTTCAACCAGACCTACTGAATTGTAGGGTCCCCCTATCGGCCACCTGGGGACGCGCCCTCTAGGGGTTAGCAGGCTCACACCCAGGCCACGGAATGGATACAAAATAACCTACAATTTCTAAAGCAGGGAAATCATCCTGTTTCTGCTATCATTCTGCGAGTTCTTTCTGTTTTCCAGTGACTGGCAAAAGTTTAGAACAGGTTACATTTTCCAGCGCACGCACACTATCTCCCGGATGCAAGCTTACAGCCGTGCGCCTCCACGCGCATGGCCAACTCGCCCGGTCGTTTCTCCTTTAGATTTTGAACATACACAGCATGAGTACTCCTTGTAGCATGGAACATGTTCTTATTAATGGAGGCATTTTCAATTCCACCAGGGTTTAGGATAGCATCATATATTATTCTTTGTACTACAAGGGATACTTGTAGCATGTTCTCGACTATAATTTCTTTATTAAAAAGGAAAACCACGTTCAAGTGAAGCATTTCCATTAAACAATATTAGTATCATTTTGAGAAATGAAGCCAACTTTACTGTTTTCAAATTTACTGTTGGAAAAACAGTGCGAAGCCAAAAGTGATCTAACCTCTCGTCTTTAGAAGTCAAAGAATTCACTTCTTTCAAAGTATCATTCTCACAAACAGAAGTGAACCCCCTTTGTACATGATAGGCTTCAATTACCCAAGATCCATTTATTTTCAACAAAGGCATTTAAAGCTATCCTTAGCAGCCTGCTGCTTAGAGGGTACTTGGCTACACTTAGATCGAAACAAGAAATTAATTTAGTCAGTTTATATGCCAGCGGTGAGCAGACCCGGCCAACAGCTGGAAACTGCAGATGATGACTATGATATGCCAGCAGTGACCTTTCCAGTAACTTCTTGCATAAAGCTACCATTCCTCTTAGACAATCTGTGTGAAACACTAACATATCTCTATCATTTAATCCAGGATTGCCGTGAAGTGCTGCTTTAGCAGCAGAACCTATGTCAATTTTAGATGCAGGCAGAAGATTTTCTTTACTGTCTAAATTCGTTTTAGGACATTTTCTGAAGACTGCAGCAATTCAGACTTAACAAACCTTGTCATGACATTTATCATCAATAAAAGATTCATAAAGGAGTGATGCAAATGGAAGATCTGTCTGAAACTTTTAGGATTTCTTTTACTGCCATTTGATATGAATTGTGCACAGTATGAAAGCCATAAGATCCAATGTTCAACAAAATAGGATCATCTAGATCATCATTTAATAAATTACCAAAATTCTGAAGGAACGTTTTATTAACATTTGGACCATCCATTGAAATTTGTAAGTTTTTTTTTGATAGAGTCCTTGCTGTGCTTGCAAAAAAACCATTTAACAAATCTGAAGAGGTAGAGTGACCGAGAAACATGGAATCAAAATAAGAAGTGCATACTTCATTAGTATCAGGATCGAAACAATGTACACTGTACAGCTTGGGACTTTCCCTCATATGAGAAGACTTCCTGCATTACACCACGCCTTCTCCCTTTATATCTCGTTATTTAATCACTGTTTTATTTTTAAAAAAACATAGATATATACCAGTATATATGACAACCATATTTTAATTTGATTACGTACTCTTTCAGACTATCTAAATGTAATAAACTAAGAAAATTAAATTAATGCGAGCTCGCACACAGTCGAGTTAGTGCGACGGTTGCTTCTCCAATCAACTACGTCTATGTCCACGTGCAAAGCCAAGGTGCTCCGCCTATTTGTTTACATCAGGATTAAACTCTCGTGAAAAATCATACAGGGCCGCTTCGTGGCTTCTAACCATCCAGACCAATGGTCTTGTCCACAGCAAAAATCCTTGTCCAGATCCTATCCTAACCACCCGCATGGCAAGTCGACAAATCATTTAACAATCACCACCACCAGCTATCAAAGCACCTCACTCATTAGTTCCTCAGTACAGAGGTTGGCAGCTTTGAGCATAGCTTCACAACATCCTTCCCGAGAAGGCCACAGCATGTAAACAAACGACACTCGTTCCGCGCACTACTGAATGTAGCGAGTACTGGGCTGAGAGAAGTAAAGTAATAATCTGTTTTCACTTAACACTGGGAACACTTTCCGTGATCGTAAAAAACAAGGAAATTAAGCAGAATATGCCTCCCTAAAAGACTGATATCATTTCTTAGTTGAACTCATCACGAACACCACTAAAAATACTAAATCACTTACAAATTCGCCACACAATTCCACGAGTTTCAGAGCTACCGCCAATGTTACACCCACAATAAACAAAGCTTTTCACAGCTGCCACAAAGCACAACACGCTTACTAAAGTTGTTATACACAGCCTGCTTTTCACGGATATATTTTCTTCAAAATCACAGCCTGCTACTTGTTTGGGAACATCTCAGTGAATGAACTAGCAGTTGAGGTAGAACAGGTGACAAAAGCACTGTGATAATCGATAATGTGATTATCAAGTCATTTACCGGTCGAATTTCAAACACTGCATCTCGTATTACCAGCTACTGTCGAAAGTCAAATTCGGAAAGCGAAACGAAGCGCGGATATTCAAAATCCGTACAATAATGTTCATCCGTACAACCATAAAACACACTCAAATTCTGTACATTTTAAGGAAAAACCGGAATGCTTGGCAGGTATGCCACAAGGACCCGCACTATCCTGTGGTGTTCCTCATACAGTAAGGTACTAATCACACGCAAGCCAGAACCATGGTGTCGCTCATAAAGTGGTGCTAATCACAGGTACTGTAAAAGCCGGCAACGCACTCTGTTGCTACTAATCACAAACCTATTTTGTACCTAACATGGTGGTACTACGCGCAAGTAAAAGCGACCCGGTGTTCTACGCGTGGTGGTACTAATCACAAATAGTTTCATGGTTCTAATATAACCATCCCTTGGTCGCCTCTTATAGCAGGCAGGGAATACCATGAATGTATTCTTTGTCTGCATCCCCCACCCACATGGGGGTAATCTGAAAAATTACACAACCTTTTTCTCTTTTGTTCTTCCATGTTGCTAAGAAGTACCTTCAGCAATGAAGAATTGAATATTCTTCCAACAAAGGAAACAAAATTACCAAAGGGTGTTCACAATTCTCTTTTTGCAAAACTTCACGGTAGTGTTAAATTCCACTGCCAACTAAAAGTGCTTAATATAATCATTAAAAATGGTGCTCCACGATTCCCCGTAACTTCCTTAAATTTAAAACGCATTTCCGTACACACTGGTTAGCCAAATCTTAAACAAGTTTGATGCACTTGGCCATAATGATAATTTGATAATGGTAGTAATTTGAATTAAGTTTGCAGAAAACATCACCATTTATAGAGGTAAGTTCTCAGTATCTGGCAATATGTCCGAACTGCCTATACACATCAACAGTTTTCCTATATAAACTGAATACACCAAGCTCTGGTTCATACATTAAATTACATCCGAATGACCATCCCAAGTGGAACCAGAGCCCCAGAGATAAGGATTATTCAAGGACCACCATTGACCCATCATTAAAATGTAGCCCCATGATAATATTACACATGAAATTCTAGGCAATATAACTTATCTGACTTCGCAAGAATCTCTCCACCCCACCACCATAAACCCGAAGCCAATACCGTCAAACACTGTTCCACGAAAAGCAGAACATTCACTCTGGTTAATAATTAAAATGACAAGTAAAAATTAACAATTACACACCCTAAAACTTGTCCAGTACCAAGAAGATACCCAAATCGCAAATATTATAAAAGAGATTGGGTCCAAAAAGACTAGGGGGAAGGGTAATCAAATTAACTATACTAACATATGGCATGGAGGTCATACATCAACATTTGCTTTTTTTTTTTTTTTTTTGCGTCGCACCGACACAGATAAGTCTTATGGCGAGGCTGGGATAGGAAAGGGCTAGGAGAGGGAAGGAAGCGACCGTGGCCTTAACGTACAGCCCCAGCATTTACCTGGTGTGAAAATGGGAAACCACGGAAAACTATCTTCAGGGCTGCCGACAGTGGTGTTCGAACCCAATATCTCCCGGATGCAAGCTCACAGCTGCGCGCTCCTAACCGCACGGCCAACTCGCCCGGTATCAACGTTTGCAATAGCTACCCAACAAAAATATAGCATGACCTCTATACTTTCAAGTTAAGCCAATCAGCTTATAAAATGTTCTTTGCAACAACAGACAAAAATTAATATTTAAGCCACTGCTGAATTTATCCTAAATACTTTTAAAGCACAAACCTCATCAAAACCGATATCTTAAGAGATCTAACATCAATAAAGGGGTAAACAAAAGTAGGTTATACACCTCTACACAACGGCGTTACACTTGTGCGATATGGACTATTTATCCTCTTCCGTGAGTTTAGAGCGAAGGGAAGAATTCCAGGAATTTCTCTGCTTCGACAAAGGAACAGCACGCGCGAGGAATTTCAATACGTAATAATTACATACTCCGGCGATCCTCCTAATACAATCAATCACTGTACTCCATATACAGATCTATAGGAAATTCAGAACTTTGCAACGTAAATCGCATTTCTCCCCGGTAATTGGAAGACAGAAAATTAAGCACGTGTTTCTCCAGTTACCTCATAAAACGAAAATAAAAGGTTTCGACACACACTTTTCACTACTCAATTCAAAGTAACTTACGCACAGTCTTTACCACGTATTTCGATAACTTATTTCAGTTTGAATGACCAGGAGGGAGAGTTTCTTCTCCGATGGGAACTTCTGAAGGTCAATAGCGCAGTAAACAAATTCTTCCAGAACACATGATGATCTAGAAAACTAACCAGACGATAATTCTAGAGCCAACTTTCCGGATAACCCTCATAAAAATACTGCACGAGACAGTAATATCATGAACTTTCACGTTCTACAAACACTAAATCACTCCCATCACAATTTATTTAGCGTATATTTACTATTAAGCCTTCCAGGGGAAAACTTAAACCTATTTTAGGTAACTGAATTACACAACATAAAAGAGCAGAAGAATATAATAGTAATCTCAATCACGTGCAGAAAAAAAGCTAAAAATTGTAAGAGGAAAAATTGGACGTTATACTCACGGGCCTATGGTTGTTGGTGAAGACTATTGCAATCAATTGGCTGAATTCGTTCCCCGACCAACATCCGCTTAGGAGTCAAATTACTATGCATTGAAAATGATTTCGAACTTATCTTCAAAACCTAATAAATTCAGAACTTTTAAAATATATAAAATAAATTATATATCTAATTTTATAAATTATACCTGTCAAAGTTTAGAAGCAGTTCTAATATTCTGTTAAATTATATTTTGTTTTGACTTGACAACTTCCGTTTTGACCACAGCCATTCTAATTCCTTTGCGTCCTTACAAGCCACTGCAGATAGAGCCTTCTAAATACTGAGACTGTTTATGCAGAGGCAGAGAAACCAATGGAACTTGGGAAGACCACTTCACGAAGTTATACCAAAAGACAAGGCCGTATCCAGGAATAATGTTCAATGGCTATATAAGGATGGGGGGAGGGGAACGGTCATAATACAAAAGCTATTGGAGCAATGTAATACCCTGTGGATAGGGTGGTAGAATGTACCACAGTTTCCTCTACCCGTCGTCGGAGATGATTAAAAGAAGGAACTCAGGGGCTCGATTTGGGAACATGATTTGGCATCACGGTTCCGGCATATGAGTCTGGCATTGCATCCACTTACTTGTGTCAGTTCCGCACTTTCATCCTTTCTATCCGGCCCACTGGGTCAACAATAATTCTCTTCCAACCCTGACGTTATTAGGTTTGTCAAGCTTAAGGCCGGTCTCCACTGATTAACATTTAACAACAACATGTTTAATGTTAAGAGTGTTAAATGTTAACTGGTGCCACCATCAACATGTTCAATGTTAAATGTTGAATACTGTTTCATTTAACATTGTGTCCACACTTAATAAACATGTTAAATTTGACTTTCTTTGTTTATATATAGGCCCTAAATAGTTCATCATAACAATTTGTGGTTATATATTTAGGTGGTGTCTAGTATTTTCAAATAAGGACAATGGACTCAGATAAAGAGGATTTTGCCCTTGGTGCTTCTTGTTATGACTTAGAAATGCAGTTTTATTAGACACATTTCCTCCCCTCATCCTTCTCATTGCTTCAAAAGCAAACCAGTTTGAAGTGTAAACTTCGTACGCTCCAGCACCAACTTATGATTCTTTTTCCAATACTCGACTGTACTGGGAGGGGAGGGACGCTAGGTTTTTTATCAATGCACTCGCGGGAACAATTAAGCATAACTTATCCTCCTCCTCTGCGAACCATGTGACCTTGCCGCGGTGGGGAGGCTTGCGTGTCCCAATGATGCAGATAGCCGAGCCGCAGGTGCAACCATATCGGATGGGTATCTGTTGAGAGACCAGACTAACGAATGGTTCATCGAAAGGGGGGTAGCAGCCTTTCGGTTGTTGCAAGGGCGGCAGTCTAGATGATTGGCTGATACGGCCTTGTAATAATACTCAACATGGCTTAGCTGTGTTGATACTGCTACACGGCTGAAAGCAACGGGAAACTACAGCCGTAACCACCTCCCGAGGACATGCAGCTCTCTCTGTATGAAAGATGTACTGATGATGGCTTCCTCCCGGGTAAAATATTCCGGAGGTAAACTAGTCCCCCATTCGGATCTCCGGGTGGGGACTACACGAGAGGGGGCGATCATCAGGAAGATGGATACTGACATTCTGCGAGTCGGAGCGTGGAATGTTAGGAGTTTGAATCGTTGTGGTAGGTTAGAGAATCCGAAAAGGGAGATGGATAGGCTAAAGTTAGATGTAGTTGGTATAAGTGAAGTACGTTGGCAGGAAGAACAGGATTTTTGGTCAGGCGACTACCGAATTATCAACACGAAATCAAACAGGGGTAATGCAGGAGTTGGTTTAATAATGAATAAGAAAATAGGGCAGCGGATAAGCTACTACGACCAGCATAGTGAAAGAATTATTGTCGCCAAGATAGACACCAAACCAATGCCCACCACAATAGTGCAGGTCTATATGCCTACTAGTTCAACGGATGATGAAGAAATCGAAAGAATATATGAGGAGATAGAAGATTTAATACAATATGTCAAAGGTGACGAGAATCTAATTGTGATGGGAGACTGGAACGCAGTGGTAGGCCAAGGAAGAGAAGGTAGCACAGTAGGAGAATTTGGATTGGGACAAAGGAACGAAAGAGGAAGTCGGCTGGTTGAATTCTGCATTGACCATAATTTAGTCCTCGCCAATACTTGGTTCAAACACCACAAACGACGGCTGTATACGTGGACGAGACCTGGAGACACTGGAAGGTATCAAATAGACTTCATTATGATTAGGCAGAGATTCAGAAACCAGGTGTTGGATTGCAAAACTTTCCCAGGAGCAGACGTGGACTCTGACCACAACTTGTTGGTCATGAAATGCCATCTGAAGTTGAAGAAATTGAAGAAAGGAAAGAATGCAAAAAGATGGGATCTAGACAAGTTGAAAGAAAAGAGTGTGATGGATCGTTTCAAGGAACATGTTGCACAAGGACTAAATGAAAAGGCCGAAAAAAACACAGTAGAGGAAGAGTGGAGAATCATGAAAAATGAAGTCAGTAGGGCTGCTGAAGAAATGTTAGGAAGGAAGAAAAGATCAACTAAGAATCAGTGGATAACTCAGGAGATACTAGACCTGATTGATGAACGACGAAAATACAAGAATGCTAGAAATGAAGAGGGCAGAAAAGAATACAGGCGATTAAAGAATCAAGTGGATAGAAAGTGCAAGGTAGCTAAGGAAGAATGGCTGAAGGAGAAGTGCAAGGATGTCGAAGGCTGTATGGTCCTGGGAAAGGTAGATGCTGCATACAGGAAAATCAAGGAAACCTTTGGAGAAAGGAAATCTAGGTGCATGAATATTAAGAGCTCAGATGGAAAGCCACTTCTAGGGAAAGAAGACAAAGCAGAAAGATGGCAGGAGCATATCCAACAGTTGTATCAAGGTAACGATGTAGATAATTTCGTTCTGGAACATGAAGAGGCTGTTGATGCTGATGAAATGGGAGACCCAATTTTGAGGTCAGAGTTTGACAGAGCTGTGAGTGACCTAAATAGGAACAAGGCACCTGGAATTGATGATATTCCCTCTGAATTACTGACTGCCTTAGGAGAAACCAGCATGGTAAGGTTATTTCATTTAGTGTGCAAGATGTATGAGACAGGAGAAGTCCCATCCGATTTTCGGCAGAATGTTGTTATACCTATTCCCAAGAAAGCCGGTGCTGACAGGTGTGAAAACTACCGCACTATTAGTTTAGTATCTCATGCCTGCAAAATTTTAACACGTATTATTTACAGAAGAATGGAAAAACAAGTTGAAGCTGAGTTGGGGAAGATCAATTTGGCTTCAGAAGAAATGTAGGAACACGTGAAGCAATCCTGACTTTACGTCTGATCTTAGAGGATCGAATCAAGAAGGACAAGCCCACGTACATGGCATTCGTAGATCTAGAAAAGGCATTCGATAATGTTGATTGGACCAGGCTATTTATGATTCTGAAGATGATAGGGATCAGATACCGAGAACGAAGAATTATCTACAACCTGTATAAAAATCAGTCTGCAGTGATAAGAATCGAGGGCTTTGAAAAAGAAGCAGCAATCCAGAAAGGAGTGAGGCAAGGCTGCAGTTTGTCCCCTCTCCTTTTCAATGTTTACATAGAACAGGCAGTAAAGGAAATCAAAGAGAATTTTGGAAAGGGAATCACAGTCCAAGGAGAGGAAATCAAAACCTTGAGATTTGCCGATGATATTGTTATTTTATCTGAGACTGCAGAAGATCTCGAGAAGTTGCTGAATGGTATGGATGAAGTCTTAGGTAAGGAGTACAAGATGAAAATAAATAAGTCCAAAACAAAAGTAATGGAGTGCAGTCGAACGAAGGCAGGTGATATAGGAAATATTAGATTAGGAAACGAAGTCTTAAAGGAAGTAGATGAATATTGTTACTTGGGTAGTAAAATAACCAACGATGGCAGAAGTAAGGAGGACATAAAATGCAGACTAGCACAAGCAAGGAAGAGCTTTCTTAAGAAAAGAAATTTGCTCACTTCAAATATTGATATCGGAATTAGAAAGAAGTTTTTGAAGACTTTTGTGTGGAGCGTGGCATTGTATGGAAGTGAAACATGGACGATAACTAGCTCAGAAAGAAAGAGAATAGAAGCTTTTGAAATGTGGTGTTATAGAAGAATGCTGAAGGTGAGATGGATAGATCGAATCACGAATGAAGAGATACTGAATCGAATTGGTGAGAGGAGATCGATTTGGCTAAATTTGACGAGAAGAAGAGATAGAATGATAGGACACATCTTAAGACACCCAGGACTTGTTCAGTTGGTTTTTGAAGGAAGTGTAGGTGGCAAGAACGGTAGGGGTAGACCAAGGTATGAATATGACAAACAGATTAGAGCAGATGTAGGATGCAGTAGTTACGTAGAAATGAAAAGGTTAGCACATGATAGGGTGGCATGGAGAGCTGCATCAAACCAGTCTATGGACTGATGACTCAAACAACAACATAGAATTCCTGTAAAATGTCGGCTTTCTTCGCTTTATCCCTGCATTCCTTTTATGAGACATCCCATAAACAAGGCCTTTCTATTATATCATTAATTAAGTCCAAAATAATCTTGCTCCACTCCATTTCCGATTATAAATTTTAGTATAGTGCACAGAGAACGACACACGTGCGCGTTTCGGTACCAGTACTGTATTTGTAGCTTATAACAAAGAGAATGAGTGTTGCGGAGTGTTGTAACTATAATTCTACTTCACGAGAAGCACGTCGTTTGCATCGTTTGGCTATCTGTTGACATGGAACCGGAAAGGAAGTTGCCGAAGCTGTGCCAACATCTCACGAACAACGAATTGACTTGACATGTTTTCCACTTGGAGCGGAAAACACGCCAACATGTTAAAAGTGTTAACCTCAACATTCTGAGTTAACATGCAAAGTCAATTGGAAGACACAATCACAATATACATGTCAATTGTAACATGTTAAATTTAACATGTTGGTGTTAAATGTTAATCAGTGGAGACCGGCCTTTAGGGAGTCTTTCATTTTCACCCCCTTCGTCGATCTTCCCTTTCTTTTGCCGATGTCTTCACTCTTCGAAGGTCGGACATCTTCATCATTCCTTCTGATCAATAACAATAGAGGCTGATCCAACGATGATAATAATAATAATATAATAAGATGACACCCTGGAGGAGACCTGCGTATCAGTGATGAAGGGTCCCTATTAAGATGAATTATAATGATTTATTTATTCGTATCAGAAACATGCATTTTACATAATGGTACTTAATGACATACATATCAAATAGAGTCTGCCCAGAATTTTGCCAAATCACGGGCATTAGGTGTCGCAGCCATCAGGTCCTCCATTGTGCAACTTAAAGGACACTTGCCGCTACTACAGTTCATGAAATGGGCTGTAGTTTGGTCTTCACCACATTCACTTTGCCTAGATGTGCCAGGAAAGCCCCACTTTACCATATTGATTCTTGATCTACCGACCCCAGCGCGAAGCCTGTTCAACGAATTCCAAGTAGACCAATGTTCCTCGTGTCCTGGAGGGAGATGTTCAATTGGTAGCATCCAACCAGCAAGGTGAGGATTTCTAGTTCTCCATAATCTCAACCTTGTGGATTGAGCAGATTCTTTTAGATTTTCGGTTGTACTCAGGAAACTCCTCCTAGACCTCAATCTCGGTGGGCAGGTTCATATCCATACAATGGGTGTGCACATGATGCGATTGCTTTGGTTCTCTCATGCATGGATGCAACTTCTCTTCTAATATCTAGTGGGGCGATTCCAGTCAAACAGTAGATTCTATCTCGAGGAGTTGGTCTCAAACAGCCAGTGATAAGCCGACATGTTTCATTTAGAGAAATGTCTACTTGTTTAACATGACTGGATCTATATCAAACAGGGCAAGCATACTCTGTAGCGGAGTAGAAAAGAGCCAGGGCCGTAGTTCTCAACGTCTTTGGATGTGTACCCCAACTGGTTCCAGACAACTTACGAAGGATGTTGTTTCTAGCTGACACTTTCTGCTTGTTGTTCATTCAGTGTCGTTTGTAGGTGAGAGCAAGATCCAATATTACACCTAGATATTTAGGTGTTGGGCAGTGATCTAGTTGAGTATCCTCCCATACTACCTGTAATTTCCTTGACGCCTGTCTGTTCTTTCAATGGAAGGCGCATACCTGAGTTTTAGATGGGTCAGGTTTCAATTGGTTTCATCTGTAGTAGGAGGATAGTTCAGAAACAGCCTCTGATAACTTTTCTTCTACAACCTCAAAGCAGTTTGCTTGAGTAGCAATAGCTCGATCATCCGCATATATGAAGCTTCTGGAACCAACTGGAAGAGGTTGGGGGACACGGAAAGAGCCTCCCCGAAGTGTGTATGATTTACATTCGGGCGTTCGCTGGGCGACGGTGAGGTGTTAACACCAGCTGATCTTTCCAATCCAGAAGTAACATCAACTATTATATAATTATAATGCTGAAGATGGCACAAAAACCCAACCTACAACCACCGAACCAGAAGAATTAACCAACGAAGATTAAAATTTTCGACCCGGACAGGAATCGAACCCGGGACTCTTTGAATCAAAGGCCAGCATGCTAACCGTTTGGCCATGAAGCTGGACAAAATTCCTGTGCTAATCCCGAGGTGGAGAATTCTTTTCAGACACAGCCCCAATGGAGGTGAGCTGCATGTATCATTTTAATCTCATACCATCCCTCCTCCCATTCTTAAATGTCTGCCAGTACTGGACCTCCGAGGACGGCAGCTAGTACCACTAACAGTTACACTACGAAGACGAACGTGATGTTCGAATACGATTTTAGACTAACAAACTTTAGGCGGGGAAACAAAAATAATTAAATCAAGTCAATACTGATCTGCATTTAGGGCAGATTGGCAGATTGGCAGATTTCCTGTCTGTTGTTTTCCTAGCCTATTCTTAAATGATTTTAAAGACATTGGAAATTTATTGAACATCTCCCTTGGTAAGTTATTCCAATCCCTAAATCCCCTTCCTATAAACGAATATTTGCCCCAATTTGTCCTCTTGAATTCCAACATTATCTTCATACCGTTATTGTTATCATTCCTACTTTTAAAGACACCGCTCAAACTTATTCGTCTAACGATGTCATTCCAAATATGCAAGCCAAGAAAAAGGTGCCCCACATCTGTAGGGTTTTTTTCAGGCTATAGGTTCCCTTTGCGACCATTTCTTTTTTCATGGATGAAACTTCTCTTCTAATATCTAGTGGGGCGATTCCAGCCAAACAGTAGATTCTATCTCGTGGAGTTGATCTCAAACAGCCAGTAATAAGTCGACATGTTTCATTTACAAAATGTAATTATTCTAAGAAAAATTCAAAATAATGAAATACCGATAATTAAATCGTTTAGATGCCACTATAAACTGTTTTAAAGTAAATATTTGTTTATAAACATGAATGGGTGACAACCATTCAGGTTGAAATCTGGTAGGACACTGGAATATTTGAGATTAGAAACTGACGATTTTGTTAACAAAAACTGATTTATTTGAATTATTTGATATTAATTCTTGAAAACTCTCTTAAGTATGTTTATTTCAGGCGCTTAATTATATCTCAAAGTCCACTTCCCGGATGAATTGTCAGCGTGTTGGCGTGATAGTAGCAGCGATTGGAAATTAGAAGGAGGGAGGGGAAAAATTAGAGACAACAAAAAGTACCCGGGTTAGCGGTCGGGGGGCGGAGGTATATACATCAAAACTATTTTTTTCAAAGCTACAAAACTGTAAGTTTTCTGATGCTGTCTGAGCGAATTTCGACAGAGAGGTAAAGGCCGACAGTTTACAAACTTACTATACTGTACCGGTACCGGTATTTGCTTACGTGCGTTAACAATAGGTTCTTGAGATTTTCATTCAATATCATACAATATAACTTTCACCAAAAGAACAATATTGCACATGTATTACAGTTAAATAGACTTACGGCTTGATTATACAATTAAAAATAAGTTAGTACTTGACTACACACTAAGAAACTAACAGACACTAAAGAAACTGTGAGAATGACGAATGCGTACGGCAAGCGAAGTAATCATACATACGTGCCCATGTTCTTAGTAGAAAAAAAGAAGTCCGCTACTCTTCTTCACAGCACGTGGTATACACTGCAGTGCGAGTCTTCGCTACTTGCTGTGATGGTATGCAGATCGGTTAGCCACGATGAACGATATTTTGTGCGTATTTCCGGGCGTAATTTTGCCGATAATTATAGGAATGAAAGAAAATATTTACTTGATAAGACAACAGGGCTTGTGCAATTTCTTAATAATTCCCAGTTTCACCTAGCACAAAAGGAATAAAAATGTAATGTTTTCTCCACAAAATGGAGGGGGACGGCTGCCCTCCTCATCCCCCCAATCTACGTTACTGGGTGTAGGGCCCCGGTTTCATTTCAAGGATGGGCCAAGGATATTAATCACATTTGGATAATTCTTCTAAGTCGGAGAGCGAGTGTTTGTGATAATCCTGATACACATTCCCCTACTCACAACAAACCACACTATTCAATATAGAAACGTGCAACGGAAAGTAGTTCACCACCACCACATAGCGTTTGTCTCAGGAAGGGCATCTGGTATTCGTAAAACTGGGCTTCATTAACGTTAGTGCCAGTCCCACATAACTAGGAAAAGGTCAGGAGAGTAGGAGAATCTCTTAACTACCTACTACATGTTCCACATGAACTGATAGCAATGTCAAAAAGCGAAGACTATCACCCTTCGCCAACCAACGGTTTTCCTACAGCGTAATTACAGGACGTAGGACATTCCCTATTAAACAAGTGTTCTGACTAGGTGAAAAGAAAAAAATCCGAGAGGTATCACCTCAGGGCAAGTCCATCATCACTAATACCATATCTTCACAGTCTCCAGTACAATTAATCTTCGCCATGTATCGCTTTCACCTATTGTCAAGTCTCCACTCGAGCAACGTCCACCTCCACCACCACCACCTCTGAATTCAGTCAGATAGCCCCAGCAGCTTACCACTCGGCCGTGAGGAGCCAGTATGGATTTAGAAAGAAATTTTCTTGTGAGGCACAACTGGTGGGATTCAGGAGGACATATCAGATCGATTGGATTCAGGAGGCCAGTTAGATTGCATAGCCATAGATCTTTCCAAAGCCTTTGATAGAGTGGAACGTGGAATATTATTAAAGAAACTGAAGGGAATAGGATTGGATGTAAGGGTTACACGTTGGATAAAAGCATTTCTAAATTCAAGGGTTCAGAAAGTCAAAGTAGGAAATAATGTATCGCAGGAAGAGAAAGTTTGGAAGGGAATTGCATAGGGTAGTATAATCGGTCCTTTACTTTTCTTAATATATGGAAATGATTTAGGGAACAATATAATATCAAAAATAAGTTTGTATGCAGATGACATAATTGTGTATAGGGAAATAAATAACATTGAGGATTGTTCAGAATTACAAAGGAACCTTGAGAGTATCCAACAATGGGTTGAAGAGAATAATATGAAGGTTAATAGAGGCAAATCAACTGTTACAACATTTACAAACAGGAGTTTTAAAACTGAATTTGAATATACTTTGGATGAGGTAATTATCCCAAAAGATGGCAAGCGAAAATACTTAGGTGTGAGATTTGAAATTAATTTGCATTCGAAGGGTCATGTGGATGACATTGTTGGGAATGCATACAGATCGTTACATGTCATAATTAGGCTACTTAAAGGATCCAACAAAGAATTAAAAGAGAAAAGTTACTTAAGTATGGTTTGTCTATTATTATTGGAATATGCAAACAGTGTTTGGGATCCTCACCAAGCTGAAAAAAAAATAGATAGTGTGCAGAGGAAAGCAGCAAGATTTGTAACAGGGTATTTTAGGAGAAACAGTAGTGTATCAGAAATGTCAAAGGAACTTGGGTGGGAAACATCAAGTAAGAGAAGGGAGAAAACTAGACTTATAGGATTATATAGAACCTATACAGGAGAAGAAGCATGGGGAGATATCCGTGAGAGGCTTCAGTTGGAAAATAATTATATCGTCAGGACTGACCACAAATATAAAATTAGAAGGAATTTTAGCAGAAGCGATTGGGGTAAATTTTCATTCATTGGGAAGGGTGTGAAAGAGTGGAACAGTTTACCAGGGGTAGTGTTTGATCCATTTCCAAAATCTGTACAGATATTCAAGAAGAGAATAAACAGCAACAGAGAAAATAAATGAAATGTTAGAGGGCATTCGACCAATGCAGGTTAATGTAAATAAAAAATGTGTGTGAATAAATTAATTCCATCCCCTGATCAAAGGAGTTTCGACAGCCAAAGTAGAGGACTGCCTGTAGGGGTGAAGTACAGTGGGGACTTCGAGGGCACTGGGACCGCTACGGTAGCTGTGAAGGCCCTTCAGGAACTCTGAAAAGTGGTGGCAAAAGGGGCTCTAGTTAAGACGCAGCAGGTCGTTATGCTACTTAGGTTCCAGAATGGGTTTTTTTATAAAAAGTAATGGACTACTAACTACTTCTATATTTGACTATATTTGTAAGTAGTACAGGAGATATTATAAGTAGAAGTTTGTAAACAATATAAACTTATTAAGGATGAGCTGTGTGTTTAATAGAAAAAATTGTTAGCGTAAATTGTATAATATTGTATTATAGGAAAATTTTCTTCTCTTGTTAATTTAATATTTAGTGCTTGACAATAATGTATTTTAGTGTACCATTTGCCACCGAGGTAGACACCTCATTTGCAAATAAAGAGATTTCGATTCGATTTGTTTTAATGTCTAGTTTTGCAGCTCCTGACTACCAGGCCAGATTTCTTCCCATGACACAAGCTTCGCAATGGGACAACACTAGAGTTCAATTCCAGTTTAAGAGGTTTTCTCCACAGTCTGCTCTGGAGGAAGAACAAGCTCCACGACGCCTTGCTTTAGACCCGGAACCTGCACCATCAACAGATATTACAAGTGCGATCCCGTCGTCCACGAACGCCATCTATCTGCCCATTCCTCCCAATATTACCCCACCACCACCACCACCACTACCCCTCCCCCTCTCGGAGTTTCATCTGTGTCCGGCACAAGACGCCCCATCAATCATTCCCGTTTGCTCAAACCTACCCCCTCAGGAACGCATTCATTTCTACTCTCCAACCCTGCCCCTGAGTTCCGATCTCCCCACGCCACTTTCTCCAACCTGATCAGATTTAATATGTGCCGTCAGGATATAGCGGACATCCGACGAATAACAACTGGAGTCATAATTCAAGTTAATGGGGACACCACGGCTACTCACCACCGCAATAGGAGCTCACCAACTTGGATCAAGTACTACTCTTCAAATACTCCCACCTCAATCCATCAAAACTCCCCCCTCCCCAGCATGCTACCGCCTTCTCAGCTGTGCAATACGAGGTGTTGACCCCTCTATTACTGAAGAAACAATACTCTCCGAACTCCACGCGGAAGGCATAACAGTCAGGAAGGAATTCAAAATCAAGAACTTCACGGGTCCCACCTATATGGTGAGATTTGTTCTGCCAACGCCCGAAGATGTCGACCGTGTCTTGGCCAGCATAGTCTCCATACATAGACAACACCATAAAGCGGAACTATCTCGCACCCCACCTCCACAAGTCATCCGGTATGAACGCTGTCTCACCTACAATTATCATACCACCATTCAGTGTACAGTCTAAAACACCTAAATGTGGACATTTCATTCAAAATCACTCTACATCCAGTGTCCCAACACGCATCAAACCCCGCAATGCCGGAGGTAATCACGCAGTGTATACTTGCCGCTGCCGTCGCCACCCTGCACCTTCTCAAAATCAACCAGAATTCATAGCCCCTATCAGAACCAGTGATCCACCTATATCAACTCATAGCCCCTATCTGAACCATTGACCCACCTACATCAACTAGACGTTCCCTTTTCAATCACCTACAGTGGAGGATCTAATTCCCTTTGTCACCATTTCATTTTTAAATATCCACCCCTACAATAGAACCTTAGATCTCACTCACTTACAAGCCGCAGTAAATCAAACATTCATTCTTCACTTTCTAACCAACTATTCCGGCCTAAATTCACACCATTAGAAGCCCTTGTTTGAACACATTACCAGCGCCCCCCCCCCCACTGTCTTCAGAAGAGACCACCTTGGCGAAGAAACCAATGGAAAGATTTCTAATCAGTACTATGTTAAACTATATACCTCCTTACGTGACTGTAAAAATACAACTCTTTAATTGCTATTAATATCCCAAATACTGTAAAATTGTAGAACTAATTTATATACCAACTAGCTGATGTACCCGTGCTTCGCTACGGAATTCTACATTGTATACAGTATTCTAGGTTAGGTAGTGTACACGTTGTGAGAAAAATTGTATTAAATTGCGTAGCACTTAACGTTACCCTAGAAACACGACGGGGAAGTCACCAAACGTTTTTTCTCATATGAAGACTGGGTTAGGGAATTTTCATTGTAAGGGTAGGCCACCTTGCCTACCATCAGTCACAATCAGGTTGGGAAGTTTTCATTTTAATGACAGTCACTCACTCTCCACCTGCCTTTTTACATCCTCAGAAGGACTATCTTAGTGGTTTCCCCAATTGAAATGAACATAGGTCATTACAATGACGTCAGTATGAATGGCGCGATTAAAAGTAATGTCTTTATATGAAATACTCGATCAAATGAAAAACCTCACATTTTCTCTGCCGATCTAACAGCCCAAAGTTCAAGAGCTGGAATGACCAAGCCGCAGAGAACCGTGATCCGTGAACACACTTCGTCTTATCTTCGGCCGGGTGGGGGTGTCGAATAGTGGAGACTCCAGGGCAAAAACGATGACCTCTTACTAATCTGTTTAATAGGAGTGCCCGTTGAGTCGGAAAATCTCATTTCACGACGCCGGCGGCGGACAAATTTTTCCTCCAAGCCAGAGGAGAAACCCCACCTCACTGCTAATTTGGAATAAAATGCACGTAGAATTTAATAAAAGTGAAGAGGAAGAAGCTTTCCTTAAGAAACGGCTCTTTTCAGGGTTGAATTTTGAGTTATTTCGTGAATTGTGGTGCTATAATTTGGATTAGTTCTAAATTGTAAACCTAGACCAGGTCATACTAATACTACTAAGTGAGCGTTTGCCTTAATTGTGCACACTTCTCATTCAAAACAGTGCGTCAGAGTAGGGATCGAATAGCTGGAATACTCTGGTGAACCAGTCTGTAACGTACCTGCAGCATCCGAAAATATATGAACCTGAGGAATGGCATGCTAGAGAAGAACGTTTTCTATCTCCCTAGCTATTTTCCGCCAATATTCAGTCAGGCTGTTATACTCGTTACGCAGCAGTAATCCCATCTATTTGAGTAGAGCAGCAGCATAAGAGACAAATAACATCACAACAAACAATGGCCAATGTAATGTTATTGTTGATCATTGTTATGCACTTTGAATATTGTAGGCCTCCACATTTAGTTTTCCTCCGACTATGAAATACCACTCTTATCATAGTCGGTACGGTAAAACTGAATAAAACATGAATGATCGGAAATTGTATTCTCTATAACTTATGTTATGTAGTACTTTTCGGTAGGACCAATAACATGGGTATTTAAAAATTAAATTTTAAGCGCCTTCCCCTAAACTACAATTTCATCCAGGGTGAATAAAATTGTTTACAACCTAGACTGTAGTTTCTTATTCCCCGACTCCATATACCGATTTTCATTAAATTCTGTTAACCCATTTTCTCGTGGCTCGGCGTTGATGTGGACTTGGCAACAAAAATACAAATTGATGAATATATGTATTATTGAAGCCGGTACGGTAACAATGTATGACATAAATGATCGGAAATTTAAATATATATAACTTTCGTTATGTAGTATTTATCAATAGGATCACTAATAAAGTAAATATTTGAGAATTAAATTTTAGGCCTTCCCCTAAACTACCATTTCTCTCAGCGTGAGTAAAATTATTTATAGCCTAGATTATAGCGGCTCATCCCCCGATTTTACATACCAATTTTCATTAAATTCTCTTCAGCCGTTTTCTAGTGATGCGTGTACATACAGACAGACAAAGGAGTAGCGTTGCAAAGGTGTTGCAATGTTTGGGTTGGGAGGAGTTGAGAGAAGGAAGAGGAGCTGCTCGACTAAGTGGTATGTTCCGAGCTGTCAGCGAAGAGATGGCGTGGAATGACATTAGTAGTCGAATAGGTTTGAATGGCGTTTATAAAAGTAGGAAAGATCATGATATGAAGATAAAGTTGGAATTCAAGAGGACAAACTGGGGCAAATATTCATTTATAGGAAGGGGAGTTAGGGATTGAAATAACTTACCAAGGGAGATGTTCAATAAATTTCCAATTTCTTTGAAATCATTTCGGAAAAGGCTAGGAAAGCAACAGATAGGGAATCTGCCACCTGGGCGACTGCCCTAAATGCAGATCAGTATTGATTGACAGACAGACAGACAGACAGACAGACATTACGGAAAATTAAAAATTCCATTTCCTTGTTACTATGGACATGACCGATACAGAAATACCATTTTTTTCAAATTCTGAGCAATGTACAGACAAAACTCTTATTTTATATATATAGATGTCCATGTCAAACAAATAGAAAAACAAATCTTTTTGTAAATAATGCCGTACTGTAATACAATAAAGTTGCAAACCCCTTAGCTAAGAAGCCAAACCACTCCCATTTCTTCCTTCTTCTCAAACTTTACCCCTTCGTTCTCCATCACATATCCCCAACCTCTCGCCAGAGAGAGGGCGTAACCCTCTAGGTGGCACGCCCCATCCCTTCAGGGTGGAAAAGGAAAAATCTTTGTCAGTCACTCAGTCAAAGACTATCATGCATTTCTAGAATATAATCATTCAAATACATTGGTACTTCAACATTTAACAATATTTAGACAAACTTTATGTTTTCCACTTTCTGTATTTATGCGACGCCAATAAAAGGCTCAAACAAAACATTTGAGAGAAGAATGACTTGGTATGAAGTGTAGATAATTGAATGATAGTCCAGAATATATTAAAACATTATATCAATTTATTTTTAGCAAAATTGTTAACTATATTCAACCTTTAAGTTTAAATTCAATTATTTTACTAAGTCTTGATTTTATTATAGCCTTAAATTTAAGGGTTGATTGTTTGGAAACACGTATGTGCTGCTTAAATTTGTCAAGTCATTTTTATTTCGGGGGAGGGGGGTGTTCAACCCCCTTAACCCCTTAACCCCCTTGCCAGAGGACACGCATAAAAGGAGAATCTACCCAAAACGCACAAGAGATCGCCCCTATGACAACTGCCATCTAGAAATACAAACCACGCAAATTCGCCGGACCTGATAGGCTCACCAATGAAGTTTTAAAGGAATCGCTGCCAATCATAATTGAGAAGTGGGCAGCATTATTCAATGCCTGCATCAGACAGAGGAAAACACCAAACTGACATCGCGGGATAGCCCTAGAATGTGTACCTTCCAAAATCTTCACGAAGATAATTCTGAACCACGTTCCTCCCCCGCCTATCCCCACAAACAAGTGAGAACATGCCTGATGAATAATACGACTTCAATTCAGGAAGATCCACTGGAAAATAAATGGCGAGAGTGGTTATCACATGGGATGCTACAAAATTTAAAAGGGGGTGTATATATGCTGCCTTGGGATTACGCCAAAGCGTTCGATGGATTCAACAGAGCCAAGTTGTTGAACAAAGTTTCCAACATCTTAGGCAAGGAGAACACACTATTATAACTATTGGAGCTCATTCTGAGCCTCAATTGGCTGACAGTCGGCGACAGGATTGGTCTACCCAGACCAATAACTGGGAGGTCGCGGATGCAGAGTAGGTTCTGGCCTACAAGTGGTCACCGCTGGTTCTTGGTCCGACAGCTGTGCACTCCTACTGACCACCTGAGCAGAGAAGCCGTGGCCACGGCCCTCCTGTGACTCGACACCCATGTATTTGGGAGACGGAGAGTGGCTGATCATCATCGTCGGCTGCCCTGAGAGTGTTTTCTGTGATTTTCTATTCTCCTGCACTAAGGTGAATGCCAAGACAGTTCCACGTGCTTTATCCATTTCAATATTACTCCAAAAATATGGTTATAGCTTACTCCGGTAAATCTGAGAATTCTGTAAAGGTCATTTATTTTAGAAGGACATAGGACGGCACTGAATCTACTAGTCAAGACTGACTTCTTTTTCAGGAAATTATTTGTGAACCTCAAACTTCGTACGCACGCCCAACGTATGCAGAATTTATTGGGGAAAAGGAAGAAGATTCAGAAGCTGCAGATCCAGAATTCTATGCAGTTGCGGCGATAAGGATCCCGAGTTCCCGCGGAGCCCATGACTGTTTCTTCCGCTTTCTGGTCCGATGGTACGAATATCCTCCCTATGCCCACGGAGTGGTAAAGAACATACAGCTAATACGAATTACATCAATTATGTGGACACAAATATCTTTCCACTTACGCTTTTTATCTGAAATTTGGTTCTCAATTGTTCTGTTTTTCTTCCTAGTCGAATACGTTAATGATGCGGTTAGTTACTGTCGTTGTACCGCTGAAGCCCGGTTTCGATTCCTGGTCAGTTCATAAGCAGTTCTGCTGGTCAGAGCGGAAACTTTGTAGACGAGTGACCAGAACCCTGGTCTTGATTTCGATTTCCGAAAGATCATAGCCGCGAATGGCAAAGGCTCGGCGAATTGGTGTTAGTCGGCTATCTGTCGTACTTCATCCCTCTTCATCTGTATACATAACAACATAAACATATGATAGCACAATTAGCCTAAAAGCTCCAGTGCTATATCGGCACGTTTTAATGAATAGGCTCCACTACTAGATAGTTTCACCCATTACACCACTGTTCTCTACGGAAACCTGTAGTCTACTATGTGAATCTCATCTCAACACTGAACTCCCGAGTTCCTATCGGAAACCGGAGTAAGTTTTAAAAAGAATATTAACAGCTTCAACGCACTTATGTCACAGCATTCGTGTGCCGAATCAATGCACTCGAGATACAGCGGGTTCAAATCCCACGTTGGCTGTCCTGCAAATGCCTTTCGCATTTTCATTACCGGGACCGGTACTCTTACGAGAGCCGCAGAAATTTTATTTTTATTTATTTATTTATTTATTTATTTATTTATTTATTTATTTATTTATTCGTTTATTTATTTATTCACGAAGCACAAGATACAGCTGCACTGAGCAAATTTCACTTGCACTGTCAACAGACTATTTAACAAACGTAAACTTTCATAATAAAATATAACAAACATAACAAAATATAACAAGATCAGGTACACATCCTACTAATAACTGTCCAAATCGAAAACCATAGAATGTCCATGTTCATAGCCAAGTCGTCGTGGGTCAAGATGGCGGTATAATCCCTTCATATCAACTTATCTTTAAGATACTATTTACACACCTCTCGAATTCACTTTTATTTGATGCTATATCAAGCTCTTGTCTCCTATTAATATTGTTAAAGAGTGTTGGGAGGCGGATTAGGAAAGATCGTTGAAGTATTGAGTGCTGAGTGTGGGGAATGTGGAGAAGGTCTTTGGCTCTGGTGGAACGGGAAGGTAGGCGGAGAGAGAAGAGAGAAACAAGATGTTCCGAGCGGTAATGTCCATTTAAGATCTCGTGGAGGAAACTCAGGTCAGCTACCTGTCGCCTGATGTGCAGCGGTGACACATTAATTGCCATTAATACCTGCTGCGTAGACAGATTTCTGAGCTTGGGGTTTCTGTTTCTTACAATTGCAGCAAAGGAGGACACTGCTCTGTCTAACTGCTTAGTATTGGAGAGGGCGGTTGTTGTCCAAATCGGAGAGCAGTAGTTTAAGAGAGGTTGAACGATCGTGGGGAAGAAGTGACGAAGAGCAATGGGGTCAGAAATTTCTGTGAAGCGATAGAGAATGCCTAGTAATTTCATAGCCTTGATTGTATATGTTTCTATATGGGTCTTAAATTGTAATTTTGTATCGAATATTACACCTAGGTCACGCTGTTGCGTAACCACGGTGATGGGCTTGTCGAGTAGGTAACATGATGTCGGTAGAGGAGAGCGTCATACACATTTATTATTATTATTATTATTATTATTATTATTATTATTATTATTATTATTATTATTATTATTATTATTATCGTTGCGTCGTTGTTGTTCATTGTCATAACACCGGTATACAACCTTGTACTACGAAATAAACTTGTACGTATCTTCCCTTATTAGGAAACGAGGGGCCCATTTTCAATTATAGCCGGGGGTGGGATGGGCGCTTCTTAGCGCCGCTACTGCTGCTATAACACTCAAACACTGGCCATGAAGACAAACGAATGGAAGTAACGATATGTCTTTACAAGAACTGCCGTTCATGGTTTCCGTTACAGAATCTGTGCACAAAGGGGACACCATCAACCAGCAGCTGTGGCTGAAAGAATGGCTTGCTTCTGAACAAATTATGCTGAAAATAAAACAATGAAGGATTGTAAAACGGGATGGAGAGGGATATTGATCACGGCCAAGTAGATCTACGCCATGCCGGAGGCTGATCTCCACCAGATCAAAACGGTCGTGTCATGATCACCTCTTATAGGAGGATCGAGACGGCGGTGATCATGATATCCTTAAAACCTATTACCCTCACTAGATGGCACGACTGTGCAATATGTCGCATTTGTCGTAGGAATAGTTGATGAATAACTGTCAAATATTATTTTGTGGCCGATCTTGGAAACGTTGTGTTCATAGTGTATAGTTTTGAACCTGGTCATTTTCATCATTTTGCGAATTGTTTTCGTAATGTTTTAAATACGTATCTTACAGTAAGTGTCGATGGACACTTACGACTCGCAATAGAGGAATTTACCAGTGTACTCGAATTTTCATAAAAACATAAACAAATAAAAATGGGATCAAAAGGCTTCGCTGGCGAAGTTCAGAAAAATTATGGCTCCACAAATCCGTCTGCGGAACCAACAGTTGGATTTGCTGGAACACATTTCAGTCCTACAGAGTTGTATAATTTATCGGAAAATATTGCAACGAATATTTACACCATAAACTCCAGTGGAAAAACTCTGCAACAAGCTTTAAAGAGTATTGGAACAGATCGTGATAACCAGGGTGTCCGAGATAAAGTGTAAGCTTTTCTGTTAAAGACTACAATAAGTAGTCTGTAGAATATATCCCATGTTCGGTGCTTCCTCCTCTGTATGTTTGGCTCTTAATCTTAATTTCTTAAATGACATTAGGTCCTAACGTATTATTTTCTGTTATTTTCTGTAGTCATGTTACCCAACTCAGTTGCAACCAGATTGTGTCGCAGACTACAAAAGACCTCCAACGCTTAAGTGTTATAGTAAGGAAGGGTGATAGACAGCAGAAGCTTCAAGTTGAAAAACTTCGAGGCGACTTTCAAAATGCTGTGCAGTGTTATGGCAAGTTATTGCAGGTACGTTTTTCTGTGAATCTTTCTTCTTTTGAATCAATCTGTGTGTCAAATCACATGTTTATAAGTAACAGTGTGAGCAGGAGGTATCTGACATGAGATGATTGATATTATAAACAAACTGGTACTTCGCCAAGTGCGAATCACACGATTAGAGATTAGTAAACAGTTTCCCATTCATCGAGCAAGTGGCAGCGTGGTTTGAGTCGTGTAGCTATCAGCTTGCACTTGGCAGATAGTGGGTTTGACCCCGACTGTCAGCAGCCCTGAAGAATGTTTCCCATGGTTTCCCATTTTCACACCAGGCTGTACCTTAAGGCTTTCTGGTCTTCAGTTCAAAGGGCTCTGAGTTCGAGTTCTGGCTGGATCAGGGATTTTAACCCGGTGTGGTTAATTACTCCAACTTGGAAACTGGGTGTTTGTCTTGCTACCCTTCTTTTCACCTACATTCAACACATCATTCTACCAATCACCATAGAAGCGCTAAGTTTAATTAATTCATCCTTCTGCGTAGGGAAGGGCATCTGTTCATAAAACTAGGCCAAATTCACAAGTAATCTGCGGTAATTTGGGAAAAAGGGCAGGAAAAAAATCATGGAGATGCCTTGTTCATTCAGAAACATGGAATGAATACTGAAAGATACAGTTGTCAGTACTGAAAATGTGTATACACTACCATGAGTAGGGAAAGGTGTATAAAATTAATCCTTTTACAGTGAGTACTTGCCAGGCTGAGTGTCTCGGACAGCTGAAGTGCTGGCCTTCTGATCCCAACCTGGTAGGTTCGATCCTGCTCAGTCCGGTGGTATTTGAAGGTGCTCATGTACATCAACCTCGTATCTGTAGATTGACCTATCCAAGGCTTTTGATGGGGTAGATCATGGAAGATTACTGACAAAAATGAGGGCAATTGGAGTTGACAAGAGTGGTTGAATGGGTGGCTATATTTCTAGGAAATATAACTCAAAGAATTAGAGTAGGCAAAGCATTATCTAATCCTGTAATGATTAAGAGGGGGGATCTCGCAGGGCAGTATTATTGGACCTTTATGTTTCCTTATATATTTATAGGAAAGATCTAGAATCACAGATAAGGATATTTGCGGATTATGTTACACTGTATAGAGTAGTAAATGAGTTGCAGGATTGTGAGCGACTGCAAGAGGACTTAAACAATGTAGTGAGATGGACAGCAGACAATGGTATGAATGTAAATGGGATGAAAAGTCAAGTTGTAAGTTTCACCAAGAGGAAATGTCCTTTTATTTTTAAATATTGTGTTAATGGGGTGATTGTACCACATGCTGTTAATATAAGGAATATCTTCATTGGGGTAATCATATAAATGAGATAGTTATTAAAGGTTGCAGATTTCACAGGGTTATGAGAGTATTCAGGGGTTGTAGTAAGAACGTAAAGGAGAGTGCGTGTAAGTCTCTGGTAAGACAGCAGTTGGAGCACGGCTCAATTGTAAAGGACCCTCACCAGGACTACTTGATACGAGAACTGGAAAAAATTCAAAGGAAAGCAGCATGATTTGTGGGTGATTTCCGACAAAGGAATGGTGTTACAAAATTGTTGCAAACTTTGGGCTGGGAGGACTTGGGAGTAGGGAGATGAGATGCTCGACTATGTGGTATGCTGATAAACTTAACCATAATAGGTATTTGATTTGATCCTGTATTGCTGAAAGTCCTCTCAGGCACTCCTAATATATGCAAATTAAAAGTAAAGAAACTGAAAACAAAAGTAATGGTAATATGGAAAATTATGGAGGAAATTGAAACCAATATAAAAATTGATCAAGGTAGCAGGTAGGGACCCTCTTCGGAGGCAGCCCTACCCAGGGAGTGGCGCCCCTGCCTATGTGAGTCCCAGAGCACACTGACCCGGTGTGTAACATCTGGTATGGGCCCCAGCTCAGGGTTACGAGTGAAGACCTCAACGGCATCTACGGCGGAGAAGGTGGACTTGGGTACGGCGGAGATGGCGGAAGGGGCATACCCGTAGCGTCTGTACTCCAGAGGAGCGGCTACAAAAGGCGTCTGTCTCCACGTTAGGGGCGGCCTAATTTTGAACCTGGCAGTAGGTATAAAATGCCTTTGGGTGTGGCGAGCCCATCGTAACAATAGCCTATATGGACAAAGTAGATATGGTGCCTCGGAAAAGGTTAGGGCGTCCCCTGCTAAAAGCGACGCGCAGCTCTTCAGGTGCTGGGGGAACTGTGAAAAATGGGCAACCAGCACTAAACTACGTCAAAATTGCAACAGTTAATATACTGACACTGACGGGAAAGACAGAAGAACTGGTTGACTTCATGATAGAAAAAGATATAGCCATACTTGGACTGTGCGAGACCAAGAAGAGGGGTACAGGGGAGATCCCTCTGAGAGAAGGATACAGGCTGTATTACAGTGGAGGACCTGAAGCAAACAATGGAGTGGCCATCATACTTGGAAGAGAAATCCAAGAATATCTGGAATATACAAAGTACGTCAGCGATAGGATGATGATGATGAGACTCCAGTTTGAAAATGGCGTGAAAGATCTATTTCAGTTGTATGCCCCACAAACTGGTTGCATAGATGAACATCTAGAGGACTTCTTAGAGGAAGTGGAGAGAGAGGAAGTACTATTGATGGGAGATCTAAATGCACAAGTTGGAATGGAAAGATAAGGAAAGGAAGATGTTGTAGGGCCCTTTGGATATGGAAATGTAAATCCAGAAGGCGAGTTGTTGGTGGATTTTTGCATGAGGAATCAAATGATTGTTGGAAACACCTGGTTTAGGAAGAAGAACAGTCAGAAGATTACAAGGTATGGCTGGGGAGACAGACGGACAAAGACCACGATTGATTATATAATCATAGAGAAAGAACACCGGAAGAACCTTGTAGATGTAACAGCCATGCCTGAAGAAGCCTTTGGTGGAGATCATAAAGTTGTGATAGGAAAATTGAAAGTTGGAAAGATTGAAAAACCCCAATTAAGAAGAGAGAAAAGAATTAAAGTATGGAAGTTGAAGGAGAAAAGCATACAAGAAGAATTTCAAAGGGAAATAATACCCTTGGTACCCAGGACAGAGGTGGGGAATGTTGAAGAGGAATGGAAAAGATTTAAGGAAGCACTGGTTGGATGTGTAGAAAAGGTGTGTGGTAGAACATCAGGAAATGTGAAAGACAAAGAAACACACTGGTGGAATGATAGGGTAAAGATTAAAGTGAAGGAAAAGAAAATAGCATGGAAAACATCTAAGACTGAAGAAAGTAGAAGAAAATATGTGGAGGCAAAGAATTTGGCCAAGAAAGTAGTGGAGGAAGAAAAGAGGAAAAGCTGGGCCTTATTCACACAGACGTTGAGAGATGATATGCAGGGCAGCAAGAAATTACTGTATGGTATCTTAAGAAACAAAAAGAGAGATCAAGTAAACACCAGATTTGTGAAGGATGAAGGTGGCATAATTTTAACAAAGCCAGAAGAAATAAGAAATAGATGGAGAGAATATTTTCAGAAGCTGCTGAACATAAGAACGGATGACAGTCATTCAATGGACGACCAGGAAAGGCAATTAGTTGACGAAGAAATGGATAAAGAAATTACAATGAATGAAATTGAAATGGCAGTAAGAAAGATGAAGAATGGAAAAACTGCTGGAATAGATTAAATTTCAGTGGAGATGATAAAGGCAGCTGGAGCTGTAGGCCTGCATTGGACATATCGGGTTCTCAGGAATGTCTGGGAGAATAAGAAGGTCCCTGAGGATTGGCAAAAAGGAATAATCATCTCAATTTTCAAGAAAGGTGATAAGAAAGTTTTGAAGAACTACAGGGGAATTACTCTAATATCCCATGTTGCTAAGATAATGGAAAGGATACTGGAAAGTAGAATAAGATTGAGGGTTGAGAAGCAGATACAGGAAAATCAATTTGGTTTCAGAAGTGGAAGGTCAACAATAGAGCCCATTTTCATTATGAGACAACTAATGGAAAAGCATTGGGAGTACGGGAATGATATGGTGATGACATTCATTGATATTGAAAAGGCATATGACAGTGTCCCTAGGACGAAAGTTTGGGACAGTCTGGTGCAAAAAGGAATTGGACAGGGATTAATAAAAATGATCATGGCATTGTATAAGGAATGTTGTAGTTGCTTGCAAACACAAGTTGGCAGGACAAGTTGGTTCAAAATAACTAGTGGGCTGAGACAGGGAAGTGTTCTATCACCAATCCTGTTTACAATAGTAATGGATGACATCATGAGAACGGCAAAAGCAGCATATGGAGGAAGAGAAATGAACATGATGTTATTTGCAGATGATATTGTGATTTGGGGAGAAGACGACAGGAAGGTTCAAGAACAGTTGAATGTGGTGAATGGGAAGATTGAAGAATGTGGATTGAAAATAAGTGTAGAAAAGAGTAAAACTCTTGTTATGACTAGAGGGGAGAAAGAAGGGAAAGGTCAGATTAGACTTGCAGACAAGCCCTTGGAAGTAGTGGAAACATTTAAATACCTGGGGAGTGAATTAATGGAGAATGCTCGACTGGATGCTGAGATTAGTAAAAGGATTCAAGCTGGAAGTTGTTTCTATCATAGTGTAAGAAATATGTTATGGGACAAAGATGTGCCAATGGAAGCAAAGGATACTATGTACAAGATGTATTACGTACCCATAACAACTTACGGAGCAGAAACTTGGACAATGACAAAGAAGGATGAGAGTCGAATACAGGCAGCCGGAATGAAATTCTTGAGGAGTATGATACAGAAGAGTAGAAGAGACAAAATAAGGAATGAGAAAATCCGGGAAGAAATTGGAGTGGAAAAAATGAATGATAGAATAGAGAAGAGCCGACTAAGATGGTTTGGGCACATAAAGCGAATGAGCGACGAAAGAATGCCAAAAAAGGTGATGGAAATGCAAATCCAAGGAAAGAGAGGCCGTGGACGACCACGATTGAGATGGAAGGATACCATCCAACGCAGCATTATAGAAAGAAACCTGGACTGGGACACAGTGTTGAAGGAGGAGTGGTGGAAAGACCGAAGAAAGTGGAGAGGAACCATATTTGCCCCTACCCGGCTACAGCTGGATAAAGGGAAATGATGATGATGATGGTGATAAAAATTGATGACGTTAGAATTGATCAGGTGAAACAATTTTGTTATCTTGGTAGTATGATAACAGAGGATAACAAATGCTTCCTGGATGTAAAGAGAAGAATAGCATTGGCAAAACAGGCATTTATGACTAAGAAAACATTTTAACCAGCACACACATGAATACAGATGTCTGAAAATCCTTTGCATAATCATTTGTATGGAGTACACTTCAGTATGGAAGTGAGAGATGGAGTCTGAGTAAATTAGAAAGGAATCGACTTGAGGCTACTGAATTGTGGATATGGCAGAAAATGACCAGAACGAGCTGGACGGAAAGAAAAACCAAACTTCAGTAATTTTTTTTTAGGAGTTTCCCCATTCACCGATAGTATGTGGATGCTCAGATTATGGACTTAACCCATCTATTACCATGCATCAATCAATCAATCAATCAATCAATACTGATCTGCATTTAGGGCAGTCGCCCAGGTGGCAGATTCCCTATCTGTTGCTTTCCTAGCCTCGGAAGTCTTAAGGGAAATTAAAGAAGAGAGAAGATTTTTAAAGGAAATGGATAACAGGAAAATTTATTAGACATGTCATCAGACACAATACTTTCATCACTAACATTCTTGAAGGGAAAGTGCTGGGAAAGAAAGGGAGAGGAAGACCTAGGATGAAGTATTTGGACGACATCAGGAAGTTAGGTTGTGGCAATTACATGGAACTGAAACGAACAGCCATTGAAAGAAGAGAGTGGTTGCATCGACAAGGCATTACCCTTTAGAACATTGAATTGAATTGACTTTTCTAAAGCTATTAAGTTCAATTATATTCGAAAGCTTTTGAGACCATAAGCAGAACCATACTGTTAGAAAAATTGGAGAGTATCATTGGTAGTACGAACTACCTTATACCGCTGATTAGGAACTTACTGCTCAACAATTCAATAGAAGTAGATGATGGCATTACCAAATCTTATTATTTTGGAACAAACAACCGGGGTATTACAGGGAGACCCGTTAAGTCCATTATTATTCATCATTGCGACAGCAGACATAGTAGATTTGGAAAAACCAGAAAAGCGTCAAACTATTAATGTACGCTGATGATATGGTCTTAACATCAACGTCAGAGAAGGAACTCCAGGAATCATTCAACCAAATAGTAGGCTGGATAAATAAAAATGAACTCAAACTGAAGGTAGAAAAAAGTTTCCATGACGTTTAGAAGAGGGGGTCCTCATGGAATCTTCTATTATGAAGACCAAGAACTGAAGTCCGTAAAGCATTTTAAATACTTGGGTGTAATTTTTCAAACCCAAGGTAATGTTTTCACCCTCCATCTCATGGACCGTATAAATGCATCTATGAAAGCAATATCTGACATTAAGCATCTGAGAAACTTGTCTTTAGAAACTGCCATAAAACTCTTTCATCTAAAAATCAGCCCTATAGCAACATACGGCTTGGAAAACATTTGGGAACATTTGAGTATGAAACAGTTAGATAAAATCGTGAAGTTGAAGGCAATCTACTTGAAACGGGCCCTATGCCTCTCCAAATATTCTCCTTCCCGGCTCGTGTATGAGCTATCCAGAGAGGGATTTTATGTGGAAGAGCTAAGGTTACAGTTGTTACTTCCAGCAACAACACCCTATATACATCTGCTTCGAGACTTACGATCGAAGAAGCCTGACATCTGGGAAGATTTCTACTCTACCGATGCCATGCTAAATCGCGAGTGGGTTCAAGGTGGATATGAACTGCGACACCTGCTGACAAGGTTCTCCGTTCATGGGTTCCATTATAAACTGTGTAATATAAAGCGTTATCATGAACCAGGTTTGAACTGTGTATGTTTAAGATGTGGTGCACACTGTACTAGGTACCATGTTTTAAATTGTAAACAGCGATCAGAATCACTGGTGAAATTTTGCAACGATGATTAATGTTTTATATAGTAATTCTTTGCACATTGTGCACGTTAAATAAATTTATAATTGAAATTCTTTTTTATTTATTTATTAATCAAGTTGAGCCTCTATGGACTGCATGGTAACAACCAACTTCATTTTAGTGTCTAGGTCTTGTTCTCGTTCTGGCTTTGACTTCCTGCCAATATCTTCTGAGCCCAACGACGAGTGCCTGTTTATGCTCTTCAGACAAAGGTCTTTCTGTCTTCTGGAAGTTGATGCCATTTTTATTTTTTTTAAATTTTTAGTTGATGCCATTTTGAAACCTTGATAGTTGTTCACCAATCTTTTGAATGCGTTCCTGTCATGCATGAATTTCTTGGTCTGAAATACCAATCTGCCTCAGATCTTTTTCACATTCCTGGAACGATCTCGGTCTTGTTGCCTTAGATTGAATATTTATTTATTTATTTATTTATTTATTTATTTATTTATTTATTTATTTATTTATTGAATATTTATTCATACATTCGTTTTTGTTTTTAGTATTTGCTTTACGTTGCACCAACACAGATAGGTCTTATGGCGACGAGGGGATAGGAAAGGGCTAGGAGCGGGAAGGAAGCGCCTGTGGCCTTAATTAAGGTACAGCCCCATCATTTTCCTGGTGTGAAAATGGGAAACGATGGAAAATCATCTTCAGGGCTGGCGACAGTGGGGTTTGAACCCACTATCTCCCAGATGCAAGCTCACAGTTGTGTGCCCCTAACTGCACGGTGAACTCGCCCGGTCATACATGTTGTGAATTCGCTTAAACACAAACTATTTTAACTAGTTTTTAAATAGCTTTATCTGGTATGTTTCGAACTGTTAGTGGAAAGCTGGCGTGGAATGACATAAGTAGAAGAATAAGCTTGAGTGGACCTTTTAAAAGTAGGAAAGATCATAATATGAAGTTAAAGTTGGAATTCAAGAGGACAGATTGGGGCAAATATTCAATTATAGGACAAGGAGTAAGGGATGGGAATAAATTATCAAGGGAAATGTTCGATAAATTTCCAAGTTCGTTGAAAATATTTAAGAAAAAAGCTAGGTAAACAATTGTAAATAAATGTAAATATGAGGTAAACAATTGATAGGGAATCTGCCATCTGAGCGACCGTCCTAAATGCAGATCATTGATGACTGTTAGTTACAGGGCTTGGTGAGAGTTTGGTGAAGTCACTCCATGAATTTTATGTTTTTATTTTTTAAAATTTTGTTATAATTGGAGCCATTTTTTTTTTTCAGTTGCAACTTAGTTTATAACTATGAGGTTTGACAGACTGAAGAACCTCATACCTCATGGTTGGAAAAAGAAAAGACCTAATATTACTGTCAGTAATACCAATATAATGAGTCCCTTATTGGACATAATAAATTTTCAAGCTAACTCATTTCTGTTGCCAGCGTTTCGCTCCAGTGTGCTGATTTGAGCTTGTCAGTACGGAGTCGCCTTCACGGTATGCACTAGCCATGCGTCTTGGTAGATGTGCTATTTACAACTTATTCCAAATAGATCTTGTGATGTAGAAAGTAATTCAGTGGATGATAAGAACATTTTAGATGGATTTTTAACAGCAAGCAAGACCAAGATATTAATTGTTTTGAGTGAATCTAAGAGATTGAGGGTTTTTTATACATACTTTTTAAATTGCTTCCTCAAAAATAGACAGATACAACACTGCTATGTAGATAAGCATTAGTAAGGAAACTTTAGTGTGTGTGTTTTTTGTAACAATATTTTACGATTTTACTATTTTTGTTTTGAGATGTCAATTTCACTAATGAAGAGAGTGGGCCAGCTCTCAAAACATGTACTGGTAATAATTATGTAAATTTACAAATTTTATAATAAATATTTGCAGGGCAGACAGACCCAACAACTAACCATGGTATTTTTCATGAGCTTAGTCAACACGGACCAATCCAAGACCAAAAATGGTAAAATTTATTGATTCCAGGGAATATTGTGGCTTCTGGTTTCGCACAGTCGCGAATGCCCATGTTGTCTCCCACCCTGCCTCTCTTGTTTCATATTGCTAACCATTTACAATTATTGTGGATGACTTTTTGAGTGAGTTAATAAGCCTAGCACATTTTTAAAATGTTGTTTAGAAAATCTTAAAAACCAAAACTCCGAATTGCTTGATAGGCCTGTTATTTTAATATTGTAAATGTAACCGGCCATTTTATTATCTGGCCAAGGGTTCAGTCCTGAACAGGCCAGTTCAAGGATGATCCACAGTAGCCTACTTTACCAGGAGGTAGTATATTTCAAATATAGTATTAATTTTTCTTTCACCAAGCTCGATAGCTACAGTCACTTAAGTGCGGCCAGTATCCAGTATTCGGGAGATATAGTGGGTTCGAACCCCACTGTCGGCAGCTCTTAAGATGGTTTTCCGTGGTTTCCCATTTTCATACAAGGCTGTACCTTAATTAAGGCCACGGCCACTTCCCTCCCACTCCTAGCCATTTCCTGTCCCATCGTTGCCATAAGACCTATCTGTATCAGTGCAACATAAAACAACTTGTAAAAAAAAAAAAAAAAAAAAAAAAGAAATGTATTTGTGTAGGTTACAAGGTGACGAATTTGCTCTGTCCTGTGGTTTTACTGGGAGAATATATACGCTGTGTTCTGCACTTTTGTATTTTGCGTATCTGATAGTGTTGTTTACAATTTCTAGATTTTAATTACTAAAATTCTTCCCATAATATTTGGGATTAAATTTTTATCTGTAATTGCTGCCATCTTGTTCATTTTTATTTTATTCTGTAGCATTGAATGTACTTCTTAAAGATCTCCAACGAGTTATAGTACACGACAAAACATCTCGACCTAGATGGTAATTACACCAGGTAATCACACAAACTTTCAAACTCGGTCATATTTCTGTATATCTATGTGTCATGTCTACTGACCATAGGTACTCCAGTATTGAATTAGAAAAGCCAGCAACCCTGTAAGCCGAAAGGGTAACACGACAGGTTGGACAAAAGGCCAGCGCCCTTTCTTTATAAAAAAACTTTTAGTAGCACGCATTCCCTTGAGCCTGATAGCGTGAAATATAGCCTATATAATGTTTAAGCTCACATGATGCTCAGTTTATGAATATAACTTTTTTAACCTTTTATGTGCTATTTTAAGCTACCCTCATGTTCACAATAAGCAAAGAAAATAATAAGATCCACCTTTTCAATACTATATATTACTTGAAAATTTCTACGTTTATGAACTTTGGGTACCGGTTTTGACAAAACTATATGTCATCATCAGCTTAGGACAAATTATACAAAGACAATCAAATACATTGATCATGACTCTAATAGTAATATCATAATAGTAATTTAGAAAATATACATGTTAAAACTAAAATAATATTTACATATATAAGCTGATAGTCATTAATACAATAGTGGTCATTTTTTATAAGGTGTACACCTTAGTAATTATAATTAAAAAGAATGACATGTTAAAAGAAAATTCAGTTTTTGTACTATATATTTGTAGTAAAATATAATTATCAGCTTTTGATCTGTCGTATTTTTATCTGTTGAACAGTCAGGTTCATTTTTAAAGAGGAGTTATAGCCATGTTTGACATGCTAAAAGAAGTAAACAAACACTTAGTCATAATTTTCTTAATTACTATTATGATATTACTATAAGAGTCGTGATCATTGTATTTTATTGTCTTTGTATAATGTGTCCTAGGCTAATGATGACATACAGTTTTGTCGAAACCGGTACCAAAAGTTCATAAACACGATGATTTAACAGAAATGTAGAAATTTTCACGTAATATATAGTATTGAAAAGGTGGATCTTATTATTTTCTTTGTTTATTGTGAATCTTGATTCAATACGGAACCTGAAGAATGAAATTCTTAACGTTAAATACCCTAATGTTCTCCATGTAGACTGAGTAAGTCATTTCTTCACTTCCTAATCCAGATTGTTACCTTTGGAACTACACCATTTATACAACTGCATAAATTATCTAATGCACGTATATTAGTGGAAACTTGGGAGCACATTTTTGTTCCCCTGTCCCAACTTCAGCTTCTACTGTACAAATTGTTTCACAACACTAACATAAATACTCGCTCTTCTGTACTACTTCTTTCACTGACAAACTCGTGATCTTAGTACTCTTTATACTAGCAAATTCTTCATTCATGTCATCTAAGATGATATATCACTTGCCCTCTTTCTTATGAAATGTGAACTACTACTACTATAACCAGCCCACATATGATCAGCCATTATGACACTGAAGTAAACAAACAGTGTTCCTTTAGTTGCATCTTGAGACAGGAAAAAGTAATTCAGAGATATTCCGACTAGTTCTGAGGGTTCACAACAGTTGGCAGACCAATGTATTTAACGTCCATGTCCATTGCGTTTACGCAAAAGCACTGCTAAGAACGAAATGCCAAAAATGTGTATATGCGGTGACAGTCTATAGCTGTGGAGCGTGTATATGTGTGCACAGTGCTTAAAAGGTTAAACAAGTTTTGTGACAGTTTAATGTACATTTGTATGTAAAATTCACATTATGTCCAAGAAGGTTTAATGTAAAAAACTTAGAAAATTGTCAGAACTCCTCTTTTTTTTTTCCCTTAAATTGAGACTATTTGTGAATGTCTGCAGCAAGTGGTGGATAAAATGAAGGCTCATGTGCTGGCGCGTCGGACCTCCTCAATGACGAGTGGTTACAACGAGGATGACGAGGTGAAGTTGGTGGAGGAACAACAAGCCCTTGCCACTCAGAAGTCTGTTCTGAGGGACTTACAGTTTGAGCAGGAACAGCTGCAGGAGCAAGAAGAGAGGATCAAAATGATAGAAAATGATATCCTGGATATCAATGCTACCATGAGAATGCTGGGGACAATGGTCCATGATCAGGGACAAGTTATTGGTATGTTCTTTCAAAATCATTTTGCAAGTTTAACCATTGAGCTGCTACTTTATTACAAAAGCACCGTAGAACATTATTAGGAATATTAGGGAGCTGTATGGAAATGAGTGGAGTCAGAAATAAAAGGTTGCCATGCTTCCTCACGTGCTGTGTTCATTTTCTTACTTCTTCTTTATGGCTGCGTTCATTTAAATCCAGGACCGCTTAATATTTATTATCAGAATACCCAGAGTCTGAAAAACAAATTAACTGACTGTGTACTCAGTAAACCTGAAGTTAGCGAGTTTGATCTCTTATGTTTCACTGAAACTTGGTTACCTGATTTTGTCTCGGACGATGAACTGACGGTGTAATGATTGCAGTTAGTAATGAACTTAAAGCCCGTCACAGACCCGACCTACAAACCGAATGCGTGATAACCTAGGTTGAAATTACGATCTCCAGAAGTACAGTAAAAACTTGTTAGTTGGCTGCTTCTACTGTCCACCCTCCGGTGATATCACAGCGTTAGAAGATTGCTTTAATTCATTGGTTTTGGGTCTGAATAAATTCAACGGTATTATGCTAATCGGTGATTTCAATTCACACATATCCTGGCAATCAACAACCACTGGAACAGTAACCAACCCTGCGGACTCATTTATTTTATCAAATTTCAGATACTGTCTTCATCTACATCAGTTCTGCTTAAAGCTCACCAGAAATCTGGCAACATTGAACCTCCTCTTCTCTACAGTAACTATAGTTCAGTTCTTATGAGTTTTGACTTGACATTTGAGTGCTGCCTTTTGGTGGAGGCTAAGTAAATTAATAAATAGCCAATCGTAGGCAGCCGATCGGTCCGATAGAGCACTTTAGACTCCACTTCCTGTTAAGTGTTGTCGATCTGTTGTTTAATGAAACCACATGCTATCAGCTGTGTGTTTTATTGTGCTCAGTTCTTTTCACGGTCTTTGTCAGTTCACTCGGTCATTCTTGACAAAGCACCAACAATGGGGGCTAGAAATAATGAGTTGATTGAGTGGTTGAAGGAGCACAATATTTCGGTTTGTGTTGACATGAGGAAGGGGGGATCTCGTGCATCTTGTGAAACAAAACAAGCCCTAGTACCCAGTTTACGTAGTGGATGAAATAGCCAGAAGGCATGGGCATGAAGTTGTTCGCCTTCCACCATACCATTGCCATTTTAACGCCATAGAAATGATTTGGGCCCAAGTGAAGGAATATGTAGCTTTCGGAAGCTGGAAGACTTCTTTGGGAAGCCGTAGGCCATATAAGTGCGGAAAACTGGAGCAATATTTATGAGACACAATCCGAGATAAGTGAAGCTTAGGAGAGGGAAAGTATCAGAAACGATACTCAGAAATGAGTGATGTATTCCCTTTATAGGATTTTTTCCTTCCTTAGGAGAAATTCAATCTATCAGCAACGCAAGCTCTTCTAGATTGTGAGTAAAAATTTCATTTCATTCTCTCGCATTTACCTGTCGAACATTAATCTATTTTATCTTATAGTCTCATCCTAAATACGTTATGTGGTATGGTTAATGTTATGTCAGTCATGCATGTTGCTACAAAGAAGAATTGATTCTGGACTTATATTCGAGTATATACATTTCCGTTCGTGTTGTGCGTCGTAAATCAGCTGTTTGTACTCGTAACAATTTGGCACCAGTGTCTGACTTAACTGTCAAGTCGAAACTCATAGAAACGGGACTATAGGTTCCGTGCGCTGCTGGGAAAAATGCACCGCTGCGCTGCGAGTGGCGAATATTGTAAGTTAATGCGATCACCGCGCACATATCTCTGTCGTTTCACAGCGTGTTGCTATGGCCGACTAAATAATAACAGTGCGATTTCAGAGTGTTTTATGCAACAACAGTCGGCCATATTATTCCAAACTTCAAGAAAGCGGTCATGTATTAAATTTACAAGAAAAACTGTTCGCAGGAAATAGCAACAGAGCAAATAACTGCAAATATGTTAAGAGAAAAACGTTGGTTCACTAGAGAGACTACCATTTCACGATAGAGGCAACATAGTAATTTATGTATTATTTGTGGTGATAACGAGATTAATTTTCATGTACACATTCAACAATGCTGTCTTCAGAAAAATGTTTGGCCTATCTCTAATACTATATCATGTTAGCGTAGGTTAATGTTGCGAGGGAGGCCTTGGTAAAATAATAAAAATATTTCCATGAAATGTAAGCATATTTCTGCTGTTATTTATACAGTTTACTCAGAACATGTCACCTCGTGTACCAATCAACCCTGTGAATTGTCTGGACGTCGCATCTAAAAAGCGCGGAAAGAGAAATAAGGTACAAGGAGAAGAGCTTACAGAGGAACTTTTTCCGATAAAAAGGCACAGGTTTGATGTTGGACCAGTCTAAAATATCAGAATATATTAACGTTGCCAATAAATTATTGTGTCTGTATTTATAATATGATCGCGACCACCTCTATAATATGACGGTTAGCACTACTAGTTTCCTTCGTCGGGGGCCCGGGCTTGATTCCCGATACAGACAGAAATTTAAGGTTGACATGACGGTACATGCAGCTCATGTTCATTAGGGGTTGCTTGATTGCTTGAAAAGAGTTGCACCACCTCGGGGCGAGAACAGAACTTAACGTATGTAAAATGCGCTATTTCTGTGAGCTATTGATATTGTGTAATGGAGGACAATATCTATAATTAAATTACAGTATATTTGTCCATTGCCTTCTTTAAATCCATGTCGTGAGGTTGTAACAGAATACTCTAAAATTTCACATTGTGGTCTATAGTACGGTATGCTATTATTATTATTATTATTATTATTATTATTATTATTATTATTATTATTATTATTATTATTATTATTATTATGCACCCTTTCGTGGTAATGATATTCAAGCAATTGTACAGATTTTAGGAAATCAAAGCAGAATAAACCTTAATGTAAACTCCAGTTTTACGTAGAATTTGAACCCATACATTTCCATACAATTCCAGTCGTGGCAATCACCGTCTTCTGCATGGTCTTGTAGATTTTGGTGTTGTCATCCAACTTCTTCAATAATTTGTTTGTAATTGTTAACCTTTGCATTATGTTAAGAGTAACTGTGTATTAAATACTGTAAATGTACAAATCCAGAATCACTTCCTGCGATTTACTGCTAAGATCCACCGTCTTTTCAAATCCATTTCGTGAGGTCGTGAATGACAGCTCTGTACTACAGTATCAGCCAAGAACAAGCACATCATTCTGTCAGAACGTTGTGACATTAAAAAATTATCATCTGAAGACAGCACTGTAAAATAATTGAATAAATGCATGTAAACGTCACACACATTCCAGCTTCTTATGGCGAGCTGTTGATGAAGATGACTCTAAGTAGTTCTCGTAGTATCCACCCGCAGCAGCACAGTGCTATACGCACGGAGCCTATAGTGTTAGTGTGTCTGTTGGCAGAAACATTCTTAGCGCTGACCATGACTCAATCGAAGCTACCCTCATCTACCTGCTTATCGACATAAAGACTTCCCACCCGCTGCGAGGCAAGCATTTCCTCTATGAAGTAAAGTAGACTGGCTAGTTGTCAATCAGGACTTGTCGTCCCTCCCTTGATGCTGGTTATCAGCTGAGCGTGTCATCAACAGTGCGGTTTCCCTGTTTGAGGATTTAATATTTACCACTATTAAACAGCATGTACCTTTCTCCAAACCCAGAACACACAAATATCACCCCTGGCTGAGTGCCAAACTAAACTGCTACTAAAGAACAAAACCCATGTGTGATCACTCTGGAAGTCCATCCCCAATTTGCACACTTATAATACTTTTAAACACCTCAGGAAAATTCCGAAATTGCATCTTAAGAATGACTACAACCGGCACATCACTTCTGTAACTGGAAACCTTAAAAACAACCCAAAAAATTTAGGACCCTCATTTCGTCACGTAGAAAGTCACACTGGATACCACTGAATCTTAAATTACATAGTGATGATGTCCCAACTAAATTAAGGTCTCAAAAATTCAATGAGTACTTTCACTCTACCTTTACCCCTTCCACATGTATCACAGAACTGCCACAAATCAATAGTGTTTGCAGTTGCACACTGTCACAAATATCAACGAACCCTAACGAAGTTCAAAATATTCTCAATAGTCTCCCAACAAACCGCTCCACCGCGCCCAATGATATTAGCCCTATATTCCTCAAAAATACTTCTGCATCTCTCTGTGCACCGTTATCTACAATTTTAAACCTGTGTATGGCTACTGGTACATTCCCTGACAGCTGGAAACAAGCTGATATCTCACCTATTTTAAAATCTGGCAACAAACATGATATTTCATCATACCGCCCAATATCTATCATCCCAATACTATCCTCTGTCCTTGAAAGAATAATCCACCGCAGACTCCTCATTTTCACACAGCCTTACCTATCTGAAGAACAACATGGATTCACTACGGGAAAATCATGCCTCACTAACCTCACAGTTCTCAATCACCACATCATTTCAGCAAGAGAAAATAAATCTCATTTAGCTGTAATCTATATAAATCTGGCCAAAGCATTCAACTCAGTGGATCACGCACTTCTTCTTCATTAGCTCGCTACCAGATCCATGACCCTGTCTTGTCATTGATAACAAATTTTCTCTCCGACAGAAAACAGAGTGGTACTCCCTGAATCTGCCTCATCATGGTTATCAGTGTTATCAGGTGTATCTCAGGGCAGTATTCTGGGACCCCTACTCTTTGTTCTCTATATCGATGACATAATTCTCTGCACCCAAAATAGTCGGTGTTCCCTCCTCGTATACGCTGATGACCTAAAAATCCTAAGAGAAATGTTTACGCCTGATGATTGTGATGAATTACAGACTGTACTCAATTCTTGTGGTGACTGGTTTAAGAAATGGAATCTTTCTCACATTGTTAAGAAGTGCAATACAATCTCCTTTTTATTGCTAAAGCAAGGAATGAACACTGCCTATACCATCCAGGGAAATACATTGCAATCGGCTTCTCAGGTAAGAGACCTAGGTGTTACAGTAGACTGTAAACTAACCTTCTCTGCTTATATTCAGTCTATAAAATCCCGTGCTATGCATACCCTAGGCATTCTTTATAGGTTTACTGAAATTAATGATATTAACGCCTTAAAATTATACTTTATCTCGTATGTTCTCCCCATTATTGATTTTGTTCCCCTATTTGGTCTTCATCTGCTACACTAATATATCTCAACTAAATAGTATTTTTAACCTTTTCACTTTCATTGATAAGACTTACAATCCTGTTTTTAAAAACAAAACTAAATCTGACATGTTGAACTATCAATGGCTACACCAAATGTAATACTCTTCCAGCATACTTCCCTATACACATTCCTCCCTGCCCAACACCCAACTGGCACACTCATCATGTGTCCCATCCGCGCCCGACCTTACAACAACGCTCTATCTTCCACCATCTCCATACTCTTGGTAACTCACTACCCGATATTGACATATTCACACCTTTTGCATCTCTCAAAAAATAAAAAAAATAAAATTAAAAGATTCCTTTGAAGTCCTGACCAGGTTTCCATTTTCTTCCGTCCATCCAACCTCGACCTTTCTTCTTCCTAATTTCGGTAACTAACACTTGCCAGTTATCATTGCCATTGTTGTTACATTGTTATTGTTAATAATTGTTAATTTATTGTTGATACTTAATATTGTTGTTTATTCCTTTATCTTTTATACTTATGTAAACGTATTATTGTTGTTGTTGTTGTTGTTGTTGTTGTAAAATGGCCCTCCATAGGCTGTATCTAATAATTAATTAAATAAATAAATAAAATTGTAATATGCTAATATTTTTCTTTTTTTTTTGAGATTTTTTGCTTATTTCTTAACAGATGGGTGAAGGGACTGTGAATTCTCGTTGGCAGGCTATGAGAATTCTTATTTTTATGTTCCTCATAGACTTTTTTTTTTTTTTTTTTTTTTGGCTAGGTGACGAGTTGAGTAATCTTCTTCTCCTCCAACATTATTTGTCCCGCTGACATGCAGGGTCGCTGATGCAAGTCCATTTCCTCCATCATTTCTGTTGAACATTAGTTCCTCCTCCAACTTCCGTTCTTTGAGATCCGAGACGTCAGGGCGTATCTCTTCTTCTGTTCCTGGGAGGAGGCATACCTAAGAGGCTTCTTCCTACATAGTTGCTTCTTGGAACATACAGCTTATTACAGGTTAAAACTTCATTGTTGGTCCGTATTGACAATAAAATACTTCGAAATAAAAGTTCATATATACCGTATTTACCTGAATAGTCCCCGCCATCGAATAATGCCCGCACCCTCATTTTAGGAAGGCTCATTTTGAAATAAAATGAAATGAACTAAAATTCCTTCCATCGGAAGAGTAATGTAGGCATAAACGAACACTTCGTATCACTCCGCGAGGTCCATGTGGTTTTTTACGCAAATATGAATATGTAAATTTACGGATATAGCTGCTTTGCCTTAGATGATAAAAATACATTATTACTGCTTTGAAATATATTTTCCATGAAAATGAGCAAGTAGGCCTACTAACGTGACAGGTATTTCATTAATCTGAACTTGCAATAGGCTCGAATCCTTGTAGATGGGAAGATTCGTTGTCTCTTGCACCACTAGAATCCTCTCCTCAATTACAAGTTCGTCACACTCCACGTCGAAAACACTTCTCACACGTGGTCTCTTTTTACTGGACAGTAACACGACCGGTAGTGGATAATTCTTTTCGTGCAATGTAAACACTTGAAATAGACACACCAGCGAAATCTGATGTTAGTTTTGTGATACAGTAAAACCTCGTTAATTCGAAGTCTTTGTAATACAGAAATCGGTCTTCCAATTACGTGATTTTGAATTGACAGCCATCTTGTAATTCAGAAATGCCAACTCTCGCCAGTTTTCGCGGATTCTGCTTTTCCGCGTACTGCCTGCTACGTGATATTGTGGCGTTCCTTAAAATGCTGAATACAAAAGAATTACGATTTCACTCTATTTTCAACTATGAAACACACTATAGACACACCGAAGTGCGGAAAGCTACCCCTGCACGTTCCGGAAGACGCGTTCTTTCGTGACACGGAGAAATTTTGAATTTTAATTACTCTGTAAAATATGCTATTTAAAAAAAATGTGAAGTCAGTTTAGAATTAAAAGTCTGAGTTGTTTTTCATTTGAATATGACATATGGGGACAATTTTCTTCCATCTACGGTTGCACAAAGCATAACTGTACACTCGGCATCGAAAACTAGGTGAGCCAGGAGCATGTTGGCAACCTTGGCACAAATAAAACCCGCACCCCAATTTCGTGCCTCAAATTAAAAAAAAAATATGCGGGGATTATTCGCGTAAATACGGTATATAGAGCTGCTTTACATTGTCTTGGTACCTGGTCATTCCATAACAGATCTCTTGCTCTCCAATAACACTCTTCTGTTAATTGTATTTTGTTGGAAAACTTTCTAGTTTTAATTCCGTCTTGCGACACCATACTTTCTAAGTATTTAAAACAGTCGACTACCTATAGTTGCTCTCCTTGGACTTTTATAACATCTCTTCCATCCATGTTCCCTCTTGTTATTACCCCAGATTTACTCTTCTCGCAACTTATTTCCATTCCCCATTCTTCATTTACTAGACTCCAAACATCAGTCTCCCTTTGCACCTGCTGTTCACTCTACTTCATCTGCAAAGAGCCTGGTTCTGTGTTCTTTTTCGCCTTTTTATCGATTTCGTCCATCAAAATAAGGAACAAAAGAGCCGATGGTACACTTCCTTTTTTCAGTTTGCTTTTACGTTGTACTGACACCGATAGGTCTTACAGTGACGATGGAACTGGAAAGTAGTGGGAAAGAATCGACCATAGCCTTGATTAAGATACAGCCCCAGCATTTGCTTGGTGCAAAAATGAGAAGCCATAGAGAACCATCTTTGGGGAGTGGGTTTGAATGCAAGCTCACAGCTACACACCTCAAATCACATAGCCAACTCGCTTGGTCACTCCCTTTCCACACCTGGTCAGACGGCAGAGCGCTGGCTTTCTGAGCCCAAGTTCGAGGTTTCAATCCCGGCTCAGTACAGTGGTAACTAGTCTTGTGCCAGGAGATTTACTACCATATAAAAGAACTCCTGCAGGACAAAATTCCAGCACTTGGCTTCTCCAAAACTGTAAAAAATGTTAGTGGGGTGTAAAACCATATTGTTATTATTATTTTTTTTATTTATTTCCATAGCCTACCCGGTGGCCATGATCGTTAAGGCATTGAAGTCAAAACGGTCTGACACCGTGGTTATCCTATTTGAATCCCGTTGGTCGAAAAAAAATTTCACCGTCAGAATGTTAGCCGGCAGGGTATGGTATACAATTTCTAATCTCTAGACTGTGTGCTAAAAGCGTAGATTAAATTCCAAACCTCTCTGAAGTGCTCGTATGGAGTGAGGGCATATGACGCTGTTGATGGTGATTCATCCGTCGGGTGGAGACGTTAAGCCTTGAACAGACCCCTTGGTGCTATTCGACAGGAATATTTTTTTAATATGGCTACATAGTAGCTCTTGCACAAAATTCCTGTGCGTGTCTGTGGTACTTGCTACAAAATGGGGTTCTTGGATGGTTGCCTAATTGTACTTCTTGTTAAAACCACCACCACTATCACCATGAGGGAAATCCTTTGTCTTTTTACTGCATGTATTTCTCTCCTGTTTCTGCTACTTTTCTACTACTGGCCTGATCTACTACTTTGCACCAATTATACCAATCGTGTGCCAGTACTTTCCAATTCCTGTATCCCATTTTTTTTAAGATCTAGCCTACCTTTATCTAGCCATCTGGTTCTAGCCTGAACTTGTCCCTTTTGCAAATATTTGAAACTTTAGACACTCTCCAGTTTTTCTCCTCTTCACATTTCACTCCTTGTGTACCAATCAATATTTTAACAATTACTTCACATTCTTTTGCAGAGAAACTCATTCTGTATAGTGTAACTATTGTCTTCCTTGCATCCAGCTTTGTTTCATGCTTCCTTCTTACTGTTTTCCTATATCTTTAAATCACTTTACAAGCTGCATATTTTCCTTTTTCAATTTTCATTTTCTTCTTTGAATCTACAGTCATCGTTGAACCTTGGCCTCATCTACTACTTTGCACTAATTATACCAATCCTGTGCCAGTACTTTCCAATTCCTGTATCCCATTTTTTGTAGATCTAGCTCTCCTCCATCTAACCATCTGGTTCTAGCTTGAACTTGTCCTCTTTGTTCAACAGTATTTCCACTTTATATCCTTTTTGGTATCGCTGTCACTCATCCCTCTGGTATGTCCAGTCTGTCTCAGTGTTCTTGATGGGTGGATCTTTATAGATAGAGTATGATTCATTATTGAATCACCTTCTCCATCTTTCTCCTTCTCGGAGTGCATCTATTATTCTACAGAATTCCTATATACAATGTTTCATTATATCTAGCTGTTCATCTCTATGCCATACATGAGCACGTACCGTCGATACATACAGGTCTCATGGTGATGATGGGTTTAGGACTGGGAAGAAATCGACCTGACCTTAACTAAGGTACGGCCCCAACATTCGCATGGTGTAAAAATGGGAAACCATGGAAAACCGTCCTCAGGGCTGCTGACAGTTGTGCTCAAACCCACTATCTCCTGAATGCAAGCTGACAGCTACATGACCCAAACCATATAGCAACTTGCTTAGTCTATTATAAGTGTTTTGAAGATGGTACGAGATAGGATTCTTAAATGGAGTTAGTTGGTTAGTGCAAAAATAGGTTCCATTAGCAGCCTTTAGTCATAAGAGGTGTCCTTGAACTATTTTCCTATATCATCAAATTGCTGACAAGATGCACTTCTTATTTTTTATTTTCTGTTCCCATATATGTGTAAAACAGAAATTTGAACAATTTTGTAAGTTGCTCTGATAACTCCTGTGACATGAAGTCTGAATTGTGTGTGTTGGTTAAAGAATGAAATATGTTTCCCTTGTCTTTCAGATACAATTGAAAGTAATCTTGAGAATACTCATGGGAACGTGGAGCAGGGACGTGACGAATTACAGAAGGCTGCCGAATATCAGGTATGTATAATATTCAGACACAAGATGTTCCAAGATGGCAGTAGTCAGCAGAGTTACCCTGGAATCTCAGAACCGTTGAAGTAGGATATTTGTCCCTTTCGCTCTAAAAATACTGTATTTACTCGCATAATTTTTCACCTCGCGAAACTTTCCCTCGCTGATTTTTAGAATGAAAATTTGGAAAAGAAAAATAATCACATATTCCCTCCCCCCACTCCCCTGTTTTATCTACGGTTTCCTCTAGTTGCGAACCGCGGACTTATCTTGTCTTCGTGATTCCTGTCGATGTACGAAAATCGGAAACTATTTTGGAAATTCCAGTTCATGTTTTCCATGCTAGGAGAGGGGGAAGTGACTGATTACTCAACATTCCAGCGCCCAGGGCCAGAACACACCCGTCACTGCTAGCTCCTGTTATCAGCTGTGACTCGCACACGTACAGTAATCGCTTTCGGTAGTGTTCTTACGTGTGAATAGTTGTGCGAAGTGTTCGTTAGCGACGTGATAGGAAAGAAAAACAGTAGTTACGATGTACAATTTGAATTGTTTCTTATAGAATTTTCCGAAAATAACGTCAATGGTGCTGCAACTCGTGAATTTTCTGTTGCACCATCACACGTACGTTACTGGCGGAAGCAGAAAGAAGAATTACACAGTGTACAAAGAAAACAACTTTATCATTTCAGGGACTAAAAACTGGGAAGCATCCAAAAATTGAAAAGGAAGTTGTTTCTTACGAACCTATTAGTGCTGGCAATTTTACAGATTTTACCCCAATACATTATTCTGATTATTTCACGTACCTGGCTCCTATCTTCAGCGAATTCTCGCGTGACATTAAAAGATGATGGTTTCCATATAATTATTGCCTTCGATTTTTTTATTAAAATTAATTGTGTTATACATATTTTCAATTATTTTTGTACTATTTTTGGCCTAAATACATTTTGTAACTTAAGTAAGGTAATTATTGTTAATTTTTTATTTCCATTTTAAATTTAGATTCGCATAATTTTCCCTTCCCATTTTTGAGGTTGAAAAATGTATTTAAAAAAGGGGAGGGGGAAATTACGCGAGTAAATATGGTAGTTCCCATAGTTTATCTGAAAAATGTTTTATCCGAAATGGGTCTGCTCCTTTTAGTTCAGTTAAGCCGGGTTTTACTGTACTTAAAAGGTTAAATCATTTAAAGTTCACTTGTAGTATTTGTATAAATTATGGAGAAAACTAGTAAAACAAATCAAGAATTAAACTGTTCCCAAGTACCTTTCAGACAATTTTGTGTGTCCAAGCATTAAAAAAAAAAAAAAATTTGTAAAATATTTTCATGCAGTAATTATATTTTGATGATAAAAGGTTTGAGTATATATTAGAACTTCTGTTTCTACCTTGCTATGATATACATTTTCCTGTCATTTATGTCGTGCCATACCTAGGCCTGTTCTTACAATATATTGTTTTCCCTCCATTATTATATGGACACGTTATTCCTCATAATATGCATTTGGTTTTTTTTTCTTGGATGGGAACACTGATTTTCAAATTGATTGCTCCAGGTTTCTGTTTGCAGATGGTATTTTTTTTGGCTGTAGGTCCGTTATCGCCATCCCGATGTCACACGTGGCCACACTTTGGTCAACTGAGCATGTGGGATTTCTACTGTGCAATTTAACACCATATACCCTTGCAGCAGTAATATAACTGCCACAATTAGCACGCCTGTATGCTGCTGGTAGTAATGCTGCTGCCACGAGTTTTCGGATTCAGCTAGTCATGTTATCGATTCAGTCATTGCCTAGAATGTTGTTGGTTTCTTTTTCCACCAGTAGATGTCTTTATCTTTCGCTCATAACTGGTAGTAATGCCTGTGAACAACATTTCATAAGCACATGTGCTCAGTCACGTCTGGTGTGACTGTTGACGGATTTCATGGTTTTTCTACAGTAGAATATATTTATAACATTTAATAATTACTTCACTATAATTGATGGAACTATGATTATATTGCTGAGTGGTGCCATTTTAAATAGTCCCAGTGCATAGTGTTAAGTGGCAGTCAGTGGTAGCGTGTGTGATATTTGCTTTTTGTTGGCGGGTGATCCCTAGTGGTGCAAGTTTATATGGGAGATGATGCCTAGTGGTGCTGTGGAAAAAGAAAAAAATGGAAAATGCATTTGTCAGAAAAGATGGCAGTTCTGTTAAAATATTATTCCCATGATTTACATTTTCCAACCTGTTGACACCCTTTTCCATCAGTCTCACTGAAGAAGAAAAAAAAAGTTACTATTTTTGGCCCTGGTGTTACCGTATATGAGCCACCTTGGATATGCAGGAGTGGCAGCAATCCTGGTTCTGTTCGATTCAAATGAGACTTTTCAGAAATGATCCATTAATAGTATTTTTATGTCTAATTTTTTCTTCTATAATATTTATTTTTACCCTTCAGTCTTATGAAGGAGAAGAAATGTTTACTTAAGAACGTATGTTGGTAGAGACGCAGAATAAATACTCGGATACAGAAATCAATAAAAAACAACGATGAACTTGACCATGTTTTTACCTTTGTCTTGCTCTTTCTACCCTCGCTGACCTGTTGTTTCATATATCCTCTGTGTCTAAGATAAAATTCTTATAAAAATAAATGGTCTGTTATGGCAAACATGTATTGAACTTTATGCAATTAAATTATTTTAGAATTTTATCTTAGATGTTTAAAGTCAGTATGGAACAGGAATGGAGTTCATCCTTTGTGTATTCTTTGTGTGTTCTTATCTGACTTGTATAGGTTTGCAAACCTGTGCTAATGGAAATATTATTGTCTCCTTATCCTCTATGATATTTAACTGGACAGTTGTCATGTTTTTGCTATTTGCAGGCCAAGTACCGCAGAAAGCTGTGCTTCTTAATTGCCATTGCAGTTATCATCGGGATCATTTTAACAGTGATAATCGTTACACAAGTGAGAAGATAGCGGAGTAATGCTCTTGCGTTGTATCCCAAGACTGATGGTGAAAGAACATTCATATCCCCTTGCCGGTGGCATAGTTTGTACTTTTGAATCTATATAGCCCGATATGTTCATTATTGTTGTTATTGTTGGTTAATCTTTCATTGTTTATGTCCTGTGAAAGAATGTGCTTAAATATTTGTTATAAGTATTTTTATTATAGAGTAATTTTTTAAAGGAAAATGCAAACTGGAAATGGTCATTTTAGTGAATTGGTTTTGATAATTGTAAGTAGGATAAAAACTAGAAGGGAAGTGTTCTTTATAATGAATAAGAAATATTGGTTGTGTGTAGACCCAAGAGAAGTGGAATTTGTGATGGCTGTAATTTGAATTTCCATTAGAGAAGTTGGAGGTGGCAGCAAGCTTTGTATTTACAGTGCTATGGTAGACATTCATCTTTCACTATTGGTAGCTTACCAGTATTTTCAAGATAGTCTTCCTCGTTTCTTTGAGCAGTCATCATCATTATCATCGTCGACCATCTCCAGTAGCTCGGGTGTGGTGTATGAGCCCCCTCCATCTTTGCCCATGAACCAATGTTCTCTTATAATCTTCTCCCAGTCTTGTCCTCTCTCCTCTACATCTTTCTTCACCATATCTGTCCATTTTCCTCTGGGTCTGCCCACTGGTATTTTTGTATGGTTGTAAAGATATCCAGTTTTCGGTTTCAGGGGCTGCCACTTGCTCGTGCGCCTTTTTTTTTTTTTTTTTAAAGGACACTTCTGGACATATTTGAGCATTTCCTTAAGGTTAGGCAACTCGCTTTATTATGTAGTATGGTCGAAGTGAACTTTAGTAAACCTCTTAACTGCAAAGTTTCCACTGAGAAATGAACATTCGTAACAGGGAATATATTTTCACAGAAAGAGTTAATTCGTCAGGCCCATTAGCCTTCCGCAGAAGACAAGTTATTTAGTCCTGCCCTGTTTTCACATAAATATGACCGGGCGAGTTGGCCGTGCAGTTAGGGGTGCGCAGCTGTGAGCTCACATCCGGGAGATAGTGGGTTCGAATCCCACTGTCGGCAGCCTTTGAAAATGGTTTTCCGTGGTTTCCCATTTTCACACCAGGCAAATACTGGGGCTGTACCTTAATTAAGGCCACGGCCGCTTCCTTCCCATTCCTAGCCCTTCCCTATCCCATCGTCAGCACAAGACCTATCAGTGTCGGTGCGACGTAAAGCAAATAGCAACAACAACATAAATATGGCTGGTGGTCATCTGAAAATGTGCGTTACAGAAGTTGGCATCACAAAATGTGTGACGGTAGTGTAACCCTAACAACTGTGCAGGCTGTGATGTAAAGAATGAATCGGTTGTCAGACAGACAATGTTACCTAACAACCGTGCAGGCTATGTCATCTGGAATTAACAGCCGTTGATGGATGTGGCCATGACCGGGAGACATATTTATGATCATGTGATTTTTGCAAAGGGAAAGTGGTTTCTTTCCATTTGCATTTGGTAATTCAAACAATATTTAATTTCAGTCGTGATAAAAAACATTCTCAGAATCTTTATATATGTTCCTTTCGAGATACATGCTGATATGGAGAGAATGGAAATTAGTCATGAAGACATCCAAAACAGGAACCACTTTCGACAATTAGTTTGACTTCAGAGGCTTCCGAGAAGAAGGAGAAAAGAAATCTTCAAAAGTTATTTTTTTCAGAAGAAAGAAGGAAACAGATAAGCCAATGAATTAAGCTATATTGGCAGAAGATAAAAGCCAGGGAAGGGAAAAGATGATCCAGGATACCGCAGTTGTTACTCAGTGTTCCATAGTGGCCAAAATCGACCAGAAGAAGAACAGTTCATTAAACAAACATTAAATTCATTAGCTGAAGGTCGCATAGACTGAAACGTGTATTAATATATTAGGTATTAATACTTTCTGTAAGTATTGAATGGTGGAAAATATATCACTTTCCATTTAAAGGGATAATTATTTTATTATTCAAAGCCGGTACAGAACAGACAGGGTATTTATCTATTGTAGGGCAAAGTATTGCGAAAAATGTTACGTCAGATTAAGACACGAGACTGTTTCACTGTACAGTGATCTGATTCAGTATCCTCATCAGTCAAACACTCTGCTTTTGCAGATTCTTTTGTAGCCTTTTCATCTCTCTACATTTTCTTCCGGTTCAGTATGTTAGAAAGAACTGGCTCTGTTGGTTAGCTTACCTGCTGTATCCAAAGTTGCAGGGTTGTGTCCTGGCATCGAACAAGATTTTAGAGAGATTTTTGGTGGAAGAGACAAAATGACGTAAGCAGATTTGATAACAGATGGATAATTACTTTCAGAAGAAACTTTTTTTTGCTCATGGCATCTCTTAAATACATAAGCAATTTAAGGGTGATCAAATGCTTCTTCTTCTCTTATTATTATTATTATTATTATTATTACTACAACATCACAATAGATCTCGCTTTACTTTTTGGTAATACTATATTGAGACTCATTTCCAGCCCTTGCATTTCTTGTAATCATTTGTGCTTAATTGTATGTACTGTATATTGATTTTTTTTTTCATTGTATATATATGATATGTTGTATGTTATTTTCAAAGAAAGAAAAAAAAATGGGTCTTATTGATAATGATCTTAGTCTTTTATCTGCAAACCCATTCCTAACTCTTGAGAATTATGAGAAATTATGAACTGCTGACCAAAAACTAAAGATGACATGTACCAAATTAAGACAATAAATAATACATGGTATATACAGAATGTTCTGAAAATGTTTGTCCAAAAGAATTCAGATGATAATAGGGACCTGAATGATTTTTTTAGGTCTTGATGCTGCATACCTTTTCCCAGGCTCTATACATCCTTTGCGTGGGGCATTGTACTTCCTTACAAATCACTTCCTTAATGACAGCAAATGCACCTCAGTACGAAGACTTAACGGCCACTCTGTTAACACGTTCACTGCCACCTGAATTAAATCTGTAAATTCCTCAGGAGCTGATTTTTTTTTTCTTTCTATTAGTTAGAAGGTAGTAGATGGTAGTTTTAAAATTACAAGTGAACATTTTACTCATACAGATGAAAATCATCGATGACGCACGTCAGTCATCGGCACTGATGAATGATATAATATCGTAGATCCCGGTAGACGCACACGTGCGTCATCAATGTGGATGTTATTAATACAGCCTATTTACATTGCACTGTAACAAATGATGTTACTTACGTAATAATCATTCATTCCAAGAATATCCTTAGGTAACTTCTTTTTTTTTTTTACGCAGTAGTGAATATTGTTGTAGTCATTCATTCACATCATGTAGCACTAGTGATAAAATGCTAGCGATGGGCAACGCTCTTGCTCGAGACTGACGTCGCAGATCTCGAGACCAATTCTCCTATGCTGCATGCTTTGTGACGTCCCAGTAACTACGAGTGTAAGCTTGATAGTATACCACCAGTTTGCATATGGAAATGTGTGTGCCAATACATTTTGTCAAAAGCCTAGAAAAGCACTGCATGTTTAACTATGAGCTCCTTAATACCATTAACAAAAGTGAAAACAGAATGTCAGTATCTTAAACTTTCATGACCGATTTCAGGTGGACTTCTTAGCTGAACAATCCGTGTAATTTGCAGTGCCGGCTGGTGGTATCTGAAGCTGGGTGTTGCACCAAAATTTTCAGTGTCACATTTTAATACCTTACAGAAATAACAAGAAACTATTATCGTTAAGTAACAAACTACATTCCTACTAAAACTGAAATATACCTGGCAATTACAACACCGGAAATAAGAGGTTAATTATAAACTGTAACTACAGTTACTCTTAATAATAATAATAATAATAATAATAATAATAATAATGTTATTGACTGTTCATCCCACTAACGACTTTCTTACGGTTTTCAGAGACGCCGAGGTGCCGGAATTGAGTCCCGCAGAAGTTCTTTTTCATGCCAGTAAATCTACTAATACAAAGCTGACGTATTTGAGCACCTTCAAATACCACCTGAGTGAGCCAAGATCGAACCTTCCACGTTAGGGTCAGAAGGCGCCTTAACCGTCTGAGCCAATCAGCTTGGAAAAGTTACTTTTGCCTCACTTAAATTGAAAATTTTCTGTCCTGATTTTCATTGAAGCAAGATGTTGGTAATATTGTGGGTGGTCTGATATGGCGTTGAAAAGAAATTACCCAACAAGTTAGAAGCGCAGTCAGGGTCGCGTAGCTGTGAGGCTTGCATTCGGGAGATAGTGGGTTCGAACACCATTGTCGGAAGCCCTGAAGATGGTTTTCCGCGGTTTGCCATTTTCACACCAGGCAAATGCTGTGATTGTACCCAAATTAAAGACATGGTCGCTTCCTTCCAACTCCTGGCCCATTCCTATCCCATCGTCAGCGTAAGACCTATCTACGTCAATTCAACGTTAAGCTAAAATTGTAAGTTTAAAACATGGAAATAAAATTATCTTTGCGAGAGGAGAGAAAGTAGGAATGAATTAATCTCCGCAGAGTGGCGCAATCTATCGGGGACATTTGGAACTGTTTCTTGGTAGGGGACTTGCTAGTCTCGTGCAACTCCCTAAGACTGATACCGGCGAGCATGCTACCTGATGCTATGCAGGCTACGCTCGTCCCTGCGGAGGTACACTGCGTCGCGCTGTCCGCTAGGGAGTTGGCGTAGGAAAGCAAACCCCCTGAGTTTGATTCGAAGCCAGCAGCGTTTATTGGTCCGTTACGAAGCCTTAGTAAGCGAACGATCAAAGAGGGTTGATTTTAATGTTTTCGAATACATGTTAGGTTTATTAAACTAAAATATTAGAAGAAAAGACGACAAATGAAGTGCAAACTTATTGGGAGTTGTGCAACACTGCAACAATACCACGCACCGCCCCTGGTAATTTGTTAAAAACTGTATACAGGATGTACACACACCTGGATACCTCGCAGTTGTTGTTGACTGGGTAGCTTCTTGTGATGCAGACCGGCCCGAAGGTGTGTATGTGTTTTTAAGTGCTGGATCATCGTGGAAGTATTTCTGCCGACGTATTTTACTTCTTTTGAACAAACAACACAGCGGACTGTGCTATGTGACATCTCTTCAAAATAACCGACATCCACGACTTAAGTTGTGTTTCGCATATAACTGGACACAATTACACATTGCACCGCCATATACCGAAATACCTAATTATGACACGAATACTATATAACATTGTAATGAATTATCTCTTTCGTCACCAAAATATCGGTAAACACAAGCAGTGGTCGTATGATATTGAATGTGGGGTCTGATAACAATGTACACCTACCTGTCGAAAGAATTGGAGCATACTCAAGCATTTTAGATTACACTTGTGTGTAATTGTGGTTGCATATGCTGCAAGGCGCATCTTGCCTCGTCTCGAATTCAAATATGCACGCCTCTAGTATCCAGGCAGGTAGGTGTACCTACAGTAGCCGTCAGTTTCTGTACTTAGCCTATTCATTCGCGTAGGCCTACTTGAGCTGCATGTAATGAGAGAATGCGTAACCTTTACAATTATGTTATACTGCGTCAAAATAGACCTCAGTAGAAATGAAAGAAATGAACGCCCTAATCGCGTGTCGACACCTACTTGCTGAATGGAGAAGGGGCGTGGTTTGCTATTCGCATACTCGGCACAAACAACATTCAGCTCCGCCTACCTACGATCCTGCACGGGGCACAAAGCGGGGACAACGCTTTCGAGATCTCTCAAAATTTCTCGCGAGAATTAATGCCTGTGCTAGTCTCAAGAAATCCAGAGAAATCTCGAGACCTCGTCTCAGGCTCCCCATCACTAATAAATGCTAAAGCAAGGCTCTAAACAGAGCGCATGATTTTCAAAAAACTGGAGACGATAATAAATGGAGTCTGTTCTCTTCCCCCCTTTCGCGGCACAATTTACATTCCTTTTTCATCGATTTACTGAGTGCCATTACAAAAGAACAAAACCCAACAACTGTGCTGACCAGTAAAGACAAGCAAAACCGGATCATATACAGTAATGTACGTACACGTCAGCCAACATGTTAAAAGTGCAAGATCAGTCTCAACATACTGTATATATTGCATAGTAACACTTCTTCAATTTACAGTAGAGGTTGCCTGAAAGACAGAGTGTACTTGGTACCAGCTAAAAGTGTGTAATAAAACAAGTTATTGAATTTTAAAGATAATCGCTGAAGAGGGTTTCTGAACTCTTCGCAGGCAGAAACATATATATACTCTACTTTTCTTTCTCTCAGGGCGAAAACATATGTTCTGTTCAAATTTTTCGGCTTTACTAGCCAAACACAAAGCGGAGGCGGGACAGGTTTTTCTCCAGGTACTCCGGTTTTCCCTGTCATCTTTCATTCCAGCAACACTCTCCATTATCATTTCATAGCATTTATCACTCATTAATAAATCACCTTGGGAGTGGCAACCCCATTGTAACAGCCTATATAAGTTTCATTCATTACATCCCTGACCTGGTCAATGACTAGAAAACAGGTTGTAGGTTTTCATTTTCATTTTTTCACTAGCCAAAGAGGTACACAGATATGTTCACAGATGGCAGGAGCTGTTCCTTCAACTCTACTGATGACTGAAATCCTCTCGGTATCTTGAAATGTTTCCTCTCCAATTGGTGGGAGTTGCATAATGCACATGTTGCGTAACACAAGTTTTTTTCATGTGTACACTTATTACGGATTTTCCTGGTTTTCCAGTAAAATGGCGTCTCAAAAACAAAGAAGTGTCTGATATTTGTTTATGTATTTTGTACAACTGTCTCCATGAATTAATGTAAATAATTATTTTAAATGCCAGAATGAATATACAATTGATGTATATTGGTGTTGTCACTTGGTACATATCCAGCAACATGTAAACTGTATCTATTATATAGTACCCATAGGGAGAAAATGTAAAATTAAAAAAAGGATATATAAACAAAAGAACATACTAAGCTTAATTAATGAACGTAGGTTTTCATGGCTCATTGTATTAGAATGAAGAAATAAGTATGCTAACTGAATAATAATTTTGGCTTTACGTCCCACTAACTACTTTTACGGTTTATGGAAACGCCGAGGTGCTGGAATTTAGTCCCGCAGGAGTTTTTACATGCCCGTAAATCTACCAACATGAGGCTGACGTATTTGAGCACCTTCAAATACCACCGGGCTGAGCCAGGATCGAACCTGCCAAGTTGGGGTCAGAAGGTCAGCGCCTCAACCGTCTGAGCCACTCAGCCCAGCGCTAATGGGATTAAAGCCACTTATATGTATTTAACAAAGCCGAACTTTCCGCCAAATTACGTTGGCCTTCATCAGGGCATGTGAAGGTCTGCCTCCGACAGTAAACAAAGAAATTCTTCGAAGGAACATGGAAGTAAAAACCATGCTATCCACAGGCCCCACACTAATTGGACTTGGGGATCGTCGCGCTGTGCTGTGGTGGTTGGGAGGGAAATTACTGATTCACCACCCTGCGTCGACAATTTCTCGAGTGCGTCGTGCTGTGCCATGGTGGTGTTATGCACAGGTCTCTGTGTACTTGATAACTTGAAGCCATCTTCCCTGTTGATGTTATTTGGGCACGGCTCTATCTTTATGTCTTCCCTCACAAGTCGAGCATAGAAGTCTTTTACAGGCGCGATGACCTTTGTCTGTTGCAAGTGATAAAAATCATTGCTATCCGTATTGAAGATACTTAGGCTCCTTGACCTTCACAGCTCGTGTTATGTCCCCTGACGTATAGCCGTTGTTCTTCATGGATGTTGTCAGTTCTCTTAATGCACTCTAGCGGTTATCAGCACCTGCAACTTAATTCACCCTTGTAAATAACGTTCGAAGGAGAGCTGCTTTTGGCAGGGGTGGTGGTATGAGGACTTGTGAAGGTATCTTTCAGAATGTGTAAGTTTCTTGTACATTGCATGGCCTAGTGTACCATCATTCTTCCTATATACTCACACATCAAGGAAAGGTAGTTTACCTTCATTTTCTACTTCTATTATGAACTTGGTCTCTCTGTTAATGGAATTTAGGTGCTCCAAAAATTCAAGTTATCATTACATGGAGACCTGTACTACAGAAATACATGCATAAGGAACACTCCCTCCCTATTACATCTCGATTGGCCTGTAAAATCACCTGACGACTTGAGCCCCATTGAAAATCTGTGGTACATGTTGGAACAGCAGGTAAAACGCTGACTTCAGCGTCTCTGCAAATTCGTGGAATTGGGCGATCAAATCCTTGGCGAGTGGCTTAACCTGGATGCGATGTACCTGCACAACCTTGTGGACTCGCTTCCTAAGCAAATCCAGGTGGTTATGAAGTCCAGAGGTGGAGTTACATGGTATTAAATGATGCTCGTAATGATTTCTTCTGGGGTGACTAATTTTTTGTCCAGTGAGCTTAGATTTTAATGAATGGATTTCAAGTCCAATCTCATTAAATCCTTGTAAGGCCATTCTTGTCAATTTTAATGCAGAATCCTTGCCCTTTCCCATAATATGACTGTGACATCAACAAGTGCAAGGATTATTAAAAGTTTCAGACCAGCTGCTAGTTAAAACCCATATTTGGTTGCTACATTTTCTTCAGAAAGCTTGTTGAGAATGTGGTCTGTGGTTAAATTATATAGGGCAAGCAAAAGGCGTGAATCTAGCATTACACCTCTCAATAATTAATAGAATTTGTTGAATGATTAACCTCAATTTGGGTCTCATTTCTTTATTATAATGATAAGATAAGGGCACTTAATTCTCGAAGGGACTGGGGGAGTTTTCCAAAGTTATCCTCAGATGTTCATTGTTGTCAAAGGCTTTACGTATATCAATAAAGCCGACTGTCGCATCAGACTTGGTGCCTTTGGCATTCGTGATTTCTGACTTTGGTTTTGTGTAAGGAGTCACTGTAATGTTTTTGAGTTACAAGGTAACCTCAGTGAAATATTTCTTATACAAGGCTTTCATGAGCAAGATTACACAATTTTGTTCTGGCTCCTGTTCCAAGCAGCATTCTTCTGGCAATAGGTCAACTCCAATACATTTCTTGATTACAGCAACAATGAGGTTCTTAACATTAGTCATCTTACCTGTACCATATCAATAAAAGACATAACCTCTGAAACATCGTTAACTAAGAACTCTGAGAAACTTTCACCAAGATTCAAACCTCAGCCCTTACATGGAAATAGAGTAAGTAAGTCAGTGTGCTAAATTATGGCCCGATTGGTTTGAAGTGAAGGCAGAACTGAGACAGGGAAGTGTGTTGTCCCCTTTCTAGTTTGTCACTGTAATGCACCAAGTACAGAAGGAAGTCAAAAGGAAGATGGAGTCAGGAAATACTAGAGCTTGGTTATTTGCTAATGATATGGGGCGAGCATGAGTTACAGTATGAAGTAAGTGACGACTGGGGGATGAAGATAAGTGAAGACAAGAGTAAAGCGATGATGGTGACGAGGAGACAGAGGGACTGGTAGAGGTATAATAAAGTTAAACAGTGAGCCTGAGCAAGTAGTTGACATCTTCAAGTACTGTACTTTGACTATAAGCTAGTTCACACAATGACACTAGGTTTTGCAACGAATTTTATGAAAGAGATTTAATTTCAATTGCATGGGTGGTTGTTCACACAGACACACTAGCGCTTACTGTAGTTGCATGATATCTTCTGCATTTTACTTCAGTATTATCTGATTCTTACAGATGCTTGCACCTTTGCAGCTGCTACAGTCATGGCAGAGGTGTCATTAGTTACTCTAAAGGCAGGCAAAAGAAACATAGGTCACATTTAGGATATCCTAGAACCTTACTGAAAAAAATAATTGAAGAGGATTAAATCTAAAAAGAAAATATCTAGCCTTATATATTTTAATGTGATATTTCATAAACATTAATAAATCATGCATAACAAATTTAACCCTCCTTTAGTCGCTCATGGAGATTTCCTCCGGGCCGATTACATTTTGCACAGTACTGAACTTCTCAGTTGAACTGTTTGTCTCCCCACCCCTATACCTTCTCCTTGTTCATTTGGACTCGTCCTGTCAGCATTTCGGTGTGATCGTGCATCCTGTGAGTGAGTGTGGGATCATTGTTGTGACAAGTGACATCACCTGGACGTTTCCTCCGTGTGCAAATAAGCAAAAAACCTTATATTTTAGTGCATATTATTTATTTTCTAGGTCGATGACTTTGTTGTTCTGTTCTTCTAAACATATTTTAGAAAAATAATATTTCATATTTCATATGATGTGATCGTCGTAGGTAATATCATAAGACCATTCGTCACAGTTAAGGTCCACAGTATTCTGATTTTAGATCAAACAAACTGTGTAAGAATAACCTACTAATACTTAAAAGGGTTTCTTTTAATTATACCGAAGAATACTGCAAACAAACATGCCAAAACAACATCTCAAAGGACGAAAATGACGCGCAATTTTAGCCCTGGACGTTACCTCCGTGCGCGACTAGTAACGTAATAATTTTTGCACGACTAAAGAAGGGTTAAATAATTTCTTTTGGAAATTATTTTCATCAGGAGGAAATCAGCAGTGTTGAACTCAGGAATTAATAAACAATTTATAATAAATAATTTATTCCATGCCACTACTGGACTTCTAACTAATCTATATCTTCGTGTTTGTAAGTTCATACGTGCAGGTATTCCTAACAGAATTGATTTTGTTTTTGAGTTCATCAACTGTCAGTTCATCCTTATTGCTAACCTCCAGAATAGATTTAATACCAATAAAGCATTCGAATTTATTTTTAAAGTAATATCATTAATATCTTACAAACACGTCTGGACTGCATTTAAGTCGAGACATTTCACTATTTCTTTACAACCCTACTTCATTTTGCAAACTAAGTAACAGATCAAAAGATTTATAACCTCAGAATTACCAGTTTAGTTTCATGAAAAGTTGGAAGCAGCCGAAAGTTGCTAGTGTTGTAATTTAGTGTCGCAACTGAAATTCACGCATGCGCATTCAAATAAAAGCCAGTTGCGAAACTTGCTTGCAAAAACTAGTGTCTTCATGTAAACCAACCTTATAACGCAAGAAGTCAGTAAAGGGGTGCAAATGGCAGGGAGATTTTACCAAAGCATAAGGGATACAGTATTGAATAAAAACTCTCACGATGCAAAGAGCTGTTATATAAGGCTGGGGATAGAGAAGCTACAAAACAAAATAGGGATCACTAGACCGATGCGGTTTGGCCTCGTTTTCAGGGTGGAAATAACGAGAGCCCGAAGAGTAATGATGGTACGGAGTGTGACTGGAACAAGACTAAGGGAGGCAACAAAGGAAGAGGTGGATAACCAAAGTTCAGGAAGCAGTGGAGAGTAGAGGTGTGAACTGGGCCAGAGTGTTCAAAGAAAAATGGTGGAAGAACATGTAGAAGTGGTGATCACTGGTCCATTACCCCACACAGCACAGACTCAGAAGAAGAAGCACAACATATCAACAATACTACTTTTACTCACTGATATTAACAGAGCAACTGTTTTCAGTGACACAAAGATGCCAGAGTTTTGTTCCCCATGAGATCTTTAACATGCCAGTAAGTGTACAAATACAAGGCTGGCACATTTCAGTTCCTTCACGTACCACCACACTCTGCCAGGATTGAGCTCACCAACTTAAAGGGCTCAAACATTTGCAACTCAAAATTGTTTGGAACTATCCAGTCAACCCAGTTACTGAAATGAAAATCACATTTCATATAGATATATATTTCTTCAATAATGTAACTTATACAATGCCTTTTTATAAGAACAGCATGTTTAAGTACTATACATATGATGTGCATAAATGACGGCCATTTATATGTACAGGAAAGATAAATTTATTATGCACCTGTATAATAATATTAACAAAAAATGCAAAAATGTATTTGAGAATAGTGAAAGCCAGAATCTGTTTGGTGTAAGATATGTGGGAAAAAAAAAAAAAAAAATAATAATACATAAGCTACAGGAAAGAATGTACCTGGATTAACCCAGCAATACATATTTCCATCTATGACAGCTGATGGCAGAGCTGTTGAAGATCCTTCTGTATTTACAGGCTGCCATTAGAACAAGGTAATACATATCAAATCTCTTATTATATAAAGCCAGAAGGCTAACTGACTCACTCACTGACATTAACTTTTACCCATTTCTAGATGAGTTAGAAACTTGAAATTCAGCAAACTTGATAGCTATTAGGGTGCACCCCAAGGAAAAATTCCAAAAAGTTAAAAAAAAATTCATTTTTACAAAAACCCCCAACAAAAGGGCAGATGCAAACTTTCATGTGCGCTAGAAAATTGAAATGTGGCTAAATTATAACTTTTAGCCTCTAACCGACAGAGAAATTCCAAAACGTTCTATTTGTCACACGTCATGAAGAGATCTACAACTTTTGTCCTATGACTTTTAGTTGCATCTTGATCCCTTATGCCTTATTGATAGAGTTACATTTTCTGATTTTATGTCAATTTTGTACATTTCCCACAATTAATTTTACTGTTAGGCACACTTACAGGACTGATATGTATGTGTGGGATCTTCAACAGCTCTGCCATCAGCTGTCATAGATGGCCTAGGCATCACTGAAGAGGCGTACTAGGGAAATGAGGAGCAAGGTAGTTTCCCGTTGCTTTCCTCACTACAAGACTGATGGAATAATGAAATTCAGCAGACTCACTGGCAAGTCTGTGGGTCATATGCAAGCCAAATTACATAATTCTAGCTGCCATGTAAGTATGGTATAATGAAAGAAATAAGTGGAGACTGTACTCAAATTTCAGCCTAATCTAAGTTTCTAAACCAGTCTAAAGTGTACCTGGTGGAGATACGACTAAACGTCAGAGAACCAAAATTGTAGATTGGTTCATCCTTGATATGCCTCCCAAGTTTCAAGACTAGCTGTCCACCTTGTGAGGAAATATTTTATCAGCTTGTGAAAACGTTCAAAATTTGCCCCAGATCGAAACATTTACCTCCATGTATGCTCTAAAATTCCAATATACGAGAAACTTATTAGGACCAAACATGTAGGTCACTAAATGTGCCATCTGGTGGTGCAATCTGTTTGTTGATACAACGTACCATTTTGCCACAGTAGTTTTCCAAATGATCACTTCTAACAAAGAGCAACTGGGGTTTTGGGGTCGGAGACCCCAACGAACAAAAGCGAGTTGTATATATAAAGTTATATTAGTAAGAAATGGATAAGGAAAAGCAAAAAAACATTTCAGAGAGATGAGAAAAAGATAGAAAGATTACATGTGGAATACAAAAGATTGAAACTACAAGTGAAGAGGAGTATCAAGGAAGAAAAGGAAAAATGTTATACAGAGTAATAAAATCGAAAAGAATAAATCATGAAAAAACCAAGGCATTAGAGAGAAGATGGATCCATAGTACATGACGAAAAGGGTCTTCAGAAGGTGATGGCAAAGTATTTTGAAAAACTTCATAATGAGGATGACTGCTCGGTGGAAGAAGGAGAGAAGAAAATGGAAATAATAGATGGAGAAAAAGAAGAGAACCCGATAACATGGTTGGAACTTGAAAGGGCAGTGAAAGCAATGCCAGCACCATCGTACCCTTGGCCTCTCATTTTGTTTAGCTCAAGCCCTAATGTTGACAAGGTCTCCAATGTTGTGTTGGCCAAACCTGCTCCAATGACGTCAAAAACGGGGACGAATGTCAGAAAATCTTCTCTGATTTTGAAGGTTTGGTCCTCTACCTAACGTACACAGAGAGAAAACTGTTCCATTTGGCTGATGTCAGTGATTTCATCTGCTAAAACGGAATAAAAAACAGACTTTCTGACATTTTCTACAGTTTTTTATTGCATTAAGTGACCGAATGTGTTCATTTTGAATGAAAGAACTTGTGTACATCGTCTTCCAACCACTGGTCGTTAATTGGTCTTTAAGGATATTATCTCCACTGTTGGCTCGGTATCGCAACAACAATCAAAAATTCCCATCATTTGGTCCGGTTCTTCAAGGCTTATTCATTATTTTGGGGGGGGGGGGGCCTGAACCTTATTATCACATGGGCTAAAAATAATGGAGCAAGTCATAGAAAAAAGACTGAGGGATATAATAGAAACACAGTTAGAGGAAGAACAATATGGCTTTGGACCGAATAGATTAACAATATACTTGATATTTATAGTGCGAACGATAATGGAAAAACATCTGGAAAGGAACAAGGAAATTATCTTTGTGTTTTTGGATTTGGATTTGGAAAAAGCTTATGATGCCTACTGAAAAGGAATGTACCAAAATCAGTAATTAACAAGATAAAAATGTTGTATCATGAGAGTAAAAGCAGTGTACAAGTGGGGAGTGGTGACTCTGAAACATTTTATTAAAAAAAAAAAGTCTCAAGCAAGGAAGTGCACTGTCACTATTATTGTTTATTATACTGATGGATGAAATAATAAAACATGTAAAACAGAGTATCGGTGGTGCTGAAGTGAATGCTTTGGTATTTGCAGATGATGTGGTGATTTGGGGAAAGGGAGAAAAGGAAGTACAAAGGAGACTGGACGTTTCGAATGAAAATCTGAGTTTGGAATGGTAATTAGTAAAAGGAAAACTGTAGTCATGCACTGTGGAAAAGAGAAGCCAAGTGAACGTAGACGGAGAATGGTTAGGAATGTAGAACAATTTACATATCTGGGTAGTATTATTAACAGAAGTAATGAAATCAACCCTGAAATTAATAACAGACTAAGTAAAGGTACAACATTTTATCAAGTCAAAGAGCTTTTATGGGATGACAAAGTATAATTTACATTATATAAACAGTATTTCATACCAATTGTAACATATGGACTAGAAACGCTGGTAACTAATAAGAGACAAGATAGTAAGATCCCAGCAGTGGAAATGACATTTTTAAGAACATCGGTTAAAAAGACAAGAAGAGATAGAATTCAAAATATTAAAATCAGAGAAGAGCTAAATATAGAACCGTTAATACAGAACATACAGAAAGCAAGACTGAGATGGTTCGGACATGTAAAACGAATGGGACAGGAACGGGTAGCAAGAAGGAAATTGGAAAGAGAAGTTAAGGGAAAGAGACCAGTTGGAAGGCCGAGAAGATGGTGGATGGATCAGATCTGGGAGGACATTAGAGAAGCTGGATTGAATGTGGCAGAAGTAATGGAGCAGGAAGAGTGGAAGGACAGAAAAGAGTGGAGGAGGCTAGTTAACCACACCCAGGCGACTGGAGTATTCATTACAAGCAACACATCAACGGGAATGATATTTGTACAAGACTGTATCAAGTGTCTAGGATGTTCCTTCTCAATTAAGCAGCAGCCTAAAACTAAGAAACAGCTTAATATTGTACTCTTGACAATTCCTTGACGTTACATGAGACTCGAAGTCAAGACGCTTACAGTTTCATTCACAACAACGTTCTTGACCAGTCTATTTATAACAATCGGTTTTAAATATCCACTAGTGTTTGACAACACATTTCAATATTAGTTATGTCAAGAAGATGAAAATAAAATATGTGGGTCAAATAAGCCCCAGGATCAATATCCTCCTTTCTCAAGACTTATGATAGAGAAGAAGATCCATTTTAGTTTTGACCATATTTTTAAGTTAAATAGAATAGAACTGCCAAGTGTAGGTAACTGCGTGTTACTGTGGTAAGTACAACACACACTCTTTTACCTCTAACTTAAAACCTAGTAGACGCAACTTCTCACACACTTCGTTTCTACTTACAGATAAATACGGTCTACAACATAAAAGGAAGAAGCCTTCACACTATCATTCAAAATTCAAGACATCAAGTATTGTAAAACAAATTGACACTTGACAAAATTATACAACCTCAAATTAAGAAGCACGGCACTAGAAACAAAAATTTTTATTCTTAAAAACGCATTTTACTATCAACTCAGCATTAGTATATATTATGAATCTTGTACATATATACTGACAATGCCTCGAACTGAATACTAGACAACTACCCAATTCCTCAAAAAGAGTGTCCAAGTCATTCCAAGACGCTCATACTACCAGCAGAGGAACACGGGGAAATAAACGATATAGTTATCGCAAGAATAAACATCCAAAATGTTTTAATGAATTAGCCATAAGTTTTAACGCAAAAATAATGGACACTTCAAGAATACTACTATCAGTGCATACATAACATTGCAAGTTCCAATTTTTACGCTGATCAAAATAACAAAATATTTGCAAATGACATGTCTTTTTATACTACATAATACTTTTATAAACCAAGAAAAGAGGACTTATTTTATTATTTTAATTGTATCATTTGTTTTAGATGGTCTGTTGAAATGTCGTATGGCTTTTAGTGCCGGGATATCCCAGGACGGGTTCGGCTCGCCAGGTGCAGGTCTGACTATTTGACACCCGTAGGCGACCTGCGCGTCATGATGAGGATGAAATGATGATGAAGACAACACATACACCCAGCCCCCATGCCATTGGAATTAACCAATTAAGGTTAAAATCCCCGACCCGGCCGGGAATCGAACCCGGGACCCTCTGAACCGAAGGCCAGTACGCTGGCCGTTCAGCCAACGAGTCGGACGATGGTCTGTTAAATTGGACAATTGTCACGACTGTACAATATTTCCCATTGTGATGCTTTTTTAAGAACTATATTTGTAATTGTCAGCTGAGGATGACCCTTGAAGGGTCGAAACCGGTACTGTGAATGATAGTATGTAAACAAATGTATTGATAAGGTGGAGGCTTCAGAATAAATCTTATGTTGATTTTAAGTGAACCGGATGCTTAATCAGCATTCTGCAACAACTATAAGGACTTGACAACATTTTAACTATTCATATCCAAAAGATTGTACAGAGTTAACAAATTATAATATATTGCATAAGAAATATGCTAGTAGTTTCAATTAAAAGTTTTATGCTGTACACCAAATTACAAAAGAATTTAAGACTATGGTTCAATTTGTATGTACATATATTTTAAAATTATGTTAATATTGATTTGTATAAAGCCTTGTAACAATTTTCCTTTGGCTGATGATGGCAAACACTAATGCCGAAACCGGTCCCAATGTTGAAATCTAATAAATACGTGATGTATTAATGACGTCACACTGGTGTATTATTGAATAGGTGGAAACAATTACCCTCACTCCTTAATGCAATGAATGTGCAAGTGCACCCCGACTGAATTTAAGCTCCTTATGTTTACCTCTGCGAAACGGCAAACAGAGCGCATCATTCAACAGATGCAAAGCTTTTGTCACTTAAAGTGATATTTATGCGCAAGAGAATTAGGCTTTATATGGTATTAAATAAACAACTTATATGCCGTAATATTATGTAGTAATATTCGTTGATCTTTCGTTTTAGATGATGTTAGACCCGCCGCACCTGAATGACTGTTGCGTTTTCCAAAAATGTCATTACAGATCTACAATAAGAGTGCTCAAGAACATCACACTGCTTATGATCTCTACAAAAATTATCTTCATTGAAAAGTGCTACATGAACTTAGATTATTAATTTCTTCAAGAAAGTGTCATAAGTGTTACAGTTACCCTTTAATGTTTTTTGTGTGTTGACTTCTTGTCACGTTTTTCTATCGGCTGATGATGACATAGATATGTGTCGAAACCGGTCCCAAACCATATTAAACATGTTGGGACATTAATTTGTGCAACAGTTTATTATTGTATTGAATAGGTGGAACATCTCTCTTTTTAGCATTGTGATTCTCAGTTCAATATGGATCAATTATGAAGTTTTTAACTTTAAATATTACTCACTGTTAAAAAGAAATATTATCCTTGATACCACTCAAAATATTCTACAGACATCATTTGACAAAAAAAAAAAAAACCTTACTGGGTAATCCAGCACAGCATGTGTTTGTAACATAGAATAAGAGATTATGGCTTTCACCTAATCTACACAGCACAATCTTCTCACAAGCTTCGAACATTTCAAGTCAGGAACAATTTACAAGAGGTAGCAGAAAGTAACAACACTGTATCAGTTAGAAGAATTCAGGAATATTATACAATAAAAATTTGCTATTGCTCTGTACATAACAGAATCTTAACAAATATCTTCCTACATAAATTGAATGCACTGAGCGCACACATTCTGTAGTACAAAGAACACTTTATTTACAAAAGATCCTATTTACCAACTGATCAAGCAAGCACATTTACTTCAGTAAGAAGACTGGTGATCAAAGCTTTATATTCTACTGACAAAATGGACAGTAACTTCAAATAGGAACTGTAGTCAAAACCGTTTATTGCAACATCACTTTTAACTCTACTCCCATAAACACACATGTGATGTTTAAAGTCAGCCTTGTCAATACTTAAGAGTTATCCCATTAATTATTTATTTTCACCTACTATACCGTACATGTTTCGAAGACCTTTCTCAGCGATTTTTCTCACACTGCCAAATATCTCTTGGACCTATCTATATATTAAAAGAGTTTAGTAAAAACAGCTTTGGAAGTCTGTTCGTCCATTCTACTGGGCTGATTTGCTTCAATTTTGTTTCATTCTCTCCGGAATTACTTGCCGGTGAATCACGAGACACTGATAGGCCTCTAAGTTCAGCCAACTGTGAGTAATCATCAAATCAAATCATTAAATGATCACTCCAATAATTGCAGGTGAATGCTTACCCGAGCCCACAATACATTCTGTACTTAGCAGGTTGCTAAGCGATTAACACTTTCATTAATATTCTGATATATGTTTTTTTCATCCGTATTAATGTCATTGCATGCAGCCATATTTGATTGCTACCTGTCAAGCCAGAGAGTATATACTTTCTCTGATCAAGGAAGAATACTATTTGCTGTTAGATACTCTTCAATTCTCTAACTTTCCCAGATTCCAAATATATTCAACAGATGGCAGAGCGTTCCCAATACTGTAACTTACATGCTGCTGTGAGAAAAAAGGTCTACATAGAAACAGAATCCATCATGACATATGCCCTAGACATTATCTGGGAATACCTATTGAAGGATAACCTAGCTACACTAGAAAGAGTGAAGGCCATGTATCTTAAAAAAGTTCTCGTCATGGCAAAAAAGGCTCCTTTGAGACTAACCTATGAGCTCACAGGAGAACGGTTCTATACAGAAGAACTGCGATTAAAAATGCCATTGCCTTCTACAACACAATACAAAGCTTTACATCAAGAACTACAGGAATAAAAGGCGAATATATGGATATATTTTTACCAAACAGACAACACTATGACGTCAGAATGAATTAATTCTAATTACAAACTGTGGCATACCATAACGCGCTTCTTATTAAATGGTCATAAAACCATTGAAAAGGGCAGGCAAAACAATATGACTACGACAGAGATATCAAGATGAGTTATTTGATCTATTTATAATGAATGCTGCGGAGAAACATGGGTCCACTAATTCACTTATTAAAAACCACCAATCTTTTTCTTAACAAATCTTCTTGTAACCTTTATCATATATATTTAGTTCTAAACATCTCTTAGTTTATATTTTACATGTGTCATAGATTCACTTAGTGTGGAGTGAGGAGGGAGTGTTTGAGGACAGGTGGAAGTAGCCTCAACAATTAACTGACAAAAACTCTAGAGTGGAAGATTTTTGTAAATTCTAAGACACGTTACTTTTAATATATTGGTTATATTCGTAGGTAACAGACAAGGCAAAGATATTTTATTAAGACTGTAAATAGAATAGTGCTCATTATTGACATATTTTATTTATGACACACATAAAATATTAACTATGTGATTTTTAGAACTAAATATGCAATAAAGGTTACAAGAAGATTTGCTACGAATAAGATTGGTGTTTTTTAGTAAGTGAATAGGTCGAAGAGATTTGGCAGTGTGAGAAAAACTGCTGAGGAAGAGGACAATAAAAATCCCTGGAACATGTACAGTATATTAAGTGAAAATAAATAATTAATTAAATAACTCTAAATATTGGGAAGGCTGATTTTTAATATTAAATGTGTATTTATTGGAGTAGAGATTGTAGTCAATATGGACCATTATAAAATCAAACCACAATGGTTAAGTTAAAAAACATTTTTTAAAAAAATTATCGCTTTTAACGACATATTGGATATAACGGCAAAATCTAATGGTCCTGTCTGATTTCTGTATAAACACTGTATTTTTAAAAGATTGCTTAGTATGATGTCGCTTATCACAATACATCATTTAAAATAACGTATTATTTTCACATTTTTGGAGAAATGTGTTGGCTATAACATCCAATAACCTTTTTTTGTTACGTGTTTTTTGGGGATGGCTGACAACAATGTAACACTTATTATTGTAGACTTCAAACCAGTCTGTCTGTTAAATAGTCAAGACAAGCACCACTGTGAAGATGTCGTAAACGAAAAGGAAAGTGTTTAATATTGGATAAAAATCACACATAATTTGGCGACTGGAAACTAGGGAAACATGTTGAAGGAACTGGGCATATGAAAAGAAAATCAAGCGGGCTGCACAAAGATAGTGAAGAATCTTTATGTAGATGGTTTTAGCAGCAAAAAACAAATAATGTGCCGATCAATGGACCTGACTTAGTTCAGTTACGCTGTTTGTAGTTTTAACTTAATATGACGTTAATTAAACATTTAAGTGTGCAGCCTAAAGCCTACAGATAATACATTTTTAGCAACAAAAGATAAAACCGGTTTGTGCGACTGTTGGCTACAATGAGCGTTGATTGGTGGTCCCCTTGGAGTCGTCATAACAGATTTTGACTGTAGGTAAGGACTGAAATTTGGCTGTATAATGTCTTCACAGGAATATGAAATCATACAGATCTACACATGGGTTCTCTAGTAATGCCCTGAATTCTAAGTGTAAGTGGTGTACCATCCTTCAGTAAATTCAGTTAAGGGTTTAAAATATTTACCTACATACATACATCATCATTATAGACCGTTATGCCTTTCAGCGTTCAGCCTGCAAGCCTCTGTGAATTTACTAAATGTCGCCACAATCCTCTATTTGCAACTAGTGCTGTGGCTTCACTTAGTTCTATACCTCTTATCTTTAATTCATTAGAAACTGAGTCTAACCATCGTCGTCTTGGTTTCCCTCTACTTCTCTTACTCTCCATAACTGAGTCCATTATTCTCCTAGGTAACCTATCCTCCTCCATTCGCCTTACATGGTCCCACCATCAAAGCCGGTTTATGCGTACAGCTTCATCCATTGAGTTCATTCCTAACTTAGCCTTTATCTCCTCATTCCGAGTACCCTCCTGCCATTGGTCTCACCTGTTTGTACTAGCAATCATTCTCGCTACTTTAATGTCTGTTACTTTTAACTTATGAATAAGATATCCTGAGTCCACCCAGCTTTCACTCCCGTAAAGCACAGTTGGTCTGAAAACAGACCGATGTAAAGATAATTTGGTCCAGGAGCTAACTTCCTTCTTACAGAATACTGTTGATCACAACTGCAAGCTCACTGCATTAGCTTTACTGCACCTTGATCAATCTCACTTACTATATTACCATCCTGGGAAAACACACATCCTAAATACTTGAAATTATCTACCTGTCGCAGCTTTGTATCACCAATCTGACATTCAATTCTCTCAGATTTCTTACCTACTGACATCAATTTAGTTTTCGAAAGGCTAATTTTCATACCATACTCATTACACCTAATTTCAAGTTGCAAGATATTAGACTCCAGGCTTTCGGCACAATCTGCCATTAAGGCCAAGTCGTCAGCATAGGCCAGACTGCTTAGTACATTTCCACCTAACTGAATCCCTCCCTGCCACTTTATACCTTTCAGAAGATGATCCATGTAAACTACGAACAACAAAGGTGAAAGATTACAGCCTTGTCTAACCCCAGAAAGTACCCTGAACCAAGAACACATTCTACCACCAATTCTCACTGCAGCCCAATTGTCAATATAAATGCCTTTGATTGACTTTAATAATCTACCCTTTCCTTACATTGATTCTGAAAACTACTCTTGGATAACAGTAAGCCTCCGTGGCTCAGGCGGCAGCGTGTCGGCCTCTCACTGTTGGGTTCCGTGGTTCTCATCATGGCCACTCCATGTGAGATTTGTGCTGGACAAAGCGGAGGCAAGACAGGTTTTTCTCCGGGTACTCCAGTTTTCCCTGTCATCTTCCATTCCAGCAACACTCTTCAATATCATTTCATTTCATCTGTCAGTCATTAATCATTGCCCAATAGGAGTGTGACACGCCTCAGCAGCCGTCATAATTTCCATCAATGAATATGGAATTTTCATGACCGCACTGTAATCAAAACCGACTTTTAACATATTAGGTCGTGTTACGTACATTTAGTACGTCTAGAAGGGATACTAAGTACAGCACAAAAATGGCCAACAGGACACCAGTGGAATTGGGAGGTTGTGGGTTCGGATCCCACTGGTGTCTGGTCGGCCATTTTTGTTCTGTATTTAACATCCCTTCTACACACACTAAATGTACGTAACACAACCTAATAGGTTGAAAGTTGATTTCGATTACAATTTCTATCCTCGCCGCAAGACGGTGGCTTCATTCATTCCATCCCTGACCCGGTCATTAACTGGAAAACAGGTTTTAGGTTTTCTTATTTTCATACTCCTGGATAACACTAAAATAGATGAAGGTTACTCTGATTCTACTGTAACATATCAGGGCACCAATGGAGAGAGAGAGAGAGAGAGAGAGAGAGAGAGAGAGAGAAAGATCAAATGAAAATTGTGTGTGATGGGGTACTCGTAGGGCACGGTTAAGAACACCTTTTCAGGGTAAAATTCTGACAACTCTATAAGATCTACAGCAATTGAAAGGATATTCAACATATACCACAGTTAAATTTGTATAATATTTTGCCCCTTAAGAAAAGAATTACCCTGAAGAAGAGTAAATATATCCGAGTCCTTTCCTTTTTAGTCATGAGCTTGATGACTGGTTGGATTCAAAGATGCAACATCTGTACGCAAAGTGCTAAAAAAAAAAAAACCCACTGAAATCTTAGTTTTGAACAAAAGATCTTCTACGAGTCGTATTCAATTATTACTTTGGATAATGCTAAGTGAAATGCACTGCTAATGAAAGAAATATGAAGCAGGTCATCATTCAGAGATTGAAGTCGTGACTTAACCCAAGGTTTTCTTCTATTAAAAAAAAAAAAAGAATGAAATTAGAATGGGTGGAATGTAGGAATAAAGAACTTGAAACAGAGGGAAATAATATTCTGGTCGAATAACACAATTAGAGCAAAGCGAAAATAAAATATAAAAAGGACTTCATTAGAAATGAAACTGGACTAAGACAGAGGAGTGTGCTGTCACCTTTTTTTTGTTTCTAATGGTTATGGATAAAATTGTAAAGGAGACAAAGGAAGCATATGAGAATAGGTAGATGAAGTTATTACTCCTTGCAGACAATATTGTGGTCTGGAGGAAAAAACAAAAAAAACAAAGAAGAACAAGAACAACTTGAGGCATTGAGCAAGAAAATTGAGAAGTATGGTATGAAAATCAGCACGGAGAAAAGCAAGACAATGGTGATATCAAGAGGAGAAATACAAGGGAAAAGCATTGTGAAAATTGGTGGTGAAAGGATTGAAATTGTGGACAGTGTCAAGTACCTAGGGAGTGAATTAATGAAGAATACAAGGCTGGACATGGAGATTAGCATGAGGGTGCAACAGGGCAATGCATTCTACCAGAGTGTAAGAAACCTTGTCTAGAATAAGGAAGTGTAAAGAGATTATGTACAAAATGTATTTTGTATCCATATTGACTTATGCTGCTGAGACCTCAACAATGACAAGCAGAGAGGAGAATACAATTCAAGCCAGTGAAATGAAATACCTAAGAAGTATGATAGGAAAGATAGATTGAGAAATGACAATGTTAGAATGGAATTAATTATTTTAACCATAATGATCAATTAATTAGGTCTGTATTGATTTCAACTTAATCATACATTTATGTATTTAACACATTTAATCAACCTTGTCAATACATTTTATTGTCATTAATATCCGTACATGTTTCAAGAAGTTTTAATTGCTCTCTTCTTCAGCGGTGTAAATTATACTCCGCGCCGCTTTATTTCTAAATTGACTTTTGGCCGATTTTGGGTGTGTCTGGTGGTTATGCATTGAAACATAGACATCCAACCAACCCGAAGCTGCCTTTCATATGGAGTTATATTGGCAGAGTGTGATCTCGAAACCTAGTTGCCAACTCTAATATTTACATTCACCAAGTGGTTAACCTATCTCGCCCAGCGTGTATGGTATTCGGTACGACTCGCGATCTTTTCCATTTTTCTTGCGTGATTAGTATTTTTCATATTAGTCTTTATCTCTCTAGTATAGTACAGTCTAGTGTAGCTTACAGTTTAGCACAGCATAAGTTAGTACAATAAAGGTTTAGTGTATAAAAATACCTGTAGTATTATTTATTATTTACATCCGTGTGTTCATTAGCGTACATAGTTCATGCGTGTTTTGTATGTCTCAGTGTAGTTTGGGAAAGACAAGTGGCAGGAAAGTGATGCTGAGATCAGTGGAGTGTTCCCTTTGTAGGGCATAACCTTCTTCCTCTCCCAGCCATTAGCGGTGAGTGATGTGTTTTTTCCTCATTCTCTTTTGTTCTTAATAGTGTATTCTCTTTGTAGTGTCAGATGTTGTTAGTAAGTGTAGTTTGAGTGAATTTGTTTTCAATCCCGATTCATTAGCTTTTCCGAGTATGGTATTACATTGTACGAGGGCTGTTTACTGGGGCCGTATTGCATCAGCTGTTCTCGCGGCAGTAGTGTGCGGCAACAGAGGTGAGGTGATGCTCATTTGTTTCGCAAAACGTCAATTTAGACGTAAAGCCATGCAGAGTATAGTGTTGAAAGTCAATAATGAAACGGTTGTGACAAAAAAGCTGTTAGTTTTTAACATTTAGACATATCATTTTATCATTTTTATTTCTTTATAGTTTTTTAAGGTAATGAGAATACAAGAACTGATTGGTTGTGTGATCTCATAAGAAGCCACAGTTTCAGTTTTAGATCATTTAATACCGGGCGAGTTGGCCGTGTGCGTAGAGGCACGTGGCTGTGAGCTTTCATCCGGGAGATAGTAGGTTCGAATCCCACTATCGGCAGCCCTGAAGATGGTTTTCCGTGGTTTCCCATTTTCACACCAGGCAAATGCTGGGGCTGTACCTTAATTAAGGCCACGGCCACTTCCTTCCAACTCCTAGGCCTTTTCTATCCCATCGTCGCCATAAGACCTATCTGTGTCGGTGCAACGTAAAGCCCCTAGCAAAAAAAAAAAAAAGATCATTTAATCATTTTTAACAGTTTTATGGATATCTAAAATTATGTTCATGAGACAAGGTTCGGGACTGAGGTGTATATAAATGTAAAAGTCTGAGAATATTTTGGTAATTTACACTGCTGAAGAAAAGAGCAACTAAGTTTCTTGAAACATGTATCGGTTTTAATGACAATAAAATGTATTGTGATGAGTTGATAAATTAACACTAGACTGGTAGCTTCTATACTAAGATTTATTAGCTAAGCACTAAAACTACACAGGACTAGCAAGCACATAACTTTCACTCATAACATACACTTACAAAGTTCACGCTCTTTCTCTCTCTCTTAATTTCTCACTTGTTGTAACACTACAGATTACTCTTACAAACTAAACAGATATCTTGCAAAGTCACACATCACACACACTTGCACCCTAGAGCAGTGTACAGTGTATTTAAAAAACAGCCACACACTACAAAATTTGTGTACACCTACACAGTTTTACATTCACACACAAGGTCCCACGTTGCACGTTCTCTCCTTTGCCGTCAGTCCGCACTGTGGCACACTAGCCCGACAGTCACAGCAGTTCACTTACTTCAGTCACTCATTGACTGAGCTCACAAATGAACTGCACCAATTCCAACCCAGGCGAGTCATTCCTGTCTTATATATCTGTACCAGTCCTTCCAGAACTGTCCAGATGCTGGATGTATCCAGGAACCTTGCGAGATGGAAGACTCCAGGTTACTCGTCTCGTAATTTCCATAGTCCTATGCCACGCTACCACGGGCGGAAGCGAGAGGGGGCTGGTCTAGCACTTAAGCCTTGTTCGTTATTGGTGCGGTCGAAGAGTAAGCAGGTGGGCTGTTAGAGTGATGTCACCATCCCATAGAAAGTTGGCATGGCAGACACTATATCCATTACAATATTAACAAGGTAGATTAAGAAAATCTAAATGAGAGAATTGATAGGAATAAACTAAGATAGTTTGGACACGGAAAGACGATCAAGGAGAAAACACTAAAACAGGCAAGGGAGATGAAGTTTGAGGGAAAGAGAGCGAGAGGGAGATCTAGAACAAGACGGATCGATTCAATAAAGAGTGCAAGGAAAAGAAACCTGGGCTGGGACAAAATGATGGAAGAGGAATGGTGGAAGATGGAGAAGTGCCATAAATGCCCCGACCCGCCAGCAGCTGGACAAGGGGAGCTACTTCATTTTCGTAGCAAGTCGCAAATTACTTTCTCAAAATGCCTTCAAATTCTTTTCAAGAAATTACATTCACTTGAAAAACAAAAGACTTTTCTTTTTAAGAACACTTTTGTCTGTGTATAACTTTACTTTTTGTATGACTGTATAAATGGAATACATACCTGATGTTGTGATGTGGGGAAAGGACAGCAAAGAAGTGCAACAACAACTAGATGAACTGAACGAAAAATTAATAAGTATGGCATGAAAATCAGTACAGAGAAAAGCAAGACTATGGTGATGTTGAGAGGGGAAAGGCAAGGAAAGGGCACTGTGAAAATTGGAAGTCAGAGTTTGGAAATTGTGGACAGCTTTAAATATCTAGAAAGTGAATTAATGCAAAATGCTAGGGTGGACATGGAGATTAGCAGGTTACCCCAGGGTAATGCATTCTACCTAAGTATAAGAAAACTTGTTTGGAGCAAGGAAGTACCAAGGAAAAGTAAAGAGATAATGTACAAAATGTACTATGTACTCATACTGGCTTATGCAGCTGAGACTTGGACTTTGAGTAGCAGGCAAGAGAGTGGAATTCAAGCCAGTGAGACAAAATTCCTAAGAAGTATGATAGGAAAGACAAGGAAAAACAGAGGGAGAAATGAAGATGTTAGGAAGGAAGTTGAGATAGGAAAGCTAAGTGACAGAGTTGAAAAGAATAAACTAAGGTAGTTTGGACATGTAAAGAGAATGGAGGAGAATAGACTTCCAAGACAGATGCTGGAGGCAGAGTGCAAGAACAAGAGGAAGACCTAGAACAAGGTGGATTGAATCAGTGAAGAGTGGCATAAGAAGACGAAATTTACACTGGGACAAGATCGTGGAAGAGGAATGGTGGAAAGAAAGAGGAAGATGGAGAAGTGTCACAAATACCCCAACCCGGCAGGAGCTGGATAAGGGGAAATGATGATGATGATGATGACCTATGACTGCAAAGGAGAAATACTGTACTGCAGAGATATTGTCTATTACTTGCTCATCACATTATCACGAAAATAAAATAAAGCACACAAGGCAAGTGATAAATTACCAGTCTGAGCTGAATTTTACTGTACAATAAGAATAATTTACACCATACATACAACATGACATTATTTTACAACCACATACAAAATATAAGATATAAAAAACCACTGGGTTACAAATATACCCGACCCTGCAGAGAAACGGGATACAGGTTCGACATACATACACTGGATTACAAATATGACTGAACCATGTAAGTGAAAAGTGTTTCAAAATGTGATGCACATACATTTGGCAGCACATTTACAGTTTCAACATACTGACTGAAAAAAGTCCCTGAGAGAAGGAACATCAAAATGAAAATCTGCCATAAAAAAAAAAAAAACATGTAATAATATACAAATCTGGCATGGATTTTATATATATATAAATATATTTCACAGGACACAATAAGACTATAGGAATGAAGGTAAAACTTTAAAAAGCATTCATTCATTTTGTTCCATTCATGTGCATAGCAGTCGGTCAACTGTTTATGAGTATGAAGATTATATCTTGAAAATACCTCCTAAACAAATAAAAAATATTTTGACTGGTGCTTTATGGCCCAGATTAATACATTATAATATATTTAAGTTTTCTGTAGAGTGCTCTAATTGCAGTTGTGGTTGATCAAGTTTCTCTTCTGAAGACACAGAGTAAGATGTAAAGATTAAACAGTTTACCTCTCTCACAAAGATAAAAACCCAAAAGATACCCTGACAAAGGTAAAGTAATCACTGAATTTAAAAACAGGAATATATTTTCCAATGAATTCACTACTCACAAACTTTGGATAGAACGAGGGCAAAAGCGGAGAGGGACGGATATAGTCAATTCCTGTCTAAGGAGAATTTTGTACTAACTGAGAGAGACGCGATTTAAATTTAACCCTCTTGCACTCAGCACACTGATATATCAATGAAAGAGATAATTGTGAAAATACTCACGATGCCAATATTTCTGCTGCTTTGTACTTAGCATCTTGATCATTTGTGGGTCTGCTAGATGGTAATAGCTGTACCTTTTTGTTCCATTTAAACTGCAAGTAGCTGTTTAACTGTTTTCTTTTTTTTGTACTAAATATTGTTCTTAATATAAATTCTTTGTCTTTTGTGATATTATTTTGTTACTAAGCATAATATAAAAATATAATCAACATAGGCCTATCATATTCCCATAACAAAACAGATCAATGAACGAGAAACTATAATTTACTTCTGGGGTCATTTCTGGGTCACGCACTTGTTGAATCGTAAAACTGTTGCAGAGGTAAATAAGTTGGAATGTCTCCTGAACAATAATGCATCTGCATTGTTTTGGATTTCATTGTAGGGACTAACCAAAATCAAATTTGTCAAGTCATCGGTGACCCGAACCGATAATAACTAAAGATAACAACGGGTTACTGGTGGGCCTATACGACGTAGAACCAAGTCATCATAATTCACTGCCGGAGGGAACGTGTGAAGTAACGTTGTATTTGCAGTATTAAGCATACCTCACAGAAACTGTGTTCATTGTTAGGAAAAATCAGACAGAATTGAGGCCTACATTAAGCACATCTACACTGGAATAGCTTGTGGTTCAGAAGATGAAAATGTCATTATAGGGGGCTAAATGCTTCAAGAAAACCTAAACTGAAAACCAGCTGCTGGATGTGAAACAAGCTAGAAAGATTTTTTTCTCACAGAACTTTCATTTTATTTTATTGTGTAATATACTTTAGATGTACTGCTGTCGGGAAGGACAAAGGAGTATCATTATAGAGAGGGGAGAAGCATGTTTTGAATCCGAATTAATCATTTTTTGAGGGGGGTGGGGTGCAATTTAATACTGGGATTACTGATAACCTAATTCAAAGGCTGGCATATTTCAGATATTTGTATATGCTAATGGAAATGATTTAAATGTAATAAGAAAATTTCTGATGTCTAAAAACACAAGATGGTCCGTCCAAATTTATTTCAAGTGAGTATCAATTAATCAAATTTATGATGATGGCTGACAGAGAGTGCTTCTTACAGCAGTACATCGCATACTAGAGAAGTGAAAATATGTGATGTTATCACTCTGATGACTAGCTGGATACTGATAGAACTAGGAATGAATCTTGTTGACTGACCAATATCTTCACCTTAATCCTACTTGAAAATAAAAAAAAGAAGTAGGATTATCAGGATCACTGTGAAATAGGGACTGGATGAAAAAGCAAACACAAGTCTATATACAATGCACACAAACTGAGCATACACGCACACAGGAGCAAATTGCTTCACTTGTTATATAGTACATCAATCTATTACATATTCACTGGGCCTTAGGGGAATGTGAACAATGAAAGAGAAACAAAAGAAGCTTATAGAGCAACTTAATATGCCAAGGAGGCAACGGGAACATTCTCAGTTATAATATTAATATACCTGATATTAGTCAAGTGCAGCAAACATTCATATTTAGAATTGCAAAATTATGGCTGAATGCAACCTCTAGCTCTCAACTAGATGATTCTTGAGGGGCAACTAATCCAACACCACATTTTTCACAAATGCTTTTAAGGAAAAATACACCTACTATTCAAAACAACTTGAACTTCCCCAGCAGAAATTTCTGTTCCATATCAGCCTCAAAAGCAGTTCTGGGGAAATTCAAGCTCGTTGTTAAAGCTTACATCAGAATGTATAAATATATACACTACTGCGTGCAATTTCACTGGAACTGGCTGCTTCCCTAACACATGGTGTTTTCTCATTGAACGATGGACAGTGAAATCTGAGAGGATAGCATAAACAATGCAAGGACATCCTAAAGCCTAATATGAAGAAGTGCAAAAGTTATATTGGTAATTGGGAGGACAGAGCATATGATCAGCCAATGAGCAGATGCATTCTTGAATATTAATTCTACAAGACTAAAGCACTATAAATAAGTGAAATTTAATAATAATAATAATAATAATAATAATAATAATAATAATAATAATAATAATAATAATAATAATAATATAATATAATAATACATGGTACATGTTTCAACCCTAATTGTAGGTCATCTTCAGCCAACTATATGCATTGGAAAGACATCTTAAACAGATATAAAATATGTTAAAACAATTTAAATAGATAAAATGATGAAAACATTGAAGAACTAATTTTTAAGTTAAAAAAACAATGTGTAGGGTCTGTCTTGGAGTATCTTTTTGCTTTGGAATAAATGACAAAGGGAAGATCCCCAAATAGGGTTGAAATACCATATTTACACGAATAATACCCGCGCATTTTTAAAAAAAAATTGAGGCACGAAATTGGGGTGCAGGTTTTATTTGAGTCAATGTTGGCATTTTTTTTTTCAAATTCAGTCCTCCTAAAGTTAGGGTACGGGGATTATTCACATAAATACGGTGTGTACCATTTTTTTATATGACTAAATTTATGTATTGAATAGGTGGACCAACAAATATCAATTCTTGTAGAATTAATATTCATGAATTGTCAAGTCACTATGGAATCTGTATGAAATTTATAGTTTATAATGAGTTGCCATATCATTCATGAGGATTCACAACATTCAGAACAGCAGCGATGAACCCACAAGCCCATTAAAAGATGTAACAGGATCATGATCACCACCGTCATCTTGAACAGTTTACAGTCTTTGGCGAGGTCTGTTGTTGGCTGGTTGGAGAAAAGTTTTACGACCACATGCCTTTGTTGATTCCAACCCTCCCAAGGGATCTAAACAGCCACTCCTGACCTCAACAAGAGACGCCCTTTCAGCCTCCCCTAACCTGAAATACAGACACTACCTGATGGGTTTCAGAGGCGTTTCCTACTCTGCGGGACCATCACCTCCCCAAGAGAGCTTCTTTGCCCTAAGCCATTGGCCCTCTCAGGGCATCAGGTTATTTCCCGCCACCCAACACTCGACACTGAATCGCTGGCTGCATAGTCTGCATATCAATATGTTGGTTATAAACTAGTATTCTGTCTTGTTTAATATGTTATTTTAACTTCTAAATCTTGTCCTAATTATTCAGCTGAAAAAGGCCCAATTAAGATTGAAACATGTCCTGTTATTAAATGTCATATGTACTGTATTGAATTGGTGGATTTTGCGCTTGAGATTTCTTTAGAAGAAATTTTGCCTAACTACAGTGTACAATATGGATCAGATCATCAAGTTCATTGCATGTAATGCATGGTTTAAGGATGAGAAAATAAGAGCAGGAATAATCACCAGGTTCGAGAAATGATCTCTTTAACCACATAAGGATCTCATAACCAACAATGCAAATACACTCAGAAGACAATCGTACTCGCCAGCGAGTGAATGCCTATGATGATGATGATGATGATGATGATGATGATGATGATGGTTACTGATATAAAGTGTAATAATTTCTTCCCCACTTAAGAAAATTTGCAGTTCTGGAATGAAGGGTGATCCCTGTGTCTCACTTAGTAGTTTCAGGATCAATCAACAAGCTACTGTAACTTAAAAACTGCAGCATTTTCATCTGAGTGAACAGACTATAAGCTGAATATATGATAAAAACAAAAGAATATGGCAATGAAAATAAATCAGTAGCTTCAAGAATTCAGAAAACAGAAATTGCTTTTCAACATACAAAGAATGTTTATAACAAATCATGCTTGTCCTGGAACAGTAAAATTCGTCATTACTTAAAAGTGATAAAAACTGAAGCTCTTTATGCTTCAGAAATGCTCAATTTACATTATAAAAATTTAAAGGAACAATTAGAGATTAAAGAAAGGAAAATCATGAGAAAAATCCTAGGGCCAAGAATTAAAAATGGAATAGATTACCCCAGACCCAAATAAGAAATATATTTTTAAATATCTAAAGTTAATGATACAATGAGTCTGCAAATTCAATTTATAATCCATCTGGAAAGAATGAATAACAACTTACTTATCAAATACACAAATTTTGGCCAATCAAAAGTACAATATCAAAATGGTAAAAGCAAGTAGAGAAAGATTTCACTGAATTAGGATCTCCAAATCTGCAGGATAGAAATGTAATCAGGAAAATTGTTCACACATGGGGATTCGAGGAAGACGAGAATAAACCAACAAGAAACAGAAATTACAACCAATGAAAATGAAGAACTGTTGGGCAAGGAAGAAAGCTCAACAAATGTCGATTCTGCATGGCCTTAAATGAGCCATTCCTGCAGAAGAAAAAGAAGATGGTGTCAGTATAACTGTGATACCCAACTTTTTTTGTGAATGTTCCAGTAACATCCTTGCTGTAGAAGTTACTCCTAGCTGGTTTGTTTCTCTTCCCTAGCTAGATAATATTGTTCATACAAGGGGACTCGAGGAAGATGGGAAGAAACCAACACGACGTACTCAGTTGGAGGAACAGAAATCACAACAATCGAGGAAAATGAAGAACTATTGGGCAAGGAGGAGAGCGCAACAAATGCTATTCTGCCTTCCTTCAATAAAGGATATGCAGTTACACTTCACTTGGGTTTCACAGTCCGCTGTGGGCTCGCAGACATGTTGCGTGCCTTGATTCTTGCTTGAAGAGTTAACAGGAGACCTGCTAACACGTCGTGGCTGTGAAGTTTCTTTCCGAAGAGTAGCCGTTTGACAGAATCGTCGTACGTTAGCAGCGCGACCATGTTCTGCAGCAGGAACCCTTGGCAGTATTCCAACAGTTCTCCGGCATTGTAGACCTGTGTAACATCAGGAGTCATTAACAGTGAATTTACACTAATAATCTACAAGAACACTAATGGCTAGTCCTTGGAATTTAAACTAAATGCAAAAAAAGCTGTAATATGTTGTTAAATATCTTATTATTTTCTACAAAATAAAAACATCTGGTAGGAATTTTATAGTGCCTCAAAATGCCTATTTTGCACAATGCAACCTATTTTAAGGTCTTGGAACCTAAAAATGCTATTCCTTATTTAGGTTTCTTTTAGTTTGTTTCCCGTGCAGTAATGAAACGGAAAGTTTTGAAAATCACATGCTGGGTTTGTTTCAAAAAATCTTTTAATAGTTTGGTTGAAGGAACAAAGAAATTCCGAGAAGGTTTTGTTGAGCACTCGAGCAGTAAGTAGGGAAATAGACAAGCAGCGTCACTGTGAGACCTTGGATTTACCAAAGTATACAAGGTGCAGATGACATAGTGATCTGGGGAGTCAAGAATACGGAAGTACAAATCCAACTAGAGGCTTTAGATGACAATACTAAGAAATATGGTAGGAAAAGAAATTGTTATATCAGGGGACAAAAGCTTGAAATTGTTGAATATTTCAAATATTTGGGAAATGAAATAATGCAAGATGCAAGGTTGGACAAGGAGATCAGCAGAAGGGAACAAGCGGGAAATACATTATACCAGAATGTAAGGAACCTAGTGTGAACAGACAAAGTTCCTATGAAATGTAAAGAGATAACGTACAAGATGTACTATATCGATATACTAGCCCGGGCACTTATCCTGAAAACTGTGGATTTGACAGTAATATTTGTCGTTTTCGATTATCTTTAAAGTTGTCTCCTCCCCTCAGGGTGCTAGGGGTGACTTACCCCACATAATTTTTTTCATGTGTTCACCAAGTTTAGTAACACACGCACCGGGCGAGTTGGCCGTGCGCGTAGAGGCACGCGGCTGTGAGCTTGCATCCGGGAGACAGTAGGTTCGAATCCCACTATCGGCAGCCCTGAAGATGGTTTTCCGTGGTTTCCCATTTTCATACTAGGCAAATGCTGGGGCTGTACCTTAATTAAGGCCACGGCCGCTTCCTTCCAACTCCTAGGCCCTTCCTATCCCATCGTCGCCATAAGACCTATCTGTGTCGGTGCGACGTAAAGCCCCTAGCAAGAAAAAAAAAAAAAAAAAAAAGTAACACACGCATTCATAATCTCAGCCATTTTGGACATTCTTTCTCACCCCTCCTCAACTTCCATTCCAACTGGGGCTGAACTATGACTTATTAAACGGCATCCACAGTATCACGGAGTTATGGGAGTCCTGGCCCCATAGCAACTTTTTCAGATAGTAAGCCGCATGTGTAGTATGTTAGTTCAGAGCTATGCTGGAACATTTATCTGTAATCTTGGTTATTTTGTATATTTTCTTTTTCACTCCTCACCCCGTGTTGATGCGACTGAACTTGGACTTAAATGACATCTGGAGTGTCACTATTCATCTCAGTGACCCCGAAAATTAAGGATTCTACTTTAACACTGGTCGTTTTCTGTTATTTTTATACTTCACCCCCAACCTCGGCCATTTTCAACTTTTTTCCACCCCTTCTTACACCCCATGCAGAGTGTCATTGTTCATTTAGCGACCCTGGAACCTATGGATTCAACACTATTTCTGATTATTTTTTTTATGCCACTCTCCCCCGAACTCCGCCCCTACTCCCAACAGTGCTTTTCTCCATACAGTCATATGTGTAGCAGAATCTCTCCTTGGCCTAGCCTACATTTACGCATGTGCCTACTTCGAACACCAGGCCTGTATTCTATTGTAGAATTCTTGAGCTGACATCGCCATGGTTGTCGCTGGTCATTTCTTCATCTGATTCCTAGATCGAGAGATAGTGTGATGCCAATATCTCTATAATGGTTTATTTTAGGCCCTTAAAACATAATTTTCGGGGCCCATAGGGCCTTACCGAGTTTCGTTCCTCGCGTCGTGAGGCTTAAGTGAGCTTTCTCTCATCCTTGTACACTAAATTCTATATTTAGCCTATATTAGCCTATGTTAATGAGCCAAAGGGCCTAAATATAGGGAATGGAGAGGGATGTTAACATTTCTTGTAGATGGGGTTACCCACAGGGTCGTAAAAGGTGAGTATACAAAATCTGGTTCAGATTGGTGGAACGGTATGGATCTGTATAAGGAACGGATGGACAGACATTCTGCTTTATATATATATACTGTATATATAGAAGACTAGTAAATGTACCTCCGGCTTCGCTATGGTATTCCACATTGTATATGGATATGAAAGCAAATTACTGTACACAGAGTGAATAAGATGTTTTTAAATTGCATGTCTCTTAGCGTTATCCAAGAAACAGCATGGGGAGGTCTAAATGTTGTTTCCAATGTAAAGTGTGAGTTGCGAAGTTGTGATGATAACGGCAGGCTCACTTGCTTACTACCATTCAAAGTTGAGTTGAGAAGTTTTCATTATAGTAGAAGGCCCCCTTGTCTACTGTGCGGTCACAATCGATCTGGACAGTTTTCGTTACAGTTTTCTACTTCCAGACAAAACCGGAAAGGGAAGTTTTGAAGAAAATTGCATGCTTCCTTGCCTTCTGCCAATCAAATCGAGAAGGGAATTATTCATTACAATATAGGACCTCCTTACTAATGCCAGTTAGACAGGAGTTAGAGAAGGACCCCATTCCTATTGCCAGTCAAAGTGTACGTGGGGAGTATTGATTACAATAGTAGACGCCCCCCTACAGACAGCCACTATCAATTTGATAAGTACTCATTATAATGGCGGACACATCCCTTCCAGATCACTACAAATCAACTTCAATGAATATATATAGATAGACATATGAAAATATATGCCTGTTTACAATATTGCAGACCTTCATATACAGATTAATTGCTGCTAAATAGCACGATATATTGACAAACAGATCGCACCGTGAGACGCCTATTTTAGCGGACTAAATTGTTCACCCCATGTCATTTTATGGTAGTGCTTCTACTTATGGGTTAGACTGAGTTTAAAACGCTGAATAGGGAGAAATATAGGTAAGGTTTTTGCACACTGCATTACTTTTCGGATACTTATGTGACAGCTAGAAACATAGAATGTGGCTCACATATGGCTACTTGGAGGGCCAAAGTTCGTGCCAGATTCTTGTTTGCTACTTGCTTTACGTCGCACCGACACAGATAGGTCTTACGGCGACGATGGGACAGGAAAGGTCTAGGGGTGGGAAGGAAGCAGCCGTGGCCTTAATTAAGGTACAGCCCCAGCATTTGCCTGGTGTGAAAATGGGAAACCACGGAAAACCATCTTCAGGGCTGCCGACAGTGGAGTTTGAACCTACTGTCTCCCGAATACTGGATACTGGCCGCACTTAAGCGACTGCAGCTATCGAGCTCGGTGAGTGCCAGATTTGCTGATTCTGTCTTCCATCTAAAAGTGTCAAACTATGAATTATACGTGTAAAAACTGCAAAATTTATGTATAATCGTGAAACACAGACATATTTAAGGCATGGCAGAGAGAGATACAACAAAAAGTCATAGGACCAAAGTTGTAGATCACTCCAGATTGAACGGAGATTGTGCCATCCATTTTGTGATATGACTTACCGTACGTTTAGCCTTGAAATAAATTGAAACAAAGGTCTGCACCATCATTAAAATTGCCTCCATATTTCGATATTTTCCGGGGGTAAAAAGTAAAAAATTTAAACATCTTGGAATTTTTCTGTCGGTTACAGGCTAAAACCTATAATTTTGCCAAATTTCAATTTTACAGCTTGTCTGGCAGATTGTGCCACCATCATGATTTTGGGGAGAGGGGTAAAAATGAGGTCTTTCAAGAAACGAAAGCTAAAATATATGCAGATGGTCATTATTACACTTGAAACGTTTAACCATTTTGCCAAAATAGTCAATGTACACACACACAGTCTTTAGGATTTTATTTATCAGCTTAATAGAGGAAAATTACAGTCAAGCCACTCAAAGATTATTTTTCACAATCTTATTGGTTATTCACTTTACTATCCTACAAGCTTATGAATATATTGAAGCCGCTTTTACCATTAGTGATGCTGTATCATAATGAAAATACTTCAACCCTTCACTTCTTTTCAAGCCCCCCCTTAAGTGTATTTTCTGAAAACAAATTATGCGTGTTTCTTTACTTTTAAAGGAGGTTCCAAATACCAATTTTCACGTCTTACAGACTGTTAAGTTTTTAAGATATAGATGTACTTATTTAAACAGTTCACCCCCTTTTTCACCACCTTAGCGGCAGAATATCAAAAAATCCCCCCTTAGTGAGCAGCTACACTGTAATACAAATGTATTCCCAAAATGTTAAGGTGTAGACAAACTGAGAGACAGGATGGAGGAGGGCAGGATACCAAAACAAGCGTTGGAGGAAAGAGGGCAAGACGGAGGTTCAGAGTAAGATGGATGGATGGACTCTGTCAAGAACAGTATTAAAAAAAAGAAGACAGAACTGGAATACAATTGTTGTGTTTGAGTCATCAGTCCATAGACTGGTTTGATGCAGCTCTCCATGCCACCCTATCCTGTGCTAACCTTTTCATTTCTACGTAACTATTGCATCCTACATCTGCTCTAATCTGTTTGTCATATTCAGACCTTGGTCTACCCCTACCGTTCTTGCCACCTACACTTCCTTCAAAAACCAACTGAACAAGTCCTGGGTGTCTTAAGATGTGTCCTATCATTCTATCTCTTCTTCTCGTCAAATTTAGCCAAATCGATCTCCTCTCACCAATTCGATTCAGTATCTCTTCATTCGTGATTCGATCTATCCATCTCACCTTCAGCATTCTTCTATAACACCACATTTCAAAAGCTTCTATTCTCTTTCTTTCTGAGCTAGTTATCGTCCATGTTTCACTTCCATACAATGCCACGCTCCACACAAAAGTCTTCAAAAACATCTTTCTAATTCCGATATCAATGTTTGAAGTGAGCAAATTTCTTTTCTTAAGAAAGCTCTTCCTTGCTTGTGCTAGTCTGCATTTTATGTCCTCCTTACTTCTGCCATCGTTGGTTATTTTACTACCCAAGTAACAATATTCATCTACTTCCTTTAAGACTTCGTTTCCTAATCTAATATTTCCTATATCACCTGCCTTCGTTCGACTGCACTCCATTACTTTTGTTTTGGACTTATTTATTTTCATCTTGTTGGTGGAAGGAGAGGCAATGGTGCAGGAGCTGGACAAGGGAAAGTGAAAATGATGATGATGATGATGATGATGATGATGATGATGATGATGATGAAGGTGAGAGAAAATACCTCATTTATAACTTAGGCTCTTCATTCTGCTGAAACTAATTTTGAATAAATACATTTATAAAGTATCTGAAAAACAAAAACAACTTTATTATTATTATTATTATTATTATTATTATTATTATTATTATTATTATTATTATTATTATTTACTTATTTATCATATGATGCTACAATTGACAATCAACTATGTACAAGTTCTTAACAGGCACAAAAAATTGACTATATACACATCCAAACTCCATGTTAAAAAATTTCTTAACAACTTAATTAAAGTGCGTCAGGTTTCGTTCTTGAAAGAACATCATCAGATTGCAGGGAAGCGAGGATTTCATTAAGATAAAATCCAAAACTCAAGTTTTTAAGGATATGCAGTATATAAAAATAAACATGAATATATATATGTGTAGATTGAATCAAGGTGTGGTAAAGCTAATGCATTGAGCTTGCAGTTGCAATCAACAGCGTTCTGTAAGAAGGAAGTCAGCTCCCGGACGAAACTATCTTTACATCGGTCTGTTTTCAGACCAACTTCACTTTACGGGAGCGAAAGCTGGGTGGACACAGGATATCTTATCATAAGTTAGAAGTAACAGACATGAAGGTAGCGAGAATGATTGCTGGTACAAACAGGTGGGAACAATGGCAGGAGGGAACTCGGAATGAGGAGATAAAGGCGAAGTTAGGAATGAACTCGATGTATGAAGCTGTACTCATAAACCAGCTTCGGTGGTGGGGTAATGTGAGGAGAATGGAGGAGGATAAGTTACCTAGGAGAATAATGGACTCTGTTATGGAGAGTAAGAGAAGTAGAGGGAGACCAAGACGAGGATGGTTAGACTCAGTTTCTAACGATTTAAAGATAAGAGGTATAGAACTAAATGAGTCCACAGGACTAGTTGCAAATAGAGGATTGTCGAGATGTTTAGTAAATTCACAGAGGCTTGCAGACTTAACGCTGAAAAGGATAACGGTCTATAATGATAATATATGTACAGTATATTTGAGTGTGATTTGATAGAAGGATACACCGAAGTCAACTCCACCTAGCTGATAAGGCTACCATGTGACCAGAGAACTTGTGGTCAGATAACGTGTCTAAACTCTTAGAGTGCCGGGGTGCACCATCGCGCTCCTCTGTAGCCTAGTGAAAAGTGCCAGGAGCGCGATCGCGCTCCGTGTTGCAGCTGTCTATGTAAGTTGTAATAGTTTGCACATATCTGAGAGATGGCACCTCCAGTCGGCAGCACTCTGTAGTAGAAACTACATAGTTTCTAAATCTACCACCAGAGTCTCTGTGCGACATGTGTTAATGTTATGATTTTTTCTACTTCAGCTGTTTGGCGTGTACCTGTAGACCATGTGTTCGTAATAATGGTGACTAGTTCTCGTATTGTGTTTGAAATTGATGACGATTTGGTACAGTATATTGATTAATTGAGTGATGATTCTGATTATATCGAGTCAGGCGATGATTCAGATGATAAGAGTAATAATAACAATGATGATAGTGGTTAAATTATCCAACTTACTCGTGTGACAGTGATGCATGAAATTTCCGATAAAGACGGTAATGATAGTGACGGGAATAATGATGAAATTGACGGAGACAGTAATGATGATGATGACCAGATTCCCGATTTCCGTAAAATTCAGTCGGATCACGACATGCAATTTTAGCCCTCTCCTGCATTCCTTGAGATGCCCGGCCCTAAACGTGCACCTCCTACTGATGCTAGACCAAGTCAGTATTTTAATCCATTTTTACAAGAACTATTATTCTTAAAACACTGATATTTTACAAACTGGTAAACAATGCATCAGTGTGCACAGGAATACCAAATTTAGGTGAGTATGATCAAAATACTAGGATGTACTGAGATCCAAATTTGAATTTTAAAATTTTTCAAAAATTGCATGAACTATTTTAATTTTTTGCTCGGAAGTTATGAATTATTTTCGTGATGTTAATATAATGAGTGAAGAGAGGGATCACTTAGCTACAAGAGAATGTAAACTACAAAGAGATATCTTGAAAAGTGAGGATAGGATATGCTTTTATCTTCGGTGCTGCCTAATAGGCATTTTCTCTCTGGCATTCTTAGCAACCACGGCAGTAAGGGAGCCGGCACTAAGAGGGTTAATATAAAATTGCTCCAAGCACTGGCCGAGTACTTTTTTTTAACGTTAAGATTTGTATTACCTGCTAATTATGAGAGAAGTTCCTCGACAATGGCTACACAGAAAGAAAAATGTTAACACTATTTTACAGTTTGGGTAGAAAGCATATATCGTCGAGAGTATTTTGTTTATTGTCTCAATTCATAGATGAAAGGGGAGGCTAACTAACTTGTTGCAAAAAAAAAAAAAAAAAAAAAAAATCTGACACGTAGTTTTCATGAAATAACGCTTCAAAATAAGGTAAAATTTGTGCTAAATATGTGACGTCACACACATACTCTGTTATAAGATGACGCTGAGTTGGAGGTTAGCTGAAACAGCAAAAACAATTTAATAAGCAAGTCTAGGAAACACTCAAAACCCGGCAGCCGTTGCAATAGTGGTAGCTTACCGGCAAATTTTTTTTTTTCACATAGTTTGCAAATTTATTTATTCAAAATTAGTTTCAGCAGACTAAAGAACCTAACAGTCATAAATTGAGTCAAAACAGAAAAGAAATGGCTTCAGATATTAAAAAACCTAAGACGAACCGTGTGACACACAGACTGAGGTAGCAGTGTCATTCCAGTGTTGTTAATTTGTACTAAACTAAATAATGTATATGGTTGTGATGAACTGTGTACAGCTGATAGTGCAAGGATAAAAATGGAACAGTAAGTGTGCTGAAATGGCAGTGGATTTGCTACTGTTGTACAATTTAAAAAGAATGAGATAAAACAATGAAATACTATGATATTACAATAACAGACATTACAGAACTGTTGTAGTTACAGTTTCCTGGGGTTTAGGTGTTGCAAGAGAAAAGATCTCACATTAATCAGCCTATTACTGGGGGCAGTGTCATGAAGCAAAAGATGCCCAGAGTAAAACCTTAAAGCGAGTCTATCTATCTATCTATCTATCTATCTATCTATCTATCTATCTATCGTATGGCTTTTAGTGCCGGGAGTGTCCAAGGACATGTTTGGTCTGCCTGGTTTATGTTTGACGCCCATGGGCGATCTCTGCGTCTGGACGTGGGATGATTATGACAATCAATCAATCAATCAATCAATCAATCAATCAATCAATCAATCAATCAATCAATCAATCAATCAATCAATCAATGCGGATCTGCATTTAGGGTAGTCGCCCAGGTGGCAGATTCCCTATCTGTTGTTATCCTAGCCTTTTCTGAAATGACTGCAAACAAATTGGAAATTTATTCACCATCTCCCTTCGTAATATTTGCCCCAATTTGTCCTCTTGAATTCCAATTTTATTTTCATATTGTGATCTTTCCTACTTTTAAAGACACAACTCAAACTTATTCGTCTACTAATGTCATTCCACGCCATATCTCCACTAACAGCTCAGAATATACCGCTTAGTCGAGCAGCTCGTCTCCTTTCTCCCAAGTCTTCCCAGACCTAACTTTGCAACATTTTTGTAATGCTTCTCTTTTGCCGGAAATCACCCAGAACAAATCAAGCTAATTTTCTTTTGATTTTTTACAGTTCTTGAATCAAGTAATCCTGGTGAGGGTACTATACACTGGAACCATTCTCTAGTTGGGGTCTCACCAGAGACTTGTATGCCCTCTCCTTTATATCCTTACCACAATCCATTAACACCCTAAACACTTAATAAAGCTCAGGAAACTCAATCATAAAAAATTACCAGTGTTTCGCCCCAGTGCAGCATGGGCTCATCAGTTGAATACCGCACCTTCCCAAGACACTGGCCAGCTAGCATGCCGGCAGTGACACCACTGAAAATTATACATGTGATAAACACAATGCAGTGTCGACGTCACCCTAAACACTTGCAACTTGAGGTAGGGAGAGGCCACATAGCCTACTCCTGTCGAATAGCATCAAGGGGTCTGCTCAAACCTTTACGCCCCTATCAGACGGATGAATCACCATCAACAGCATCATATTCCCTCACTCCATATGAACACTGCGGAGAGGCTTGGAATTTAATCCAGGCTTTTGGCACACAATCCAGGGATTAGAAATTGTATAGCACCGCCTCCCCGACCCTGCCATCCATTCTGATGGTGAATTTTTTTCGATCAACAGGACTCAAACCGGTTAACCACGGTGTCAGACCGTTTAGACTTCAACGCCGCAACAATAATGGTCACCAGGCGAGGTTAGGGTCTTGCTGACACAACCTCATAGCAATGAAGACAATGAATTCAATATAATGAATGACGTATTAAGATATAATGAAATCAAGTTTCTAAACTACCCCCCATCCCAGCTTTTGTCACTATATATCTTCGAGGTCTACTAATGACAATGAATGATTCTGAAAAAAAAAAAAGTTGCACTAAAAAACCATACAACTGCTCAATATTTTCTTTCCTCCTGAGATGCCTTTTGTTATGTGTGGAGTACAAAGCAAAATTACAAATTAAAAATGTGTTGCAAGTACACAGATTGAAGAGGAAGCACCAAGGACAAGGAGTTATGAAGATGGATAGAAACATACACAAACGATAAACATTACGACCTGAGCCATTGCTGCGATTACAGTGCCATTGCCGCTGTGGCAATACATCAAAGTGTGGATGAGGATAGTGTCTGGACTTTAAGCAATTCTTTTTACCTTGGCATGGATGTACATGGAGACGATGTTATCAAGGTCTACCATACTCGAGCACTGAGCTTCACAAAAGCGTAAGAGTCCATCCAGCTGGAAGAAGTTAGCAGCTGCCATCAGCTCCAGCACATCTGACTGTTCCACTTTGAGAGCCTCACAACCACCGTTGTACAGGTACTGCATGACAAGCTGAAACATAACCAAATGGTGAAGGACTATTAATGATTCAGAGAGGAAGCAACACTCGCAACTTGTCTCCGCTTGAATCGTGCTGCTGTGACTCATTCTTTTCTTGGCTTAAAATAATAAATATCTGTGCCTCAGAAGTAAACTACTGTAAATCACAAATGCAGATGTTTATGGAGAGAAAAGGAAAAGGAATGCATGCTTAATTATCGCATTGTTACTAACACATTAATTTTTGTACTGTAATTGTACTTTGTTATGCATTTTTTAAAATTTATGATTGATAGGAATCATAGGGAAATAAAAGATTTTTAATTTTCCTTATTTTTTAACAAAAATATTGGTTTGTAATATTGACTATCTTTGTAACCGTTTGATTTGGACATAAACTATGCCACCCTCCAGAAGAACATTAGCTCCTACATCTCAAAGCTGCACACAACTAAAAAACGAGAAAAATTTAGACCTAGAATGGTTTACCTCTGAAGTACAGATATGTATTACTGCTATTTACTTATTTATTCATATAATACAGGTAGGCCTCATTATACGCGATAGTTATATTTCGCGAATACCGAATTTGTATAAATCGAGTCATTTTATATGTAAAATATAGGGTTAGGTTTCCATTTACTCACATATTAAGTTTAAAATAGCAAAGAATCTTAGTATATTTTAAAAAAAAACATTATCATGTTTCTGAAATGCATTTTAATGCAAACTTTATACACTTAAAAATTTACCACATTACTTTATGAAAGGCAAAACGCCTCAGGAGACTAAAGAGTAGCTTGATAAACATTATGGTGACTCTGCACCTTCGATTAGAACAGTTTATAAGTGGTTTCAAAATTTCCAGACTGGCCATATCGGCACAAGTGACGCTGAACGTTCTGGACGGCCTGTGGAGGTTACGAATCCAGAAATCATTGATCAAATCCATGATATGGTGATGGACGACAGAAGAGTTACGAGATTGCTAGTGCTGTGGGCATCTCGACTGAATGGGTACATAATATTTTGCATAAACATTTGGACATGAGAAAGCTATCCACAAGATGGGTGCCGCGATTGCTCACGTTTGACCAAAAACAGAATTGTGTGAAGTGTTGCAAGGATGGTTTGCAGCTGTTCCAGAAGAATCCAGAGGACTTTAAGCGTCGTTTCATCACTGTGGATGAAACACGGATACATTACTATACTCCTGAGACCAAACAACAATCTAAACAATGGGTTACCAAGGGGGAATATGCACCAAAAAAGGCGAAGACCGTTCCTTCGGCCGGAAAGGTTATGGCGACTGTCTTTTGGGATTCGCAAGGGATAATCCTCATCGACTATCTGTAAAAGGGTAAAACTATTACAGGTGCATATTATTCATCATTACTGGACCCTTTGAAAACCGAGCTGCAAGAAAAACGCCCGCAATTGGCCCACAAGAAAGTCCTTTTCCATCACGACAACGCACCAGCACACACCTCAGCAGTTGTGGTCGCAAAAATTAATGGAAATAGGATTCCAACTCATTTCACATCCCCCCCTATTCTCCAGACTTGGCTCCCTCAGACTACTATTTGTTCCCCAATTTGAAGAAATGGCTGGCGGGACAAAGATTTTATTCAAATGAGGAGGTGATTGCAAACACTAATGAATATTTTGCAGACTTGGACAAATCCTATTATTCGAAAGGGATCAAAAACTAGAACATCGTTGGACGAAGTGTATAAGCCTAAAAGGAGACTATGTCAAAAAAAAAAAAAAAAAGGTTAACCCCAAACATGTAAGTAGTTTTTATTTTTGCACGGACTTTTCAAACGCCCCTCGTAATAATCACTAAACTAAGAAAAACCAATTAAAATAGAGTAAATCGGGCACACATTTATCACAAATTGGCTAGCAAACAATAATCTTCAAACGCTCGAAGCAACTGGACAGTTTGAGTAGACGTAAACAAAGACCAGTTCACAGCTGACAAGATCACCGCTTACTGCTTTCCTTCCCCAGCCAAAGACCAACTTGCATTGCCTACCAGATAGAGAATTTCATTTCACAACGAGAATATTCGTAAAATCGATTGTTATACAGATTTTACGAGTTGTTATACCAATTTTATGAATCGTCTCACCGCGAGATGATAGCACTTGAGCCGGGCGGGATCTGAATCGTCTTGTAGCGAGACGATAGCACTTGGAGGGTTAAACAACAGTATATGCTGCATACCAGCTGTTCATCTAGCCTGAAGGTGTCATAGTTTAACAAAGAGCTGAAGAAAATGACCTACTTCTTAAAGAGATGTGTCTTAAGGTATGTGATATTAATGTGCTCTTGTCAGCAATACTAGTAATTAAAACAAAAATGTTTTTCTTAATTAAGTTGGTTTCATAATGCAAAACAAAACAACTATTAAAGGATTTGTTTTACAAAATAAAATCCCTAAGTTTTTACAAATAATCTGTACACATGATTTCTGAAAATGCCTACCAAGTACTGTATTTTAAAATTGTGGCAACAATAATGTCTTGAACTGATTTTTAAAATTTACAATGCATTCTTCAATTAACAATAAGTTCCGTAATTGTTCCCCCTGAGCCGAAAAGCAGACCAGTCACCTTAAGACCTTCGATTTTAAATTTATCTAAAAAATAGTGTACAGTTGATTCTTAAATCATCACATTTTCTTTGTCAACATTACTGGCCGTGCACTTGACATTTCAGAGCAAACTGTTCGATCAAAGATTTCTCCAATAATCTTCTGGCAATGGATCAGATCATACAATCTATCAAAGAACATTGCGAAGAACCCAACAATCTAATACGAGGATGGTTTGAAAAGTTCTCGGAATCACCGCTAGAGCAACGAGGTTCCCGCACAATAATCACACATCCTTTGTGAGTGAACACGTGGCGCGTCAGTGCTCTAGCTGCAGGAGTGTGGTAGTGACGACTCTTTGTTGCTGTTCCCGCATAGTGATTTGTGACAATGGAAAAACTGAGATTCGAGTAGTGATTAAATACTTTGTAAGGAAAGGTATGAAAGCAAAGGAAATTCATGCCGACTTTCAGAACATACTGGGAGACTCTGCTCCTTCATTTTCAACTGTTGCCAAGTGGACCAGCGAGTTTAAATTTGGTCGGGAGAGCTTGGATGATTATCCGCATAGTGGACGGCCAAAAAATGTTACGACCCCAGAATTTATCGTAAAAGTGCATAAAATGGTCATGAAGGATCGTCGACTGGAAGTGCGGGAGATTGCTGAAGCTGTAGGGATGTCTTCTGAACGGGTATATTATATTTTAACCGAAGAATTGGGTATGAAAAAATTATCCGCAAGATAATTGGGTCCACTACTATACCCCAGAGACAAAACAGCAGTCAAAGCAGTGGAAACATGCTGATTCACCACCACCAAAGAAAGCTCTTGACACTGGACAATAAACGCACTAGATTGGAAATGTCCGAACAAAGTCTGGCCGGTTTTCAGTGCAACCAACAAGATTTTTTGCGCCGGTTTGTGACTACAGATGAAACTTGGGTCCACTACTATACCCCAGAGACAAAACAGCAGTCAAAGCAGCGGAAACATGCTGATTTACCACCAACAAATAAAGCAAAGGCAGTGCGTTCGGCCGGCAAGGTCATGGCCTCAGTTTTCTGGGATGCAAAAGGCATTCTGCTGATAGATTATCTTCCTACTGGCCAAACAATTACGGGGCAATACTATGCAAACCTCCTAGACCAACTACAGGAAAAGATACACGAAACAAGCCCTGGTTTGGCAAGGATAAAGGTCATCTTTCGTCAGGACAACGCTCCGCCCCACACAAGTGTTATTGCCATGGCAAAACTTCACTTGATTTGGTACCATCAGACTTTCATCTATTCCCCAAACTGAAAATATTCCTCGGTGGACGGAGATTCTCTACAAGGGAAGAACTGACAGCTGAATTGGAGAGGTATTTTGCAGGCCTGGAGGAATCTCATTTTTGAGATGGGATCAAGGCATTGGAACATCACTGGACCAAATGCATTAGTCTACAGGGAGACTATGTTGAAAAATAAAAGCAGTTCCACCAAGGTAAGATACTTAATTCTAGTACATTTCGAGAACTTTTCAAAGCACCTACGTATTTGCAGATGGTGTTCTGATCTGGGGAGAAAAGAAACAGTACAGGAGAAACCAAATCTTTGGAATAGCAAGTTTAAAGAATATAGATTAAACATTAGTAGAACAAAAACTGTGAAATGGCTATCAATGGGAAAGGCACACTTTCAAATGTTTCCCTGGAGTGAACTCTGTTACAATATGAGCCAATTGAAGAAACGGTGTTTACATGATGTGTTAAACAATGCCTAAGTATGACTGCCGCATTGCAGAGACTATTATCTGCGCACTTTTTAGGGATAGGTTTACACCCTAGTGCTGAATCGGTCGACTTCGGTTATCTTCGAGATTAGTATTGGCAACCTTTGAAACACAAACTAAGAATCGCGTATCATCGCTGTGCGACATCTGGCGTACACTTTAAGTACTCGTACTGTTGTTGTTTACACAGCAAAGCCAAACTACAGAATTCATGCTAGGAACACGTTTCGCACCGGGAAATGTTATATAGTATTATATATTGTGTGTGTGACACAGTTGTTGGCGTAAGATAATAAAGGTTTAGAAAATTCATATTGATCGATCATATTATCAATTCAATTCAGATTTCATTTCCATTCAGTTGGCAGTATTTACCGGAACCGGCAGTGCTCCCTTTTTACTCCTCAACCGAGCACAAAAATCTATCACTAAAAAGTGCGCGTACAGTATATTTATCACTTAGACACTGTCTAAAACCGATGTTCAACAGACCATGTTTAAATACTGCCGAGAACACTGTTTAACCCTGTCACGCCCATAGCGTAGTAATGCGTAGCGCGAATGCTTAGGGCCTCCCGCCCATAGTGTAGTAAAGCGTACTTGTACTTCTAGTCGCATGCATGAGCCATTTATCGGCCGATAGACAAATATAACTTACTGTTACTAGCATGTGCACTTCCTAGAAACCAAAGATATTAGTTTTCTTCTTTCAAAACCTTAGCAAGCGTATTAGAACACGAAATACGGAAGGCAGTGACATATTGTAAACAAACATGTCGACGCCTAATTCGCATGAAAATATTTTATGCGGTAACGACATTGAATGTTTGGTGAACGATAATTCTGACTGTGAAACTGTTAGTAGAGGCTTAACTCAGTGAAGTGGAAAGTGAAAATGAAAGTGACGATATTTCAGGAAATGGCAACGTACACATGCGTGATGACATAGATTTTAGGCCTAACTTTCAGTGGACAAATACGTTGTCTTATGACGAACCAGCGGACTTTACTGTAGAGGTAGGACCTTGCCATTCTCTTCCTGTGGGTAGTACAGCAATAGAGTATTTCTCCCTTATATTTGATAAAAACAAAAAGAGGACTTTATCTGGAAGAAATGTGCAGTCAGCCTTTATGTGTAAACAATGCAACTTGTGTTTGTGCAAATCCAACTGCTTTCTATTGTTCCACGAACAAAGAGGAGTCGAAGTTATAAATTAAACTCTACAATGCACCCGTTTCCTATATGTATGTACTGTTGATTTTCATTTGATAAAAGAATCATATTTCTATGTTCATTAGTTTTTGTATAATATACATTTTTATAAATGTCTGCATTATCATAATGATGGCTGAAAAGAATTGCTTTAATTCTGGGGAAACATGCATTTTAATATGGGCGGGAAAGGGTTAACCTCAAATGAGAGGAGTGAATCATAATCAGAGGTTATGTACCATGAAACATGTAATTTGTACTATCATGCTGAGACGATTCCGGGAAGAAAGGTTAGTCCGACGGCCTCTCTGCGGGTTGTCCGCTGCTAAATCGCAGCAATTCATTTGACATGTACGGGGAGATATAGCTTAAAATAAGATTTCACTTTTCAAGAGACTTGTTTCTTGAGACTGACAAAGGGACAGTCCGGTAACTGTCAACTTGAATACAATTCTTGGCAACCGATATATTTTATTATACATGGGGTAATTTCCATGTAGTCACTTCGACCACATAAATGTCAGAATTACTTGTCCCAATCGTCAGAGGGCTGTCACATACAGCAACCGGGAGGTAAACACACATAATAGTGAAAACTAAAAAGTAGGTTGTATGTGGTTTTCATCGTGTAAGTTTTCGGCAACTATCAGATGGGAAAAGGCAAGTGGTGGTGATGGTGGTGATTACTGTTTAAAGAGGAGGACTGGAGAAGAAGAGCCATGGCCATAATAACAGCCCTAATATTTGCTTAGTGTAAAAATTGGGAAACTACGGAAAACAATCTTCAGAGCTACCGATGCGTTTCGAACCTATGATCTCCAGAATGGAAGCTAGATCTATATGGCCCGTACAACACATTCGGTTACACATTACTATTGTTTCACCTTCCCGTCATCGAAGCTACCGTATTTACGAGTAGATTACACTCTCTGTAACAACGCTATAATAAAAGCTACACTTCCCCGTGCGGTCGCGTGTCGCTTTAGTGTCGATAATATTATGAGATTTAATTTGCACCGAAAGCGATACTCTTATCTGCGGGCAAGTCATGGTCATGCTTAGCCATATTTTAATAATGTGTGGAAAGACAAACAGCTGACTGGCGTTCGGTGCGCGCACTGACAAATTTCATTGGTTGCGACAAGCAAAGAGTTGCATGAAGGATACTTCTATCTCCATTTTCAAACCAATATTGAAACTTTAAGCGATGTTTAGTTAAACATTGGCTGAACAATGTTTATGCAATGGAAGATCGTGCTCGATTTACACGTTGTCTACGGCTTAAAACTAGTCATCGTTTCTGCAATCAGCCCTATGTTTCTAACTTCAAATACCTTGGAAGTATCATTTCATCAAAAGATAACACAATAAAGCATACGACTCAGAAAGCAAAACTCACCATGTTTCATACCTACTAAATTCTAATTCTCACCTATGGACTAGAAAGAAGTACCCTAAATAACAACACTAATAGTAAAAAGCAGTCAATAGAAATGAAATTCACCAGAACAATGAACCAGGAAACACACGAAGCAAACAGAACGAGAACAGCAAGGAATTACTTTGACAGACAAGTGAAGGGGGAGAGGTCAGATGGGAGGCCAAGGAATTGATGGATAGACACAGTGAAATTAGAGGTCAGCAAGAGGAATGCCAAGTGGGAGGACGAATAGGAACAGAAACTATACTTTGACATGAAGAATTGGTGAATGCTTGTTTATCACACCTGGGAAACTGGAGCTGGAAAACCATGATAATTTAATGGCGTATGGCCTCCGGAGAGGCCTGGTGCAGGTCTTTTGATTTGACGCCCGTAGCCGACCTGCGCGTCGTGATGAGGAGGAAATTATGATGAAGACGACACATACACCCAGTCCCCGTGCCAGCGGAATTAACCAATTATGGTTTAAATTCCCGACCCTGCCGGGAATCAAATCTGGGACCCTTGTGACCAAAGGCCATGGAGCTGTACGAAAATCATGATTATAAATGTGTATTAATCTGTTGCTTCCATTGTCAATCAGACAACGTACGTCTTCATACAATTTCCAATTCCTCACTATGGAAAACATCTGTTAGTCTCTCGCATATAGTTTTTCTTTAATTTTCAGCATTTCTCCCCTGGGAAAGCCCCTCAGCACATGAGAAGGAGTTTTGTACTCACTATAGACTTCTACGAGTGAAGCATCCAAGAAAAGGTCGTACAGATTTAAAACTATTTAAGACTATTCTTTCTTTACAAACTGTGTGTTGTCAGATACACGAAAATAGTTCAACATCTCTTCCTTCATGCTGAGATAGAGGAAACAAAACATGCAGAGTGATTTCCTTACCTCAAAAATGTGGTAGCGAATGTCATTGATGTGCACCACTGGAGGATTTCCGTCGCAGAGCTTAGAACTCAGCATGGCCCTGAACCGAGGAGACCACGTCACCAGTACGATCTTGTGTCCGTAGAAGACGCGGCCTTCGACGCGGAACTGTACATCACTCAGCTCCGGATTGTTCACAAACTTGGGATCTATGCGGGTACCCCCAGAGAAGGACGTATCTCGGATAGCCTTGATTGCCTCCCATCCATAGCAGGTGGAGAAGATGTCAGCCAGCAGTAAGGTTGTACCTTCATTCTATTACCAGAAGATATAAACAAGAAGAATGATACACTAGATGTTTCAACAGGTAAATGTATTATTATTATTATTATTCATACACTTCTCCACAGAAAACATGGGTAGTAACGGGGCACGGGATTCACCAAGTGTCTTACAATAATTGAAGTATTTACACATTATAATACAAACATTGATGTACAGGTATATACAAAACTCTAGATCACGGGATCTTCATTCTTCCGAGAGGAATGATCGCACAATGTTGCATGTTGACAGGACAGAATGTTGTAGATGCTCGGTGGAAGACCCAGTTGGTGTATAATTCCCGAGACATTATTGTGCCGTCTCGTGTATTCTACGAAGGCAAGTACTGGGCAGCCTGCAGTGACATGGTCGATAGTCTTGAGATGAACAGAGCACCGTCTAAATTTGTCGGAGAGTACACTGGTGTCTTTGATGATGTACTTTTTGTAATTGTTTGTAGCTATTACTTGGTCTTGTATAGCAACTGCAAATCTCTCTGTCTCCCCAAATAAGCACCTACTTTGTAACCACATGCATGACGACGCATTCTTGTCTATGCTCTGTTGCTCTAGATTGCTGTAGTATATTCCGTGGAGGGTCTTCTATCCCCAAGTCCGTTCTTTCTCCTGCAGAGATAGTTGGTGATTTGTATGAGGGTCAGAGGTATTTTATTATTATTTGGCATTATACATCCCTATTACATAAAAAGAAAACAATATGAACTATAACAAAAACATCTACAATTGTACAAATAACTTATTTATGTAGTCTTGGACATAAATTATACTATCCTCAAAAGAATATCAGCTTTTACATCTTAAAACTGTACACAATTAAAAATCAAGAAAAATGTAGACCTACAATGGTTTGCCTCTGAGGTACAAACATCTTGCAGTGTCCAAGAATACTCTTGAGGTTTCCAGCATATTAGTTAGAGGGCACTCTTCAACAATTTGTTTTATGTTGCACTTACACAGATAGGTCTTATGGCGAAGATGGGATAGAAAAGGGCTGGAAATGGGAACGAAGTGACCGTACCCTTAATTAAGGTACAGCTCCCATCATCTAATAGGTGTATTAATTAAAAGTCCTTGTAATTATTGGTTTTGATGTAGGAGATGACAAAAAGAACTACAAAAAAAAAGGTAATGTGACAAAAACATATATAAACAGTTATCATTAAAACATGACATCCTTCAAGTTGATTGATAGACATACGTTGCCAAAAAATTAAGGACACACTTTTGTACATATTAAAACTAGGTGACCAAGCTCGATAGCTGCAGTAGCTTAAGTGCGGCCAGTATCAAGTATTCGGGAGATAGTAGGTTCGAACCCCACTGCCGGCAGCCCTGAAAATGGTTTTCCGTGGTTTCCCATTTTCACACCAGGCAAATGCTGGGGCTGTACCTTAATTAAGTCCACGGCCGCTTCCTTCCCACTCCTAGCCCTTTCCTGTCCCATCGTCGCAGTAAGACCTATCTGTGTCGGTGCGACGCAAAAAAAAAAAAAAGAAAGCTAAGTGAACTCTTCTCAAAAATGAATTTATAAACGATCAAGGATATTACAAAGTAATGAGGCAGAAAACTTGAAGAATTTTAAAGTTGTTGGAGTGGCGGTTAAGAAGGAGGAGTCTAAAAAGAAAAAGAAAATTGTGTAAAATCTATAAGGACTTAATATTTCTGCTACCTGAGATTTGAGTGTGATTCCTCGATAATTATCACAAATCTTATGGTCCCCTTCCTTAAATATAGGTATTATTACTCCTTTACTTCAGTCATTTGGTACTAATTCTTCTTTCCAGATATTGGTTCTGATGTAGGATGTGACCTGCTGCTTACATCATTTCCACACACAATTCATCCAATTCTGCTGCTTTTCCCACTTTCATTCCTTTGACAGCAGTTTCTATTTCTTCTATTGTTATTTAAGTCTTGTATTCTGTCTCCTCACACTCTTCCTCTATCATCTCATCTACACCCTTTCTCACATTCAAGATAATCCTTCCACCTTTTCCTTATTTCTTCTGGTTGTGTTATCATCTTCCCCTTTCACTTGCTTTGTGTAGACTCTTCCTTCTTACAAGTCCATATATATCATCATCATCATCATCATCATCATCATCATCATCATTATTTTACAGTTCCAGTTTCCAGGGCACTGTTAATAAGCCTCTTCCACTTCTTCCTGTCCATATACAATATGTCATGGAGAACATCATCCACTGTCCATCCTCTGGTAACTAGATCAACCCTGATCATGTCCATCCATTGGGTTTTAGGTCTTCCTGCAGGTCTTTTCCGTTCCACCTGTCTTTCCAAACTTATTCTGGCTGTTTTTGTAGGCTCCATCCTCATCACATGCCCGTACCAGCACAGTCTGGATGTGCCAATTCGGTCTAACAGGGATGTCTTTATTCCGGTTTCTTTCCTCACCTCCTCATTTGTTAACTTGTCCATCTTGGTCTTCTAGATGGTGGATCTAAGAAATTTAATCTCTGATGCTTGCAGTCTTGATGAATCTCTTTTTGTGAGGGTACACGCTTCAATACCATAGGTCAATACTGGTATGAAATAGCTGTTAAACATCATCAGTTTGGCTGGTTTTGGAATCTTGTCATCCTATAAAAGTGTTCTTACTTGTTGGTAGAATTCTGATCCTTTTGCATTCTGTTTGTAATTTCCTTCCTGACCAAATTATCAGTGGAGATTACATTTACAAGGTAAGGAATACTATCCACACTCTCTAGTTTTATACTTGCTGGACGCCAATCTCTGTTGAGTGCTGTCACCACTGTCTTGGTCTCGCTGATGTTGAGGTTATATTCCTGGAACTGGGATTTCCATACTTTGAGTCTGGTCTGTACTTTCTCTTCTGTTTCACCTCAAATCATATCATCATCAGTAAAGGACACTGCATCCATATAGCATCCAACTTACAAACTATCCAGTTATAATATATAACTAAAGATTTTAAAAATCCCCCGACCTTGCTAAACCTGAAGATGTTGAAGAGCAGCGGTAAGCATTCATCGACAAATTGGGTGGAGTAGTCATCTGGCCACACCTGCAGGAAGTCCTGCAGTAGCTGATCGATGATGTTGTCTAACCGCTGTTCGTGAGCAGTTGCCAGGGTGTGCATCCAGCAGTGCAGAGTCCATGGTACTCCGAGGTTGCGCAGGTCCAGGGTCATATCTGAAAATGTAACAACAGACCAATGAGACTAACATCTACTGTCACACTGCAAAGGCCTTTATGAAATATCTTTACAGTTCATTTGCTCTGCCATCTAGTAGAACTAGAGTAAAACGGAACGTCAAAATTGAGAAGCAGACAACCGGATGGCATCAAATTAAAATTCTTGCAAACGGTAGCTGAGGCCATACAATTATTATCCCATAAGAACATACTGATAGCATATCTCTAGAAATCAAATGATCATAAATATGTCTCTCAGTCATGGCTATCCTTCAACGGCTGCTAATTTCAGATGACTGCTAGCCAGAAGACATAGCCTAAACAGAAGGCTGCGGATTTACATATTAGTTCTACAGTGTGTACCAAAAGAGGGAGGCCATTGATCTCAATGTTAGTACTATCATGGCCGACTACAATTTTTAGACTAAGAGGTCCGCAACCTCACCATTAGCACTTATGTTTCGTTTCTATCTGTATCATTTCTTTTCTTTTCATCTTAGTTTCAGCACACTTTTTGGATTCAATTATGTTTCATATTAACCTTTTTTCACTGAATCTGTCTCAGCAAGTTATTTATTGCTCCATCTAGTGATGTAAATATTGTATATTGTTATTGTTTTTATTTCCGTTATGTCTCTTTTGTTTTTCTTTTGTTTCTTCATTATGTTTTTAGCACATTTTTAGCTTGTAATATGTAGATTACTTTAACCCTCGTCATTTCATTGAAGATGGCTCAAGCGAGTCGAAACATGTTTGAATTTTATTGTTCCACCTAATGCTGGAATTATGTTTTGTATTAAATTAGGATACATTTAATTTTTCCTTTGTAAAGTGACTTGATGCAGCGCAGGTCTAATTGGCCGAGGTAATACACTACAGTAGAACCTCGATAATTTGAAATTGGTCAATTCAAAATCTTGCCAATTCAAAAAAGCTCTTGTTCCCGGAAACATGAGGTACGGTTTGCATGTTATTTAAATTGTTTAATTCGAAATATGCATAATTCATAATTCGAAGAACAATGTCGGTCCCTTTACCGAAATTCAGACTTTTAATTCAAAACTGCCTTTCATCATCATCATCATCATCATCATCATCATCATCATCATCATCAATGTCCCACTCCAGTTGCTCGGGTGTGGTCAACAAGCCTCCTCCACTCCTTTCTGTCCTTCCACTTTTCCTGCTCCATTACTTCTGCCACATCCAATCCAGCTTCCCTAATGTCCTTTACTTAGTCTGTTATTAATTTCAGGGTTGATTTCATTACTTCCATTAATAACGCTACCCAGATATGTAAACTGTTCTACATTCTCCAACGTTCTCCGTCTACGTTCACTTGGCTTCTCTTTTTCTCTTTTCCACAGTGCATGACTACAGTTTTCTTTTTACTAATAACCATTAAAAACTCCTTCATATTTTCATTCCAAATGTCCAGTCTCCTTTGTACTTCTTTCCTCCCTTTCCCCAAATCACCACATCATCTGCAAATACCGAAGTATTCACTTCTTTACATTTTACACTTTATATTTAAAAAAATAGTATTTTACAGAATAATTTAAATTCAAAATTTATCCGCGTCATGAAAGAATGCATCTTCTGGAATGTGCAGGGGTAGCTTTCTGCACTTTTACTCCCTTCGGTGTGTCTACAGTGTGATTCATATTTGCCAAGTTCAACTGAAATCGTAATTCTTCTGTATTCAGCGTTTTAAGAAATGCCACAATATCACGAAGCAGGCAGTGTGCCGAGAAACATAATCCGTGAACACTGGCAATGCTGGCAGCTGGTGAAAAAGCGTGGCTCATATAATCAATTCGTACGCACCGAACAATATTGGCAGTGCCGATGAAACTGCATTTTTTTAGCCCAAACAGACTTATGGTTTTAAAGGAGAGAAGTGCCAGCCGCGAAATCGTACAAGGGTAAGGGTCACTGTACTGCGTTGCAATGCACACGGAAGCAAGTGACTTCCTCCCCTCGTCATATGAAAGTTCGATAAGCCACGATGTTTTAAGGGCGTCGGGCACTTTCCGTGCAAATACAAAGCATGTAAAAATGCAAACAGTTCAGTAAACCAAGATATAAAGCATTTGAAGAGTAGAGCCAGCATAATTTGTCCTCATATTTGAATTGTGGTTTTTTTTTTTCCATTGCATGAGGTTATGCTTGCCAGTGAGTTATCCAAGTGAATTATTTGAATACTGTAAATGCACATTGTTGGATGGATACATTTTGGAAAAAAAAAAAATTCCATGGCATTTGAAAGGTTTAAACTGTGAATCAAGGTCTATTGAATGCAGTAACGAGTCTTAGAATATTTTGTGACACCGCAATGGTTGGCATTTCTGAATTACGAGTTGGTGTTTAATTTGAAATCACATAATTCGAAGTTCGATTTTTGCGTGCCAACGACTTGGAATTAACAAGGTTTTACTCTACGCATCTTAAACTACTGCCTTCTATTTCAACACACTCTTTTTCTATGTATCTACAGCCCATGCACCTCTCAAGGTCACTGTTGCTAGATAAAACATTTTGCGACACGACTTCCGTTACACACTTTGTCGCATCACATCATGTCATACAAATTTTCAGATGTACCTCAAGACCTAAGATATATTCATATCATAAAGCATTAGCATAACCAAAATTTTTTGCTTTATTATTAAAATTCAATTTCCATAAAATGCAAAGTCATATCTTAAAAAAAAAAAAAACTTCATCTAGCTCTTTACCAGATGGTAGTGTCCCGAGAATGGATGTGACATTCCCAAGCATTAGAGCTATGGTGTGCCAGAAATCGGAGCAATGCATTGGCCAACCTCTTCAATAAAACTGAGGCCATCATTACCCCAAGTACCACTTGATTCAATGGCTACTGGCATGAAGAAGAATTTGTCCAACAAATCCCTGTATTTTCTTCTCTTATCATTTTCCCTATTCGTAGCTGCACTTCCAGCACTCACTGATGAAAGGGGAAGACTGGACTGGGCAAATGTGTCGACACAGGTAATATCACACAGGAGAGATCTAACCCTTTTCCGTGGCACAAATGTCGATTCTTTTGTGCCAATGATCGAAAGAGGAAAAGAAAAGATTTTTTATTATTCACTTATTAATTTATTTATCTTAGATTCTTATGAACCACAATACTGTTGGAAGTTTAAATGCTAGTACTTTCACGGAAACTATACAGAGAAACAAAAATCTAGTTTTATACTTTGGAAAGTATTGTTTTAAATAACTGCTGAGAGCTATTAGTAACAATGGGGAGAAAATAACTTTAAACTTACCTAAATGATTGTTTTCAGCACTGTGGTACATGGCTTCCTGCAAAGATTTAATCTGGGTCTTGGTTAGCTTTAGAAGCTGCGAACTATCACTGCTCAGCAAGTTGACAGAACAGGCGCTGGTGTCCGACGAAGAAGGACATGATACCTGGAGACACAAGAAAACTTACTATTAATGCTTGAGTTACCTACAGTATTTTCCTTTCTTTTTCCGCTAGTGGTTTAACCCTTTACTTGATCTATTAATTCATATTTTCAATAAAAAGAAATTAAGTACAGGTAATCCTCGGTATACGCGGATTCGTTATCCGCGATTTCGGTTTTAAGTTAGTGCTGCCATCTGTTAACAGTATGTGGAAGCTTTAATGCCTTAAGGCGGGTACAGACATGTGTGCCGAACTCTGCAATGTACACTACGTCACGTGCTAATATTAAACGGGACAAGCGCATCTCTATGCTCATCTTCTGTCATGTTTGTCGAGACGCCACATTTACGTATAATAGCCCAGCTATCCAACAGATCACTAATGTTTTAAAAAAACACAACGTCAACATAGTCTTCAGGACAGTTAATAATAACCAGAACATATTCCTCAACCACAATAGTCAATAATAATAACAATATTTACCCAGGGTCTGGTGTTTATAGGTTAAAATGTGCACAATGTGAATTCACATATTTTGGACAAACAGGGAGGAGCTTTCAGACAAGGTATCTGGAACATTACAATGCTTCCAAACATAACAAGTATTCGGGCCAGCATATGAATGAAACAGGCCATAAATTCACCTCAATTGAGAGAGATTTTACGATCGTTAGAAGCCTAGGTAAAGGGAAGTTATTGAACGAGACGGAAAACTTGTACATTTATTTGGAACAAACTTATAATAAAAATAATAATCTTAACAACGTTATTGACAACAAAAATCCGTTATATGAGGCAACTCCGAGGTTAATCCAGGCCGTAAATCAAAATAAAATCCCCAGTTTGTTTAAATCACAGCACGCATGCACTCCAATTGCCACGCCTAATGCTAGGTCCGCCCAATCCAATTCGAGTAACGCATCTCAAGCAACAACACAGACGCACAAATTGAAACTCACTCCCCCTCCCTCTCTACGCTCCACCCCTCCGTTACCGCATCAATACTTCACTAGGAGTAGTAAGGTTAGTCGTTCAGACGCAACCGGAACAGGCGGTTCCAGCTAACATCGACAAGATAAGTAAGTTCGTCCACTTGCATGCGGCAAACACTTTCACTTTACAATCATGATTAATTGGGCTCTACATTCACATTCTAAATTCCTTTTTTCTCTTATTCAATTATACAACACGAGGAGCAGGACATCAGCGACAGCCAGTGCTCCACAAACCTCCTAGCAATTAGGTAACAGTTCAACAGCTTTTAAGATTCCCTCATACGTAAGACAGCTCAAACACCGATTGCACTGCACAACGTTTTCGACCGTTGCCCATTCAACCAACAACTCACTTCCCACACTTCAACAACAAAAATATACGCAAACCTCTAGTCAACTAGGAAGAATCTAATGACATTTTAACTGTCTTCATTTGAAGTCATTGTTGTGTAATTCTGTCTTAGCACAGCCTCATTTTATAATCAATAAAAACTGCAGTTCACTTGCACTAGGCACTCCATCCATATAGAGAGTGACCAACGGAGGTAACTTCCTCATGAATTAATGGGCGAATTATTTTGGTTGGAGCCAAAATCACAAATAGACAAAATTGGAATGTTTCTCCTCATCAATTTTAACAATTATAAATAAGTGTTCAGTAATTGTAAATTGCATTTTATTTTCCAACATATGTATATACTACGTAAAACTACCTTTGAACTCAACATCAAATAGACTTTAATTACCTTCATTGTTATACTGTACATGTGATGACCTCGTTTTAATGTTAAGAACCACTAACGTATTTTACTATGTTGTAACTATGTCAATTTGTTATTTCGTCTAAGATAAGACCTTGTAAGTGTTTTTTAATGTACTCTCTCTCTCGCATATTATGTTCATAAGTCCCAACCAGACGTCTGGTGTAATTTTGAGGTAAAAAGGTAAACTCGTGTCCTCATCCCGAGGTGGCGCAGCTCTTTTCAGGCACACTCCCATTGGAGATGAGCTGCATGTACCATTTCAACCACATACCAGCCCTCCTGCCAGTCTTAAATTCCTGACAGTACCGGGAATCGAACCTGGGCCCTCGAGGACGGCAGCTAATAACACTAACCGTTACGCTACGGAGGCGGACGAATTTTGAGGTGCTTTGATATGACTGATGATGCCCCACATAGGGGGCGAAACATGTCTCCATTTTAACGATGTTTAACTAAAAACGTTAACATCCTGTAATGTATTGAATAGGTTGGAGTCCAATAAATTTTCTTATATTATTATTGAGATTCTTTCAATACAGATAATAAAATGATTTTCATTACTTGTAACATCCCACTCTGACGAGTCTAATGTCAGACCTAAGATGAAACGCTGGTTAATAGAGCAAACGCCTAAAAAGCCAACATCTAATTTTTGATCTGATTTTTGATATGCTCTATTGGTGGAAAAATATCTAATTCCCTCCATGGGAACTTAGAATTTCCATTTGAATTGTATGTTGTTCATTGATTTTTCAATGATATGTAAGTTAGTAAGATCTAAAAAAAAAAAAATCTACGGCCGCCGCTCCCCCTCCCGTGGCCGAACGGCTGCATTACGAATTGCCTTTCTTGAAAGTTGGCATCTCTGTGTTAAGCTGGTACATTCTGTTCCTGTGTGTTTTCAATGATTAATGGACTATGTGGAGTTCTGCATTTGACAGTCTCCTTGGTGACAAATTTGATGATGATGATGATGATGATGATGATGATGATGATGATGATGATGATGATGATGATGATGATTGTTGTTTAATGGGGCCTAACATCTAGGGCATTGACCCCTAATGGTACGAAATGAGGACGAAATATCAATGACAATTTTAAAGTCCAAAATTCATCCAATGACCAGAATTCAAAATGTGATGACAAAGAATGAATGGATGAATAAGAATTTAAAACAATCAGTGGATCCGACCCGCAATGCCTAACTTTCCCAGAGTTCCCCAAGGAACTGCTTCCAAAACACAATCCTGAATCGAAGATGCTTGTTGCCTAAAGGGGTTCAAAATTCAGGTTAACAGACCATCATAATCGTAATTACCACTAGTAAAGTAGAACCATGGTATTTCTCATGTTGCGGTACTAGTGGAAAGTAGCGCAGACTCACAGTGTTCCACACATTGTGGTACAACTCACAAGTATTGTACGTCGCACAGGTGACGAAGACCAATGGTGTTCCTCACCTAGGTGTACTAATCATGGGCACCGGTATTCCCGTGGTGTTCCTCACATAGTGGGTACAAATCACAGGCAACGCAGGCCAACAGTGTCGCTCATATAGAGGTACTAATCACAGACAATGCCCTGACCCGTGGTGATTCTCACATAATGGTACAAATCACAAGCAACGTAAGCCTGTGATGTGATGTTCTCCATATAGTGGGACTACTCACAAGTAAACGTGACCCATGGTGTTCCCCATGTGATAGTAATAATCACAAGTAGTTTTATAGTTCTAATTCAATCATCCCTTGGTCGCCCCTTTTAGTCACCTCTTACGACAGGCAGGGGATACCGTGGGTTATTCTTCGTCTGTGTCTCCCACCCACAGGGGGTAGGTGACAAATTTACTTCCAAATCTAACTCTTTCCATTTATTTCAACTACTCACCAAGACTCAAAACTCTAATTCAAGACCAGTAGCTAAGCAAATATGATAATATCATTTAATGCCAAAATTTTCCTACATAATCTAGAAACTTAATTTTATCTGAGCTATACCATACCTGCAGTCTACTGCCTCTTCTGTCGGCTGTGAGTTGGTTCGCTCCCTCAGCCAAAATCTCCTCAAGTGACAAGACCTCTTTGTTGTTGGCGTTGAGAGGATGTGACAACAGTTTGTGGAGCGTGGCTCGCTGGCCATGGGCAGCTGCCACTGACAAAGCACTGCAACATTCAAATTACAGAATTATATGAAATCAAATGGCGCATGGCTTTTAGTGCCGGGAGTGTCCGAAGTCAAGTTCGGCTCGCCAGATGCAGGTCTTTTGATTTGATGCCCGTAGGCCACCTGCGCATCGTGATAAGTATGAAATGATGATGATGATGAAGACGACACATACACCCAGCCCCTGTGCCAGTGAAATTAACCAATTATGGTTAAAATTCTCGACCCTGCCGGGAATCGAACCCGGGACCCCAGTGACCAAAGGCCAGAACACTAAACATTTAGCCATGGAGCCGGACGGCACATTACAGACTTATAATGACACATGTTCAGCTCGTTTCTCCACACTGACCCATCATTGTGTTTTTCCTATGTCTGCTTCTTTTCAAGTTCTTCACTTGCTTTTTTAAATTTCCATTATTTATACTGACCCATCGAGATTGTTTTCTACTGTGTTCCTAGTCTTTCATTACCTGTACTCATCTTTATGTTACATCTCTTCTCTTTTCCTGTGTTTATCTGCCTTCCTTCATATCCTACACTTTTGACAACAAGACTAAAGCTCTCTCTCGTGATGAGTGTTGAAATCCTTCCTCCTGATCAAGCTGGGAGGCAGAAATAAGCACACTGAGGGATGAGAAGAAATGGACGTAGAAGAACTGGGATTGCTGAGGGGAGAGCCCATCTATTTGAAGATGTAAAGACTGTTCTTGTCTTTAAGGTTTAATATTTGTCCTTCTCTCTTCTTTATGGTGCTCCATCTTCGCACACTGGCTGGTCAATGTATTTATCCTATGATGTATTCCTTTTTCCTGTTCTTATCTTTATTTATTGCCGGGCTGAGTGGCTCAGATGGTTAAGGCGCTGGCCTTCTAACCCCAACTTGACAGGTTCGATCCTGGCTCAGTCCGGTGGTATTTGAAGGTGCTCAAATACGACAGCCCCATGTCGGTAGATTTACTGGCACGTTAAAGAACTCCTGTAGGACTAAATTCCGGCACCTCGGCGTCTCCGAAGGCCTTAAAAAGTAGTTAGTGGGACGTAAAGCAAATAACATTATTATTATTATTTATTTATTGTCCCTTTTCATTCTGCTGGTTGTATGCAATATTATCCAAAATCATTTTCTCTTTTTAAAAACAAGGACATATACAAATCTGTGTGCAGTAGAAGCTCTCTTCTGCACTTTTCAAGGGATTACAGAAATGCTATGATAAGCTACATTCAAAACCAAACAGCTAAATTTTAGATGTTAACATGTTCACTCCCGTATCTGACCTAAGTCAGATAAGTTATTGCTTTTGAACAAAAGTTGAGGTGGAGCTAGCCTCATTGTGTTTCTAAGAGCGCAGTGTGAGTGTTGTGAAATAGGCAAAAAGCTATGGCCTAAAAGGGGAGTTTAGAAATGGATGAAATACTGGAGGTGTTGCTCAATGACGACGAGTGATGAAGAGAAGTTGAATGTTTGCAAATGAACTACCGTATCTTTCATGCCAAGGAGTAAGTGTAAGTCATATTCGTCGTTGTCGGCTGTAACTCGATCCGAGTATATATAATTTCTTCCTGCATAAGGGGAGCAGATCAACTCAGTTTATGGATGTGTTTGCGATGACTAAACAGACCAATCTTGGCATAAAACATACGCCCATACAAATCACACTGAATGGATGCAGGACGGGGTTGTAACTGACGGAGCTTTCTTGCTTGTCGCTTGGTGTCTGTTCTCTTTCAAACAGGTTGACAGCGGTGGATGTAGTGTTCCGCCACAGTGAGCGGTACACAGCACATTCTTCCCATGTCTGTATATTTATACCAGTGGTCTTCATGATGTGTTTCAAATGGTCCTTAAAACGCTTAAGAGGAGCTCCATGAGGTCTACTGCCGGAACAAAGTTCACCATACAGAATTTGGCGGGGAAGCCTGGTATCCCTCATGCGGTGAACAGAGGCTAATCATCTCAGTTGATAAGTGATGACTGTTGCCTCAATGCTATTTAGCTGCGCTTTGTCGAGAAATGCCGTGTTGGTCACATCGTCCTCCCGCTTAATACTCAAGATGTATATAATTTTTTGTTGGTGGAAGCGCTCAAGTTTTTTGATATCACGGCAGTAGAGTGTCCAAGTTTCACAGCCATACAATAGCGTGGAAATGACAACAGCTTTGTACACCATGAGTTTGGTATGGTGTTTTAGGTCATTATTCATGAAGACTCTGTGCATTAACCATCCAAATGCTGCATGATCAGCCCCAATTCTTTTATCAACATGTTGTTCGCAGGTACACTGTTTAGACAAGATGCTATCAAGATATCAAAAGTGATCAACCTGCTCCATTGTTGTGTCTAAGATGGAGATACTGAACTCAGGAAGAGTCAATCCTGGGGCAGGTTTTGCAAGTACCTTCGTTTTTTTCACATTAATGGCAAGACCAAAGCAATCAAAAGCAGTTTTAAAGCAGTTGATTGACTGTTGTAGTTCTGCAGGTGTTAGAGCAGGAGATGCAGTGTCATTGTCATCGGCATACTGCAGTTCAGTCACTCTGGTAACCAGAGTATGTCTTTATGAGCGAAGTCTTGTCAGATTGAATAGGCCTCCATCTAAACAAAATTTAATCTTTATGCCTAAGTTGTTTGCAGATGATGCATGCAGCATGGAAACCATGTACAGTGCAAAGAGTGTAGGAGCAAGCACACAGCCTTGTTTCAGTCCATGTGTGATTGGGAACGAATCTGATACTGAGTTACCATGAAGAACCTGTCCAGACATGCCATCGTGAAGAGCTTGAACCAATTCCACATAACGTTCAGGACATCCAAAATGTCTCAATACTTTCCACATAGCAGATTTTGGTACTGAATCAAAGGCTTTTTCCAGATCACAGAAAACTAAATACAGAGGCTGCTGTTGCTCGCTGCATTTTTCCTGGAGTTGTCTAGCACAGAAGATCATATCTGTTGTGCATCTGGAGGTTAAGTCATATTATATCAGGTACAAGTCAATGATTTAATTTTCAACACTTAACAGAAGAAGACGATTATTAAAAAGTTAAAATACAACTTTCTGAAATATGTTAATGTTCAAACCCTCTACAATTAATAATGTCTCTGCTTTTAAAACCTCAAACTTATGTCCTGAAATGCAACTACTTTTGATTTATACTCCTTAGCCCTGGCACAAAAGATAAATGCCAGTCAGGTGATTCGTGCTTCACCTGACCACTTTACCTAACACTGCCATGTTCCTTAACCCTTTCACTCTGGTTGACTGCTGTGGAAGTTCGGCACCGGAGGTCTCTCGTGGCTGTCTTGGGAGTCTATAGTAATGGCTATGATCACCAGATGACAGGAGCAACCAGTTCGAAGACGAAAACAATGTGTCCGGTGTGCTACTCACTTCGCGTCTAGTTGTTCCCCTGTGCTGATGTGCTTGTGTCTCTTGACTTACCTTTCAATCACTTTAAATTGTGAAAGACCTGATGAAGGAAGAAAGATATACTGCGGAGGAAGGTCTTACCCTCATATTGGGGGGTGACTTTGAAGATGACAACGATGATAGTGATGTGTCATCTGATTCTGGTGATGGAACGACTTCAATTACACCTTCTACTTCAGGCACGTTTTCTACTCCAGTTACCGCTGCGTCGTCTAAAAGGTCGGCCTACTTCGATGATACAAGTAACTAATCTCATTTTTTTGCCGGGCTGAGTGGCTCAGATGGTTAAGGCGCTGGCCTTCTAACCCCAACTTGGCAGGTTCGATCCTGGCTCAGTCCGGTGGTATTTGAAGGTGCTCAAATACGACAGCCCCGTGTCGGTAGATTTACTGGCACGTAAAAGAACTCATGCGGGACTAAATTCCGGCACCTCGGCGTCTCCGAAGACCTTAAAAAGTAGTTAGTGGGACGTAAAACAAATAACATTATTATTATTAATCTCATTTTGTACCTTATTGAAGATACAATAAGTAAAATTCTTTCTTGAATAAAATAACTGTGTCCATCTCTTCAATACAATTAAAATCTACATGTATTTACAAGTAGATTTTAATCACTACAAAATATAATTGTATTGAATAGGTGGACACAGTAATTTTATTCAAGAAAGAATTTTACCTACTTCGATGATTCGACTGAAGATGAAGATCAGGTGCCTGAACCACCGAGCAGAAAGCTAAATTGGAACAAGTAGAACCTGAATCCCAAGAAACATAACTTCGAGCAGCTAATTCCGGACTGAAAAGTTTAGTGGACAATGCAAGCATGTTAAATTTCTTTCATCTGTTTTTAACACGAGTATCGTAACTCTTCTGTGCGAGGAGGATGAAAAGTGCTAAAAGTACAGTCATAAGCATTTCACCAAATATGCATTACAAATAAAATACTTTTAAACTCTGCCTGTTCTCTCCTCATGTCACGAGCCGACTGCAGACTGGAGAGTGGAGCGAGACAAGTATCACGTACAGCAGGCTCGGTGAACCACCCGCTGCTCGCGTCCACACTCGCTACGCTGGAGTGAAAGTGTTAAGGGCAGTGATCATGTATCGAATGAGTTTGAAACAGCATAACACTTAAATTATTATTAACAGATACAACACTAATGGGTGGCAATGATCACTTACGGTAGTATAATGAAGTAAACATAAAATTAGCTAAACATTAAAACTCTGTCATATAAATTCACATGTACCTAAGCATTTCAAAATGTTATCATTGTAAATACAACACATTCATATACAACTTCACATATACCTTACACACAATTTACAGAATGCTGGAGTCTATTCTTGAAGCATCTCACATTTTTGGAAAAAGGCTCTAAGACAGTTGCAGGTAATGAATTCCAAGCCTCAATTCCCCGATTTACGAATGAGTATTTACCATAGTTAGTCTTCTGTGATCTGCCTTTCACTTTATGACGATGATCTGTTCTATTTATGTCACAGGGCTTTTGTAAATCTATTACAGAAACTGTTTAAAATAGTTTATGTTGAATCCACTTTGTCAATACACTTTTGATGATTTTTTTTCTACTTGCTTTACGTCGCACCGACACAGATAGGTCTTATGGCGACGATGGGACAGGAAAGGGCTAGGAGTGGGAAGGAAGCAGCCGTGGCCTTAATTAAGGTACAGCCCCAGCATTTGCCTGGTGTGAAAATGGGAAACCACGGAAAACCATTTTCAGGGCTGCCGACAGTGGGATTCGAACCTACTATCTCCCGAATACTGGATACTGGCCGCACTTAAGCGACTGCAGCTATCGAGTTCAGTCTTTTAATGATTGAAAATTATTTATTCATTCATAGATGTTTCAGGAACAATGTGCATATGAAATACTGGAGGTGTTCTGCTTGTTATACGCAATATTATCCAAAATCCTTTTCTCTTTAAAAGACATATACAAATCTGAGTGCAGTAGAAGCCCTCTTCTGCACTTTTCATGGGATTACAGAAATGCTACGATAAGCTACATTCAAAATAAAAATTGTTCCTCAAACATGTATGAGTGAATAAATAATTTTTAATCATTAAAAGTGGAAGATGGACCCAACATAAACTATTTTAAATAGTTTCTTTAATAGACTTAGACAAGTCAATACAGGATCAAATCAAATAACTATTATGGTTAAGTTTATCAACAGAGTTTTTCTAGTCGACTGTTCAACTCTCCCCAAGCTGGTTTATTGGTGTAGGCATTATACATGGCACATGTGTTTGAGTCCTCAGTCCATAGCCCGGTTTGATGCAGCCCTCCACGACACCCTATCCTGTGCGAACCTTTTCATTTCTACGTAACTATTGCATCCTACGTAACTATTGGTCTAATCTGCTTGTCATATTCATACCTTGGTCTGTAAATTTGTGTGCTAGCTGATGATGGCCAAGATAGGTCGAAACCGGTACTAGTGTAATAATTCATCCACAATAAATGTATTGTTCGGTGGAACATTTTTCTTATCTATTACATTGGTCTACCCCTACCGTTCTTACCACCTACACTTCCTTCAAAAACCAACTGAACAAGTCCTGGGTGTCTTAAAATGTGTCCTATCATTCTATCTCTTCTTCTCGTCAGATTTAGCCAAATCGATCTCCTCTCACCAATTCGATTCAGTATCTCTTAATTCGTGATTCGATCTATCCATCTCACCTTCAACATTTTTCTGTAACACCACATTTCAAAAGCTTCTATTCTCTTTCCTTCTGAGCTAGTTATCGTCCATGTTTCACTTCCATACAATGCCACGGTCCACACGAAAGTCTTCAAAAACATCTTTCTGATTCCGATATCAATGTTTGAAGTGAGCAAATTTCTTTCCATGGCACATAACCGTGTTCATTTCCTTCTAATTCCCAGAGTCTCCCACACATGTTTTTCTATCATACTTGTTACACTACTTCTACGATTGAAATCATTTGTCACAAATCTTGGAGCCTTTCGCTGTACCATCTCAAGTTCATTAGTAAGTCCTGTTTGGTATGGATCCCATATGGCTGCTCCATTTTCCAGGAATGGCCTAGTGAGTGATGTATAGCCCTGCGCCTCTGCCTGGGAACTGCTCCACTTTAGCATCCTCATCACAAAGTGTACGGACCCGCACGCTGGGCTGGTCGTAGTAGCTGATGTTAAAATGCACATAACTCAAACCATAAAAATTCACTGGCAAAGAGAACACGATAAATTAGACAAGAATGCCAAAGACTCAATAACTACATCACTGCAATCAGGGTTTATCTCACCTGTAACATCCTCGCTGAGCTGCGCCAGAGTAACAGAGAGAATCTTTGAGGAGTGTAGAGAGGAAAGTGTGAGCACCGTGGGAGAGCAGCAAGGCCACCATCTCGCTGTGACCACTGGCTGCTGCAACCTGCATTAAAAATATGCACATTTCAGTTGATTTCACACCAATCTACAACAAACTGAACTTCCATGACTATGATAGAAATGTTTAATATAAGAAGATGAAGTTAATAATCCAAGATCACATGACAGACAATTTCATTAGATGAAGGACACACTGAGCAAGTTGTCAAATCAGCATAATAATCAAAGTTAAACAACCATTTTGATACAAAGTTTAGTTTTTTACTGACTAAATACTAAATAGTTTATTTCAACAACACCTATCATGTAGTACATATTCTACATCAAAACCTGCAGCCAACATCCCGACACAGCCCAGTTTGAATTTTTGTACCATGTATGATTAAAAAACTAAACTTTCTATCAAGAATGTTTGTTTAATTGTTGTGAAATATTTTAGAGAGAGAGAGAGAGAGAGAGAGAGAGAGAGAGTGTGTGTTTGTTTCAACTTGAAGATGCAAGAAAGTATTCTCCCTTCGTTACTTTCCCACTGAAATTACTATTCAATTTACAACAGATTTATAACTTGTAATATTACAACAAATTTATGCAACAACACTGTTTCAATGCATAATTATTCATATTTTGAGTTAATAAGTAGCATTTCATGACATTCCACTAGTGATGTTTTCTATAGGTGGCTCAGAATAAACTCTCATATCGCCCACCAATATCCGCCATGTTTCTTCGCGTTACAGTCTGATGTAATTGTAGTTGGTTTTGGTTATAGCTACGTGTTTGTGGGAGTATGTAGTAACAAGTTTAGGATTTTAATTTTGTGTTCATTATCTGTTCTTATCTGTATTCTGTATTCTTATTCTTATCTGTATTAGTAAGTAATTACCGGACATTTTCCGTATGCGTAACTTGGCTATCACAAGACAAATATGCACCACGCTAGTCAACTTCACATGATTATGTTCCTAATCCATAGGTAGGCTATCGCTTGAAAATATTTGCTACCCTTCACTGTACCATTTAACACAGAATCAATCTCTAACTTCTGAACAGAATGTGAAATACAAGCACAAACAGGATCACTGGGTTATTCAACAATCTCACTGCTAAACAGCAAGCAAAATTGAACATCCTGAGGCTGACGGCTTGCTCCCCTGTGAAGTTCAGGAATTCAAGGCCTTTTCCTGTTATCGCACAACTTCCGCGGACATGTCTCCTGTGGCGAGGGTTCTTATCTGTATTGGAAATCATGTTCCTTCCACAAGGGATGACAAAGAACATTTTCAGGGCTAGCAAATATGTGATTGTACCAAGCAGTAACTTATTAATAAACTTGACCATATTTGATTGTTTAGATCCATATTGACTAGTAACACTTATCAAAAAACCTATCTAAAACACTTTTCTTATTCTTCTTCTAAAATAAAAACTTATCTTGTTATCTTCCACTACAATCTTGCTTATCACTGCTATAAACAGTTACCATGGCACAGTGGAAACTCAATTATCCGTTCCTGGGAACTACATTTTCCCGAATTATTAATTATTAGTTTAAACCACGTGGTCCCGCAAGCATCCTAATTAAATCATATTGCACAAATCTCACATTATCCATTTCTCGAAGAAATGATTTCCGGATCAATAGTCCAGAAACTTCAGTCCCATCAATGCTAAATCCTCGATTGAGCATTTTTCACAAAACAGTATCTCACGAAAAGACGGCTAAGGCATACCTATGGATCTTGGTGTTAACGTCCCGTCGTTATGATAATTAGAGCGAGTACTGTACTGGAAAAGTGACCAGCAGTGAACATGCATAAGAAACCATCTTAGCATCACATTCGGCTGGTAGCGTTTAGGGAATCCTCGGAAATCATAAAGCAGAGAGTGGCCACAAGAATTGAAAGGAGACAAAGGGCATTTTGATAACTCTACTTGAAGACGGAACGATTCATCAAATGTTCGTACTTGTAAAACATCTACATTATGTCGAAGGTTGGATGTTTATTTTTTTTCTATTGTATCGCTGAACAGGTTTTTGGCACTTCCTTCAAAGCACTGTACAGTCACTGGGTTTTCAGACAGGAATCAAAGTTGCTCCTTCTTAACACGAATCTAGTAGACAGCATAGAGTTCTCACTGAAGAAAAATTAGATGATACTGGTCATCATTAAATTCTCCAAAAATATTCTTTAAGAATCTTCTGCAACAAGTAAGAATATCTCATGGCCCTGTACACTAGACAGAGCAGCGAACAGTGTGAAATTCTCCAACTCGTGTTTCTGTCATAAGTCAATAGTCCAGAGGCTGGTTGGATCCTCAAATAGCACCATGAAAGATTATAGGAAAACTGCAAACTCCGAAGGTGGCACCAAAGTGAGGCGTACTAGGCAAGATGAGGAGCGAAGTAGTTTGATACTGCTTTCCACACCGGGCCAGAAAGGGATATTGCAGCACGACTGATCCTATGAGCAATAAATACCTTTCACTACACTCAGACACAGTAGTCAAGCTTCGAATGTCAGTACTCAGCACCACTCGGCTTCCGTACTGTCACAGCCATGGATGAGACCGAGACTTGAGTGGAAGCTACATTTTGCTCTGGCCTGTGCCAAGAGATAGATGCGAAAATACTGCATCCATCAAGAAATGGCAACAAGCGGCTCCAACACAATGACGGAAAAATCAAAGGCAGAAAACCTGTGAAAAGATGCAGGAATTCCTGGCGCAAGGATCTACAACTTTGATTTCGACAAAGATCTATTGAAATCTTTGGAGTCGTCGTTTGATGTGTAATAATAATCAATTGGATTGCCAAACTTCAGAGGAAGATGGTGAAGCAACAAGAGCTACGGCCAAAATTGGATTGCACAAGCCAAGAGATGAAAAACCTACAAATGCTGTAGTGAGATGCTAGAAGACTAATGGGGTAAAACTTAACCCTTAGCCATTCCCCATTTAAGGGCGGCTGCCCAGCCCGAATTACTGTGTTTTCTGACAGGGGCATTTAAATCCTAATAGACGCAGCAGCATGAATGTCACCCTTTAAAGAAAACAATAGGCCTATAGAACTCAAACAATTAAAGATGTGAATGTAATTTCTTTTGACTTTCGTTCCTAAGTCCCATATTCACAAATGCGAGTAAAAGTAAACCGATTTAACAGTTACATTGGTATTCATTAACAACATTGTCTCGGATAACGGGTATTATCTCGGTTTAAAATTTTACTAGAGAAAGGTTAGTCGGTAAAACAGGAAATCTAAGATAATAACCTTTCAAGATGAGCAGCCTGTAGACGCCTGGCATATTTAACTGAAAGAGAAAATCACAGCGACGAGGAATATAACCAAGATTATGCAATAAAACATTCTAGGTGGATAAAAGGAACACGCTACATACTTTGACGACTATGATGGCACTGATTTTGAAATATATTTTAGGTTATCTAAAGCTCTGACACTGTCAATGTTATCCATGATTGAACACAACCAGGAATTCCCAACTTGCAGGTAGGGCTATGATGAATTCTCTATTATATCTTGTATCTTGTACAGTACACGAATGGATGACTTTTTAATGAAGAATTAAGGAATACTGCCTTATTTTTTGAGTGAAATAAACAATGTGTAGGTTATAATCTATTTTCTTATTCTCTATTATGCCAATGCTTTCTGCCACCAAATTCAGTAACAATTCCTTCTCTTGGAACGTCATATTAGGCTTGTTTGTTCATTTCTGGTCAATAGCAAACATAATTGTACCGGGCGGTACACCTCCACTCCGCTAATTTAAAAATTGCGCCTGTTGAAACTCCTCTGCTGGAGGAAGTCCGAACTTTATTGACAGTATTAATTTTCTACCTTCTCAGAAGATGTCACCACGTGGAAAATTTTGAGTTTTTGAACTGTGTCATTTTTGATGTGTTTTTGTTTCGCTTGAAGTAAGAAGTGTGAACTTTCTCTTCTAGAGGACACTACTGAAGATCTACAATAGTGCAACCTAGTGCGGAGTCAAAGAACTATTTTTTTGGAGAAAATTTAATTTCAAGAGTTTGTTCTTTGTTAAATTTCTTTCTATCATTGTTTAAGTTGGCAATATTTACCCCTTCCTTCCCCTTGTTATGAATGTATCCAATCCCGAATTTCTTCAATTAATTTCTATCCAATCAGATGTATCTTCCCCCAACTTGACTCTGTTGCGGGGTCCTATCCAATAAAGAGTTTGTGGGAGGGTGTTTTCATTCCCCTAACGCCTAGAAACTTCCGCGAGAGTATTTAAACTGCTGATTTTTGGGTCTCTCGGCTACTTCTGTTCCATCTTTCAGTGTGTTAAGTACATAGCAGGGGGCGGGAAGCGCCTCTTTCTTCTCCAGCCGTTCAACACAAGGTAATGGCCGATTAACAACTTCTTTCTTTGCTAGCTCAGCAGTTTAACTTTCGGGGCGGGTTCTAAGCGTTCAGCCATGTGACCTTTTCCTAAAATGTAACTACTCCTTTCATATATTCTCTTTTAAAACGACATATTGGGATAGAGAGTGCTAACCCTCTCGAGCTCCCACTCACATTGTCTTGAGGTGAACTTATTTTCTCAACCTATTTTTCGTTAATGTAAAACAAATTGTTCTTTTCTTAAGTCACCTCTTTAGCATGGGATTAGCCCTTGTATTAACGGCCTAGTGCCAAGTAGGTCTTAATCAAAGTGTATTAGGAGTGCAAGTTCACCTCCTCTCAAATTGTTATTTTAGAGGTCATTTAATTAACCTGCTTTTCTTTTAATAGACCTCAGTAGATTGGGTATTTTACCCCTGTGTTTATGTCCGTTGAGGACAACTTGAAGGTGGAGTTTGGTGTGGCCTGGGAGAGGCTTAAATTTTGAGAGCGAGTGGCTCTTTTGAAAATTCTGGGTTGTATGCCTCATGGGGGTTTTTCAGTGTAATTTGGAGCAAGGGCTCCTAGGTATGAATGGGGTTTTCTCCCCCTCTGTTAAAACTTGTGTTTGAGGTAAAACTGAGCTGATTGCCCAAGCATTGTGAAGTCAGGGCGCGAAGCCCAAATTCTGTAAATATTGTAACTAACCCCTTTTGAATTGCTACTTTGTACCTGCCATGCTTGTTATTTCTTTGTTTTCGAAAAGAAAATATAACCTTGTTAATTTTTAAATTAATTTTACATTGCACTATAATTTCGTAGCTTGAAACCCATTCACACCCGCACCTTCTTTCACCTCTACCTACCACGGAAAAGTCCGTAACAAGTGGTAGCAGAGCGTGGTTGAATGGGTCTCAATTTAGCCCCTTTTGACGGCTAAATATTGTTTGTTCCGAACTCTATTTTCCCAGTTGCTGGAATTTTTTGAGTTTTTCAAAATTGGTCTGTCATCATGCCCGGCCCTCGCGATGTTCTCCTTCTTAACTATTTGCGTAAGGAGGAGTTGATCTATGAATTAACTATCAGAAATGTGCAATCTGGAGGCACGGTTGCAATAGACACTAACAAACTTAGAGAGTCCCTTGATTTGCCCATTTCCATCCCCAATTTGGGAGAGAAAGAAATTGACGACTCTCTTTCCACGATCACGGAGAATATTACTGGGCTAGCTTCTGTAGTTAGTTTTTTTGATGAAAATGATCCATCTCCTAATCAAATTAAGCGTGTGCAAGGCAGGCTATATCATTTTTCGAATAGGGTTAACGATCTGTTGTCTCTAAAACTGAATGATGTTCAGAGGAAGGAAGCTAGTACGCTCCTGGAAAATATTTCCGAATTATCTAGTAAGGTCACTCAATTGTTAACTGGGGAAGTTCCTCCCAAATCTGATCAACCCACCATAGTAAATGCAGGTAGTGAGGAAGCGCCTCCCAAGGGAGAAGTTAATAGAAATACCGTTGCTGCTCAAACTATCCCTGCCCCACTGGACGAGTCCGAACGTCGTGCATCATTGAGTAACATCCGTTCTGAATTAACTTCCTTACCATTGAAACCTTTACCTACTATGTCACCCGGGTTTAGCAGCTTGCCTCATCCATTGGCAATGTTGCTCAGAGGTATCTCTAAGTTTTCCGTTAATACCACCAGTGATGTAATTTCATTTTTAAGATTTCTAGTGGAATTCCAGGATCATGCCCTTGTTTTTTCTCTTTCTCCATGTCAAATCTTGCAAATTATCTATCCGTATGCTATTGGTATTCTCTCTGATAAAATCGTAAGAGCCATTGCCGAGCAATCATCTATTGAGGATTTCCATGCCCATTTGCTAGCTAACTTCATCCCTGCTAGGGCCAGGTCCTCCCTTATTCAGAAGTACTATTATCGTGTACAGCGCTTGGATGAAAACTTGGCTGATTTCATACAGGACATTAAGTTTTATACTAGGGTGTTTGCCCTTCATTTTCCTGAAGATCAGATTGTACAGGCTATTGTAGAGGGAATTTCACCATCTTATAGGTCATATTTGTGTTTCGCGGCGTGCGCACAAACTTTCTCGGAACTTGAAGCATTGGCCGTCTCAGCGGAAGGAGTTAGATACGCCGATTCTTTGCGTGTCGCGAAAGAACCCCCGCCTTCCTTTAGTAATACTCGGCCTCCACCTCGCCGATCAGTCACCCCCCGTAAATGTTATGCTTGCGGGTCGCCTGACCATCTGCGCAATAAGTGTCCTCTGATCAAAACTAGTAGGGCAAATAATGGAGCTGGTTCATCACAAGGCTGTTTTAAATGTGGGGCTTTCTCACATATCGCAAAGAATTGTCCCAATTCGAATAGCACCCCCTCCTGCTCAACTTCTGGTGTAACTTCCAACAACAATCAAAAGTGACTAGTGGCTGCGGCTGAGTCAACTAATTCTGCTTCCCAAGGCTCAGCCCCTGGCAAAAAGGTCGAGAATTCAGGGAACGATAAGTCTTCGAATACATCTTTTGAATGCCCCAAAGAGTGTCTTAGGATCGCGGCGGATACCCCCGCACCTGTTCCTTTTCTTAAGATTGAGTTAAATAACGAGCCTATAACAGCTCTCTTAGATTCAGGCAGTGTTTGTTCGATTATTTCGGCTGAATGGTATTCTAAATTGAAAGCTGTTTGTAAACTACCTGACTACGTCTCATCTTCTATTCAATATGTTTCGGCTAATTCATCTCCATTAGAAATTCTAGGTTCCGTACTGGTCAAAATTCGTATTGTTAAGTTTACTTGGAAAATTAAATTGTTTGTGGCTAAGCACCTGTCTTGCCCCATCATATTGGGAGCTGACTTTATTTCTCACACTGGTCTTGTGCTCGATCTCCAGTCTAGGTCGTGCACATTCAAATTTGCTTCTAGTTGTAAAATACCACTATTAAAGTGTAATTCTGTGTCATGTTCTTCTATTTCGCCTACCCAGGATGAGATGTTGTTAGACCTTAGACATCTACCTGAGGAGCAGGCTGATAGTATTCGCAAACTGTGTCAGTCGTTTCCCGAGGTGTTCTCTGATACTCTTGGGGTTACTGACCTTATTGAATACAAAATTGAGGTCACGGATTCGATTCCTGTCCGTTTTCCACCTTATAGGCTATCTCCACCTAAAATGAAGGCTCTGAAAGAAATTATCGATCAGATGTTGAAGGATGGTATTATTAGGCCCTCTAAGTCGGCGTATTCATCGCCTATTTTTCTAGTCCCGAAACCCCAAGGAGGCTTCAGGCCTGTCATTGATTACAGGGCTCTCAATCGGAAGGTGGTGTTGCAATCTGTGCCCCTTCCTGACCTTCATTCTTGTTTTTCATGGTTTCGTAAGGCCAAGTTCTTCACTATCTTGGACTTGAATCAGGCCTATAATCAAATTCCCCTTGCCGAAGAGTCTAAACACCTTACAGCGTTTGCCACGGACTGGAATTTATATGAATACAACCGCGTGCCTTTCGGGCTCCCCACGGGGGCAGCTGTGCTCACTAGGCTACTAGATAGGGTCTTCTCCGACATCAAATTCGAGTACTTATATCACTATTTAGATGATGTCGTCGTATTTTCAGAGACTTTTGAAGAACATCTAGATCATTTGCGAGAAGTTCTCGATCGCCTTCGTAAGGCTGGGTTAACTGTTAAGTTGTCCAAGGTTGCCTTTGCTAAGCCCTCTATGTCTTTCCTAGGGCATATTGTGTCACCTGATGGTGTAGCAGTCGATCATTCTAGAACACAGGCCATCCGTGATTTTAAACCTCCCAAGGACATTAAAGGCATCGCCAGGTTTATTGGTATGGTGAATTTCTTCAGAAAGTTCATTCCTAACTTTGCTAATAGAGCGGCGCCCTTAAACCTCCTTCGTAGGAAAGGTATCAAATTCGAGTGGGGACCTTCTCAACAAGCCGCTTTTGAAGATCTGAAATTAGCTCTCTGTAATGCCCCTGTACTTGCTATGCCTGATTTCTCGAAGAAATTCATCGTCCAAACCGACGCGTCGTCGTCAGCGGTAGCTGCAGTCCTTCTTCAAGAGACTGAACTAGGGAGGCGACCCATCGCCTATGCGTCTAGGACATTGTCGGCTCAAGAAGCCAAGTATTCCATCTATGAGCTCGAAGGTTTGGCAGTCTTATTCGCCTTAGAAAAGTTCCGTCTCTATCTGGAACACGTCAAATTCGACCTGGAGACAGATAATCAAGCATTAAGCTGGGTCTTAGGTAGGCCGCGTCGTACTGGTCGTATAGCCCGCTGGGCTATTCGTATTTCCGCCTTCCAGTTTGATGTTAGACATATCAGAGGTACCGAAAATGTTGTTGCTGATGGACTCAGCCGTATGTTTCATAACGACGTCGAGACCCACGAACAGGTCGACAGTTCATCACCTCCCGAGTCCATGCTATCTGAGGTTAATGCCATCCTAACAGATGCTCCCATGCTTTTTAGGGATATCGAGAAATACCAACGTGAAGATCCGACGCTGGCTCCGATAATGGAAACCCTTTCTTCTGGGGAACATGTTGTCCCTTATGTTCTGAGGAATGGTGTTTTATGTTGCCCTTCGAGGCACGACAAGATGATGAAAGTGGTCGTTCCAGCTGTTCTTGTACCTATGATCTTCAAGTATTATCATGAGACCCCATTAGGAGGGCATCTTGGAATCTTTAAAACTCGTGAGAAGATTCGTGAAATGTTCATCTGGAAAGGTATGGACGGTGAAATCCGTGAACTTGTAAAAGCTTGTAAATCTTGTTTGCTCAGTAAACCCACCATGTCCACCAAGGTAGGCCTTTTGTCTTCGCATCAAGCGTCGCGCCCCATGGAACGTCTGTATATCGATTATGTAGGACCCTTCCCCCAGTCAAAGGGTAATGCTAACAAGTTCATCTTTGTGTGCGTAGATGGTTTTACCAGATTTTCTTGGTTATTTCCGACTAAGCTGGCTACCGCTCAGTCTACCATTACCTGCTTAAATTCTATTTTTGCTTCTTTTGGTCCGTGTCAATATATTGTATCTGATAATGCTAAGGCTTTTACATCTAATTTATTTCGTAAATTCTGTTTTGACTTATCAATCTCTCATGTAACTACTTCTGCTTATTACCCTCAACCATCTCTGGCTGAACGGGTTAACCGTAATCTCAGGTCCGCACTTATTGCCTATCATCATGAAGATCATTCCAGGTGGGACACGTCCCTGCATTGGATAGCTTTTGCTTTGAATTCGGCGGTTCATGAATCTCACAAGTTTACTCCAGCTTCTTTGATGTTCAAGTTTGTTCCCAACTCGCCGCTCTCTAACCTCTGGTCTCTGAATGACATTCTACCCGAGACAATAGATCCGGATAACATTAAAGATCTTTGGAAGAAGGCTAAAGCCAATCTTAAAGTGTCTCATGAAAAGGTTAGGGAAAGGTATGATCGTGGACGGAGACCCACCCCTTTGAAGGTAGGTGACCAGGTTATGGTCAAAAATTTTGTTCCCGCGGGCAAGCTTGCCCCCAGATTTCATGGGCCATGCATCATTCTCGATTTTCTCACACCGGTTACATTGTTAGTAAGCAATCCAGCCACCGAGAGGATATTTAGGGTTCACCTGTCCCAGGTGAAACCGGTGTAAATTTGGTGTCAACTTGCTTCATATAATTTGATAGGAATATGAAGGTTATATTTTTTTTTTTTTTGAGTTCCACTCTTAAGGCATTCTGCTCCTTCTATTTTATTTTACATGTAAGCATTTCTTGTAAACCTCCCCGATTGTTAAACTGCCTTCCTGTCCTTACCTCGGCCATTACCACGCTCCCGTCTCCTGCGTCAATACACACAGTGGCTTGACTTATGCCATGGATATTTGCACGCCGCTGGCCCCTCAACCTCTCCACAAGCTTGTACCCTCAAAAAAGATGATGGTCCAACACAATTCTGCCGCCAAGCTTTAATGTTTCAGTGCCCCCGCAGCCGCGCGGCGCCGTGCAGCAACTGGAGCTGAGGACGGGCCCCCTCGGCCCCAGCGAGGAAGACGTGTGCACGGCGAGCCGGAGCTCTCCTCCCGGCCAAGGCTGATGTGCGGCGCACAACCTGCTACTTGCCCGCAGCCTGTTTATGTTCACCGCGGGCGCGGCGTGCTTCAACACCTCTGCTCCCCTCATAGTGCGGGCGAGCGGTATCTCAGGGTACTTGAGGGGTCCGAGCGACCTCCTTTGGACGCAAGCAGCAACGGCCGGTCTGGCCATCCCACTTCATCACCATCTACTACATGAACAGATACCATAAGTAATGACTACACTTGGGAATTCAACTGCAATATTTGGTGGACTTTGAAAATTTTTTTTCTTCACTTTCAAGTATAAAAAGTTATCTTCAGAAATTCAACTTCTACAAATATAAAGACTTTACTTCATCTGCAACAACAAATTTTGAAACCAAATCAAACCAAATTAAGAAAATCTTATAAATTTTTTGGCAATCAATCTTCATACCCACAGCATAACTTGGACCTTGTTTCAAACTGATTTCATGTGTCATCCCTGGAGGAACTTTTGGGGGGGGAGGTCTGTACCGGGCAGTACACCTCCACTCCGCTAATTTAAAAATTGCGCCTGTTGAAACTCCTCTGCTGGAGGAAGTCCGAACTTTATTGACAGTATTAATTTTCTACCTTCTCAGAAGATGTCACCACGTGGAAAATTTTGAGTTTTTGAACTGTGTCATTTTTGATGTGTTTTTGTTTCGCTTGAAGTAAGAAGTGTGAACTTTCTCTTCTAGAGGACACTACTGAAGATCTACAATAGTGCAACCTAGTGCGGAGTCAAAGAACTATTTTTTTGGAGAAAATTTAATTTCAAGAGTTTGTTCTTTGTTAAATTTCTTTCTATCATTGTTTAAGTTGGCAATATTTACCCCTTCCTTCCCCTTGTTATGAATGTATCCAATCCCGAATTTCTTCAATTAATTTCTATCCAATCAGATGTATCTTCCCCCAACTTGACTCTGTTGCGGGGTCCTATCCAATAAAGAGTTTGTGGGAGGGTGTTTTCATTCCCCTAACGCCTAGAAACTTCCGCGAGAGTATTTAAACTGCTGATTTTTGGGTCTCTCGGCCACTTCTGTTCCATCTTTCAGTGTGTTAAGTACATAGCAGGGGGCGGGAAGCGCCTCTTTCTTCTCCAGCCGTTCAACACAAGGTAATGGCCGATTAACAACTTCTTTCTTTGCTAGCTCAGCAGTTTAACTTTCGGGGCGGGTTCTAAGCGTTCAGCCATGTGACCTTTTCCTAAAATGTAACTACTCCTTTCATATATTCTCTTTTAAAACGACATATTGGGATAGAGAGTGCTAACCCTCTCGAGCTCCCACTCACATTGTCTTGAGGTGAACTTATTTTCTCAACCTATTTTTCGTTAATGTAAAACAAATTGTTCTTTTCTTAAGTCACCTCTTTAGCATGGGATTAGCCCTTGTATTAACGGCCTAGTGCCAAGTAGGTCTTAATCAAAGTGTATTAGGAGTGCAAGTTCACCTCCTCTCAAATTGTTATTTTAGAGGTCATTTAATTAACCTGCTTTTCTTTTAATAGACCTCAGTAGATTGGGTATTTTACCCCTGTGTTTATGTCCGTTGAGGACAACTTGAAGGTGGAGTTTGGTGTGGCCTGGGAGAGGCTTAAATTTTGAGAGCGAGTGGCTCTTTTGAAAATTCTGGGTTGTATGCCTCATGGGGGTTTTTTAGTGTAATTTGGAGCAAGGTCTCCTAGGTATGAATGGGGTTTTCTCCCCCTCTGTTAAAACTTGTGTTTGAGGTAAAACTGAGCTGATTGCCCAAGCATTGTGAAGTCAGGGCGCGAAGCCCAAATTCTGTAAATATTGTAACTAACCCCTTTTGAATTGCTACTTTGTACCTGCCATGCTTGTTATTTCTTTGTTTTCGAAAAGAAAATATAACCTTGTTAATTTTTAAATTAATTTTACATTGCACTATAATTTCGTAGCTTGAAACCCATTCACACCCGCACCTTCTTTCACCTCTACCTACCACGGAAAAGTCCGTAACAATAATAAATGATACATTATTTATGACCGAATAAAATAAAAAACTTGTTTACATTTCGATAGCGGCGGCAGCATGTAGTCATTTGTTTTCTATGCATCAGTATGAAAAATGTAAGGTTCAAATTCACACTGAAATGAAAACTTAATTTTGGCAAACTGAGATGATAAATTCTGTGGTGAATACAGAAGTGAGCGTTATCCGAGATGATGACATTAATTTATCTAATTTATCGGAGTTTTTGGAAAGCTAAGATAACAGCAAAAGTAAGTAACGTTGGTGAATACGGGCCTAAGTGATCACCAATAATGGCGTGTAGCCTCCGAAGAGGCCTGGTGGCGTCTTGAGAGAGAGAGATATACACACACACATTGGAATTAACCAATGAAGGTTAAAATCTCCAACTTGGCTGGGAATCAAACTCGGGACCTTGTGGATCAAAGGCCAGCACACTAACCATTTAGCTATGGAGCCGGACTAAATGATCAATGCATATATTTTTGTACTCACCATAATTTAGAATCTACATATTGCCCAAGATTCCTAAACCATTTCTGTGGTATTGCCTGCCTTAGTAACAGGCACACACAAAATTCTCCTAAGAAGTAATCGTCAATTTCAAGTAAAACAACCAAACCCATACAAATCAGAACACTACATACTCTCTTATCTCGTCAGGGTAATGTTTTGCCGGGTAGTTTCAACAGTGCCAGTTTTTCTTTGTAAATATTCAGCATAAATATTCGTCTGCTTTACTACAAGCTCATAAAATTCCCATCCCACAAATAATTGAATTTTTTCCTTTTTTTCTGAACTTCCAGAAAGTAAATCACTATTTCAATGAGCACTGTTTTCCGTAATTCCAGTTCATTCAAATGCTTATCCTACATTACTTGTAACATTTCTCCGTAGCCCTATCCCTCAGTCTTCACATAATTCAAGTTTTTATGATTCTCGAAATCATCATCTCTTCTACATTAATCACAATATTATTCTGAACCTCTACTAGAAAGTTTACTATCTCCACTAAATTTCCCCCCCCCCCTTAGGGGCTTTACGTCGCACCGACACAGATAGGTCTTATGGCGACGATGGGATAGGAAAGGTCTAGGAGTTGGAAGGAAGCAGCCGTGGCCATAATTAAGGTACAGCCCCAGCATTTGCCTGGTGTGAAAATGGGAAACCACGGAAAACCATTTTCAGGACTGCCGATAGTGGGATTCGAACCTACTATCTCCCGGATGCAAGCTCACAGCCGCGCGCCTCTACACGCACGGTAAATATCCTCTAACCGGAATACAATGAATATAAACTAGGTCTGCTTGTGAAATACACACAGGAAAGACTGTCAACAAAATGCTGAGAACTTGCCAAGTCATGGGAATGCACCGTGGTTTCACAAAACCCTTTAATATGCCTGCCAACACACTTCTAATGACCTTGTGTGTAATAAGAGCTTTGGAGCGTTCAGCACGGCAGCTGTGTCATTAAAAAACTGAGCGTTCTGGAGCAATAGAAACAGCATAAGGTTAATATTTGCAATCAACATAATATGCACTCACACTTCTGTTTGTGGTAATGAGTATATTACCTGAAGGGGAGTCAGAGTACACTTGTCCTCGCTGAGCCTCGCCCCTCCCTCGACGTGGGCCCCTCTCTCTAAAAGGAGTCTGGCCGTATTGCAGGTACCTTGAAGAGCAGCGTAGGTGAGGGCCGTCCAGTGCTGGGTCTCGGCATTTACACATGGGCATCCAGGAGTACCGCTGGGCGGCGTCTCCAGGTCGGCATCAGCACCGGCATCCAGCAGGCAACGGGTGGCGGCCTCATCGTGACGTAGCACGGCCAACATCAGAGGGGATAACCCGCTCTCATTCACGCTATTCAGTTTCTGCGCAGCAAGCAAGTAAAAACAATTATAAGTTGCATTATAGGGCAGGCCATGACAAATGTTATTAAATCTAGGAGCCAGGTAATTTTTCCTAGTATGACATCATTAATATACTGGCATCTGGCCTTCTGAAAAATAAAACATGGTAGTAATAGCAATAGGTCATGTGATTTTATAGTTTTATACACTACAACAGATTACCGCACAATGTAAAGAGAACAGGGCACTGAACTAAATAAAACATACAAATGTATGGAAGTAGCCAACTGTTGCATACTTACATATTGATACTGCTCTCAGAAATGTGTAAAATGTAAATATCGAAGTGAATATTGTCATCAACAACACCAAATTGCACAATTCCTATGCATTAGTCTGTCATGTTAAAGGATTAGTAACTTAAAATTTAAATATTATCTTCCTATCTAAAAACAAATATGATACAAAGAACAAGCCATACTTCACAAGACATTCATATTTTGCCCTTTTGTGTCCAGGCACATGCCTAGGAGCTTTGTATGCTGTCAACATACAGAAATAAATTCCACGAGAGTAGATTTTATTTCACTTTACAATAGCAAACAAGATTTTATTTTGATAGTAAAGGGGCATCGCAGGATATTATTCATGTCATTTACCTGAGAAAAATATTTGAGTTATTTCTATGTAGGTAATACTTTCTTCATGAGAGGTTTTCTTCACAACAAAACGTTTGTACTTAACACTCATTTTTCTTCTATTGCTGATATAATGCGGTCTTGATTATTATTTAAAATTGTAATAACATTAATATCAGAGCAGAAATCGCCCAGAGTGTCAAGGGGCTGTGTATTATTACATGCACTTTACAGTTCAGCGACACCAAACCAGGAATTGAAACATATAAAGAAGGAGATTATACTCAACTCGAAAAAGAAGGTGCCAAAGAAAGGGCATCTATGACCAAACTAATTGCTATCTTAAGTCAGGACGGGATCATTACCATTTCCATTAGAACAGAATCATATTCCGCTATTTTGATTAAGGAGACTTGCGAGGCAAGGACTTAATACTATGACAACGCACCACAGTACAGAAAAAAGAGAAAATTGATACTACTTTGTTTGCAAATGAGATTAAATTTAAACTGAATAAACTTCCAGTCAATATAATATTGACATGTAAACATGTTTGCCACTAGCCCAGCCAACCGTTCTCTGTGTTGGTGTGTATCAGCACCCTGCTGCCCTCTCTCCTTCCTTTGAGTTTAGAAAATCATCAACGAGCCACATATTCATGATTTTATTTTTCTTGTGAGGCTCCGAAGGTCTAACCTTGACCGTGCATCAGTTACAACCCTTGAACAAGGGAAATACCAAACAAACAATTCATTTTCAGTTCAGTGTCACCATGCCCTCATGAAACAAGTGTTGACACACTCCAGCTGATCAGCCTGAAAATATGGTAAATGAAATTCATGCCGATGGCTTTGGGCTGGGGAAACCTGGGAGTTAAGGAGATAAGCTGCTCGACTAAGTGGCGAGTTCCGAGCTGACAGTGAGGTGTGTCAACACTTGTTTTGTGATGAACCTGAAAAGATCTTATTAACTGATACACATACCCTGATAAAAACTAAACCAGAAAATATAAACCCACCTACAGCAAAAGAAGTTAAAACAGTGCTTAAGGAAAGAAGAACTACAAAGCGTGTGGGGAGGACCAGATATTTGCAGAGATGTGGAAATACGCCAGCAGGGTGACTCGGACATCCTTCCATATGATATTACAAAAGAAAACTGGACAACAGCTTTAATTAATCCAAGTCATAAGAAAGGTGAAAGAAGTAATCCAGACAACTATAGAGATATTTCCATTCTTGACTGCACTTATAAGATTTTCTCTAAGATACTATTTAATCGGATTAAAGAACAACTTGATCAAGAGTTAGGTGAATAACAGGGAGGCTTCAGGCCTTGGAAAAACTACTCTGAACAAATAATAACTTTGAAGCTAGTCATGGCATATTACAGAAAATGAAACAAGCCCCTTTCAATAATGTTTATAGATTTCAAGAAAGCTTACGACTCCATCCACAGACCATAAAATTGATTGAACTTACTCTAACTAGTACAATTTCAAAAATTAAGTTCAGAGGAGAACTTTCTGAACCATTCTTGGTAACAACTGGTTTAAAACAGGGTGATGGATTGTCACTTCTTCTTTTTAACTGTGCACTACAGTACATTATAAGAAAATGGTATAAGAACATCTCGAAAAGTATAAAAATTGGAACCCAGAAGGATAACACACATTCGAACAGTCTAGGATTTGCTGATGATCTAGCTCTTCTGGCCAATGATATTCAGGAAACAAAACAACAAATAAAATCTTTACAGGAAATAGCTCAAAATATTGGTTTGAAAATTTCATTTGAAAAAACAGAAATTATGCTAACTCAACTTCAGCTTGCAAACAAAATTAAGCTGGGAGACCGAGAAATAAAAATTGTGGAAATATTTAAATATTTAGGTGAAATAATCACATATAACCTGAACGAGAAACCAGCATGACAAAATAGAATAGATAAACTGGTTACAGCACAGCATGTTACCAAGAATACATATAATAAAAATTGTCTCTCATTAGCAACCAAACTGAAACACTACAAAACAATCAACCAGCCACAAGTTACATATGCACGTGAAACATTAGTCAAAACAACGAACACAGTTGCAACAGATAGAGTACTCAAGTTAGAAAGGAGAATAGGGAGAACCTGTTTAAATAAAAATTATCAAGTAAATGGAGTCTTGAGACTAGCTTCCAATGAAATAGTTTATAAAGAAAAAGAACTTGTGACTAGGACAATGAAAAAAAAAATATATATATATCATTCTTAGGGCAACTAATACGGTCACCAGAAAATAGAATCAGTAGAAAAATAATAGAAAAATTATGGAACAGTAAGAGTACAAATAATATTAGATGGATCACAGAACTTAAGAAGTCATCAGAGAGTTAGATATTACAGTAGAAGATTGAAAATACAAAACAAATACACTCAAAATATTGAAAGATAAACACACTACTCTACAGACGAAAATCAACAAGCACAGAATAGGAAGATTTTTGTTTTTGTTTTTTGCTAGTTGCTTTACGTCACACCAACACAGATAGGTCTTATGGCGACGATGGGATAGGAACGGCCTAGGAATTGGAAGGAAGCAGCCGTGGCCTAATAGGAAGAGTGATTCCAGAAGCAGAAAGAAAATTACGTTCAGAAAAGATGAAACAGTATTGGGCTGACAAAAAGAAGAATAACCTCCATAAACCTGACTAAGTAGTCTTATGTTGGCAAAAAAATAAAACTAAATAAATAAATAAATAAATAAATAAATAAATAAATAAATAAATAAATAAATAAATAAATAAATAAATAAATAAATAAATAAATAAATAAATAAATAAATAAATAAATAAATAAATAAATAAATAAATAAATAAATAAATAAAGATAAAAGTTGGAATTCAAGAAGACAAACTGGGCAGAGGAAATGCAGATTGGAATAATTTACCAAGGAAGATGTTTGATAAATTTACATCATCATCATCATCATCATCATTTCCCAACTCCAGTTTCCCGGGTGTGGTGTACAAGCACTCGCCATCTCCTGTCTTCATACATCTTCTGATCCAGTATATCCTCCCACTTGTATCCTCTCTCCTCCACATCTGATCTTACAGTCTCTATCCAGCTTTTTCTTGGTCTTCCCTGTGGTCTTCTTCCTACGAGATTAAGGTCGAAATATTTTCTGGCAGGTCTTTCCCTGTTCATTCTCATTATGTGCCCATACCACTGAAGTCTGCGTTTCTTTATGACACTGATAATAGGAACCTCAATACCAGCTACTTTCCTATTCACTTCATTTCTGATCTTATCCTTTCTGGTTGTTTGGTTCACAGTTCTAATGAATCTCATTTCAGTTGCTTGGATTCTATTAAGTCTTTGTTTAGTAGGGTACATGTCTCTAAACCGTATGTGAGGATTGGTACGAAGTAAGTGTGGTACACGATTGTTTTCGCTTTCTGTGGTATTTTGCAGTCCCAGAGGAGATTCCTGACTTGACTGTAAAGTTCAATGCTTTCTGTGTCCTGCTGAGTATTTCCTGCCTAACAGTGTTGTCTTTCGATATTGTGTTTGCGAGGTACTTGAAGTGGGAAGCTGATTCGATTTTTGCTCCTTCCAGAAATATATTTGAGCTTGTTCCTTCCCTGCTGATGGTCATTTCCACTGTCTTTGTTTTGCTCATCTTCAGTCCAAAATTTACACCTTCTTTGAAATAATTTAAGAAAAAATTAGGTAAAATTGATAGGACACCTGCCACCTGGGTAGCAGTCCTAAATGCAGATCAGTGGTGACTGATTGATTGATTGATTGATTGATTGATTGATTGATTGATTGAAAGACCAACTGAAAAAATCCTGGCTGTCTCAAAATGTGTCCTATCAATATATCTCCTTTGGTCAAAAGATACCATGGGGGGGGGAAGGCAGGGTTTGAGGAATGTACAACACTTACCTTGCTAGGCGGCAGCAACTGCAGCGCATGAGATATTAGATCTGAGCGGCCACTGCTCAACATACGGAATGCTAACTCGTGCTTTAACTTGCGTACACATTCCAGCTCGTCGCCCTGGCGCTTTGAACAGACTGCTTCTTCTGTCCTACAAAACGGAATGAGAGGATACATTAGCTCTACTCTAACTATCAAGGAACATCTCCCCAGCAGCTCTTCTGCTTCATCCTGGGGGCTACAGGAGTACACTGCTGAGACGTCCTTAGTTATGAAGTGCAAGTGTGAGATAAAAACAAAACCAAGCACACAGACAAAAGTGAGAAAACTGTTCTTTAATAAAGATAGCAACGCAGCCTCCGCCTTCGGATGTTGCAAGCCATAGCCTATATGAAGCGACAAAGTAGATCAGAACAAAGATCTAATGAATGGAAAAATGGTAATATAACCCAACTTAAAAACTGTAAATAAATGTAGATGTATTGATTAGATGGACTATTATATTACCATTTTTCTATTCCACAGTAAATTTTCAATATGGAATTACAATGAAATTTATTGTATGCAATAAAGATCTAAGGAGTACCCCAGAATTGATGCACATCTCATGTGTGGGAAAAAATGAATCCTGTTTTATTTCAGATCCTTCACCTGGAGTTCTGGAAAGGATACAAGGCCATTATGGCAATATGAACTGAATTGTCCAGGGAGATGCAAGAAGAGGAGGGAGTTCTGTGAAGTCTGAACCCACATCTTTTCAGTTTCGGCAGACTGAATAACCTAACAGTTATAAATTAAGAGGATGAAGTTAGACGATCCACAGCCTGACGCAGGAGCTCCCTCGATAAGGGTGATGAATGAAGAAGAGTAGCATTACAAAAATTTTGCAAAGTTTGAGCTGGGAAGACTTGGGAGAAAGGAGACAAGCTGTTCGACTAAGTGGTATGTATTTACAATTCTTGTTTTTATTATCCACTCAATTCAATACATAAAATGTTTATTGTCCCTAAAGGGACATTACAATACAAACGTTAATTGGGACATATTTCGCTCGCTGTATCGAGTATCTTCAGCCATCTTTTATATGATTTTCTCAAGGTTGAGTCATACATTAAACCTCTGAATACCTTTCTAGATCCTAAAGTCCACAAGCCATTCATTATATTATTAGCTTAACTAAGAATCAAGTAGGATTATATGATGTGCAGACTAACCAGATCTGTCGGATAGGACAATCCACACCCGGAAGCAGAAGGCGAGCGGCCTGCATCACATCGTCCTGATCCAGAGTGCTCGAGTGACGGTGTTCTGCGTGAGCGGCTGTCACACGTAGCCACTCCACCAGCGGAGGTAGCACCACGTACGCTCGTTCGTACACCAACTCTTGGATGGGCGCTGCGTGTTCTGCGTGCTCCAACTGGAAGCAAACAACAACTTCAAGGGAGGGACAGTTGGTACTAAGTAATGGAAAAACAAGAAAGATAGGAACGTCAAAAGGAACGCAATTTCTAATCACCGGATTGCGTGCCAAAAGCTAGGATTCAATTCCAAACCCCTTCATCGTGTTCATATGGAGTGATGGCATGAGACACTGCTGATGGTGATTGGTCTGTCACAAGAGTCTCATTCAGCATCCTTAATCACCATCTCTATTATACTTAGGTTGCGGCATTTTAGAGATTCTGATTTGTGCTACTCACAATATTGTTGCGGGTCATTTTATTCTATCGAGTAGCATGCACCTCACAATTTGTGAACTGATGTCATCTTGGAAAATACAGTGAAACCTCCTTAGTACGTTCCTCATTAACACGTTTTCCCGCTTAGCACATCGCATATTCGAAGTCCCGTTTCTCATCATATTAAATATATATAAAAATACCTCACTTATCGCGTCATGAATTTTCACTATTACAGTTTAGTACAATCACCTTTTTCCAAGCCCTGAAAATGTCATTTGTCGCAGTCGCACGTAGTCGAGTATAACCTCCAATTCATTGTCGAAGAGTGTGACCTCCCCCCACACTGCTCCAAAATAAAAAGCTTCTACTAACATTTGTTTTAGAAAGAGTGTGATCTTCAATAATACTTGGATATTTTTATTGGCCCCCGTGCACAGTTTTCATATGTGTT